>NC_090931.1:101736203-102336203 GCF_040938575.1 Ambystoma mexicanum
ATGGAGTGCTTGGCAGAGGGATACAACAATAGGGATACACAAATGAGCACTTTACAGAGGTGTAGACGAATACAGATAGACAAAGGAGCGCTTTACAGAGGTATACAACAATACAGAGACACACAGGATTGCTTTAGAGAGGTGTACAACAATAGAGATACAAAGTGGAGTGCTTTACAGAGGTATACAACACTAGAGATACACAATGTAGCACTTTATAGAGGTGTACAACAATAGAGATACACAATGCAGCACTATAAAGAGGTATACAACAATAGATATACACAATGGAGAACTTTACAGAGGTGTACAACAACACAGACACACAATGGAGCACATTACTGAGGTATACAACAGTAGAGATACACAATGGAGCTCTTTACAGATGTGTACAACAATACAGATACACAATGGAGTGCTTTACAGAGGTATGCTACAACAGAGACACACAGTGGAGCACTTTACAGAGGTATACAACAACAGAGACACACAATGGAGCGCTTTACAGAGGTATACAACAACATAGCTACACAATGGAGTGCTTTGCAGAGGTATACAACAACATAGATATACAATGGAGCGCTTTACAGAGATATGCAACAACAGAGACACACAATGGAGCACTTTACAAAGGTGTACAACAGTACAGGTGCAAAATGGAGCGGTTTTCAGTGGTAACAACAGAAAAGATATACAGTGGTGGGAGAGGGGTGTAGATTACAGAGGGGCAACAGAGGAGGGAGTACAGCTGTACAGGGTGGCAAGGAGGAGTGGTATAAATTAACTGCAGAGCTGTTATGCATTCCTATATAAGTAGGACCCACATACCCTGTGTGCACATCCATCCTCACATAGGCCTTTGTGTTGGCTACAGTTCTGCCAGACTACATGGGTTAAGAACTGAAGCTAAATATACTAGTTGCGTGGGGTCCCCTTGATGTAGACACATACTTTGGAGAGGAGAGGGGAAGTGGGGCATGCAACAGTAGGGCCTTTCTTTGAGGCATAGGAGCCAATGACATTGACATCATACTCAGCTTTTTAGGGACCAGGAGAAGGAACCCTCATTTAGATCTCCCCCCAATGATAATGCCTGCCTTGGTGGGCCATCTAAGACTGCAAAGGACTGACAGGACTATCTTGGCCCAGATTACAACACAGAAGCACAGTGCAGTCCATCTCGTTTGAATCACCAACAATGAGCCTGTGTTTTCTCCAGACAATGAAACAGAATACATTGTCCGACTTGGATTACAAATGATGAGTGTATGGATTTAGTGAAACCACAGGACACAGAGCAGCTACCCGCCGAGTGCACTAACCTTTTCGCACTTGCAAAGGTTGCAGTTAATCACAGTTCATGGTGGTTGACCCTGGCTGGCACGTGTCCCCTCTGCTGGGTCCTGTTACGGTGGATTCTGTTTCACTGCCTGGTTTTCCATCTAGAGCAAATGAGGCGTCCCTTTACCTTCAGCCAACCTTGAATCCGTGTAGGTTTACCCGTGTCCCTCTCTTCCACCTTTAGCTGGGCCGTGCCGGAACCACCGCCGCCGCGTCTGGTGGTCATTTCGCTCTGTGCCATCAACTAAATTAGCCGGAACCATCCTGGGAGTCATGTAGGATTTCCAAACAAAAAACGGCCTGACAGAGAGAAAGAGCAATTCAAGGTGCACAACTATGCACAGGGCAGCAGCCAGTGGGACGACTCTCATGAAACACAACATAACATCCAACTTATAACAGAACATGTTCAGGCAGTCTAGCCACTCTGCTTTCTTTCTTCATTGAACAAATGGAATTTTGAGAGCGATTTTCTTTTAAGAATCGAGTGCACTGATACCGAAATAAAAAGTGAAAAGTCTGACTAAAGTTCCAGGGATTAGTGAGCTCTCTGCAAATCAGCATCTGTATTTCTGACTCACCAGGGTCCCTTTTATCAAAACCACACCAAATCTGCTAAAGTCCAGCATTCCTGCTTCTGACATCTCTCTAATGCCAAGAATGCAAAGATGGTGCAGGTGACTCACCATCTCGCGCAGTTCCAAACACAGGACCTGTGAGTACATGTGCCCTTAGGCTTGCCTGTACCTCCTCTTGAGTTCGTCTAAACCAGGAGTGCACAACTGATTTTGACAGAGGGCCGAAAGTACCTTACATGAGGGCTATAATGGGCCGAAAAGTAAAAATGGGTGGGGCGGTAGGCGGGACATGTCAGGAGGCTTTTTCAACCCCCAATTTGTACTAAACACATGAAAAAAGAATATGTTTTTGAGGGGTAACGATTTTTATTGCATTTCAAACTTACATTTTGTACTACACATTTTCCATTGTTATCATTTATTTCAATGTAGTTATTGTATATCGTCTGTTTAATTAAATTATATATATTTTCTTGACCCTAGATTGGATATTCCGTTATTTTGGACTGCTATGGTTTGCTGTTTGGGTTGCCCAAGAGGAGTGTGGCCTTCGTTGAGTCAGGTTTCCTCAAAAAAGCAAAGGATGTACATCTCCTAACTGTGCCTGTTTTAGCTTTATTATTGAGTTCACTTTTGAAGTGCAACACTATGCCCCATGGCCCCCACAGCCAACCAAACTCTATGCCCCATGACCCCCTCACCCCCAACCAAACACTATGCACCATGACCCCCTCTCCCCCAACCAAACACTATGCCCCATGGCTCCCACCCCCAACCAAACACTATGCCCCCTGTCCCTCACCCCCAAGCAAACACTATGCCCCCTGTCCCTCACCCCCAACCAAACACTATGCCCCATGGCCCCCTCACCCCCAACCAAACACTATGCCCCATGGCCCCCACGCCTCAAGAAAACACTATGCCCCCTGTCCTTCACCCCCATCCAAACACTATGCCCCATGGCTCCCACCCCCAACCAAACATTATGCCCCATGGCCCCCTCACCCCCAACCAAACACTACGCCCCCTGTCCCTCACCCCCAACCAAACACTATTCCCCATGGCCCCCTGACCCCCAACCAAACTCTATGCCCATGGCTCCCACCCCCAACCAAACACTATGCCCCCTGTCCCTCACCCCCCAAGCAAACACTATGCCCCTGTCCCTCACCCCCAACCAAACACTATGCCCCAATGCCCCCTCGCCCCCAACCAAACACTATGCCCCATGGCCCCCTCACCCCCAACCAAACACTATGCCCCATGGCTCCCACCCCCAAGCAAACAATATGTCCCCTGTCCCTCACCCCCCCAAGCAAACACTATGCCCCCTGTCCCTCACCCCCCAAGCAAACACTAAGCCCCATGGCCCCCTCACCCCCAACCAAACACTATGCCCCATGGCCCCCACACCGCCAACCAAACACTATTCCCCCTGTCCCTCACCCCCAACCAAACACTCTGCCCTATGGCCCCCTCATCCCCAACCAAACACTATGCCCCAAACACACTCAAGCATGCACCCATACAGACCTGAACCCCCAAATCAGCACACTCTCAAACATGCAACCATACAGACCCGAACCCCCCAACTCAGCACACACACTCTCAAACATGCACCCATACAGACCCAAACCCCCCAACTCAGCACATAAACTCTGAAGCATGCACCCATACATGCATCTCAACATACACAACACAAACATACAAAAACAAACATTCATGCACACCCGAACCCCCCATCCCCCCAACTCAGCACACACACTCTCAAACATGCACCCATATAGACACGAACCCCCCACCCCCCAACTCAGCACACACACTCTCAAACATGCACCCATACAGACACGAACCCCCCAGCCCCCAAATCAGCACACTCTCAAACATGCACCCATACAGACCCGAACCCCCAACTCAGCACACACACTCTCAAACATGCACCGATACAGACCCGAAACCCCACCCCCCAACTCAGCACACTCTCAAACATGCACCCATACAGACCCGAAACCCCCACCCCCAACTCAGCACACACACTCCAAAAAATGCACCCATACAAACCCGAACCCCCCACCCCCCAACTCAGCACACACTCTCAAGCATACACCATGCACCCATACAGACCCGCACCCATACAGACCCGAACCCCCCACCCCCAACTCAGCACACACACTCTCAAACATGCACCCATACAGACCCGAACCCCCCACCCCCAAATCAGCACACTCTCAAACATGCACCCATACAGACCCGAACCCCCACCCCCAACTCAGCACACACACTCTCAAACATGCACCCATACAGACCCGAACCCCCACCCCCAACTCAGCACACACACTCTCAAACATGCACCCATACAGACCCGAACCCCCCACCCCCAAATCAGCACACTCTCAAACATGCACCCATACAGACCCGAACCCGCCACCCCCCAACTCAGCACACACTCTCAAGCATACACCATGAACCCATACAGACCCGAACCCCCCACCCCCCAACTCAGCACACACACTCTCAAGCATGCACCCATACAGACCCAAACCCCCCAACTCAGCACACAATCTCTGAAGCATGCACCCATACATGCATCTCAACATACACAACACGAACATTCAAAGACAAACATTCATGCACATCCAACACCCCCCATCTCAACATACACAACACAAACACTCAAAAACAAACATTCATATACACATCCGACACGCCCCCACCCCCCATCTCAACATACACAACACAAACACTCAAAAACAAACATTCACATACACATCCGACACGCCCACCCACCCCCCATCTCAACATACACAACACAAACACTGAAAAACAAACATTCACACACATCCGACATGCCCACCCACCCCCCATCTCAACATACACAACACAAACACTCAAAAACAAACATTCATACACATCCGACACCCCCATCTCAACATACACAACACAAATATACAGCAGAATAGACCCGACACACAAACACAAACACACAGACCACTTACCGGAGATGTGCTGGAAGGCAGGTAAGCTGGAACGCTGGCGAGGTAAGTGGAATCGTACTACGGCTGGCGTGGCAAGCAAGGCTGAAATGTCTTCCGGCATCAAGCCTTACTGGCCACGCCAGACATAGTGCTGGCACTCCATTGGTGCAGCACACACGCACTACGTGGCTCGTAGGAGTGACGTGGTGCGTGTGTGCTGAGCCAATGACGGCCAGTGTTTTGTCCGGGCCCGGAAGAAAACAAAGACTTTCCTAATGGAGGGGGGCCGATGCTGCTTGCGGGCTGCCCTCCATTAGGAAAGCCTTTGTGCTTCGCGGGCCGGAAAAAACAGCATGGCGGGCCGCAACTGGCCCGCGGGCCGTATGTTGTGCATCCAAGGTCTAAACCAAACCGCGCCTCACGTACGTTAATGACTTCTGGTAGCTCTTCTAAGTGTCCATCCAGGAGCTTTGAAGTAGCAATGGGTTCCACGACCCAGGCCTCAGTGGATGGTGAGAGAGAGAGAGAGAGAGAGAGAGAGAGAGAGACCTCAGTGGATAGAGAGAGAGAGAGAGAGAGAGAGAGAGAGAGAGAGAGAGAGAGAGAGAGAGAGAGACCTCAGTGGATGGAGAGAGAGAGAGAGAGAGAGAGAGAGAGAGAGAGAGACCTCAGTGAATAGAGAGAGAGAGAGAGAGAGAGAGAGAGACCTCAGTGGATGGAGAGAGAGAGAGAGAGAGAGAGAGAGAGAGAGAGTGTGTGTGTGTGGTGGAGGCGGGGGGCTATGGCACTGGTAAGGTTGCAAGTATGTCTGCACCTCCATAAAGAGAAAGGAGTATTGCAGCCCGTGGCATGTTCTGCGTCCAGAGATCAAGGTAAGACTCATTGCAGTGGCTTCTCCACAGCCAATAGACGTCTGATCTATTGAACCAAAGGGCATCATGGCGTTCACCATCGCCAAGAATAGCGGACAGCTGGATTTTCACTTAGCTCCTTCTCGCTGTCATATTTCCAATTTCCACCAATGCGCATGTTTTTACAAGCATTTCAGCTTTTAAATGTCCCCTGCTGCACTTTCCTTTTTGGTACGGACCAGCTTGGAGGGAAGAGGCTGAGCTTAAACAGAGAGCACCTACCCAATGGCATCGACCTGCCCCTTCTGGCCCTTTGGATCTTGGAGTTTCCTGGTTGCCGTTGATGTCCCAGGAAGTAGCTGGGATCAATCTCAAGACAATGCTTGCATTGCTGGATGGGAAGGGCTCAGAGAACCTCTCTTTCTGATGCTGTAGCTCTTCTCTCCTCTACAGCGGTCCCCGGAAGTTCTGGTAGGCTGTTTACCAGCCATTGGGAAGAGTGCTGATAAAGATGCCAGCGTGGTCTGAAGCACAGCTCATGCCCCAGTAAGAAGATCTGTGAGCTACCCCCCGAAAGAACAGCCTTTGCTTCTACATCATGCAAGCGTGCGAATTCCTTATGCCCAGTTCATAGTAAGATCCTCAGGTAGGGTTGCCAGATGACCACATATCAAGAGGGCCACCTGCATGCCCCAGTACTGAACATTCAATTCTTCATAAATTGCCTGCTGGGAGTTGTAGTGCCGCATCGCTGCAATTGAATAAAATCGAGTGAAGTAAAACTAAGAAAAACCAAAGCCCCGGCGAGAAGTGGGCAGTGACTCATGGCACACAGTTATCTGGCAACGCTAATGCCAGGTGTGCAAGTGGTTATTAGATCGAGCGCGTTATATTCCTGTTCGTGTAATTGTGTAGCGGCCACGGAGCTTGAAAGCAAAGAAGACAAGCATGCCATA
This sequence comes from Ambystoma mexicanum, assembly GCF_040938575.1. Lineage (NCBI taxonomy): Eukaryota > Metazoa > Chordata > Amphibia > Caudata > Ambystomatidae > Ambystoma > Ambystoma mexicanum. The sequence continues at coordinate 101,742,905 of NC_090931.1, forward strand.
TTTAGGAAGGATAGCTCAGGGGCAATGCGTTTGTCTTGGTAGCAAAACAACACAGCGCAAGACAGGTTTGAATCCCGCAACACAGGTTCGAATCGCGATCCTACATTTAGAAACCACTCGCTGGTATTAAGCGTGTTATATACGTTATATATTACCTTCTCAAGCTCTCCACTCATACACCTCCAACTCTCTGAGGGTCAGGCGCTTCTCCTAGCAGAGAGTTGGGGGCAGATCTATCTCCTCAGCTGCAGCAGAACCACCTCCTGTTCCAGAAGCAACTCAAGACCTTTCTTTTTGCCTCCGCTTTCTCTCTTCTTCTTCCCTGCTGATGCACCTGACTGCTCCATGCACTGGTCACCCGGCCAAACTCTGAACTCGGGCCCAGTCTCCTGCATGTCCAGTTGCCCTGACACTGCCTCCGGGCTCCCAAGCATTTAAGGGTCTGTATCTGCAACCCTACAGTCCCTTCTCTCTGCACTTATGAGCCAACTGCTGGCTGCACTTGTGAGTTAACTGCACTTCCCCCTTAACCTCCCCCTGGCACTTCTCCCCTTGCCTCTTCTCCGCACTTGCTTGATCTGAATGACACAAGGCCTAGGAAGATCATTATTTTGTCCTCCCTTTGTTTCCCACACCATGTCTTGTCACGCCTAAAAACACTTGTGTACAGTTGCGCTATAAATGACTTATCGTATCATATCATTCACATCTACGGAGCAAAAGGTTGATTGTCAGGGTTGTAGAAAGCTAGCCATTTCTGTCCATCGGTAAAGGAAGATGCAGAGATTTCTTTAGCATTTCAGCTGTACTTTACTCGGCATTATAATGACGACGGGCAAAATACTTGCAGTTCATATAAGACTACCTGTCGAGAATTGTAATTCCAACCCCGCATAAGCACCAGCTACAGCAAGAAGTTTCCACACTGGATTTATGGGAGGCAGACAAAAACTTAGCAAACAGAAAGACATCTGGTGTGGGATTGGCTGACCTGTGCAGGTGCATTAGGTTTTCCAGGCCTCCTTCTCTTCCATCTTGAATCCGTTGAATAATTACATTAAGTACGTTGTGGAAACAGGTGTGATCCCTGTGACCTGGCATCATTTAAATATGTGCCTATTTTAAATAAGCATTGGCAATGCCAGCAGTTTGGGCTTTGGGGTAGGCATGGGAAAGGGACTTGCCAGGAATAGCCATAGTGGTATTAACTGGCCATTGATGGTAATGGGGGGAAAATGGTGAGAATATCTGGGCATCTATAGCAGTGCCTGGCACATGCCTTATACTTATACGCAAGCCAGAACTGTTGGCTTTGTCAATGTGTGTTTCAACAAGAATACAGTGAAGGACACACATAGTGCTTATGAATTGAGTGGCTGAAGGCAGACCTGGTTTATACATTTTTATTACACCAATAGTGGAGTAAAAGTTCCAATGAAGTCATTAAGTCTCTGAAGACTGCATTGATAAAACACTTGTAGGCACTTTCAGTGTAAACATTGATAGTAAGGCAAAGCAAGCTCAAAGCTAATAGCCCAAACTAAAAAAAACACGACCATGAGCCTTGGACATGCTATTGAACAATTGTGCTAATGAACATTGATTGTAAATATATATATATATATATATATATATATATATATATATATATATATATATATATATATATAATTATTTATTTTCTTAAACTCTTTCATGACTGCATTGTTTCTAAACATCGGTATATCCCTTCCCATACTACTCCATCAGAGCCAATTGAAGCACATTAGTAATATTTTTTGCTAGGATTCTCTGGCATGGCCATATGGCAGGAGACTTCTGAACAAGCTCTGTTGTTACCTCAATAAAGGACATTTGACCCTTCCTAATATCACGGCTTGTAACCAATCTGCTTACTCCTGCAGCATCTCTGATCGGGCAAGACAAGTTATGCTTTAGTTCACATGAAGCTCCTTGAACCCTGGAAGGGAAGGGAACTGATGAATACACAGTGATATTCTCATCAGAGGCCCAACAGAACCTTGATAACCTTTCCTTAAGTACCTTTGCTTTCTCTTGGTCCAATGTACCAAAGACTGACTCAATTCCACACATATACACACTTATTGGGAAATGTGGGTCTTTCAATGATTTTGATTGATGAGATCCCCGAAGAGTGGGGTAGGCCACGGGGGTCACATTTCTTGGGCAATTACAGATGGGCCGAAGTCTGTATATCTTGCCAAAATACAGAAAACATTCAGTTTACAGAAGCATTTGTTTTTTTAAAAAATATATTCAATTGGGTAGTTTCTTTCGCTCCCTTTATTGTCCAGTTTTTTAGAATTCATTCAAAATATTGGACGGGGTATTGATATATGGGACGGCAGGTAACACACGATTACCTATGGATTAGGAGGAATTGATCGTTCTGAAGCGTGTACCTGACCGCTGCCAGGAGGTACTCCCTGCTCTGCATCTATTAGAAAAGGTGACATCCAGTTTGAATATCACACAGTCTTCACTTATTGCCTCCAACCATGCTGTGAATCAATGCAAGTCATTGATTGAATGTATCTCACCATTTGTCACACCGGTAAAGTGGACCGTAAGAACATGGCTCGCAACCTATGATGCAGAGAATCGGGTGCTGGAGTGGAACACATTTTGGTGCCTCAACTCCTGGTCCCATTTTGCTCTGATGCAGCTTTGAAGACGTAGACACATCTTCAAAGAACAATTGACTTGTGGGGCTGCAGTATAATTTTTGGGGATATCAGTTTTGGAAGAGATGTTTAAGTAATACCAAAAAACTAATCAACCCCCTGATTTTTTTTAAATAGCTATTAGTTAAAAAAAAAAAAAAGCAGTCCCACATCTAAGGTCCAGTATTACTACGAGGAATTTAGGTTATAACTTGTATTGTCAACGGATGATATGCAAAATAATTGCAACACAATAGGCAGTGTATGAACATATAACATTAATTTGTTGATTCTCTTTCTTAGATTTGAGTAGGTGTGGTGTTTTGGGGGTACTGTGACCTGATGAAATAATTCTGCTATTTAATCTCATTGTGCGAAAAATGGTACTTGATTTTTGTGATGTTTTGTTTTCTTGATCAACTTCCTACTAAAGTCTTTCTTGAGTACACATCTCTCTGTACAATCAAGGGCTGTTGTGGGTGATAGCTTTTCCTGTTGTTTGTGTACCTGATTTCCTGCTAAAATATAATTACAACTAAATGTATGTAAAGTCATTGGCCCTCATTACGACCCTGGCGCTAAGGGGTCTGCGCCAGCGTTAGCTGCGCCGACCCCTTACCGCCAACTACGAGTTCCCGGAGCGCCATGGTCATTTTTCCGCCCGCTTTTTGCGGGCGGAAAAATCCATGGCGCTCTGGGACCTTGGTGTTAATTACGCCACCGTATTTTACGGTGGCGTAATTGACTCCTTCCCCACTCCCATTATACCCTATGGGGCCGAAATGGGAATGGGGAAGGGTAAATGGGTCAATGGGGACTTACCGCCCCGCCGACCTCGGAATGGGGCGGTAAGTCCGCCATCCGCCATGGCGTAAAGGGACTTTGCGCCATGGCCGGAAAGTCCGTCGATGGCGGAATAAATCCGCCAGGGTCGTAATGAGGGCCATTATCTAATTCTCTAATAAAACTTGAACCCTTTCCGTCAGCATTCCAAGCTCGCTTTGATTTTTATCAGAAGGTTTTGCCTGCTCTCAGAGGACGGGCAGTATTTAATGATCCAGGGAGTGCTGTTCATGTCAACTTTCATTGAACACCCACCTTGCCTGCGTTCTGGCGAGTACTCAACAGCATCGTCTCCTAAGCCCGCTCTATTCCCCCCAACCCTAAATGAATGCCTTGCCTGGCCACTGTGTGCAGTTCAGCATAGCGCATACATGTGGAATAAAAATGGGCAACATGGCAAATTGTGTTTCTAAGATGTTCTCGGCTAACTATACAATCGGTATTAGGTGACAATACTGATTACAGAATTCTGACAATAACGATTATTTTCATGTTCATTGTAATGCCAGCATTACAATAATGGCATGAAGGCATTAGAAACGTCGGTGGCAGTATTATTGCATTTTACTCCCATACAAAACGGAAAAAAGAAGGGGTGTAGATGTTGGGGGTGTTCGGTGTAAAAGCGGGGATACCTGGAGCTATATACAAATAAATCAAAATAAAATACTGATATGCCGCCACCATTTTTATCCTCTGCCATTCTGAAGCAGGCATTTTCACATCGAAGTGCTTGATAACTTAACTCCGTCCCGCAAAAGACCCCTGAAAGATGGTGCATTTAAATGGCTGTTAGGTTAGAGCAGCAAAGGGTAGTAGACGCGTGGGGTTCCATTAACCAAGATTCAAGGAATGTCACTGAAGCAGAAACTGATCTGTGTACATTTCTGAACCAACACTTCCTAATTAATAGGAATTCGCTGGGTAACATTATTTTGGGTAACCCTCCTCCAAAAGCAGCCCTTGATGGCGAGCAGCTAAGTACGATCATGCATAGTCAGGCTCTCAAGATCATTTAGGATGGGTGGATAAGAACATTGTTTATACAACCGGATTGTCTCCTCCAAACTAAAGCCTCCCATACATTGTGTGACTAAACTAATTAACATTATTATTTGGGCCGCCTTTAGTTTCCGTGAAGCGATGCAATCATAGTCTCCATGTTAAACATTGACTTCAACACCCACGTATTTTTAGCAGCTAGTGTATTTGATAGCTCTGGCGAGGGACATCATTTCACCAAAATGCCTGGGGTAGCGGAAGTGACCTAACACGACCCTTGACCTCTGATGACATCAAAGGAAGTGATGTCATTTGACCCCAGCCTGGAGTGACATGACGGGAAGCAATGGAACACAACCTTTCACCCCTGCCAAGTGCCATCACATAGCATTGTTTCTAAGTACACTACCACAAATATGGTTACGATATCACTGTAATGTGATATACATTTCATACAAGAATGGATCGCCATATGTATCAGTAGGATGAGTGCATAGGCCCATATTGCCAAATAACTGTGAATGCAAGCATACGTCCATGGCCAAATGATAATGATGTGCTATTATATATCACTTACGCTTCAGCACTTTATATAGAAAAAATATACACCCAATATCACCCAGCCTGTGTTGGTGCTCATTTATCAACCTCAGGAGGATGAAAGGCTGAGTTGGCCTTGCCGGGATTCGATCCTGCAGATCACTCACACGTCGCAGCAGCGAGCGCTCAAACCCAACGGAATTATCTTACTGGCTAGAGCTCTTTTACTGGCTTTAGTAAAATGAGCAATTACATGTCTGAATTTTCTCAAAGTCAGAAAGCAAATTACACACTGCAGTGCAGGGGTGCACAGCTGATTTTGCCAAAGGGACGAATGTACCTTACATGATGCTCATAGTGGGCTGAAAGGTAAATGTGGAAGGGGTTGGGGGCGGGGCGCTAGGAGGGCCGGGGGCATGGCAGGAGGGTTTTCTAACCCCCAATTTGTAGTGAGCAAATGGAAAAAGAATACATTTTTAGGTGTACCAGTCTTTATTTGTATTTCAAACGTACATTTTGCAGTACACATATTTGGCCCTTTTCACCCCTTCTCGCAACACAGAGAGTGCTTCATCTTATTGACTTGCATATTAGGTCTTCTTTCAACAGAAGTGCGTTTCTGTCATTGCACATGGTCTGTTTAATTAAAGTGTATCTATTTTATTGACCCTTGACTGGACATTCCATTATTTTGGACTACTATTTGGACTACTATACTTTGCTGTTTGAGTTGGCCATACTCTTGGGAGTATGACCTTCGTTGAGTCAGATTTCCAAAATAAGCAAAGGTGGTACATCTCTTAACTGTGCCTGTTTTAGCTTTATGAATGTGTTCACTCTTGGAGTGTGACACTATGCCCCCTGCCCCCACCCCACAACCACACACTATGCAGCATTCCCCCAACCCCCAAACAAACACTATGCCTCATTTCTCCCAGCCGCAACCAAACACTCTGCGCCATGGTCACTGCCCCCAGCCACACACTATTCCCCATGGCCACCACCCTGCAACCAAATGCTATGCCCTATGGCCCCCACCCCCACACTATGCCCCATGGCCACATCCCCAACCAAACACTTTACCCCATGGCCACCACCCCTCAACCAAATACTATGTCCCAAGGCCCCCACCACCAGACTATGCCCCATGGCCACCATTCACAACCAAACACTATGCCCACTGGCCACTACACCACAACTAAGTACTATGCCCCATGTCCTCACCCCCACACTATGCCCTGTGCCCACCATCCCCAATCAAACACTATGCATCCACAAACAAAAAACCATCCCCATGCCTCCTCACCCCCACAACAAACATCATCCCCATGCCTTTGCTATGTTAGTGCTCTTACAGAGGAGGATGCTTAGAATGCCATGGTGGCCGCCCTCAACACGCATAGCGTGGATTATGAGAGGTCTTCTATAAAACAGGTAATGCGAATCGTGAACTTGTCAATTTGTGCACACACAAGAGAGGGGAGGGGATTAGGGCCAAAACAATTCAAGGACGCATATCAGAAAGGCAGAGATGGGAGTCGCCTAAATGGCATTGGCATCAAGATATCTCTGCATTGTGCAACCTACATTGTTTGCTTTTTGTACATAAATCTGCTGTCTGTGCCATTCACTGTCATTTGTTTAGCAGGTTTGTCTGTTATGCGGAAAGACCAGCGTGGCTAATGCTAGCTGTCCACTATCGGGTAGATATCCCAGTTATATATATGCATGCCGTTTAACATGAAAGCACAGTGCCTCCAGGTGTGTGTGCACTGATCATGTGGAATACACCCAAGCTGGGGGTACGTGTCTATCACAGGGGAATATTTATTCAATACGGGAGCCGTCCCACCATTAGCTATGTATACTTGAGGCCCAGTGATGTACCAATCTAGTTTTTTGGATATGTACATGTTTATGGCTTGCTTACCTGTCTGTTCCCCCTCCTTTACAAGAGGCAGCAGATAACTGCCAGGTTAAAGTGTTTCTACTGCAAACCTTGGCAATATACAGCAAACTTGCACGCCTCGCTCCAGGGAGCAGAACCTGCATTCTGACAGCCCTACTGAGTGAAAGTAGCCAGGGCAAGTCAAACAAAGACGTTGCTAATGGAGGATGGCCGTTGCTGATTGTGGGCTGCTCTCCATTAGAAAAGCAACATTCCGGGCAACATTTGGCCTGCGTGGATCTACTTTACAGGCTTCAGAGGTTGGATGTCATTGGGAGAGTTCAAAGCTGTGTATTAAAGAATTTAGAGTTGCGCAAGGAAAGCAGTGCACTCGCATGGCATCCCGTACGCTGGGCACGCGTTACCTTATACATGCAAACAAACAGCCTGAGCAGCATGCCAGGGAGATAGGAAAGATAGACACATTACAATTAAGCATTTATTGTGGCAAAATGAAATAGAGGGCTACTTTATGTGCTATGGTAATTTATTTCTACACTGTAAACAAGCTTTTAGGCAAATTAACAGGGGGGTCCTGGGAGTCCCTCTGCCAGACAGGAGTCCTGGTTACAAGAGCCTTACCCAGAGTCTATAGCTCACTATCTTTCACAGAGGAGAAATATCTCAAACATATCAGTCTTTGTCCTGTCCTGGGGCAGTACAGCACCGAAATGCTAGGCAATTCTCCTCTGAACAAGAGTACCAACAGCAACCCCAGGCACGTGTTTCTGTCTGGTTGGACCTCATCAGTCGGGTGGAGCTGTGCCTCTCTAAGAATAGTGAGCAAGCGGTCCACGTCTGGATTCTCCTAGTAACTTAGGGTGAGACCCAAAATTACTTAAATATGCAAATTATTATGGGGGGTCCTAGGAGTCCCTCTGCCAGACAGTAGTCCTGGTTACGAGAGACTTACCCAGAGTCTTTAGCTCACCATTTTTCACAGAGAAGAAGTATCCCAAACATATCAATCTTTGTCCTGCCCTGGGGCAGTACAGCACCAAAATGCTAGGCAATTCTTTTGAACAAGAGTAGCAACATCAACCCCAGACATGTGTTACGGTCTGGTTGGACCTCATCAGTAGGGTGGAGCTGTGCCTCTCTAAGAATAGTGAGCAAGGGGTCCACGTCTGGATTCCCCTAGTAACTTAGGGTGAGACCCAAAGTTACTTAAATATGCAAATTATTATGGGGGGGTTCTAGGAGCCCCTCTGCCAGACAGTAGTCCTGGTTACGAGAGACTTACACAGAGTCTTTAGCTCACCATCTTTCACAGAGAAGAAATATCCCAAACACACCAGTCTTTAAGCTTACTGGCACTGTTGTTTCCAGACTGGCATACTACAGGTCTGCCTGCAGGAGCCACTGTCCCTAATAGGTCTGACCCTGCTGGTCACAATGGCCACGGTAGGCAGACCGTCATGGAAGCACTGGCACCGTTGGCAACAATGCTAGTGCTTCTGTGGTCCCCACTCCCATAGAGTCCACTAGGACTCTATGGGAATGGGGCCTTACAATTTATCAACTCCTGAATCTCCGGGCCACAGGGGTTGTAATCCCCCAGTGGCACTGTGAAGTCAGGCGCCGGTAAATATTTACAGGTCTGTTGGCAACCTGCCGGCATCATCGTCACAGTTACCGCCAGACTCGTAATGAGCCCTTTATTTCAATACCACGCTAGCGAGGCCATTAGGTCCAGGTGTCTTGGATGGCTTTAGTTTAACCATTTTTGCTATTATGCTCTTCCTGCCAATACTCAATACAGGTTTATATTCTGAAACCATGTGACAGATAGACTTCACAGAATCTTCATACTGAAAGTTCTTCCAATGTGTCTCCTCCATTTGGCCTCATTGATGGGATTAATCAACTGCTTATTCTTGTGACCTTAGCTTTCCCCAAGAAATTGCCATATACCTCTGGCATTGTGTGCGTTTACATAGTTCCCAACACAAGTCCAATCTGTAGGTGCTTATCCAGTCCTGTCTTTTTCTTTATATTCTGGGGCTTGTAGCCCAAGTTCTATAATGGGAAAAGTGGAACTACAAGTCCCAGAATGCAAAGATAAAAACCTGGACTGGATAAGCACCTGCAGATTTGAATGGTTCATGTTGTCAAATATGTGTTTAGCACTGCTACCATTTGTTGCATTGCAGCATTTTTAATGGAAAAGCGCCACCTCTTGACCCAGTTTCCACATTTGATTGTAATACCCTTAACAGTAAGGGTAAAAGGGTCCGATTTGAAGTTCTTAGCGTGACAAAAGTCTATATGCATGCATCTTTTTGTGTCTCTAATTTGCCCATCATAAACAAAACCCCTCCCTCCCTCACTCAGGCTCTATAAAATTAACCTTTGGTAGACCAACCTCTTTGGAGAATTGTAACACCCATCTTTCAATCTCATCATGAGACGTTTGAGAACGTGGTGAACATCTTAATTGAATTCAGTAGTGCATACGCTAGTCCTCTCAATGTTCCTACTACACCAGGAGATGTGATTCCGAAAATGATTAAAATTTGCATCACTGATGCCCTCCAAACCAGTCCTTACAGGACAGGATGCAATAATGACAGAGAGCAGTAAATGTTATGTTATGTTATGATGTGTTACTTTGCATTTATATAGCGCTGTATGTACCATTGGTATGGTCTGAAGGCGCTAGTAGGTTGAACACCTTTGGGAACCAAAGTTCAAGTCAGTAGAGAGAGTAGATAGGCATAGGTCCGTGTGAGCACCGGATATGTGTACAGCTGGTGTGGCAATCGTGTAATCGCTGCTTCTTAGCGGTAGGTGTTGCGGTTGAGAGATCAAGAGTATGTGTTCGTTCTGGCAGGATCTATCCAGACCGATTGTGGCTGCGTTAGGCCTGAGGAAAACGCCTGGCTGGGGGGTGTGTAACCAGCAGTTTTTAATTAGAGTGATGGGCAGTATGAGGCAGATGTTGGTATGAGAACAGCTATACCGAATGGTGTCACAGTATCTCTGTGCTCTAGTTGAGTGATGGTGTAAGGAAGAGAGTCAGTGTGGTGATGTGATATGATGGGTTACATGCTCTTTCCAACGTTCCATGCACTCCAAACCATTCCATGTAAGTCGCGCAATTCTATGCACTCCAATCAGCTCCACGCACTCCAATCCACTCCACGCACTCCAATCCGCTCCGTGTATTTCAAAGTTTTACGCACTCCATCCACGTATTTCACCGGTACCATCCACACACTTCTCCATACCTTTCGCATATTATCCTCATTCATTCTGCATAAGTCACCCGTTCATTCCACATACGTCACCCGTTCCATCTGCTCTAGGCATTCATCCGCTCTATATGCTCTGCACACTCGCCCGCTCTGCACACTCACCCGCTCTGCACACTCGCCCGCTCTGCACACTCATCCAAGTAAGCCTTCCTAACAGCGCCACAATGCCCAATGGCAGTGGGCGCTTTACAAATACAAATAAATAAATAAATGCAAAGCAACACAGGTGGGAAGTCCCGGAGAGGCAGAGAACGTTTATAGAATCACTTAGGAACAGAGGAAGAGAGGGAACACGGAGGGCAGTCACACCTTCTCTGTGAAGGGACATTCTGCAGTTACCAAGAGTTTAGGGATTCTGGTGTTGACTCTGGTTATTACAAATGTGAGAGGAGGCCAGTACTCTAAACTTCCCAATGCCTGGATCCAATGGCCGTCGAGGAACTCCTGCAGTGGTCGCACCCGCAGACTGCACAGGCGCACGAGGTATATGCACGACAAAATCATGCCGAGGGACTTTATGGACCTCACCCTTGCGATCTTCATGTGTTCCCATCAAAGTCCCCTAATCAATGGGAATTCCCCCAGAGTTTAGCAGAATTTCCATTGTTTAAGAAGCGCCAGCTAAAGCAGAACTGGATCCCTCTCCCATCCTATTAGTGGTAGGGGAATTAACTGTCTCCCAAGGTCCACTGGGTCATACTTGCTCCCACTATCCACCTGCCAATGAGGCTCTAGAGAAATCTTAGCCACTTGTAAGATATTCACTTTTCTTTTCAGGTCTGGGGGCTTGTTCCCACACACCTCGCTGCAGCAGTCGTCATTCCAAGCAGAGTCGTGGAACTTTGCAGATCTTTAGTTTGTATCACAAGCAGCTGACTCACTCCAAGGGAAGCTCTGCTGGGGCTGCTTCTGTGATCACTGCTGTATGATCACTTGTCTCCTCCGACCGTGTTGACCGACATTGGATCCTGTCTTCTTTGTGCCCCTGAGGAGCATCTCTCACAGATGATTCCCTTAGTCTTCATTTGGGTCTTCAACAGGAAGCTTTCCAAACAGATACCTGTGCACCACAACTAACCAAAACCAAATCCCAGGAAGTAAAGTATCTTCCTTTCTAGAGGTCCCTCGCGGTAGGCACAAGAACAACACAAGAACAAAGTCTGGAACCTACACTAGTGGAATCCAGAACATCCTGAACAGGGGGGTAGGTCTGCATGCCGGTTGTGTTCTCCCATAGGGCAACCTGGGTGTTAAGTCCTGACCCTAGCTCACTCTGGCCTAACCTTTGCTGCTCGAATCTGGGTCAAGGATCCTTTCCTAGGTCTATGCTACTCAGTAAAAAATAAGGATGAATCCTTTTTGGAACTTTCCTAGAAGCACCACCAAAGCCCACTGCACAATTTTTGAATAATCATTCCTGAAGAAGCTATCCATTGGAAGGTGTGACTTTTGGGCAGAAGGCCCCATACCATTTTAGGGTCGGAGTTACTAAAATTGGAGGAAACTGTACTTGTGTTGCTTTTGCTTATTTTCCTGGTCTCTGACTTCTCGTCTGTATTGCACTGGCAAATCATTCATATGGAATTCTGGTCTCCTAACAGTGAATGTCTATATTTGTGATATATAGTTTTGGGTGACAATACTTAGCTGTGATTTCTATATGCTCTGTGAGTAACTAAAGGCCTAATAACTGTTGTATTAATTTACTGTCTAACCGGAATGATTGGTATGGCTCTGTGTGGATTCGTTGAAGCCCTAGATCACTCTCACTTTTCCTGAGACAAAGCCTTGACTGCTCTTCCACTGTACCATGATTGGGTTTTCTCTAACTGCTCATTGTCTTCCCGGTTTTCCATGAATGGGGGGCAGGGAGGGGAGGCTCACAAAATGATCCCACCAAGGCCAGTTTTGGAAATGTACCCTAACAGTTACCTAACATGTAATTCGATAATGTATACCTGTCTAGCTCAATTGTTTGGGTACCTACCCACCAGCCTTCCTTCTCCTGAGTGATAAACCCCATGCTGCTCTGCCATTGCTATGACATAGTGATTTTTTTATTTTTTTATTTTACATTTTTATAGTGCTCCCACAGCCCACGGGCATCGAGGCGTTGTTACAGTAATTGTTTTTTTTTAAGTTGTGAATCGTTTTTGTCTTAGTTGTGTATTTATAACATGCTTAAACACCCAGAGGTTTCTAAGCCCGGACCCCGGGATTGAACCTGTGTTGCTTTGTGTAGTCTTGCTTCCAAGGTGTGCTATCCCCCTGGGATTTTATTCTTTATTGTGGTTTGTATCCTTGTGATATATGTTTACACCACTCACCAGTGGGCTGTCACTAAGCTCCATAACAAGTAGAAGTCAAATATTTAAGGGATGTTCAATGTACCTTTTAAGTATTAAGTTTAGTTACAATTATTAACAACTGTTAAGTGGAGTGCATGGAAACCTAAAACACTTCTACAGTTCTTTTGGCGACTGATACCACACAGTACACTACACACTTTACAGGGACTCTTAAGATTAAGAGTTCAGGTCTGATTTCCTACGGATAAAAGAGCCAGTATTTTGCAGCAATCAAATGTCTATTTAAAATACCTGTAAAGCATCTTAGACTGGAGCCACATCAGCTTTAAAAGCAACTGTAAACATATTACAAAGGTTATCATTGTTGTATGTACTTTACATGGGCTTGAAAGAGTGAAAGTTATTAATCACACTGAAATGCCTAGAACATAAGACAAGTACTTTAAAAATAGAAGAATCAGGGATTGCTTGATACAGGGGGTCATTACGAGTGCGGCGGTAAGGGGTTAACAGCACTGTCAAGGATGCCAGTGCCATTAACCCCATACAGCCGCATTACGAGGTTCCCCCGTGGGACCCGCTCAGAATGTCTGGTGAGACCAGACATCCTTTGCGGGTACCGCAAGGGGACCAGGGAGCTAATAACGGGCCTGTTATTAACGGGCCCGTTATTAGCTCCCTCCCCATTCCCATGGAGCCCTATGGGGGCTCGAATGGGAAGGGGGATGGGTATTTTGAATTGCGACTTACCGGGTCCTCCAAGGTTGGAATGACCCGGTACGTCCCTATTAAAGGAAACCGGACCCGGACACGACTTTGGAGGCAGCCATGGCGCTAATAGCACTATGGCTACCTCCAAACTCGTAATGACCCCCACAGTCTTTGATTCAAGAGTACATGTCTCATTCAGAGGGTTTTAAGAGCTGCCGAAAGCTTCTTCATATTGCTTAACTGACCAAACCCAATCTGTATTTGTGCTCTGATTTCTGCTGAAGTCACCCTGGAAGCTGCAAGTGTTTTGGTGAATTTCCCTTGGTAGTCTGTATGTTATGAAGGGCATGGACCCTATTTGTCCATGGGTGCATCTCCTAACTCTATAAATGTTGTTGCTACGCTGTGGCGAATTATAATTTGTTTGTACAGAGGTGTAGCCTTTTTACATCATTTGGTTTCCTGCTCCCTCAACAAAAGCAACATCACTTCCAGCCACTCCTCTCCCGTGAGACTACTGGCCTAGTTTGTTGGGGGAACCTTCCTTCTGATCCCAGGCCCTTCATGTGCAGTCCGTGATTAGGGATTGGATCCCCCCTAGGACCTGTGGACAGTATCTTCATTGCCAACCAATTTCTACATTCTCAGGGGTCTTTGCACCCCTAATCAGTTGCTGGGGGCAATGTTCAATTCCTGGGGGCTCTGTATGCATTTCTTTCCCCTGGGTACCAAACTTGCTATTGTCTGACATCGTAGGTCTCATGGGCATCCTTCTCAGAGCCTCTGGGCATTGAAGCCATGTTTGCATCTCCGCTGGTAGGGTCCTCAATCGTTGCAAGCCTGAAGGTCGCCACTTCTGAAGAACCCACTGGTGCCTTGGAATAACATACTATAGTCTCATGACCACCTCTAGCTGCCTACTGACTATCGAAATACTTTACTTACCCGTTCAACGTTGTTTAACTTGTGCAGATTCTTTTTTTGTTGCAGTTTATAGGGACAGTTTACAGTTTTTATATGCCTCATTTCTGTTTTGAAAGTGCTTGCCTCTAAATGTAAATGCATTGTCCTGCTTTAAGGAGTTTTTTGAGTAATTGTTTGGACCATCTGCTCTGGGCACGAGTCTCAACTTTATGACCGCCCTTCTTTGCTTCTTACATTGAAGTCTGATTGGTGTGCCACACTAGCATTGTGAGAGCCAGGAGTAGTTTGGAGGGAAACCTGCTTAGCACAAGGGATGGATTTTTCTAAGCCATCTGCAGCTGAAACTTCAAAACATTAACCTCTCCACTCTGGACTCTTCCCTTCCTCCTTGAAATCTGCAACTCTATCAACTATGGAAGTAGCCCTCTGCTGACCAAAACAACACAGCAAACTATCGGCCAATTTCTCTCCTTCCCTATCATTCTAAAGTCCCTGAGCTGGCGGTCTTCAACCAGATCACGAAGTACCTTGAGGATAATTACTTTGGAGATCAACTTCAATCTAGTTTCCTTAGAAAGCACACCACTGAGACTGCACTCAAGGAAGTCACAAACGTTCTCTAATTCTCATCACTACAGACTCTTTTCTGTGATCATCATTTTGGACCTTTCTGATGTTTTTGACTCTGCTGATCACTCCCCCCTCTCGTCCTCACTCTCCAGGACCTTGGGGTTCACAGAACTGCTCTTGCCTGGATCACCTCTTGCATGGAAGGTCACTCCTTTAAAATCTCTTGGTACTTGTGAATCTCTAACCCTGCCTCTCTCCCTAGGGGCATCCCAAAAGGATCAGTCATAGGGCCCTCTGCTCTTCACAATCTATACCTTTGCCCTAGGAAGATGTATATCATACTTTGGCTTGCATGGTTACATTTTTGCTGATGAAACTCAAATATTTTTCTCCTTTTCACCCCTGCCATCTTGTAACAGATTACAAACTGCCTCACTGCAATTAGTCACCGGATAGTTCTCTGTTGCTTCATGGTGAACTCTTCAAAAACAGAAGTCCTCTTTCTCACAGCCTCCAATGCCATCCCTTCCCTCTATCCCCTACAAGCCCAAACTTCTTGCTCCCTCACCCAAGGCTTGCAATCTCAGGGTTCTCTTTGATGGAGACCTACTACTGCATAAATTCCTCACTGGTGCTCCAATTAACTGCTGACAACATTCAGAAAAATCATCCTTTTCCACCACTCTACAAAAACTCTAATCTCCACATATGTGCTCCTCAAACTGGACTAGTTCTCAAGCCTACTCCATGCCTTCCTCTCTACACCTTTCTCCCGCTAGAAAAATTCCCCAACATTTCTACACACACTCTGCAACCTACCAAGAGCCTTCGCCTTCCTCTCTACTCCTTTCTCCCTCTAGGCAAAATCCTCAACTTTGCTATGCACACTCTACAACCTACCAAAATCCTCCCCACTTCTACCTACCAACAACATGTTGGTTGGCTTTCCGTGCACAACTGTTCTTTTCAAGTTCTTTCTAGTCTACAAAGCTATTAATTGTCTTTCTCCCCAGGGCTGGTCTGATTGTATATAAGTTTATTAAACTATTGCCCCCTCCAACTTGCTCCTTCCTCTTTGTGTGTTTTCTTTCCAGTCGTTTTCTTTCTTTTTTCCCACGTCCTGTCCTGGTTTCCACCTGAAATCCCCCCCTGGCCTTTCGCCTTCCCTCTCCCCGGCACTACTCTGTGTGATTGGCGAGCCGAAGCCCTGCTTTGAACTTGTTTGAATTCAGGATGGCATTTACACCAGCAGCAGGCATGCACAAGTGGGACCTGCAGCGTCCGTCTTGATCCAGGTGAGTGCCCCCTCTTGCCCCCTCTATCTTGCTCTCTTTCCTCTTTGTGTGCTTTCTTTCCGGTCTGTTTCTCTCTTTTTCCCCTGGTCCCTTCCTGGTTTCCACCAGCAATCCATCCCCTGGCCTTTCCCCCTCTGTCTCCCTACCCCTGCCCCACGTGAATGGCGAAAGGATATGGAAGCTGCCCTCTTAAAAATGGGACCCAGGGCAGCCTTGCCCAGTCAGCCATCGTCTAAGGGTTAGAGGCAAAGGGCAGCTCCCTCCTAAGGAGCTCCACTCATTGTTTGCATATGTTCACCTAGGACGCCTCAAGCAGACAATTTACATTGACTGATAAAGTAAGTGTGGTGTGGGCGGGAAGTGCAGCCACTACTGCACTGCAGTAAAACCCCACCACTCGTATTACTTAATTATCCTATACCTACTTGCATCTAGCCTAACTGTGTAACTGGTATTTCATTATACTAAATCTAAGTGTTTTTTCATTACACTGTTGAATCTACATGAGTTGTAAATCCAGGTGTTTCCCGTATACTGTATATTTTACATTTAGGTCATTTTCCTACTAGTATGAGTTTTTAATCTAGGTGCTTTTTCCTTCTACTCTATATTTAAAATCTAGTTGTATTTTCCCAATGCTGTATATTTTAAATCCAGGTGCATTTTCCCACTACTGCAAGTTTTGAACCTAGATTCTCTTTCCCACTACTGTATATTTTAAATCTAGGTTCTGTTCCCAATACTGAATATTTTAAATCTAGGTGCATTTTCCCACTTGTGAGTTTTCAATTCAGGCGAATTTGCTCACTGCTGTGCATTCTAATAGTGCCCAGAACGCTTGATTAATTTGATTATTGGGGGTAGGAAAAGTGGTGCATCTAGTTGGATTTTTGAGGGTAGGAAATGTTCTGTATTCAGATGGATTTTGGGGGTAGGAAATGTGTTACACTTAGATGCATTGCCAGAGGACTGTGTCATACCTACATTGTTTGTGAGGGATGGGAATTGTGTTACACTTAGGTTGCTAAGGTAGGGAATGTGTTATACTTATCTATGAAAGACAAGCAATGAGTAACACTAAAATGGATTGGTAGAGGACATTTGTTACTCTTGAATAATGGTGAACTTTAGCACATGCTGCATTAGAAGAAACAGTGTCATTTTAGTCTGCTCATTTCTCTTGAAGAACTTAGGCTGGCACCCGTATGGCCAGTGTGCACATTAAATTGATCTGGGAATGGCCATGTGTGCTGCACCCATGAGGTTAGCCACCTTTACACCCCATACCTATGCTGGTAATCCAACACTTAATCCATAACACCGAAAGATTCTAACTCAGCCTTGGTATCCTGATATCACAGTTGGTATAATGCTGCTAGGAGTATTCATAGAACCAGCAAGATATCTAGTAAGTCTATAAAGGTAGCCTGTCCATGGCACTAGAGAACCCTACTATCCTAAATCATATGGTAGCCACCTAGTGGATATACTAGGTCAGCCAGTCTATTGTGCTAAGAAGACTTGAGGATATCCCCCGCATGATGCCTAGAAGAGTCTACGAGGGTAGCTGGTCTTTTTCCACAGACATTCGGATGACAAAGAAACATCAAAGATAAGGCCTATTGATGCCCTTGGTATGTATAAATTCACCACTTTGTTGGACATTCTGCCACAGGCATGGCTATCCATCCACTCACAGTAGAATGCAGCTTTGACCTAGGACAAGATTCGGGTTAGCGGGACACTTAAAGTTTTTAATCCTACTTACCAAACTATGCCTCAACACTCTGACATCAGTATGCAGCGAAGACCTATGACAAATTTGGGCACACTGGATGCTTGACGAGTCACTAGCACTCATGCCCTCTCATGACCTCTCCCAGCAGCCATCCGCCTGCTTGATCTTAGTGGGTTGTTTGTACTGGACAAAAAACACAAAGGGGGATTAGGGGTGGGCAGCTGACCTGTAGCTGTACCCTTAGTTTATCACAAAGAAAACACACAGCTCTCAAACTCAATTAATTTCCATTTTACTGTCATCAATGTGTACAGCCTATCTTTCCCTCCAACCATGCTATCTCTACCCTCCTGCGCTGTAAAACCATAGTATGCGCTGGTGTGCCACTTATCTAGGGTCAGGGGACCGATGGAAGCCCTATCTAATACAAGCAATAAAAAAGTTTAACGGTATCAAGCAACATTACAAATCTAAAAACGCACTCCTGAGGTCACCGTGAGCTGTGCCTCAAAATGTGCTGGAGGCCATACATGCCAGTTTTATCTTATTTAATTCTCCTGTTTACCGACCCCACAATATGATCAAAAAGCACAATGAAAACACAGAGTTATGCTTGAAGGTACAGCTCCAAGTGTTGAGAGCTGTCTCTTTTGCTAATGTTAATTTTACACTAATTGTCCTGTACGTGGTATTCAATGGCCACAGGAACCAAGAACGAGCCTACCGCTTTCAGTGGCTTGTCAGGCTATGCCACTTTCTTCAGGGCCTCGGAACCATTTTGGCACTGATCACTGCATCTGTGTATGGAGAGAGCGAGGTAGGGGCGGTATGTTTGGGGGACAGCAAGGAAAGGATTGGGAGGGGAAGAGAAGGACCGCCCATTCATAAAACTCCCTTAATATACACTCCCCAACTCTATTTGTTTGTTGGTTGGTATAAGCTCTCCAGTAAGTTCTGAAATCTCTTTACCCCAGTCTGCAGTGTCATGCCAAGCCAAAGCTGCATGGGGCGTTATTATGCCTCTTCAAAATGTAGGTCTTAATACCCCTCTGGTGGGGTGCCTCAAGTGCCTATGGGAGCCGGTCATGGTGGCATTTTACACACATCTAATTTAGAGGCCAATATTAGTTGTGGAATGTAATATTCTGTTAGAGGGCAATGTGATTGGCTATTGCTTCCCCATACCGGGATTGCTGTGGGATACCATTGTTGCTCCTGCTGAGCTATCTTTTTACTGTGCACTCAATATTTGGGCGGTGGCGGCTCTTGGGTGTACGGTGTGTAAAACAAATACCCATGTCCTGTAAGTGTCCGATGGTACATAGGTGTAGGGATCTGCTCTAGTGATGGTTCTAGTCCAGGGCTATGCCATGATGCAGCGAGCTGCTCTGGCATCCGGTATGCTTGTTAGCGGGCGTGCACATACTCTCCAGCCCCCCAGGGGGATGTGATAACAGTAAGTCAGTTTCCAAAGGATGCTCTCAGTACCATTTGTGTATTGATATATTACAACGAAATTTGTGTGTGTGCTATTGTGCTTCCTGTCTCCGAGTTTGGAAGAAATTTGCCTCTGCACAGCCTGTTCGAGGAAGGCCTCCATTCTTATCTTATCAGTGCTGCTGGTGACTGACCCTCTGTGTGTGCAGACCCACCGAGTAAGGGCCTAAAGCGTTGTGCATCGGGTTCTCAACTCTTATAAATTTGCTATCATCTTTCAGCTTGTATGTTAATTTAGACCCACTTAATCAGTGCCCAGACAGAAAATCTATAGCTGTTCACTCTTAAAAAGTATTGCTTGCTGGTTCCCACCTCTTTGTGGCACATGGATTTTTTAAATTATGGTTGAAGTAAAATCTGATGGGCTATGGTGTTTCCGTACAAAGTCGTCAACCAAGTGTTACGACCCTCGCCCAAAACCCCCTCTGGCAAACCCATTGGCCAGGTGGAGTCAGGACTCGGGTCTCTAGAGCCTGGCATCCTCTTCAAAAGCCCTCATGGGGCCAGTCCTGGCGCCTATGGCGCAAGGCTCATACACCATGAAAAACAATGTCCTTGGGAACTACTTTATTGTATTGTCAGCCAACATGGAGGCATCCACATAGCTTGGTTCGTAAGAACCAAGCTAAGTGGTCTAGTGCTTTGGGTGTGGTAGCCTAGGGACTACTTTACCTGGACTATTTTGTTGAGGCTATTTAAACCACACCCGAGCAAGACAACACGCTTTGCGTTACTTTGCAGCTTGAAACGTGACACTTACCATGTCCAGCTATTCCCTCGAACCTCAGAGAAGCAGACACTGCAAGGAGACAAAAGCAACATCATTAGCAGCAGCATCTTACCTGCAGTCTTCATCTTTAAACACTCGCAGCTACTGAGAACAGCTTCCTCGAATCTGCACGCCTCCTGGACAGAGCGACCTGAAAGAGGAAGATAGAGGCAACATTAAAGAAAGCAGTAGAGACATTTACAAATTACGAACTGCTCAAAAGGCTTACCTGGCTGGTTGCCTATCGGCTGGCACCACCCCGGACATTCCACTCGCGCTGAAGAACACTGCAACCTACAAGGAAGGAAAACACAGGTTAGCAAAGGCAAAACTTTGCAGTGCTGCGCATAGCACTTACTTACCACATCATAGCACTCTTAATGCGCCATCATTTACAAGCGGGGCTCAACCAAGCCAGTTCGCCGCGCTGAAGCTCTGCATACCTAAGGGAGAAAAAAGAGACATTTTAAACAGGATAGCAACAAAATTAAAGAACAGCAGTAAGGCCTACCTGTACAATATCAAATGGGCCGGCGTTAGTGAAGTAACTGGACCGCACTCGCCCATGAAAGACAATGCGCCCCTGCAAAGAAGGCAGGACGGAGAGCACGCCTAATTCTACCACAAGTCCTCCTGTATTTTCAGAACCTTCCCCACAGACCACATCAGGGCAAAGCTGAGAAGCATACCACCGAGTAACCCGGCTGGGTGACGCCCCTGTGGATACCAGGTGAGCGTAACAGGTGAGTGTAACAGTACTAATGTGAGCACAGGAACACACAAAAGCTAATAAAATAAAATAAAAGTTGTAGAAGCATCTAAAAAAATCAAACAAACAGGCTCTTTTAAGAGATGCCACTTACCAAGAACTCCCCCTATCCTGGTTGCAAGTTATTCCCCCACACCTGCACGCCCGCACGCAGCATGAAAGCCACATCCAGGGATTTTGTGGGTGGAGGCCACGGAAATGGAACTGTGGGGATTGTCCAATCAGATGCTTAGGGTGTGTGGCAATAGGGAGAGGGACTCCTTCTTCACTCGTGCATGGCCCTCGATGTACTTGGGTGCCCGCACATGCCACATTTGGCGCTTCTCACCATGCTGGCCTATCAAAATGGGACTGTAGCGATTGTCCTATGAGGTGGTGCTCAGGGTGTGTGTCACAGGAAAGCGCGCCAATAGGAAGAAGGACTCCTCCTGCTTTACTGGGGCATGGCTCTCGCGGTACTTGGAAAAAGGTGCATGCCACATTCTGCACTTATCACCATGCTGGTCAATGGAAATGGGACTATGGCCTTTGGCCAATCAGGTGGTCAGGGTGTACATCACAGGAATGAGCACCAGTAGGGCAAAGGAGTCCTCCTGCTTCACTGGGGCGCGCCACTCGCGGTCATTGGAGAAAAGCACGTGGCACATTTTGCACTTCTCACCATCATGGCCAATGGAAATGGGAATATGGCCTTTGGCCAATCAGGTGCTCAGGGTGTACATCACAGGAAAGGACAGCAATTATTTGTTCCATTACTTTGTGTAGTGCAGTTGGCAAACATGGCAGGAGACTCAGTTTTCCTTGTGGGTGATGCCTTTATGGAAGATATGTTTTTGGCAATTTCTGTTTGGAGGGAATGGGGGCTTTATGTCGCAGTGTAGAAGTGCGCTGTTTAAGTGCAGTGCTTGTAGAATGTCAATGCTTGGCCACTTGTGGACCTGTCCATGTTGTTGTCATGCACTTTGGAGCCCTCTTTTTGGGTTTCATGCCTTATTCCTGTGTGTCCCGTCAACTGAAGAAGATGATGGAAGAAGTGCAGCACATTTTTCCCACTGCCAAGGTGGTTTTCTCATGTATACCCCCAAGAATAGTGTGTAATTATTCCAATAATTCCTGTCGCCAACCAGAGGTCGGAAGGGGTTTCATCAACAGAAAGATGTGTGACCTCTTGAGTGCTGCTTGGATGTTCTCCTGTGAGAATTACATTTGTTCTCGCTATATACACCTTTTCAAAGGAAATGGCATGTCTTCGTGGAACTGCGCACCGGTCATACGCGTTGTTTCTAGAAACATTTACTTGCCACTGTTGTTTACAAGCCAACGCGTATGACCGGTGCGCAGTAAAATTTACGACGAAGGGATTATACCCATAAACTCATCGCAACTAAACAAGGATATGAATTAGAAAGTGACTGTCGGAGCAGGAGAATTATTTGAATACACAGTGGCAAGTAAATGTTTCTAGAAACAAGCCAACGCGTATGACTAGTGTGCAGTAAAAATCACGACAAAGGGATTATACCCATAAACTCATCGCAACTAAACAAGGATATGAATTAGAAAGTGACTGTCGGAGCAGGAGAATTATTTGAATACACAGTGGCAAGTAAATGTTTCTAGAAACAAGCCAACGCGTATGACTAGTGTGCAGTAAAAATCACGACAAAGGGATTATACCCATAAACTCATCGCAACTAAACAAGGATATGAATTAGAAATTGACTCCCGGAGCAGGAGAATTATTTGGATACACAGTGGTAATTAAATGTAACAGCCCTGATTTGAAAAAGGCCCAGAAGGGCCGAAACACGTGTTAACAACCAAGGGGCAATTTATAAAAAATACCTATTCATACAATTGGGCGCAAAGTCCTGGATCTTCTTTCTATTGTTTCATTACATAATTGCACTACTGCACAGAAAATATAAAGACACCACAACACATACAAACATGAGCATATAAAGAGGGAAATTACAGTAGGCAAACAAGGAGCAGTATTACCAGAAAGTGTTCATAACATAACTGATTACCTTCATGCACATAAATGATTGCTGTGTTTTACACTTTCTTCATCCCCTATATACATATGTATCATATGATGTCAGTGAACCCTGAGGAAAGTAGTGCAAGAACATATGTGAAGGGTGCCGTACACAAAGATAGAACCTTTTGATTTGTTACTTCCTGACTGTTAGTGAAGAAAAGCAGCACCTGGCCTGCTTAAGTCAGTGAACAGAAAAGGGGCGGCCACACATGTGATGTCATCAGTGATGTCATCAATGAGATTTGTGATGGCATCTTTGATGTCATGGGCGTTAGTCTTTGCAGTGCACACTGGTGGCGCAAGTTATGGTTGCTTGGCCTACCATAACTGGCGAATTTCGGGGGGAGGGGTTCAGTTTTACCAGTAACCATAACGTGCTTTTAACAACGTATTTCCATTGAATTTCATAGGTTTTTGCTAGTGCAACTTAACCATAACATCCCTTTAACAACGTTTTTGTTAGTGCATATATATATATCATTCATATGAATAAAACTTGATATTTTAGTCAGTGTAGCCAGATGCTATCAACATTGTTTAATTTATCTTGAGTCACTTTGACTAGCGCAATGCAACATTGTAATCTAAAGTGCAATATCTATGAGGGCCCCCCCTTGCAAAGGTATAGGTGCCCCTTATGCTTCCTAGCTCAGAGCTTTCCTTGTTCTCCATTAATTATGCAAACACCCGTAACGCGTTCCTTGTTCTGCAGCAAATGAAGCATCTCCAGTAATGCTGTGAGCAGAGTACTCTAAATTCTCTATAGCATTTCCTCTATAGAGGACAAACAGAATATACATTGAATATAGCAAAGCATGTATGGGCATTCCGCACATGCATGACACTAAGTATGAAAGGTTCCCTCGTCATCCAGTAACAGGTGGTGCCAGTGATTCAGCACGTTGAGCATGACACCAATGGGCCAAAAACCAAGACCTCAATCAATCGTGCAATAAATTGCATACCTTAAAATGCACTGTCCCAGAATGCTTGGTGGTTTTACAGACGTATGATGAACTACCTGCATGAACCTGTGAGTTTACAAACTTTCATGAAGTCTTCCTCCAAAAGAGCAATCTCACAGATGGCTGGGAACAGGCTCGGCGGGCTCATTTAAGTAGACTCCAGTTCTATCTGCGACATCCAATATTCATGGTCTTGCTCAATGCCGCCGGCTAAGATCATCTCAGCCCCTTCACTGCGCCACACCGTTTCCCAGATCACCCTCAGGTGGGACATTGCTCAAAGTGGAGACAAGCTTTGGGCATTCTCGCCCTCTGGCAAAACCTGAGGCAAAAGCTTATTTATCACTCCTGATCCACAACAGAGGCTCGCTGCATCCCCTACCCCCATCCCCCGGGTGACCGAATACAGCGGCACAACATGTTCTACCGACAAGTCGCAACTGCTCAATGCATCGACTGATGTGAACCTTGATGGCCTGCCCATAAGACTGAACTTCTAGAGCTCCAGCTGGGCAATAGCATGTTGTGTTGACAACCATAGAGGGCATGGCCAACCAGACCCGTCACAAACAGAGCAGCTGATGGCAGCCTCTGGCATACACTGTCCATGAAAAGCAAAAGAGATACAGGGGGTAATTCATAGAATTCAGCGCACAAGTGGCGCACGCGGCTGGTGCACAGTGTGTGCGTGCGACAGCCTGTGCCAGCTGCGTGCGCCAAAATCCATATCCGCACACAGCGTATTCATGGATTTTAACATCCATTACCAGCTGTGGCGCAGAGTGGCGCAGCGACCCTGCAGCAGTGCCAGTTATGCCCCCAACCCCTCTCCATGCGCCATCTACAGCACACAAATCCCGTACATGGCGCACAGGCCAGTGGACCAGCATACAGGCCCCCAACCACAAAAACGCCTGTAAAACTCCCTGCGCACCCCTCTAAATACACGTACCTCGCTGCGCTTGGAGAATCACACACGATTGGCCCTGTGCGAGTGGGGTATGTGTATTTTGGGGGTGCGCGAGAAGTTTCTCACGCGCTTGGCCCTGTGCGAGCGGGGTACGTGTATTTCGGGGGTGCACAGGAAGTTTCACACGCGATTGGCCCTGTGCGAACGGGGTACGTGTATTTCGGGGGTGCGCGGGAAGTTTCACATGCGATTAGCCCTGTGCGAGCGGGGTACGTGTATTTTGGGGGTGCGCGGGAAGTTTCACATGCGATTGGTCCTGTGCGAGCGGGGTACATGTATTTTGGTGGTGTGCGGGAAGTTTCACACTCAATTGGCCCTGTGCGAGCGGGGTACGTGTATTTCGGGGATGCGCGGGAAGTTTCACACGCAATTGGCCCTGTGCGAGCGGGGTACCTGTATTTCGGGGGTGCGCAGGAAGTTTCACACGTGATTGGGCTGTCAGAGCGGGGCAGTGTATCCAGTGGGGTGTGCAGGGAGTCCCACACGTGAATTGGCAGTGTGGGTCCTCCCAGGTGTGCCCTCTACCCTCTCCACGGCCCCTGCAGGCAGCCCACACCACAGGAGACTACCCAGAACCCCTGGTCAAGTCCCGCACGCAGCCCATCCACCATGGGCATGCCTCCCAGCAAGCCCACATGTCACCTTGCACTAGTGATCACCAACTCATCGCCCCCAGCACCCCCACCCACCCAGCAGTGAGGGGCACCTGCCAGCAGGCCCCGACTCATGTCCCCCAGCACCACCATCCTCAGCAGTGAGGGGCACCTGCCAGCAGGCCCCAACTCATGTCCCCCAGCACCCCCACCCACCCAGCAGTGAGGGGCACCTGCCAGCAGGCCGCGACTCATGTCCCCCAGCACCCCCACCCACCCAGCATTGACGGGCACCTGCCAGCAGGCCCCGACTCATGTGCCCCAGAACCCCCACCCACCCAGCAGTGAGCCTCAGGCCCTGACTCATGTCCCCCAGCACCCCCACCCACCCAGCAGTGAGGGGCACCTGCCAGCAGGCCCCGACTCATGTCCCCCAGCACCGCCACCCACCCAGCAGTGAGGGGCACCTGCCAGCAGGCCCCGACTCATGTCCCCCAGTACCCCCACCCACCCAGCAGTGAGCCTCAGGCCCCGACTCATGTCCCCCAGCACCCCCACCTACCCAGCATTGAGGAGCACCTGCCAGCACGCCCCAACTTATGTCCCTCAGCACCCCCACCCACCCAGCAGTGAGCCTTAGGCCCCGACTCATGTCCCCCAGCACCCCCATCCACCCAGCATTGACGGGCACCTGCCAGCAGGCCCCGAATCATGTCCCCCCCTACATGACATAAAGATGCACAGTTATGGCCCACATCTCCACCAAAATACCACAGAACGCCACCCCAGTCTTGAGACGCAATGATTTCCCAATCCACCCCACACTGACATGCCTATCTCAAGACACAAACCAAAGTCAACTATGTACATCAACACATGTCCGTCACACACACACACTGGTTGGCATTGATTGTGTAAACCCACATTTTCAATTGCATGCACTCAAAGAACGAATTACACACATGGAAGTAAAATATCAAAATGTATTATGGACAAAAATAAAGCAATGAAATGAAAGCATAAAAAAATTGCAAAAATGAGATGAAAAGCATGTCCAAAAGATGACTACATGAAAAGTATAATCAATCCAAAGAAATCCAAAAGAAAAATAGTCCAAACTCTCCCTCCACCAAAGCAAATCCAAAGGAAACGTAAAAAGTAAAATCCATTAATCCATGGTGAAATCCAAATAAAAAGTTCCAATAAATCCATTGTCCAACTATGTACAATCAATTGTCAAGGGTCCATGAGCCCAACGAAAGAACAGAAACCTATGAAAAAAACTACCTAATAAAAAAACTATATACAAATGTGTGGGGCAAAGTCCAAACACCCCAAAATAAAGGAAAACGAAAATTAACCCTAACACGAAAAACTATATACAATGGCGGCGGGCTAGTCCGGCGGCTCACTTTCCAATTTCCCAGGCCAGGGCATCATCGAACTCCTGCTCAATGTCCTGGAGGCGGTCCTCTTCCAAGGCCCCAAGGGTTTGCAGGGACGATGCCATGTTGGAGTCCAACTCCCTGCGAATAGCCTCGAGGCACTCGGCCCGCCTCAGTGCCCTCCGCATTGGAGTTCTCCACCCTGACCATTGTGAGCCGTGCCTCTTCTGCCCGCTGCCGCTCCGCATCTATACGCCGGCCCAACCGCAGCCACGCAGAAGACACACCCATTCCAGGGTCCTCCTGCCCTCTGGCCGATGCATGCCCCTCTGATGTCGATGGCCCGGAGCCATCATTGCTCCCACGTAGAGCCTGCTGCTGCTGCTGTCCATGTGCCCTGTCCGATGATGCCTGCACATCCTCCATCAGCTGGTCTCCAGTTGTTGTGGTGTCCACCCCTGCTGGACCGCCGACTCCCGACTGTGGCAGGGATGGGATCTCCACCAAGCTGGCTGTGTTGGTCAGGCGAGGTGCACAGGGGGCCCTGGTGGAATCTGGGCCGTAAAACGGCAGGGAGAACGACCGGTGCATAGTCTCCACAGAGGAGGAGTGGTCCGCCAGAGTGGAACCCACCGACCAGGGCCCCTCCCAACAGTGCCATGTCGCGACACTGCTGTTCGTGATGGCGTGCGTGCTCCACCCAGGAAGCACGCACATCATCACAAATGTCACGCGTGCGCAGTGCGACACCAATCAGGACAGAGCCCATACAGTCATGGGACCCCTCGTCCGCAGGTAGTGGAGAGGCAGATGACGTGGCACTCCCCCCTACCTGCGGACGGGCCTGGGACGGGGCATCCCTGCTGGTGCATGGTGGTGCAGTCACAGGTTCAAGGACAGCGACATGCACAGGCCCCTCCGCGGTGACCTGTGCTGCCTCCTGACCCTGGCCCTGGATTGCACCACTTGCACCAGTGGTACTACACCCACCAGGCCCCATGTGCGGCTCAGTAGCGGGCTCCTCCTCCTCTGTGGAGACCACCAACCTGGATGTCTCTGCACCGTCTTCTGCCATTGCAAGCCCCTGTGGGGGCTCACCTGGCCCTTCCGCTACAGCCGTAGTGGCAGACGCGGCACCAGTCCCCTCGCTCCCGGATGATGGCAATTCCTGGGAGGGTGGCTGGGCCTTGCGTCGTCGCCCAGTGGAGGCATCCCCGCCGCTTGGCTCCACAGCACCGTCTCCGCCCTCTTCTTCACTTGATGCTGTGTAGAGGGAGACATAGAACACAAGCATCAGGGTACAGTACAATATTCCCCTAGACAGGAAGCAATAACACATGAGTGGCACTGTCAAATGTCACTTCCATCCTGTCCCTCCGCAATACATGGGTGAATGCATGCAACACACATGCAGAAACAGGCACAGCGCCTGCAATCAACATCAGCAAACATGTACAAGGGCCTCTTTTAACCAAAATGTTGCCTTCAAACTCACATGCATCATGGCTCACACTGATCCCATGCACACACATCACCGGAGGGTCATGCATCATGGTTTGTACACCACAGACACAGTGGATAGACACAGTGGACACAACGGTGACTGCACTGCATGAGTGAAACTACACATCATCACGGTCATGCATCCATGGCATTTCAAAGTCGCACACACACTTCTCAGACACACACACATGTGCACCATACATGTACCTGAGAGCAGCACCCATCCCTCACCCCCCCTCCATGTCCAAGAACAGAGACTGGCATGCATTCATGTGTGAATTCCTCATACAGCTCCCCATGTTGCATTGGAACACATGCACCATCCATGTGGTTCACACATTACTGGACTCACATGCATGACCATGATGTCCCTGCACACACACATCCATACATGGCCTATGTCACACATACAGGCAAGTATCAGACTATCAGCACAATGCAACATGCCCTGTCTCACACAGCAATGCTTGGCCACTTACCGCTCAACTACAGACGGGTCTGCCTCCGAAGGATCTGGGCATGGAGCGCTGGGCCTACGCATTCCAGGACCCTCATCTGGATGCTGCTCATGCTGACCCGGCACCCTTCTGCATCCTCTGCCTTCGCGAGGCGCCGGGACTTGTATAGGGTCCTGGACCTGAAGTCCTCCCAGCGCTTCCGGACGTGCTTGATGTCGTGGGTTGCCACCCCCTCCGAGTTGATGGCAACCACTGCGTCCTCCCAGATCCTCTCCCGTCCTTCCTTGTTGGCGCATGATGTTCCGAAGAAGGCATCATAATGCCCCAGGACATGCTCCACCAGGACACCAACTTCCTTCTCACTGAAGCTGGTGGCCCTCTGACTCTCTGGCTAGGGGTCGCCAGTGGTCTCAGATGGTGTTTGCCCCGACATGGCGACCCTCGATGCAGGCATGGGTGGGCAACTGGGTCCTGTGGCTGGGCTGTGGAGCGATGGTATCCCAGTCGGGAGTCTTCTGTTCCAGCAGGGGTGCACACAGAAACTGGACCCCTGCAGATGGCTGACGTGCAGCCACCAAATAGCAGGGTACGTGGGCAGCAGGCAGGAAGCAGCAGATGGCTGTTGGGAGCGTGCTCGGGGCTCTTGGGGGCAGGAAAATGGCATTTTGGGCAGGAGCGTGGTCTTCCGTGTGTTTTCGCGTGACCAGTTTTATGTGGAGTGATTTGGCACGTGAAAAAAGTGCACGTCAGTGTGAAATCCGAGGAAAGGCCCTTAGCGCGCAAGCGCATAAGTGACGTTACACGCGTGGGCGTTCCCCACAACACGGGTGCATTGTGAATCAGCACGTGAGAAAACTGCACGTCACCGTGCGATTGGAGGAAAGGGCAGCACGTAAGCGCGTAAGTGATGTTGCACGTGTGGGCTGGCTTAAAAGGTATGAATATCACGCTATTTTCTTGTACGTGCTTTTTGTGGACAGCGAGCGGGTGTTTCTTGTACTTCTTGTCGGTTCACACGCGATTAATTGACAATGTTTTCAGTTTGTACTCCCTGTTTCCTCAGACTGCATTATTTTCTACTTTTGGCAAGGGTGTTGCCAACGCGCATCTTTTTCACATTCTTTTTCAAGGCAGACGGTGAGTCGGCATGTATTTTCCAACTGTGTGTCGCGTACCCCTTCAGAGGTCATTGTAGGCTGCGTGTAACACGCGTACGCTTATTTTTGTGTTTCTGGGTACCACAGCATATTGCGGGTTCATTTTTCCACACACGTGGTCTACCAGGGATTGCGTGCACATGTACTTATGTTTTTGGGGTGCCTGTGCGTTGTGTGACCCATCATCTTCCCACAGGGGTCACATACAGCCTTGCTAGAGCACTAGGGTACGAATTCCATCTAGTACCCTACGCCTTTCACCCCAATTGCCCAGGAAAATTGTTTACTGCAACTCCCATACGCACAACAACATCAGTGCCATGGTTGGGAGGCGACCAAGCAGTAAGGGAGGCAAAGGTGGCTGACCTCCAAAAGGTGGGCGTGGTGGGCACGGTAGGGGATGTGGCCAGGATTTGCAGGATGCCCCTAGAGCCCAGTTTGTGGAGGACCAATCGGGGCCACCTAGGCCCCCCCTCCAATGGTTGTGGGAAACGCAGCTGACACCATCCCAGCTCAGCCCTTGTTGGACCAGCCCATTTTGTCACCTGAACCGGCACATAATGACTCCCAGGCTAACTTCCAGGTCAGCAAGTCTAATCCACGTAAGGCGGTGAAAGTTGCTGTCACCAGGCCACGTGCATCTGGGGCAGCAATGTCATCTGCTGCCCCAAGTAGCCAGGGTGGGGAGGCTGCAGGGGCAGCTGCAGCTCAATCCACCCCAGCTCCGAGTCTCCCAGCCGGGACAGTGTTGGTCCAGGTCCATCACACCAAAGTTGGCCCTGCAAACGTCACCCTGCAGCCAATGCCTGCACCACGACCTATGGTCATTGTACCTTTACAGGCTTCTAGTACCCGGTCAACCTGCGCTTCTGCCCCTACTGATCAGAGTGGCGTAAGCCACTCAGGATCCGCACCACCTTCCAAGAAGAAGAAGAAGAAGACGGGTGCTCTTGCCCTACAGGCTGAGACCCCAGACACGGCTACACACTCTGGCACGTCAAGGAAGCCTAGCTTCAATGACGCCGAACTTGATGCACTTGTGGCCCATGTGTTGGCACATAGCCGCGAAATGTTGGTGACTGCAGGCTGTAAGACTATGACTGCTCAACGTAGGGCCCACTGGCAGACCATCGCGGACCACATTAGTACCCTTGGATTTGTGAGGCGCACAGCTGATGATTGCTACAAGTGGTGGAATGACCTTAAACACAGAGCAAAGAACACGCTTGCTTCCAATCATGCCTCTACTCTGGTGACTGGTGGTGGGTCTCCAACAGAGGACGACCAACTCACTGAACATGAGTCTGTTTCTGGAACCTTCGTCACAGAGGAACAGATCCAAGGCGTGGGAGACCTACCAGATTATGAGGCATTGTCCGTGAGTGCCCATGCAAGTGTGTGTAATCCATGTGTATGTTTCTTGGGTGATGTGTAATGATTGAGTGCCAGGTGAGGGTGTGTACTCCTGAGTGGTATGGGTCACCCATGTGCTTCCTCCAAACCATTCACCGGCCTTGGGTTTGGGTATGACAGTATCCCTTCTGACCACAGTAGCCAATTAGCACCACATCATTTCAGTTGCCCTTGAACTGTCATCTTGCAACAACATTGTTCTGATTTTTCAGTGTTCATTCAGCCGGATTTTTTCAATCCTCCCATTTTTCCAATGCGTTTTTCTGCCCCAATGCCACATATGTAACATGCTTCTGTCATAGATTACACCCAACAATGGCCCACATTTATTACCTTGTTATGGGAATGATTTGACCATTCGGGCTGATTGAGTAAGGGCCTGCTCACATTCATTTTTGGGGCCTGTTTGAATGTGGAACATGATTGTTGTTTCCTGTCATGTTGAAGTAACCAACCATTGATGTATCCATCTGCCTGCCATCACTGTATTATTGCACACTGGATGTGTTGCATTGTGTGGCACATGAGTATTTTGTCACACTATTTTGCATTTTTCATCTCATCATGTCCATCTCACATGGATGGGTGACAGTACTCATTCACTGACATATGGCTGTACTTGTCAAATGCACCATGGCTATGCTACGTGCCATCTGTGTGCTGGCATGCGTTATGTATGTGGATTGCCCATGCCTCTCACAGGCTAATGTGTGATGCCAGTGCTATTCAGCATGCAGCACATGTGTTGATTTTCCATCTTGGAGTCCTCAGTGTCTGCTTTTTGCCTCCTCTTCCAACTCATTGACAGTGCATGCATGCCAGGGTTATAGTCGTGTGGGACATGTGTTATTCATGTACTGGATCTCTGCCTTGTCAGGCCTATGTGTGAGCTATGGTGCTCATGCCTGTTTCCATTTTTTGTCTTTCATGTTTTTGCAGGTAATGACACACTTGATGCTGTTGAGGTGGAGGAATCTCAGCAACGACCGGGCACCAGTGGAGGACGTGGTGTTGTGGTGGGTGAAAACCCTATCCTCCTGCAGACCATACTGTCCACGGGTGTCTCTGGGTGCACCTCCCCAGACCTTTATGATTCAGGTGCTGAATCGGACAGTGGGACTTATGTGCTTTGGCAGGTGACTGTTTCTGGCAGGGATGCTGTTCTGTCCAACCCACCTGCACCGGGGGTAGGCCCCTCTATGGGGATGTCAGTGTTGGTAACTCCGTCTTTGGCAGTTACGGATGCAGGGTCACACTCCACAACATCTGATCCTGTTCCTGGGCCAGCAGATCAGAGGGGGGATGCATTCCTGCAGCCTCAGGCAGTCCCAACACAGCAAGGTGCAGATCGCCTTGCCCCAAACAGGTGTGGTGCCCGCCAACGTGGAGTCCGCACGCCACCAGGCAATACTGTATGGGAAAACTCCATGTACAGTATAGCAGCACAACAGGGAGCATCGGTTAAAATGATGGCTCAGGCAATGGAGAGGGTGGCCACTTCCATTCTCCCCCCTGAAAGCCAGATGGAGCAACAACAGCAGGCAACAGACTCCATTTGCCAATCACACAGGGAAGACATGTTGGCATCCAACAGGGACCGACGGGCGGCACTGGAGACTCTGCGCGAAGCCATATCTGTAGAGTCACAGGGCCACAGGGAAGCCCTGAGGTTAGAACTCCATTTCCTCAGGGAGACTCTGGGTGAACTTGAGGCTTCCCGACATTTTACATCAGAACAGCAGCTGGAGCAGCTTACACGTTCGCTCTCCGCTGAGCTGCAGGCAACTCGGGAAGAGATCGGGCATCACGCGAGGCCATGCGTGCAGAAATGCAGGCAACCCTTGAGGTGCTGCGTGGGGATCTCCACACTATCATCCTCCAGAATCAGACCTTCAACACCCGCATGCTTGCTGCCATGGAGGACCATACCAGGGCTTTGCGTGGGCTGCCTCCCATAGCACCACCACCTCCTGATGCAGAAGCAGAGGGTGAAGAGAGCGACAGCAGCAGTTCTCCCACATTGGCGTAGCCGTGCAGGCCATGAGCCCATGGAGGTATTTTTTTTCGCAACATCCATGCAGGTGGTTGTTGGGGTGCAACAGATGCCTGTCCTAGAACCTCCCTCCTGGGTGGCTTCCCCCCCCCGGTCCACACATGGGCATTTTATTTTTTTTATTTTTTTTACAGTGTGTTGCCTTGTGTGGCTCCCGTGGGCATCCACTATGTATTCCAGCTGGGCACATGCAGGCTTGTCCTGTGTTTGAGTTAGATGCTTGGGTTCCTGACACACACACCCCTCCTGCTTCCCTTTCCATGGGCTTGCAAAGGGTGTGACCAAGTGACAGTGACTTACACAGTGACATTGGACTACCATGAGCTGTGTGGACAGTCTGTAGTCAAAATTGTGAGTACATCCCTAGTGGGGATTGTTGTTGTATTGAACACTGCATGGTGTATTGATATGTGCTTGTGCATCCATGTCTTCCTCCTTATTCACAGGTACCTTCTTCATGTCTTCACAAGGCCGTCTCCTTTGCGGAAGCAGTTCATGTTGTATGCAGTACACTTACACATTTGCCTGAGGTCAACACTCTGCAGTTGGAAGGAGTGTATGTGCTGGCTTATTCAGGTTGTAAAACTTACACTACTTTCATTTGGTACTGTCATATTTTGGCAATGTGTCATCCTGTGTTGCTGTATTGTGTTGCTGGTAAGTATTTGGTCATGTGTGCTGTTTGTTATTGATTACTGGGAGCATATTGTCTGTGGCCTGTTTGCATTTGGGACAGTGCACTTTGTGACACTTGTGTCATGTGTTGTGCATTCCTTTGTTTGCTTTCACATTGCATGACATGCCATGGTGTGTTGGGTAGCGGAGATGGGGAGGGGTTGGGTGACATGGCGCTGTTTTCATGTTATATTTTGCAAGGAGGTAGTCATTCATGCAGCATAAATGTGTATCTTTTTGTGACACAGCATTGGTTGGCTTTGGGTAGGTAGGGATGCACAATGTAACACTTCCAGGTGACCAACCTCAGGCTGGTATGGTTGTGACAGTTGACTGTCCCTTATGTCATCATCATTGATTGTCAGCTGGTATGTACCAGGGCTGTGTGCACTCCACAGGGGTGTGATTTTAGGTGAAGTAATTAGCCACCAGCTGCATACGGGCTGCCTCACCACGTGCCCTTTCCCCTCCCATGCGCAGCGGCCGTGCATGTGGTTGGGGATGTGGGGGCACCACCATGTCCACCGGCAGGCCCCGGCGGTTGCAACGTTGTGCAGGATACATGCTGCCACTATGATCCTGCACACTACTGGGGGCGCGAATAGCAGCTGCCCACCAGAGCTGTCAAGGGAGCCAAAGCGTGACTTCAGCACTCCGAATGCGTGCTCCGCTATGCCCCGGGTTGCAATATGGGCTGTGTTGTATCTTACCTCGGGTGGTGTGGTGGGGTTCCGAATTGGCGTCATCATGTGGGTGCTCAGAGGGTAGGCACTGTACCCTGGGGAGGTGATGATAGGTATCATTAGTGGGGTTGTGACATTACTCAGTATCTGACATGCATGCATTTGCAGAGGCATTTATACTCACAAAGCAGCCATGTATCGCCATGCCGCCCAGCTTCTAGGTCCCGGTTTAGGGTTGACATTCTGTAAATGAAACTGTCATGGGTGGACCCTGGATAGTTGGCATATACTGAGGTGATGATTTTCTTGGCATCACATACTACTTGCACGTTGATGGAATGCCAGTGCTTGCGGTTTCTGTAGATGGGCTCAGTTGCCCTGGGAGGACGTAGAGCCACATGGGTGCAGTCAATGGCACCTAGCACTTTGGGGAAGTGTGCCACCCCGTAAAAATCGTGGATGGCAGCCTGCCTTTCTGCAGGTGTTCTGGGCAGGTATATGTGCCTGCGGACTGATTGGCGTGCAGTCATGATGGCCAACACCTGGCGTAGGCAGCGTGGCTGCGTGGCCTGTAACACCCCCCCCCCCACTATGGCACTTGTCCGCTGAAATGAACCAGTGGCCAAGAAGTGCAGTACATTGAGCACCTTTTCCAAGGGGCTCAGTGCTTGGGAGCACAGGGTGGGTGATGTGAGGTCATCCTCCCACTCACTCACCAGGTCGAGTATAATGTGAGGTGGAAACCTGTACCTCCCATACACCTGGTCATCAGGCATCACAAAAAGGCTGGTCCTGGGTGTAAAAATTTGGGCCCTGACTATCCTCCTCCTCCTGCGGTGTCCCATGACCACTGCTGCGAGGAATGGTATATTCATCGTAGCGTCTGAGCTTGTTTGTTGGTTGCGTGCACTTTTATGCTGCGCGGGTCCGCGTACACCTGCTTCCTGCTGATGTACGTGTTCCGGAGTAGCACGTCTTTTTTGGCGCACGCGTTTCCCCTGTTCGATTCCATGAATACGTGTTGTAGGCGCGCGTGTGGGCATTCTGCACATTTCCCTCTGTACTTCCCCCATAACGCCCACATATTCACGCGTTGTTCCTCATTCCGAGTGTTACACCCCGTGTTACGCCTACTTTTGTTGTATGCGAAATGCTATGTGCGCTTTCGCTGTGCACGTAGCTCACGCCGTTTGATGACATGTGTGCCCGCGCAGGATTTTAGCGCACATCCCAGTATTTACACACGCACAGACTTTCATGAATCGATGTGTGCGGCTTTCACACGCTTGCAATGCGATTTTCGCACTTGCGCTGCGATTCGCACGCTTTTGCACACTTGCGCAGAGATTTTCGGCGCACATTAATTCCATGAATCGGCCTGAAAAAGTCATAATACACTTGAAAATATTCAAAAAGGCTAGAGTTGATGGCAGAAGCTTTTCCACTCTTGCAAAAAAAATGGGATTAAAACATTCCATTTCTCTTTATAGTAGCTTAGATCGCATGACCCTTAAAATACCGGGAAAAAAATGAGGCTAAAAACACCTATATTTTTAAATAAAATTTTGAAAAATACATTTTATTTTTACATGTTTTGCAATGTAATGAAGGGGAGACTGCCCGCAGCCACCTCATCACATCTCCCAACTGTACTTTATTCCTTAACCCGCTCCCTATATATTTCAAACATTTTTTGCAAAGAAATAAAAAAATGTCATACTATTTTGGGGGGGGGTGTTCACCCTCGTTATGTTTTGCTGATACCCTACAGATCAGCTATGATTTGGCACATTTGTGAAATCTCACTTGTTTCTGCAACACTCCGTTAGGCAGGATTGTGTCTTCTATCGGTGGCAAGGCCGCTATTATTGTCTACAGCCAATAGACCCCCCCAGAAGTTGCACACTGTATACAAAATCATTCACAATAGACCATAAAACAGACCACAAAAGCAAAGGGTACAACCAAATAAATAAAACAATCTTTACATCATACACAATGCAAATGCATATATATATATATATGTATATCACTAACAAAAACATTGTTAAAGGGACGTTGTGGTTAAGTTGCACTAGTAAAAACCTATGCAATACAATTGACAAAAGTTGTTAAAGGGACGTTGTGGTTACAGGTAAAACTGAAAAAACCCTGAAATTTTCCAGTTATGGTAAGCTAAGCAACCATAACTTGCACCACCAGTGTGCACTGCAAGGACTAACACCCATGACACCAAAGATGGTGAATCTGTGCTGCATGGAAAGGACGTCTGGTTTCACCAGACATCTGTTCCGGGTCCCGCAAAGGGAATCTCGTGATAGGCACTCCCGTAATGAAGGGTGCAGGTCCCGTACCGGCACCCTTCATTACGGGAGCGCCAGGGTCGTAATGAGGCCCAATGTATTTCAAACTCCCGTAAAACCTGCACGCTGTAGCTCAGGAAACACACAGCCATAACCACACCATCTGCCTTTCTGTCAACACATACACTGTGTACCACAGTCTGTGCATACACAACACACCCAGAAAACTTATTGACCAATCCTGTAGCCTCTACAGGCCAATTTCTGTGGCCGTCATCTGCAAAAGAGGCGTATCTAAGATGTGGCACCG
Source organism: Ambystoma mexicanum (assembly GCF_040938575.1). Lineage (NCBI taxonomy): Eukaryota > Metazoa > Chordata > Amphibia > Caudata > Ambystomatidae > Ambystoma > Ambystoma mexicanum. The sequence continues at coordinate 101,780,273 of NC_090931.1, forward strand.
TGCAACTATTGCGATCTTTGCAGACGTTTCGTGCTGTGCGTGCGCAGGAGTGGGGGAATAACTTTCAACCACGGTAGGGGACATCCTTAGTTGTGGGCGGCTCTTTGCGTTTTTTATAAATAATTTTGTGTATTCAATGTCAGCTCACAATCTTACAATAGGGTCTCCAGTGCAGCCTGTAAAATGTGAAACAAAATGTCATTGCCACTGTTCGACAAAGTCATGCCATTTCCTTTGAAAAGTTTTATATATCATGTACCAATGTTCCTATTCTCACAAGAGGACATCCCAGCAGCACTCAAGAAGTCACACATGCTTCTGTTGATGAAACCCCTTCCGTCTTCTGGCTGGTGACAGGAATCATTTGAATACTTTCAAACGGGGTATACATGAGAAAAGCACCTTGGCAGTGGGAAAAATGTGCTGCACTGCTTTCATCATCTTCAGTGGACGGTACACACTGTAACAAGCCATGGAACCCAAAAAGAAGGCTCCAAAGTCCACAACCACAACATAAACAGTTGCGAAAAAGGCCTTGTGTCGACATTCTACAAGCACTCTGCTGAAACAGCATGATTCAACACTGCACCACAAAGCGTCCACTCCCTCCAAACTAAAATTGCCACAAAAGCCTTCTTGGAGGGCATACATGAACATATCTACCACAAAGGCTGCACCCACGACAAAAACTGTGCATCTTGCCATGTTTGCCAGCCGCACTGTACAAACTAATGCAAAAAATGATTGCCGCCCTTTCCTGTGACACCCACACTGCGCACCTGATTGGACATTCCCCACAGTCCCATTTCCATTGGCCACCATGGTGAGAAGTGCATAATGTGTCACGTGCCTTTCCCCGAGTACCGCGAGGGCCGTGCCCCAGTGTCACAGGAGGAGTCTTTCTCCCTATTGGTGCTCTTGCCTGTGACGCACACCCTGAGCAACTGATTGGCCAAAGGCCATATTCCCATTTCCATTAGCCCGCATGGTGAGAAGTGCAGAATGTGGCACGTGCCTTTCCCCAAGTACCATGAGGGCCGCTCCCCAGTGAAGCAGGAGGAGTCCTTCTCCCTATTACAGCTCTTGCCTATGATGCACACCCTGAGCACATGATTGGACAAAGGCCATACTCCCATTTCCATTGGTCAGCATGGTGAGAAACGCAGAATGTGGCACGTACGCTTCCCCAAGTACCAGGAGGGCCACAACACAGTAAGACAGGAGGACTTCTTTTTTTGCTTTCCACTTCAGCCATGCACGCAGGGCGCTAGGCCCTCCCCACAGAAAACACACCATAGTACAGGCTATGGGTAAATGTTCATGTCATGTGCACTGCACTTCCCATCTGCAATTCAGCATGCCAGCTTTCAACGGGTACATATTTGCATGAATGGCTTCATAACGTTGCATTGGGTGTGCTGAACGGAATGTAGGAGCCCATGTACGTTAGCCATAGTTTACATGTGTGCTGCTGAGCACAGCCTTTCATGCTGCACTCCCAAAAGCAAATGGATTATAAGGGCACAACCACAGGAAATGCACATGGTGGCATGAGACACCTCCATTATCATTTATTACGGACACTCTGGACAGTCGCGCTGTCTGCAGACTCCTAACAGGGTTTAAAAAAAATAAAAGGCAGACACATACAGCAGCAGTATACACATAACTTTATTTACACACGTAAATATACAAATTATGAAAGAGACCGGAAATCAGAAATATAAACAGGGGAATTGGGGTTTTCTAGAGATTGGGCATTAGGAGAGGAAGGGATTAAGGTCTCATCGTAACATCTTTGGTGATGGGGAATTTGTGGGGATGGTTGGATGGGATAGGGAGAAGGGGTACAGGTGCAGGTGGGACAGTTATATTTAATATTCTCCATGATATGTCCATGTACAAAATCTTTTAAATCGGCAAAAGTGTTCATTATTTGATCAATTTTTTCTTAAAAGCTCACTAGGTGATTTTGTACACTGTTACTTTGCTGTTCTATTTCCCCATGGACCTGTGGATGATGTACTGTTTCTGGGGCATTCCCTTTATTTTCTGTATGTACTGTTAAAGAAAAAAAAATTGTCAGGTACAAGTGGAGCAATTTGTATTAATTGGCTTACTTTAAACTGCACTGTGTACCAATAGTATCACTGTCTTCACTCATTTCATCCCGAGGAAAATGTTCTTCAAGCCACTGTAGGGTGCTTGCCATTTCCATGTAAAAAAGAGAAATTGTTTTTAGTGTAGCACAATGAACAAACAGTGCAGTTATAGGAAACTATGTAGTGCACTTACCAGTTTGTAGTTCAGTTGTACTGTCAGTGCTCTGCAGTTGTGCTGTTGACAGTTGCTTTTCAGTTTCTGTGTAAAGCAGCAATGAGGTAATTCTATTGACGGCACAGGATATTTTTCTTCATGGTTCATTCCATTATGTTGCATACCCTATGGAATTGCACTGTTGCTTTCTTAAGTATAAAGTCTGTAGCCCTTTATTTTTCTTTGTGATTCACTTATCCGCTGCTCTTTCAAAATGTTGAGTGTCTTTGTTGCACGCTACAACAATGTAAGAGGACCCCTGAGCATTTAGGTATTGTGGATGCTACCTGAGGCCCGCAGACAGTCGCATTGTCCGCAGACCCGGTGGTTATCAGCATAGGGCTAGGGGATTCAGTACGTTGTATGCTACATCTATACGAACTAAGGGTATCTTGGTAAAAAGCTATGAAATTCAGTGTACAATCTTTGTTAAAGGGATGTTATGGTTAAGTTGTGCTACTAAAAACCTATCAAATAGCGTGAAAAAAATGTTGTTAAAAGGGACATTATCATCCAGTTGCCATAAGAAAAACCAATCAAATTTAGTGCAAAAACTTTTTTAAAGGGACATTATAGGTACTTTGCACAAATAACAACCTATACATATTATGGTTACAAGTAAAACTGAAAACCCCCAGAAATTCGCCAGTTATGGTAAGCTAAGCAACCATAACTCGCACCACCACTGTGCACTGCTAAGACTAAAACGCATGAAATCAGTGGGGTTTTTCGGTTTTACTTGTAACCATAATATGGATAAGTTGTAATTAGTGCAAGGTAACTATAATGTTGTCCCTTTTAAAAGGTTTTTGCACTGAATTCGATTGTTTTTTCTTAGGGCAACTGAGCCATAACGTCCCTTTAACAAAGTTTTTTTCACTGACATATATATGTATATATATATATATATAAATATATATATACACCATGTTCAAAATCCATCCTTTAAAGGTTAACAAAATATGCAAAAAGGAAGATCTGCAGTTCCTGCAGGATAAAATATATCATTTAAAAATCCTATATGACCATCTGGTGGACTATACAGATACCTTGATCATTTCTGAGCTGGTTTATTAGTAATTAGCATGGTGACTGTAATAGGTTGTCCCTCAAGCCAATTAGACAATTTTACAAAAGGTGCTTCCCCTAATTTCTAGCAAAACCCAAATTGTTATGAAGAGAGACGTCACACAAAAATGAAGTGAGTCTACAACACAAATGTAAAACAATGAATCATATTTAGTACCCGGCGAGGGGGGGTCGCAGCCTCCCAGCCAATTTGGAGGTTCACGCAGGTGTTACCAGACGGTAATCCTGTTGCCCAGAGCCTCCTCAGTACTGGTGGCCACCATCTCCCCTCACTGGGAAATGAGGTAAGTCTTTGCCTCCCCCTCCCCATCCACAGAATTCCCTCCCTCCCCTCCCACCCCACCTACCTTCTCTTCTGTTCATTTCAGTAGCGGACGTGTGGGAACACTTGTGTCCCCAGTGCATCCCCTCCCGATCTGCGAAAGACCATCATGGAAAAGAAAAAGGGACTACACATTCTCTCCTTTCCATGGCGGCTATTTTTTAGCTTACTTTTTCCCTATTTTTTGAATGACTGCCATGGAAAATGAGAAGGGACTTTGTGAAGCCCCTTCTCCCTTTCCATGGTGGCCATTTTGTTTGTTTCCTTTTTCCCCAACTATTTTCAATAGCCGCCATAGAAAGGAAAAACAAACTTTTTTTTTCCCTTGCCCGGCGGCCATTGTATTTTTTTTTTCTGTTCCGAAACGCCAGAGCGTTTTAGAACAAAAGAAAATATGCTTTTCGTACCCCAGTCTTACGGGCTGGGGTACTAAAAGCAAAAGGCCCCTCGCAGGGTAATGTCCCAGGGCCTTTGTTAAGTTCCTCACTTTGCTCGGACCTGTAACTATGGTCCCTAGCCATTACCTGAAGTGTTAATGCCCCCCCTGCTCGGGGCTTATTGCTTGAATAGATAAGATGCCTAGGACAAAAATATCCGGGAGTGTGCATGTGCAGAATTTTCATCCAAGCCCAAGTGAGGGCATTGGCTCCAGAGTGAACTGCCAGTTCACGCCTCAGAATTAAGGCAACGTGCTAGCACTTGATGGGTTGGTCTAATAGCTCTTGCCCAGAATAATGGCCTCAGATATCTTTTCTTAATGTCTAGGCAGCAGGGACATATAAGCAGAACATGCCTCACATTCTCGGCCCTGTTGCCACAGAAAATGCATATATTAAAGTCCTCAACATTCCATTGATGCCACAAACCTGCCAATGGCAGAATACCCAGGCTACGTTTCAAATACAATGACCTGGTGAGTTTAGGAGACACCATGTCCCTAGATCCCTACACAGGTGCTAATGTTTTTTTTCCTATATAACATTTTTTTAAAAACTTACCTTTTTCCTGAGGTCGTACCGTGCTGTCAGCCAGGAAGTCTGTTACAATGTTGATGATATCATTAGCATTTAAGAGGGAATGCCTGGCTGACAGCACTGTGTGGCATCGGGATAAAGTTATGGTTTCTTTTTTTTGTTCTGAAAAAAAAGAAGACACCATTAGCATTCATGTAGAGAGTTACACAGGTGCTAATGTGAAGGGGGAGCAGGGAAGGGAAGCGTCCTACACCAATGAAACTGCTCGGAATGCAGGCTTTCCTTAGTGAATACAGCCCATGTTGCAAGCATTCTCATTGACTGACCACACCTCCCAGGGTGCTAATGGTCCGTATAGCCCATAGATTGTCAAAGGAGAACACTCTTACCAAGGCCTGTAGTTATTCTTACTGAGTTACATTTTTTGGTAGTCTTATTTATTTATGTAGACTTTGAATTAGTACTCTCGCTGTTTGAAAATCCAATAAATATTTGATTTAAAAAATCAGTGCTCGTTGACATGCTGTTGCCTACAGGTTTCAATAAAGATTGCTTACAATGTATCGTGGCCTGTCTCAGTTCCAAAAATCAATTGGTGTCACTTCGGGTGATCTGACAGAAGGGCGCAGCGAGGTCACTTTCGCTAACATTGTGGTTGTTGTGAAATGACAATACTGAATGTACAGGCACCATGTTTTGCAGGTGGACATTTGCAGAGGCTGGTGGCTGCCTGTTTGACTCTAGCATGTTGTGCTTGATTGGCTGACTAATCCAACATTGTGAATTAGTGCATTTTAGTGAATTAGTGAATTTTAATATCAAATAGTTTGATGCAAGGTACCATTCACATCTTTCACATCTGTTTTTTTTTAAATTTATTATTTAGGTTACTCTTTGCACCATCTATATATGAGCCAAAATTATAAAAAGGTTGTCATATCGGAGGCATTCTCAACAGATCCTAGGTTATGTAACCAAGGACATTGGAAGAATGTCTGGTGTGTAAAAATACTCTAATGGGGCAGAAATTACTGCTTCTCTCGTAATTCATTAAATCAGAGTTAAATCTTTAGGTAAAGAGTTTCAAATTCAATGAGGTGGTGCCCTTAAGGTAATTTATTTCAGAGAAATAATGGGGTCCAATGCATTTCGGTCCATAGACCATCCTCAGGGACCAACATCTAGGGAAAACAAAAAAATAATATGGGTAACTCTGTGTAGCTCTAATTAACATAACCGAATATACATATACAAGAGAGAGAAACGTGTTCCTACCTACCTGTCTATTTTCAACTAGTACAATTCATGTATATATATCTGTAAAACAAAAATAACAGTCAACTTTTCATTTCTATTGATGCATTTTGAACGTTTTTCCATTAAAAAAATAGACTCAAAAATATTCTAAAAATATAATCCCTTTTCAATAAGGACCTACAAGTAGGATCTATATGAAAACTACATCTTATGAATATGTTGTATATGTAGTTATTCTAATATGGTCGAACCAAATCTGTTCAAATTTCCATTCAATCTTACCTCGCAGCAGGAGAGAAGCCGCGTGTATGCAACCGCTGCAGGAAGCCGGTCTGATGTGCCAGCGTGGCATATGTACAATCGAGTAATCAAAATGGCCGTGATCGCGCGCCCCTGATGACCTCATCCGCGTGATAACACAGCGTTAACACGCACTCCCATTTACATCGTCCTGATTTGTATTGTTTTATCCAGGCTTTGTGTGGCATTAAAGACTTTTGGAGCAGCATTGGAAGTCAAATATGCTCTGTACATAATTATTGTGCACTGTAGTATGGAAATCCAAAACATGCACTAGGGCTATCAGGTGCTAACCTGCGCTCTCTCTCTCTCTCTCTCTCTCTCTCTCTCTCTCTCTATCTCTCTCTCTCTTTCTCTTTCGCTCACTCTCTCTCTCCCTCTCAATCTCTCTCTTTCTCTCTCTCTCTCTCTCTCTTTATCTTTCTCTCACTCTCTCTCTCTCCCTCTCTCTCCTCTCTCTCTCTCTCTCTCTCCCTCTCTCTCTCTGTCTTTCCACCTAGCTCTCACTCTCTATTTCATTCCCTCTCATTCCCTATTTCACTCTATGACTCTGTCTCGCTCTCGGTGCACCATTGTAAAGTGCGGAAGTGTCACACCAGCCACTGCATCGCAAGCAGAGAACTCAATACTGTGTTCTTATGGTTAAACGTAGAATGAGAGCAGCAGCAACAGAGGCATCCTCATGCGAGGGTCTGGGAGGGTATATGGCGACATCTAGTGTCATCACCCTCAAATCCCTGCACTGCCTCCCAGTCAGTGATGGAGGCGAGCAGGAGCGGTCGGGAGCAGTGTTCCACTACTTTTCATTTTTCCCATTCCTTTGCTTTTTACGACCATATTCACCATTTTATATAGAGGATGTCTCCATTCATGTCCTGGTGCGAGTGTAAAGTTGTAATAGGAGCCTTAGCTACTAGTCACTTAGACTATTGCCCGCAGACCTAGTCACATGTTGCACTATGCGTCCACCTACCCTCTAACCTGCCAAGACCACAGTTCCACTACTTTTATTGAACACTTTTACCACTGCTCTCAGTGGAAAATCAGATGTCTTCAAACATCATATGTACTATGCATCAAGTCTACTAGAGGCTGGGTCTGGCTACATCCAATAGTGTCTCACAAAGTGCCAACATTGCAGAGTCTTAAGATTTCGTAACGGCTTCAGCCTTCAGTCTTGCACCACCCCAGAAGGAAGACCTACAGGGGCACATTTTGAACACAGGGACCGTATCCTCATGGAACAACCTCTCCACCTCCATGAGATCACTGGACAGCCCCTTTATGGTTTGGAAAAGTGCTCAAGACATTGCTTCTCAAGCTTAGAGTCAACAGTGGATAGACATATCCCCGCTTCACAGGAACAGCAGCAGGCAGCTCACAAAACCTTTGCTAGTCAATGACTCATGTACTTGTGAGATGATGTTTTTAAGCACTGCTTGCACTTCTTGTATCAGTGTTACTTGGGCTGTTTACACTTTTCCTTGCTCCCCTTCCCTTATGAGATTGTCTTTTCATGCACCACTTTCACGTTTGTATGTTACTTGAGTTGTTTAGACTTTTCCTTGCTCCCCTTCCTTTGTGAGATTGTCTTTTCCTGCACCACTTGCACGTTTGTATTATTGTTACATGGGCTGTTTACTCTTCTCCTTCCTCACCCTTCCCTTGTGAGATTGTGTTTCCATGCACCACTTGCACGTTTGTATTTTTGTTACTTGGGCTGCTTACACTTTTCCTTGCTCCACTTCCTTTGTGAGATTGTCTTTTCCTGCACCACTTGCACGTTTGCATTATTGTTACTTGGGCTGCTTACACTTTTCCTTGCTCCCCTTTGTGAGATTGTCTTTTCCTGCACCACTTGCACGTTTGCATTATTGTTACTTGGGCTGCTTACACTTTTCCTTGCTCCGCTTCCTTTGTGAGATTGTCTTTTCCTGCACCACTTGCACGTTTGCATTATTGTTACTTGGGCTGCTTACACTTTTCCTTGCTCCCCTTCCTTTGTGAGATTGTCTTTTCCTGCACCACTTGCACGTTTGTATTATTGTTACATGGGCTGTTTACTCTTCTCCTTCCTCCTCCTTCGCTTGTGGGATTGTCTATTCATGCTCTGCTTGCCATTTTTCTATTAATTTTATATTATTGGTTATTTGTAAAGCGCCTATACAACAAATGGTGGTCCAAGGCGCCACGAGACAAAAAAGAGGGGATGGGGGGCAGGGAAGAAAACAACAATAATGGTCCTAGGTCCTACTAGGCCTTTGTCATTCAGACCATGCAAGTGCAGTAACAAGAAGCGCAGGGCAGAGGGAGTGGGGATGAGGGAGGGGTAGGTAGGGGGGAAGGGATGATGCTATTGTGGGAGGGAGGTACGAGGCAAGAGACGGTATAAAGTGCAGTGCAGGGGGAGGGGAAGAAGAGGGCCCCTGGGGCTAGGAGAGTGCCAAGGGGAGGCCAGGTGGGCAAGTGCCAGGGGATGTAGGGAGTGCAGGGATTGCAGGACCACACGCTAAGTACGAGGATGGGGGTGGATCAGGCTTGATAGGGATGCACCCTCTCCAGGAAAGGGGCCCGGAAGGCCCAGTACAGGTTAAGGGGGGAAGGGGTCAGGATGACAGGGTGCTGGGGTAAACTGGGCAAGGAGATCCTGGTGCCCCTTGGAGCTCAGAAGGGTCCAGGCAGCCAGTCAATGTGACAGACGGGGGCATTGGCAGAGGAGGGGAGAGGGAAGGAAGAAGAGAAAAGGATGGTCTTCAGAGGTTTCTGGAACTTAAGGAGAAATGGCTCAAGCCTGAGATGGGTGGAGATGCCATTCAAGAGGAAGGCTCCTGCCAAGGAAAGAGATCTACCACCCACTCTCTGCTTGGAAAAGTGTCTGATCCGCAGAGAGTTGGAGTTAGAAGACCAAAGGGCTCTAGCCGGGAGGTATTTAGGAAGAGAGAGTGGAAAGTAGCGGGGTCCCTGGCCCCAGAAAGCCTTGTGGATGATGCAGAGGGTCTTGAACTTGATCCTTGCAGCCACAGGGAGTCAGTGGAGAGTTTTATGGGCTGGAGAGAAATCGGTCAGGAACGAGGGAGGGGGAAGGGGAGGTAGTGGAGGAAAACCTGAAGAAGAGCGGCATGTCGTCCGCATAACACTGAAAGTGAGGAGAGAAGGTGGAGATCAATTGGGCCAGAAGGGCAAGGAAGATTTTGAAGAGTCACAGCAAGAGGATAGAGCCCTGAAGAACACCGCAGGTGGAGAGTGTGGTGCAGGAGAGAAAAGGGCCCAGTTGATCCTGGGAATGTCAATTAGATAAGAAGGGGGTCAGCCAGTCCAGTGCCAGGTCCGCGATGCCAAGGGAATCATGGAGCCGATTCATCAGGGTTGCATGATTGACCATAACTAAGGCAGTGGAAAGATCGAGAAGGATGAGAACCGAAGGAGAGTTGGAATCGAGAAAAGAGAGCAAGTCTTCACAGGTGTTCAGGAGAGCAGTTTCTGTGCCTCTATCATTGTTACCTGGCCTGTTTACAGTTTCCCTTCCTCCGCCTTCGCTTGCAATGAACTAATGCAGAATGTTCCAAGATTAAAAAAGCTCAACCAGGTCTGTTCCACCCTCCTACTTCCTTCCCTCCTTTCCTCTTGGCGTACTATGAAGTGACTTGCATTCATAGCTGGAGATATATAAAAGACAGCAATGCATGCATCAATAAGCAAACAAATAAATGTATAAACATTACATCATGTGTGTCCTGCAGCAATGCTGCAATGGCACAGAGCACACATTGGCCCTCATTACAACACCGGCGGTAACCAATGGCGCTATTAGCACCATTGTTGCTGCCGGTATTGTAACGAGTCCGCTAATGGTAAATGGGGAAAACCGCCCCATTCCAAAGTTGGTGGGGCGGTAATTCCCCATTTGCCATTGGCCCTTCCCCATTCCCATTTTTGCCCCATAGGGCTCAATGTGACTGGGGAAGGCGGTAATTACGGTACCGCAAATTGCGGTACCGTAATTACCTCGAAAGTCCCTTTGCGGATCCCGACTTTAACGGCTGGTCTAAACCAGTCGTTAAGGCCGGGAGCCGCAAAGGGACCTCCTAATCAGGCGTTAAGGGTTTAACGGCGCCGACACCTTTTACGGCGCCGTTAACCCCTTAACACCAGGGCCCTAATGAGGGCCATTGTACTTATGGGGGAGTTGGGGGATGTGGATTGGCTCAATGGTGTGCATTGGGTTTCTGACAAACAGTTTAGGGGCCAAAGGATTGGACTTCTGGGAATATAATGGCTGTTATTATTTCATATTATTTGGTTCATTAATGAATGAGAGTTTGTGCGCACTGTACCAAATATGCTGTCTCCACAGCACTACCAGCCCACCAGTGGCCAGCACACAACAGTAAAGCGTGCCGAGGTGCTCACAGAAGAAGCAGATCATGGCACTCATCTAGAGTTTTTACGCGGATGGATTGACTGCTATTTAAATATAGCACTTTGCCAGATTTACACTGGTTTTCCAGCGGTGGAAAGCTGGCGGAAAATCCTCTGGTCTCCATGTATTGCAACGGGTACCGGCAGGTTTTCCACCAGCCTTCTGCCTGAGGAAAATCGGTCTAGACCTGGTGGAGACCTATCTTTAAATAGCCTACAATCCCGCCGGCAGACAACCTGGAGGATTTGTGCGTCCACCACACTCTATATGAACCCATATGTGTTTTAATCTGCGTGTGACACTTTTCCAGAAGCAGACATTTTGATAGACACAATAGTCTGTAATCTCTGCAAAAAGAAGCTATCAGGAAATTAGTGAAAACTTGCATGTTTACAAAAAGAATAGAAACATGATAATGATCACTTGCATTGTACTCATAATAAGAATGTTACACTTTTCTTACTCAGCAAAGCACATGATCATAGCCTATAACAAACTTGCACATTATTTTTTTAAATAAGGTTATCATTCCAAGATGGACAGTTTGGTACACTCATACCCCTATGAGTAAGAGGAAGGGATCCAATAGCTCTATTGAGGCTTCCTGGCTGCTTTGCATAAATTCAAATGCATTCTGGGAACATAAGAATGACCACAGATCTTTATAAATATATATTGATCACCCCCATTTTGTGAGGCGTACATTTACAGGTATCCAGCCCGATCTAAGTTAGGCTAGAGCAAAGTGAGCCCCCCGGCGAGGGATCTTGGCCATTACTTGTCCTGTATGCCCAGAAACATAGGATAAATTGCTACTTGAACCCCAGGTTTACTGTCAGGGTGCAAATTCTTTAAATGTTTTTTCCTGGGAGATGGGTATGAGAAATTTCCATCTGGCTGTGTGTAAAACCTTACCTTTTTTTATTTTATTTTCCAAACAAAATCAAACAGGTAATTGTGAGCAATGGCCATCTGGTGATGGTGTGAAGTCCTGGCTTTTTTTTATTTTTAATACATAAAATGATGCATGAAATTCCTTCTACAAAGGGGTAATTTGCTAACCACACCCCCATTTGTCGCAACTCCATGCTTAAAGCATAGGGCACTCGTGCTCTGCTGCATCAATGTCCCGATGCGCAGCACTGGCTCTGCTTGTGGCACAGAGCAGGTTCAAAGGTCACAAGATGCCCACTTGACCATGCCAGTGACAGGCGAGTAACTGCCACACCGGGGTGTCATTTTAGGATATGCCCCTGGTGCCCAAATCACAATGATCATGAGTACCCCATGCTGGTGGCAGGGTAATCTGTCAGAATAAGCTATGCCTGGGTTTAGACATAGTGCATGGCGATAATTATGATGATAGCCACCACATCCAAATTAATATTACAAATGTGTCTGCTCCTGTGAGGCGGCCCTACTGCAGGAGGGATTGTGTATTCGGGTCAGATGGAACATTACTGCCACACGCCAGGACAGGAACCCCAAGGACCCAGACTTTCTTCAATTCTCTTGTGCGGTCTGGTAACCCCCTACACCAGAGACAGCTGCACAGCAGTCAGCTGTCCTGGGCCCAGGTTTCACATGGGCACACCCATTCAGGAGGTGTAGCTTCACACCAGGGTGCTGCACATTCAAGGGTCTTTGTTGTTCAGTTGGAGGAAAGGGGGTGGGTGTACTATAGGCAGGAGTGCTCTGGGCAGTGCAAGCATTCTTCCACCATTTTGTCTCTTGCTGTATCTCTTTCCCTTTCCTGTCTCCCCCACATCCTCTGGAGCAAAGCACTCTGGGTGCCAGATCAAGAGAGCAGAGTCCACTCCAGCTGGGATTGTTCCCCTAAAACAGGGTAGTTTAGACCAATCATCTGGAGACTTGGACTCTTAAAAGAAGGAGTCTTGCACCTCTTCAACAGAACATCTTCAGTTCCTCGAGGATCCTCTAAGGCAGAAGAGATGTTCTGAAGACTCGCATCTATACATCATTTGGGACAGTTGCACATGCCAAAGTCCTCCAATGGCGGTGAAGAAAGAACTTCCCATGACAGAAGAAAGGTCTGTCCCGAACCACTTCTAGGGAAATTAGGGAGTGACCCGTGCTGTGTATAAGGACTGACAATCTGCAATGGATCTTTTGTGCCAAAAGAGCAGACCCGGAACTGGAGTATCCTGTCCTCAAGCCCTTTGCAAGGCCTCACAGCAACCCAGAGGGACAGATCAGATGCAGTTCCATGCTCACCTGCACCAAACAAGTCTCTTCATGTTCACTGCATCCTGAGCAAGAACAAAGGCACTTGTATCTGCATTCCTCCAACCAGCCAAATTATTGTGCTGTATTATTGTCAGCTCAACACACCATTGTGTCCTCACCAAGAATGTCACTTGCTAGGCCCGAAGCGCCGGCTCACCACTGATGAACCACTGTCTTATTTTTGCAAATCAATGCCCCCTTAAGCAACACTTTTGACTGTCTCCCGCTGGCCGGCCTGATCAACGTTGAAACATCCTTGGGACCTCCCCGACCTGCATCACTCGAACCGCTACTGTTCTACTGCACCGATCACAAGCATTCGCCCCTGCACAATGCCTGCTAATTGAGATAGACTCCAAGGTCCTACATGCTGACTGAGCCTGATCAGCTTACATCATTGTTTGAACCCACGTCTGACGCATCAGCCCACCAAGAACCAAATTTAGGGACTGTGCCACTAGACTGCCCCCACGGTCCACTTGGGACTCACAGCCTTGTTAGGTCACAATTGCTCCTGCATTCAAACCATATCCTTTTTTAGTAGTATCTTATCTACCTCCCCTGGAACTATACTCAGAGTGATACTTTCTCAGGTCTGTCGCATCTCTTCTGTTCTTTCCTTTGGAGTGGGGTTTTGTATAGTTACATCTTTTTATTCCTCTTGCAGATGGTGTATTTTATTAAAGTGTTTATATTTTCATATAACTTTGATTGCACATTCCCTTTATTTTTGGACTGTGTTGTTTTGGTCACTACTGGTTCACCTTCACAGCACTCTTAGGAGCACAGCCTGCCCTTGGCCCATATTACCAAAAAAAACAAAGAAGGTACATCTCTTAAATGTCTCGCTTTTACCTGTATGATTGTATTGTGTTTTGGTTTGTAGAGGTGTGAGGGCAGAGCAAGCCATTTTGTTCCTGCTCACACTTGTACTCCTGTGAAGCAGAATCCAATTCATCACAGTAATTATATCTAAGAAAGGGTAATCTGCTGATTTGATTCCACTTTCATAAGCCCCATGCCAAAAGCATAACATGTACCTGTGAATTGCTGCATCAGTATCTTGATCTGCAGCCACTGCTCTAGCAGTGGTACAGAGGAGGTTCAGAGACCATAGGTTCCCATTTGACAGCTGCAGTGACACACAAGTCTCTGCAGTGCCGGGGCTTCATTTGAGATATGCACCCGTGTACCAAACCTATGATGATTATATGAAGCCCATGCTAGTGGAAGGGCACATTCCAAATATAAGCCACGCCTGAAAAAGGCAATGGTGCATGGCACTGCTCTTAATCATTGCAGCCACATCAAACCAATATCACGTGTCACCCATGTCGGCCCAGCTCAGGTGTGGGAGGGTTATGTGCAATTCCCCTCAGACAGACTGCATCTTGCCCAACTGCAGGAATGTAGCCTGGGGGTTTTGCCTCTCTGTGTTCCTTTGTAAGAGTAGGTAACACCCTTTCCCAGGGACAGCCACTTCACAGCAAACTGGCCAGGGAACAGGAATCAAATGCATACTCATTCACAAAAGGCTTTGCCTTACACCAGAGTTCTGCATTATAAAGTCCTTTGATCCTATCAAGAAGGGAAGGGTGGGGTTACTGTAAACAGAGAGAATTCTGTACAGTTAAGGGAGGTTTCCACAATCGTGTTTCTCTCTGCCTCTCTGTCCTGTCTGCTTCACAACCTCTAGCAAAAATGACTTTGGGTGTGATGTGAGAAGGGCAAAGTCCACTTATTTCAAGAAAAATTATTGGGCCCCTAAAGCAGGCTAGCTTTAGTGCAATCACCTGTGGACTTTTACCTTTAAAAGAAGGGATCTCACACCACTTCTCTGATTCACTATGGAACAGCACCTGAGAAGGATTCAATGGACTTCTTTTGGGAGAGTTGGACTTTTCAAAACCCTCAACCACTGAGATAGAAAAGGGGCGTTCAAAAGCAAAGGAAAGCTCTGTGAGGAATTTGATCATCCGTCTGGGGAGAGTGCAAGAAGATAGCAGCTTTTGTGTGGCAAACTGTGACAAGTGATTTGATTTTAGTGGTTATAAATTCTTCTTAAAATTGTTGGTGCTGCCTACACTTGTGGTTTGCTGCTCTAAGGGCTGCACAGAGCTAATAGAAGTACTCAAATGAAGGATACAAACACTGTTGCTAGGCGCTCCAAACATACATTGATTTAGTAGTAACTGTTATCTTCACATCTTAGTTGAATTTCTTTCTCAACTTCTTAAGGTTCACATCAATGCCCTCAACACGTGTCTCCCCACTTTATATTAGTGGTTCATCAGGAAGGAAAGTAAATTTGTACAGTCGCTTAAAAGTAAAAATGGTGAACAAGAAATAAAACTTATTTCCAATATTTGTGGTTTAGTATTTTCAAAGTATAAATCTAATAGAAAAGAATTTTTTGCATAGACGTGAGTGCTGGATTTAAAGTTTCATTGCATTTTATACCAAAAAATGTTTTTCTTAAGAGAAAAAAAGCATTGAGACATTCTGTTTAGAAAAAAAAAAAACATTGAAAACTTCATGATTTCAGTTTGGCAAAAAAAATAATATATATATATATATATATATATATATATATATGTGTGTGTGTGTGTGGTACACAGCTTAATGTCATATTTTAGTAAAAAGAGAAAAATTAGGGTTGTGCTTACTGTTTTAGTGATTGTCCTCTTGTTATGGAAGAAGTTATATTGTCATATTTGTCTTGAATTGAATTAGTTCATTTGGCTTGCATTATAATTCTTAAATGTATCCTTTTGAGGGAAAGAATCCTGTGAGCTTCTTATAGTGGTAGACAGTTCCTGCAGATTGTATACACTTTAGGTTATATTATACTTAGACGCTACAAACTTAAAGTTTGCACATTTCTGCAAGTAAATAGTAAAATTATGAGGTTGGGTTTAAGATTGAGGCAATTTAAAGATTAAGTATACCTAGATTTCTCCTTTTTGCTTCCTGTTTGCCTGGATTCCTCTGGATAATGCAGCTTGCGCAGTGCTCCTTTTTTTCAATTAAATGGAAGTTGCTGCATTTCTAGTTTGACATTAAGCCCAATGCAGTTTTAAATTGTGATTAGCATATTTAAATCACTAAATGTAGATGCTCTTAATAGAAAAATGCTATGCACTAACACTGGTGGGTAATTATATGCCCTATGTACCCTATATTCAAACATATGGTTTGTGTGAGTTTCCTATTGTGCTTGTCTGTGTTCCTTTTGTGGATGCATAGATTTAATGATGCATGGTTTAGCATAAATGTTAATGAATACATAGATATGTCGATTCTCAGCAAACGAACATCATGATGGAAAGATAAATCGGCATACATTATTATGACATCATAGAAAGTGGCTTAGTTCATGATCAGAATTTAAGCCGGTAATGCAGCTGTCCATAGAGTAAATCCTTTATAATGTAATTTGTGCCATTAGGTTTGATGAATTCTTTCATGCACACATTTTACAGTTCCCACCTTTGTAGAATCATTTGAGTTTGTCCGACGTCCACAATTGTTGCTGTCCTCCCATAATTTTGCTTTCCAAAAAATGTGAGGGGCATGATATGTTTTTCAAATTGGGTGCTTGTCTATATGTAATGGAAGGGGTGTCAGATAGGAAAGGTTTCAGATCTTGATCCATTGTTAGGAGATTCCAGTATTTGTTGAGGATTTTTTTCAAAGTTTTAACTTCTGTATTGAATTGAATTGTAGGTTGTATTGTAGGTTGTAATACATCTGATTGTTTGTGTCACATTTCTTTTTGTTGCTTTGGCGTTGCATGGTTTAGTTGTAAGTAGATCTTGTCTCGTGGGTTCTTTGCTTCTGTTTTTGGCCGAGTACAGATGTTGGATTTTGTATCCCCTTTCCAGAAATATTGCTTTTGCTAGGTTCAGATGTTTATTCAATTCATCATTTTCAGTGCAATTGCATTTAATCCTCAGATATTCTCCATAGGGGATGTTGTTCTTGATTTGTGTCGGATGGTAACTTGCTGCATGTAAAATGCTGTTGCCCGCTGTTGGTTTGGTGTATAGCGTAGTAGGAATTTTATTGTTGTCGATGTATAGTTCTAGATCCAAGAAGTGTATTTTGTTGGTGCTCTCTTCCATGGTGAGTTGTAAATTGTAATAATTGTTATTTAGGTATTGATGATATTCAACTAATGATTTTCTGTCTCCTTTCCATATTATTAGACTCTCATCTATATATCTACTCCAGTAGATTACCTGGTTGAGGTCAGAAAATGAAATATGTTGCCAAGCATGATGCAATTCGTACAAACCCATATATAAATGTGCATATACGGGGGCACATTTTGCCTGCGTTGTTGTTCCTTGTTTTTGCTTGTAAAGGTTTTCGTTGAAGAGAAAAATATTATTGTTCAGCGTGAAATTAAGCATCTCAATTATCATTTCATTTTGTTTTCTGTATGAAATTGATCTTCTTTGGAGGAACTCCTGAGTTGTTTCCAATCCTTTCTGATGTAGTATACTTGTATAGAGACTAGTTACGTCAAAAGTAACTAGTCTGTAGTCAGGTTCCCATTCAATGAGCTCAAGTTGGTTTATTACATCTGTGGTGTCTTTGATAAATGAGACAAGATTAGTAGCCAATGGTTGTAAGTGTTGATCAATGTATGATGAGATGGGTTCAGTCAAAGATCCAATGCTGTTAATTATGGGTCTGCTTGATGCTAATTGTTGATATTCCTTGTGAAATTTTGTTTGAACATAGATGCTTGCTATAACAGGATAAGGGTTGTTCATGAAATGAAATTCATCTTCTGTTATGCGCTCCTCCTCAAGGTAGTTTGAGTTGAGCATATGCCATTCTCTGATCAGCTCTGGAAAAGGGTTCTTGGTTAGTTTTTCATGTGTATCTTTATCACTAAGATGTTTTTCTGCTATCTTGATGTAGTCAGAAGTATTAAGTAATACTATTTTCCTCCTTTGTCCGCTTGTTTGACAGTGACTGAATCATCTTTTTGGAGTTCAAATAAGGCTTCCTTTTCCATAAGAGTTAAATTGCAATTAACATGTTTGGGTTTCATATGTATGGGGAGAGTGCACTCGCCTGGGCTTTTTTGATTTTGTAATAATGAAAATGAATAATGAGAGACCAACCTCTGAGAAATGTGTGAGGCCATTCCGTGCACATTTCATCTGTTTCCCGCACAAAAATGCATAGTCACATGTACTGCAGTAAGACACAGCCTACAGGTGCCATCTTCCCCTGCATATTCAGCTGGAATGTGACAGCCCCAAGTACATCAAAGCATTCCAAGAAGGGGGAAGGCACATCTTCCTCCAGCCATGAGCAGCCTAATTTAAATATCAAAGGCTCCATGGATATGCATTCTTTATGTCTAATTTGCCTGGTGGCAGATCATACTAGCAAGATAATTGAGGCAAGCTTAAAGGGGCTAGCTTGCCGAATAGGACAACAGGAAGGCGGGACTATCACCCCTTTAGTATGCAATGTGTCAACTTGAAGCTAGTTCTCACCCCTATGTATGAATGGTAGTGAAATGCATGGCTGGGGCCACTATTTACAGTAGGCAAGCCCCTGCAAAGCTGACCCCTTTCAGGGGGGAGAAGTACGTGATTTTGGGGAGCCAGGAAGTCAGCTCCCAGCACAAACTTCAAGGGAAACCTGCAATTTAATCAAGAGTCACTGATGGCTCAGATAACCAGAGAGAGACTTTGATCTACAACAGACAGGAAGATGGGTGGGATATGGGTATATGTCATAGCCCCATGTCTGTCCTGTTGCAGAGCACTCTGGTCCTGACCTCATGCATAACAGAAGATTGTTGTGGGGAGCCATGATTGGTTCATTAAGGAAGGCTTAGCATGCACCAATCACCGGGGGTCTATTTTGCTATAAAAGAGGGCTGAACCTCTCACTTAACAGATCATCTGATGACTTTGAAAGGAGTAAGGAGAAGGTCTCATTTGGACCTGAGCTGAAGGTAAAGTCTACCTTACATCTTCTGCCAGTGAAGGAAAGCCAGGAGCTCCAAGAGAGAAGATCCCTCCCCTAAACATCTCCCAGGGAACAGATGAAAATACTTGACTCAAAGGACCCATCCAGCAGCTCCAGAACCTGTATTCATCCAGCACACATCATGCCCTGCTAGGTTCTGCTAGCAAGCTTCCTAGGTGGGAAATGCCATAGAGTCTCTGGACAAAGGACAAGGCTGCTGCCTGCAATCACTCTCCTGGGCTTTGGGCCATCCACCTTGAAAGGACACAAGCCCTGTGAAGAAGCTAGGATTGCCACACAAGCATCATCCAGCGTCCATCTTTTAAGAACATTTTCGAGACAGTTGAGTCCTCGAACTGCATCCGGCTGCACCGCTGACTGTTGTCACACCGCAGCCAGAAGAGCCAAACGAGCGCCTCGACCAGATTTCCAGATCCGCCAAACCAGCACAGAGACAATGATTCTTGTTCTTGAGCCACCGCAATGGACAGCCTGCAGATGTCCGTCCAGCCTCACTTGTCAAACTGCCTGCCGCCTGGTACTCGCAACTGTCTCCCGCCACTAATTCTGCCTCAAGGACTGCAAAGTGCCCTGGAACTGCCTCAATACTGTCCAGCACCAATAACTTCTTTAGCACAGGTACATTGGGGTTCTGCCTTCCTGGTCCTTCTCCAAATGCCCCTAGAGACCGTTACAACCATTTGCTGGAACTGAATAAACTTGAACTGTAAGACTTATTACTTTACAAACTACCCTTCTTTCAGTATCCAGAGTGCATCTCTTTCATTCGTGAAACTGTGTGCCCTCTGCATTCCTTTACAGGGTTGGTCGTATTTGTAGTGTGCTAGAACTGTCTGTTGTGGTAATAATAAAGTCGATATTTTTATACAACCTTGAGTAACCAGTCCCTTTTATCATTGGGTAATAATTGTATTTTTTCACTGTGTTGCAACTAACCAACGATCCACAACCTTGCAGAGATAAGGCTGCCGTTCTGTCCATGTTACCAAAATTGGACAAGGAGGTCTTATAATTCACTAGTATTCCAATCTTTTCAGATCCCTTCTGGTGTACTAGAAGTGTGGGGTTGATTAATGGTTTTGAAATCGATATTCATTGCATTGACCACTGGTGCCCCAGAAGTTAATTTGTCACAACTTCTGCCTCCTAGCCAATCCTGGGGCACATTGGGAGTGACTCTTGCTGTGGGCAAGGACCTGTCACTCTGCACCAGAAACTCCTGAAGCTGGGAGAGCAGGGCCTGAGCACACTCATCCTGTCCTTGAGTCCAGGAAGTAGGAATCACAGCATATGGAGGACTAGATGATCAGCTAGGGCTTCCCATTCTGCTGCATAGAAGCCAACCCAACTGCTGTTGAAGCTGAGGCAAATGCCATTGACTCAGAGACCCAGTCGATGCTACTTTCGGGCACTCCTCAAAAACTTTGAACTATATCTTGAGCCCGCTTGATGCTGCATTGTGCCATTGCTGAACCCATCACCTGCTAGGCATGCATCAATCACTCAATGCCGGGATGTGACTTGAACCGTTGGAGAGTCACTTGCCGACCCCAGGGGTTACACCATGACTTGCCGCAACCTCGAACTGTTGCATCACAGAATCCCACACCAGAGCAACACGATCACTGTTTTGCCACTCAGCCCCCACCGAGCTAACCCGCTGGAGCAACACTCATCGACCCTTCCCAGCGGTTACAACCTGACTCGACCTCAAACATATCCTAGTAAGCGCTCCAACTTGCTTCACCGAAATCCAACTTCAGACAGCACAGATCATTCGAACCTGCTCAATGACCAATAGCCACTTTGGCACACATGATTCAACGTGCCTGAACTGAGATTGATCCGCTCGCATCACTGCTCAAAGCTGGGTTCGATGCCGTTGACCCATCAAAGACCCGAAACAAGGCACTATCAAACTGTGCATTGATCTATTTTGAGCCGTATACACTGGTTAGTTCTTTTTTGCACCTTTTTCATCCAAAGAAATATCCTTTTATATTGTTAATAATGTGCCTATCTCCCCTGTTTTCATACTCAGAGTGCTACATTCTTGTATCTGTTGCATCTTCTCTGTTCTTTCCACAGGGGTGGATTTGGTACAGTGTTTTCCATTTAGTTTTATTGCAGATTGTGTGTTCAATTTAAGTATCCATATTTTTATAGAACTTTGATTGGACATTACCAATATTTTAATCTGTGTTACTGTACCACATTCACATCCCTCAACAGCCTTCCCTCTACCCACGTTAACACAAAAGACGAAGGAGGTATATCTATTACCTGAGCCTGTTTACCATTTATGATTGTGTTGACTCTTCATTTGTAGAAGTGTGATGGCCGAGTGGACATTTTAGCCTCTACTTATCCTTGTGCTCTTCCAGGGAGGAAACCAATGTGTCACAATGGGCTTTGAGTGTATTTTGCACGCCTGATTTCCCATAAAAAGAAAAACAAAGATGGCTACCACCATGAGAAAATGAAAATGGACTAACTCCCTTTTTCTCTCTAAGTCCCTGTTCTATGTCTGTGATGGGAGTGGGGTGAGGGAAAGTGGGCAGCTAGGACAAAGAAGGCCCTGGGCCAAACGGGTAAGCAGGGTTTAGTGGGGAGAGTGGTTGCGGCTTGTGCTGGATTCTTTTGGAGCTGGGGAGAAGTGTGGGTGGTTGGGCTTAAGAGAATGGTAGGGAAAAAATAGTGCAAGCACTTGGGTGGTCACTGAAATGTTTTGACCATGTTCCCGGCCACCTTATTGGCCAAACACATTCCACTGGGTGCAAATAGACAAATATGCAAATGATAAAAGAGTTGTATGCTTAAATCGGTAAGTAACTCATCCGAACATTGAAGTCTTTGTAACCATAAAGCCCATAAACTCATTCCACCAACTGCAGTGCTTTGATGAGAGGATAGAATTTCTGCTACATCTGTAACCCAGTAGGGTGTGAGGGAGTCCTGCTTCTTCTTTCTGTATTAGGCGAGCCTTGCAGAATCTCAAACTGCTACTGGGACTTGGCATGTACAACATTGAGTTTACAGTAATACATGTTTTAAATATCTACAGGGTATTCATGTTCAAGAACTGGACTTGACATATGACCTGGGAATAAAAAAAGTCACC
This sequence comes from Ambystoma mexicanum, assembly GCF_040938575.1. NCBI lineage: Eukaryota > Metazoa > Chordata > Amphibia > Caudata > Ambystomatidae > Ambystoma > Ambystoma mexicanum. The sequence continues at coordinate 101,802,340 of NC_090931.1, forward strand.
TCACCTGGGCTCGGTGTAGAGTAAGGAGTGTTGCTGGTCAAATGTCTAATGATTTCTTGATGGGTTTAAAAGGAGACACCATTTTTTATTTAAAGCAATTAGGTGTCGCCTAGAGTACAGGTAGGGAGGAATGGCATATGAGGAGGGACACAGAGCCTGTAGGTGTTGTTTGGTATATGTACTCACTCATTGGCTGCCCATGGCCATGCTAATCCCTATGACCATTGCCACCCAAAACACCTCATCGTGGAAACTGTGAGTTTGCTTTAATCAAGCCTTACCATCAAGCTTTGCCCTCAAAGTGCCTGCCAGTTTTGTTTTTTCAAAGCCATCTTCTGGGTTAATGGCTTAAATGGAGTTGTAAACCTATTACTTGTTTAATAAAAATGTCTTACCAGGTCTGCCTTCAAGTCCTGTTAAAAAAAACGCATTGGCAAAGCCGACAGTTTTGGCTTGTGTATAAGTATTAGGCATTTGCCCTAGCAATGGTATTAGATGCCCAGGTACTCGCATCATTTTGCACCTGGTACCGTGAATGGGCAGTTAATACCACTGACTGTTGGCATTGCCAATGCTTGGTTTGTTATGCCTAGGAGAAAGAAAAGGGTGTTACTGTGACTCCATGGTAATAAAGCGCACACATGATTTAGAGAACCATCCAATCCCTTGCTAGGCTTGAATTTATAGAAGTAATTAAAAGTTATAGCATTGCAAATCTAATTTCACTTGGCATTTTCGGTTAATCTAGGGCCCAGAAGGCTTTATCATTAATGGGTGTGCCACTAAATGATGGACGGCGGCAAGGAATGCGCACATCTCACCGCTACAAGGATCTGTTTGGTATTGGAGGGCAGCCGTGTCCTGGAATTGAGCTGCACGTGCACCGTACTTCAGTGGGGAGCGGGGATCTTTCCACAATGCATGTAATGTAAAGTAACGTGAGGTTATTAAATGCTCCTCTGTCAGTTAAGCTGGCTTTACTGCCCTTGGGCCTGTGGGTGGGGCATTAGTGGGGTAACCTGAGAGGCAGATGAGAACCCTGCGGTGTTGATGGGTGCAGATTGTAAGTACCCGGTTGCTGAATGCCGACCGGCTTCATATTTGTGTGGCGGAAACACTTAAGAGAGTGTTATCTGAAGGGGAGCCCACGAGCTGATAGACTACAGTGCTTTGGCGCTGGTTAGTCGCTTATGTGGGAGAGTATGGTTGGTTCACAGCTCGACTAGTGTTGATGTGCTTGCGGCTACACCTGTGGCAGCGATCTGGTTCTTTCTCTCTCTCTCTCACACGCGCTCTGTCTCTCTCACTCAAATAGATGCACTATTCCCCCTTGCTGTGTTATGGTATGTATGTGCAACACAGACCTGTACATTTGCAGATGTGGGAAGGGAGGATTCTGTAGACTCCACTCATTACCATAAACCACATGCTAAGGGTTATGGGAGGTAAACACTTCCTTAGCAGAGCGCTGCTTCCAACCTCACTCCAACTTGCTCAGGTGCTGTGCTCAGTGGCCAGCTGGGACATTTGCCCATAAGGGGAGAAAATTACAGAGTATCATACCAGGTGATGGGAGCAGGGGCCATAACACATGGTTGTTTCTCCCAGAGGTATATCCCAGTGTTCCCCACGAGCACTTAAACTCTTCTCATGCAGTTTAAGCAGGCACAGGCGACAAGGAAAAATCACCACCAGCCACCTCTCACTGGGTGCAGAAGCAGCTCCATATGTTCAGCTTCCGAATGATGCAGAATCTATGCAGGTGGTACGTTATACTGAAAATAGGGGCAAGGAAGACCAAAGGAGGAGTGTGCTGGGTGCACTATCCCTTGACCTTAAGAGTATTGTGCAGCTGCAGGAAAGCGATGGGAAGCCTGCTGACACTGACAGAAATTGTTCGGGTGGGGAACAGGATCAATAGTCCAATCACATAAGAATTTGCTGTACGGCCTCGTGATATATGATATGATATGATATTTATAAGGCGCTTAATACCCAGAGGTTTCTAAGCGCGCACCCGGAAATCAAACCTGTGTTGCTCCGTGTCATCTTGCTTCCTAGGCGAGCGCGTTGCCGCTGAGCTATCCTCCCGAATGATGGGTTATGATTTCTTCATGAGCTCCATGGAAAGCTTTGTGCATCACCCAAGTAATGAAATGAGGGCAAAGGTAGGTGTGCAGTAATCATTACATTTTAAGGGCAGTCCTTCAGGGATAATGATGAGTTGCAGAGATTACCCTACATACAAGGTGTGAGCTGTCTCCACAGGAAGTCCCCTGGCACCAGGATGGAACCGCCTCACCCATTAACAGCAATTTGCACTACAAAAGGGAGAAGAGGGAGAGTTGCTGCCTTTCTAGGCTATGATAGGCTTGACAGATTCCTGTCCTAATATTGACATCTTCACATAATTTGATATGATTTCTTGAGTGAGTGTCAGAAAATTGCATCTTCTTAGCTTTTAATGTACGTATAAAAGCTCAGAAAAGACATGTCTTTTGGGCATGTCGGATCCTTTTGGTTGCACTGTGATTTTCCAGCCTCTTTGCACATGCAGAACCTTAAGGTTCTGCAGTATGTGACATTTAGGGGATGACTTTGCTGTGTAAGGTCTGACCATGAATGTTGCAGTATATTCAATTTAGGGGGCTAGCTCTGCTGTCTAAAGGCTGACCATTGGTGGTGTGGGATGCTTGATGTCGCTGGATATCTCTGCTATGGAAAGCCTGGCAATGTAAACAGTAATATGTGTGATTTAAGGTGATAGATCTGCTGTCTAAAGCCTGGCCATTTAGAGGGGAGTATATGCAATTTAGGGGGCTAGCTCTGTTGTCTAAAGGCTGACCATTGGTGGTGTGGGATGCTTGATTTAGCTCGATATTTCTGCTATGTAAAACCTGACAATGTAAGGCGTAGTATATGTATGACACCATTTGCACTGGCTGCCGGTTGTCCATCGTATCGAGTTTAAGGTGCTCTGCATCGTGCATCGTGCTCTCCACGATCAGGGTGCGCAGTATCTTCGTGCTAAATTCTTGCGCTATTCTCCGAAGTGCTCCCTGAGATCCGAATCGGCTGGCCTAATGTGTGTGCCTCCATTCCGCCACTCCCGGATTGGGGGGCGTGCCTTCTCTATTGCGGCAGCGCAGCTATGGAACAAGCTCCCCGCCACATTGAAAAAAACATCTAATCATCTGGCTTTTAGAAAGGCTCTTAAAACATATCTTTTTTAACTTAGTGATGTATGACTGATAAGCACCTTCTAAGGGTTTTGCCCTCTCCCTCTTTCAGCGCTGCGATGCTTCTGCGCGACCGTGCACTATATAAATAATCTTAACATAACAACAAATGTGATTTAAGAGGATAGCTCTGCTGTGGGTGTAGCCATTGTATGGGTATCATAGACATTGGCAGGTGCTTATTTCATGTGAGTGTGGGGGTACTCACCAATCATAATGACTTCAAATTGATGGGCGCTCAGTGACCTAATGATGAGGCTGGAAGAAGCAATATGTATTATTCTGTAAGTCACTCAAGGTGTACAACTGAGTGAGGGAGGGCGTGCTTGACTACGTGCGTGCATAGGTACGTGAATGCATGTTGGAGTGTGTGCGTCATCAAGTAGAAGAGTGATGAAGCGATGCACTGAAAGAGTGCATGACTGCAGATTAGGGGCACTGATTTGTGCAGTGTCATTAATGACCGTGCCCCACCTTAATGTAATGCAAGAAATGGTCTGGGGTGTAGGGCCATGAGTGCCTGTGCCCTCAGAGATGCCTGCGCCAAGAGGCATTAGTACACTCTTTATGATGGTGTCCAGCATGCCTCCTCTTCAAGTGAAGTGTCCCAGGGATGTTAGCTACGGCAGGTGTGAGTCATTGGGCCTCATTACAAGTGCTCCGGTCCGGAATTAACGCTGCCGGTATAACCATACCGGCACCGTTTCCACCTCCGCCCAATCATGACCCGCGGTCCCGGAAATAGCACCTCCCCCAACCGCCACCGCGGAGTTAAGGGTCCCGTAAAGTCCACCTGCACGGAAACCCCTCCGTTACCGGCAATACTAAACACTGCGAGCATCACAACTAGCGCGGACACGGAAACACCGCCAGAAAAATGGCATTAAAACCGTGATCACGGTGGCGGTACCGCCGCCAACACGAACATGACGTTAAACAGTGCCTGCTGAACTGAATCAGGGCACAGGTGCACCAAATCCGCCCAGCTGGACCCAGCAGCACACTGGGAGCCTACAAAAGGGCCACAACCACCAGCCCAACACAACACAAAACCATGCAGGCAGCAGCTCTAGTAGCACTTGGACTGGGCCTATTCAACCAACAGGCAGCACTGCACATGATGGCAGTAATGGTGCAGAGGAGGAGGCGGAGGCGGAGGAGGTGCAGGCGCCAACCAGCCATTTCTGCACCTATGGCAAACCCCATTGTCCAGCCGGCACAACCCCGCAGGCAGCCTGCAATACCACACATCAGGGCCTCACTCTGGAACCTTACCCCAGGACAGATCCACACACTATACCGGCTGGGCCGTCCAACAATCCTGTACATCACTGCCATGATTGAGGACAACATCAGCAGCCACATAGACACCCCCACCGCCACCCCCCCCCCTCCTGAAGGTTGTGTCTGTGCTGCATTTCCTTGGCACTGGCACCTATCAACAAACGGTCGGTGAGCTGCACGGCATATCGCAACCTGTTTTTTCAAAAATCCTGGTACAGGTACTGGATGCCCTGTTGCGCCATGTGTCGGAACACATAGCCCTTCCCCGTACCCTCCCTGAGGTCATTGCCACCAAGTTGGCCTTCCATGCCATAGCAGGCATGCCAAATTGCATAGGTGCAGTTGACTGCACCCACATTGAGCTGACAGTACCACGTGCAATTGAGATGGTGTTCCGCAATAGGAAACAGTATCACTCGGTGAATGTACAGATGGTATGTGATGCCACGCTACTGATAACACACTGCTGCGCACGTTTCCCAGGCTCAACCCATGACTCAATGGTACTGCGGAATTCCACGTTTCCACGGTACATGGAACGCTATGCTGGACAAAACACATGGCTATTAGGTGAGTACAGCTGACAATGCTCCGACCCTGTTGAAGTGGTGTGTGTGTCTGCAGGCCAATGAGCAATGTGAGTGTGCCGCTGTGACCGCACATGCATCACCCCCCCTGCCATCAACCAAATAGACAGCGGATCCCAAACATCACAAAGGAAGACATGACAGGTCAACACAGTGTGCCCGCACACACCCTGCCACATGACACACACAGCCGATACTGTCACTGTCCCATACGCCTTGTGCCACTGCAAACACCCACCCACAAATGGAACACTGCCCTCCCAATGCACATGATGCCTGTAAATGAGACGTCCTGCATTAACTACTTCATTACAGTGGAGTGACTCTGCCATGTGTGCACATCACTGCACTATGCCATAATCACAATCAAATGTCATCCGCAGGGCAGAGTACACATGCACGTAAATGTTTAGGTCAATATCCATTTGGATACATCCACTGTGATGGCCGATAAACACTTCCAACCACTGCATGGCACACATGCATGAATGAACAATGATACAAAATAGCACAGCATCAGATTAAGACATGATACAACAAACACTACACTAACATGTCCCCCCATCTACATCCCATGTAGGTGATGCTGGATATGCACTCACGCCATGGATGATGACACCTGTACGGAGACCAAGGAACAGGCAACAAGAGGCGTACAATAGGGCACATGTCCACACACGTGGAATGATTGAGAGGACATTCGGACTGCTGAAGGCCCGGTTCCGCTGTTTGAGCAGATCTGGCGTATCACTGCTGTACAGCCCAGTGAAGACGGGTCAAATCACGCTCGTATGTGCCATGATGCACAATCTCTGCCTGCGCAGGAACATCCCAATGCCCCCAGACGCAGATGAAGAAGATGGGGATGGAGATGGAGATGGGGATGGGATGGCACCACCTCCCCCTGGGGGTCCACTTGATGGCCAAAGAGCACGGGATGAACTGATTCGCATTTACATTTGAGACACAGCACATTCACAGCAATGCATGGACATGGTGATGGCAATAAATGATTTGTTGTACTGCAAATGAAATGATAGATGTCCACACATGTATGTTTTGATTTCAATTGATGATATATTGATGAATTAACAACAGGGAAGGAGGTGCAATGGTTAGGGAAGCTGAACACCTGTGCCCACCCATCACCCAAACGTACCCACCCACACCCAGGCCCCAATGTTCAAACACCCAAAACGAACTCCCCCACCACCCAAACGTACCCACCCCCACCCAGGCCCCAATGTTCAAACACCCAAAACAACCTCCCCCACCACCCAAACGTACCCACCCCTCACACCCTTCAAGTCCACGTTTGTCCTGTAGTGCCCCACACACATGCCATCACTTCCGGGTGCGCTTCTGTGCCTCTGCATCCTTGCCCGAGAGCCCCTTTAGCCGACTCGAGCGCGTCCTTGGACTGGCAGTAGTGGAGCTGGATGAGGTGGTGGTATTGGATGGCACAGAATCAGGTAGAGATGACATACGTGCAATATTTGCCTGTTGCCCAATCAACATGGACTCTATGAGCCTGGAGGTGTTGTCATTACCCTCCCGCACATGGTGTGCCAGGGTGACAATAGTGCTGGCAAAGCGTCCAATGGACCTTGATAGGTGACGCACTGACGTGCTGTAGCACTCCCTCTGCAGCCTAGATTCCTCGAGCTGCCTCTCTACCAGCTGGGTGAGGGTAGCCTGCTGCTCCTCCATCCGCTGCATGCGGGAATTAAGCTCTGCCATAGATGGGGTGGGTGACCTCATGGGACTTTGGAGTGATGTGGGACTAAACTCCAGCTGATGGAAGGATCCCAGGTCATCAAATGTGGGCATCTCCCCCTGTGGCCCAGTATCAGAGTGCTCTGCCGGGGCCCTGTTGTCACTACAGGCCACCTCCTCTGCAGTGCAGCTGCCTTCTGTGTTTGTTTGGGTGGGCACAATGGGTTCCCGTGGCACCTGTGTTAACTCAGGCAGCGTGGAGACGCTGGGGATGTTGGTGGTGGTGGCCGGCACATTTGTTGCAGTTGGTACTGGGGGCACAGATGCCGAACTGCTGGCAGCATCTTCTTGTGCAGGGGCGGTGGCTTGGACACGTGCCGGTGCAGATTGCCTGGCCTGTTGTGCAGTATCACTGTCACTTGACACGGCTGTGGGGACACAGAGGACATGCAATTAGTGTTGTGGTGGTGGCTGATGGGTGCATCACATGCATCAGACAGGTTGATCATTCAATAGTGTTAGTTACATGCATCTGATTTTTGGGGGTATGCATTGTTGTGATATTGGTTGCCATACGGATCATGATGGGTCCTTTGGCCCAGTCATGCACTGCTTGGGGGGGGAGGGGGTTGTTAATGGGTCCTTTGGCCCAGTCATACACTGCTTGGGGGTGGGGGGGTTGTTAATGGGTCCTTTGGCCCAGTCATGCACTGCTTTTGTTAATGGGTCCTTTGGCCCAGTCATGCAATCAACATATTCTCATGTGGCATTCATGTTTCACCAGTTATCAGCATCTGCAGGTGGGCTCACTCCTGCCTCAGCCTCCCCGATCCCATGGATGCCCTCAAGGTGGAGGACACTGCTGCAACGCTCCTCCCATGCTTGCAGCCTCAGTGGGGAAGGGGGTCCTCCACCTGTCCCACTGCTGTGTTGGCGGTGTGTGGAGATCAGGTTCCGAACCCTCAGCCTGAAGTCATCCCACCGCTTGTGGCAGTCCTTGACGCTCCTCACAGTCATGCCCACAGCAGTGCACTTGCGTGCTGCTTCCGCCCACACTTCCTTCCTCCGCTGCTGTGTGGCACGCCGTTGATCGGCACTGAACAGCATCTCTGCATGCTCCACTATATGCTCCACCAGAACAGTTAGCTCTGCCTCACTAAAGTGCTGTTTGCGCTGCCCCTGAGCTGGAATCCTGGCAGACATGCTGGAGGTCCCTTTTGCCTTCTCACAGTGTGGATTCTGCTTGTGCTGACTCTGGATGGCAATGGATTGTGCTTTATATGATGGCCGCCTCTCTGTTTCCTGTTTTGGCGATCATGGTATTTCTGGTTCCGTGTCCGTGGCGACGGAGGCGGACACGGTTTTTGCGCTACTTGTGGCAGCGCTATGTCCGTTTCCGTGGCTTTTTCCGTGATGGCGGTAACAACGTTTCCGCATCCGTGTGGTGCGCGCGACAGACAGCACGTAATCGGACGGTCTTTCTGCAACCTTGCGGATACGGAAACTTTGTTACCGCCGTCACGGAATCACCGTGGTCCAAACCTGACAGGTTGTAAGGAGGCCCATTTAGTTACAGGGGGCATCGATTTCAGCTCCCAGTAACTGTTGCCCCAGAAGTGAACTTTTCAGTTGCCAATTCTGTTTGGCAATCTCTTGAAAATAGGTAGGAAAGACATGAAAGGATAGTCCTAAGTTGTTTTGCTAATATTTGGTGGTAATTAGAAGCATGACAATCATACACGTCTGCATGTGAGCTTCTTCCTTAATAGTTTTAAAGATTTCATATGGTAATTATTTATTTTTGTTTTGTTTAATAGTTTTTATTAGAATAATAATAATATAAATAACATTAGACAAACAACAAATCAGTAATAAACGTGCCCAAGTAAGAGATTATATGGTAGTTATTTCTGTTTGATCTCGTTTTGGGTATTTTTATTGTTGTGAGCGTTTGTATGTATTTAGGGATTTTATTCCGAGTAAAACTGATTGTCTTTCACCCTCTACCTTTAGGATGTTTGGGCCTAAACCTGAGCCAATCAAATCAACCGAAGCAGATCCAGACACTGCCCCTTTGTAGTCTAAGCTCTTAGATAGTCTGATGTCTAAGCGCTATAAGAGTCCAGCGAAGATCCTGCACTCCAGCTGTGCAATCATAAACGCAGAGCCTGGGCCAATGGGTGGATTAGGTGGGTCAGACAGAGCCTATATGCTCGAGCGCCATACTTGCCTAAATGTCATAAAGGTACTTACAGGGGTATTCTTTACATGGTGGATGCGCCCCAAGCGCTGCTCATGGCTCTTAAGGTAACCCTTGGGATCGAACAGGTTTTCTGGGCTGTGATCCATCATTCAAGCTATTCGTCCAGTCGAAAGGGAGTGGTGTATTCATTTACTTGTTTACTTAAGCGCTTTGAAACACAGTTTGTACAGGCGCCATATAAATAAACTATCATATCATATATAGGGCAGGACTGGGGCATAACATTGTCTCGGGCACCCACGAAAAAGTGGCCTACGTTGCAAATGGGAATTCATTCCTTTTGTAACACTGTGTAAATAGTACCCAAATGGGAGGTTTTTGATAAAATGTGATGCAAATTGCACATTTCAAAGAATATGGATTCAGCAACACTGTTTAAAACGATTAGCCACATGTTAATGTTAATGTTAAAGGTCATTTGTACCGCGCACTATCACCACCGGAGTGGTCCCCTAGCGCTCTGGCAGTTCTGAAAGAGGGAGGGAGAAGTGGGTTAGTGGGTGGAGGCTGGAAAAGTGCAAGATTGCAGTGATGTGCTGTTGGCAACTTCAGCCCGGTGGTTCCGTCGGCTGGGCCTGGGGTGTATGCGGCCGGTAGTCGTTGTGTGCTGATGTGCGAGTCTGTGTGTGTTTTGTTTTGTTGTTGCAGTGTAGTGAACTTCTTGCGGTTTGCTGCGCTAGAGGTTTGTGGTTGTGTTTGATTTGGAGTTTGAGAGGTGTATGCAGAGAAGGAAATTGTTAGTGGTATTGGTTAGTTGGTATCTCTATCCTGGATTGAGCCAGTTGGGCTCGTGTAATCTTACACGACGGGATGCTTGTACGCCCTTGTACGCCCTGTGCCTCAGGAGGTATGTGCCCGTTTTTGCATTCGAGGCCGTTTGAGGATTTAGCTGTCCCCTCCGCCCGCTCCCTTAATAACCTTGCATGCTCCTCACCCCCCCCCCCACATGATTAGCGCAGCTGCTAGTGTCCATACTTCCGATTGTGGGGTGATTGGTGGTATCTCGTCCGTTCCACAGCCCTGCGGTACCTAGTTGTGGCTGTACGGGCGGTGGGGGATGGTAAGGGTTGGCTGGAGTTGTTGCCTCCGTCTCCCTGGGTCTCGCGGGTGGAGCCCTGTGTCCAGCGTCAGCCCTACTGGTGCTCGGAGTACTTCTGTCGTCCTATGGGTTTGTCAATGTCCGTTTTTTGAGTCGTTTGTCTTATTGTTGTTTCGGTTTTAGTCTCTGGTGTTGAAGAGGTAGGTTTTTAGTAATTTTCTGAATTTAAGGTGATCTTTGGTGTTCCTTATTACTTTTGGGATGTTGTTCCAGGTTTTCGCGGTTAAGTGGTAGAAAGCGGTGCCTCAGAGTTTCTTCTTGATGTAAGGTTTTTGTTCCAATCGGATTTCGTTGGTTGATCTGAGCGGTCTCGTTGGCTTGTAGATTGTTATTTTTTTTGTAGGAATTCTGCTCCTTGTCCGCTGATTGCCCTGTGCGTTATGCACATTGTTTTGAAGATGATACGCTGTTTTACTGGGAGCCAGTGTAGTGTTTTTAGGGCCGGGGTGATGTGGTCTCTTCTGGATAGTTTGAGGAGTAGTCTGGCTGCTGTGTTTTGGATCCGTTGTAACTTCTTCAGTAGGTATTCCGGTATACCGAGGTAGAGGCTGTTTGCATAGTCGATACTTGACATGATGAGGCCGACGATGGTGAGTGTTTTGTGTGTGAAGGAGAGGAAAGGTAGTATTTTTCTTGCCGTGTGGAGGAGGAAGAAGCATTTCTTGACTGTTGTGTTTATTTGCGGTTCTAAGGTTAGGGTGTTGTCCGTCAGGACTCCCAGATTTTTTACTACCTTAGATGGTGATGGTGCAGATCCCATTTCCGTTGGCCACGGGATGGCGGTTTCCTTCTCTTGGTCTTTGGATATGATCATGATTTCGGTTTTTCCTGGGTTGATTTTCAGGTTGTTGGCATTCATCCAGTTGAAGACTTCTTTTAGACAGTCGGTTAAGTTTGAATGATCGGCTTGGGTGTCTTCGATCTTGTAGATGATTTGAGTGTCGTCTGCGTAGTTGTAGCATTTGATGTTGTGTTTCTTGAAGATTCTGATTACTGGGGTTTGGTAGATGTTGAAGTACAGTGGTGATAGTGAGGATCCTTGTGGTACTCCACAGTCGTTGACTCGTGGGGTGGATTTGAAGGGTTTGATCCAGACGGTTTCAGTTCTGTCTGCTAGGAATTATATAGTCCAGCGTAGCGCTGTGTCTGTTATGCCTATGTCTTCTAGTCTTTTGGTTAGGGTGTCATGGCTAACTGTGTCGAAGGCTGCGGAGAGGTCGAGCAGGATAAGGGCAGATGTTGTGTTGGAGTCTGCGTTTGTTTTTAGGTCATCCCAGATGGATAGTAGAGCTGTTTCTGTACCTCTTGTGGGTCTGAAGCCGACTTGAGCTTGGTCTAGCAGGTGGTGTTCTTCAACGTATTCTTTGGTTAGTTTGTATACGTAGGTTTCGAGGAGTTTGGCCGGGTAGGGGATGTTGGAGATTGGTCTGTAGTTGGAGAGGTCATCTACGTCCCCGCTTGTGTTTTTCAGAAGTGGTTTGATGTAAGCCGATTTGAAGATCCTTGATACAGTTCCTGTTGCCAGTGATAGATTTAGAAGGTTTCTGAAGTATTCTGCTGGTGTTCCTTGTCCGAGGATTGATTTGTAGATGTCCGGGGGGCAGGGATCCATCGGTGAGCCCGCTTTCTTGCTGTGTTTTATCAGCATTGCGAATGCCTCTGCTGATATTTCTGGGTAGTTATTGAGTTTGTGCAGCGGTTCTGATTTAGGTTCGTTTGGTTGTAAGTTGCTGCTGGTTGGTCTCTGTTGGATGGTTTGTCCATAGTGAAGTAACTCATCAATCTGGCCCACAGTGGCCCACTTTGACCCAAAAACCTGAGCCACACAAGCATTTTGCATTTTTGTTTCGGGCCGAATGCTCTATAGGCCAGCCCGAGCCTGGTTGTATATTGCTGATTAAAATAGGAAGGTGTTTCATTAATAAATGGATATGATTATCTATTTTTTTCCAATGGCTATTAATAAAGTCTGATGGGAACTAGAAGACTTGCAAACCCAGGACCTTATGAGAGCCTTTTTCAGCACCCACATTCTTGAATTGAGCAATTTGGTAAACGACTTCCCCATCATGTCTAGGTGGGTTGGCCCACTTCCGTAATTGTGCAATCGATGTTGCGTAACAGGCCGTCTTTATCTTCGGCTATTGACTGCCCATGGCCTGCTAATCCATATGGACATTCTCACCAAATTCGGGCCCCTCCTTGCCCAAAACACACCCTCCCGGGATCTCTTTCAGGTCACTATCAAGCCTAAGCCATCAAACTTTGCACTCTAAGTGCCTACCCGTATTTTATCAAAGCAGTCCTATGAGAGTTAATGGTTTAATTGGAGCTAGAAACGTGCTACTAGTGTGATAAAACTGTCCTAATCAGGTATGCCTTCAACCACTTGATTTAAGAGCAGTATGCATGTCCTTCCCTCAAGTACTGTTAAGAACAAGCATTGACAAAGCCAACAGGTGTCAGCTTGTGTATTGGTATTAGATAAGCAAATGCCTATCCCGTGTCTACCTAAAAAACAAACTGTTTGCATTGCCAGTGCTTGTTATGGATTTCAACTATTTTAGTGGTATCACGTCCATGTATTTATGATGAGCCTTGGAATAGTAATCCACCAATCAGGGCAGTAGGCAAATTAGGAAATTCTAATTGGTCTGAGCCTCTCGCCTTCCCCCATGGTATAGGCCTGCAGCGAGTCAGGGATTACTCTTGGTATTATTATTAGTAGCAGTGAATTTTGGTCAGTTTAACAAAGATGGCAAGTTGCAGTAATATGCCTCCTTCTTCTGGGGCGCTTCCCAATCCTTTTGGGCTCCAATGACAAGGTTTTTGATGTAAGTGCGATATTCAGATTGGAACCCCTTTAGTGTTCCCCACTGCAAGTGCTGCAATATGCATATTATGCAGCAGCGCGCATGCTCCTCTTGCATGGAGCAAAACACTGAAATCAAACACAGTGAAGCACTTTGAGGCTGTCGATAAAATACACTGCACGGGTGGGGCTTGCGCAGGAGGCCGCGCATCCACTTACACGATGTCAGGTGCAGGAGGAACGTAATATGATTTCAGATTTCTTTTATAGTCCACGTGATGTGCCAGTGTTAAGAGAAGTGCGAAGGGATGCCACTGCTTCCTTTCTAGAGGTGTAACTCTCATATTTCCAAGTGAACCCGAGAAGTGCCTGCCAGAGAGCGCTTCAGCAATCCACACTCAAAGAAAAAGCCACGCAGAAGGATTATTGCTACAGTGTCTCCACCGTGGGTGGCTTGCATTGATTTAACTATACACTCATTACATCCTTCTATAGGATACACAATTCCTGTGTTTGTGTTGCTCTCAAATTAGATCAACAAAGAGCAATCTAATGAATATGAACAATAACTGCGCCACAAGTGTGGTACAAAATTGCTTTTATATAATCCTTTAAATCTTATTCCTTAACTCCCAAAGGAGAGCCTTTTGATGACATGTGTTTCGGCACGTCATGTGCCTTTTCCAAATCAGGGCATGTATTGTTCCAAAGTCAAACATAACATATATCTCTCTTTTTCTTTCTTTAGTAACGTCTTCGACCGCAACCGATCACGGGTTTTAATCCCACCTCAAAATTCCCATAACGTCTCTACGCGTCGGCTCTCCAAAGTAATTATTTTTCATGCAGATAATGGAGGTGGGAAAATTAGTTCCTCCGATTTCTTATTCACAGACACGGCACGTGTTACATCAGAGGGTGAGACTTGGTTGCAGGGCGCAAGAGGTTGATATCGTGAAACCCCATGAGACTTATTCATCTAATTAATATCTCTGAAGCCCGAAGGACTGTCCATTGGCGTCCCATCAGGGAAAGAATCAAATTCAAAATCCTCAACATTGCCCACTGCTACCTAACCAATAGGGCCCCCTCCGACCTTGCCCGAGGATCAAGACATACTCAACAGCCAGCCCACTTAGATCGTCCTCCAGCCACCGACCCCCAACCCACAAGTTTAGATGGAACGAGCGGCGTGCTCCTGCTTCCCGGTGGCCGTGGCCAATCTCCAGAACAATCTGCCACTGCACGGCTGATAGGAATCCTCATACCAGGTATTCAGAAAAAACCTAAAGACACACTTGTTCATCTAAATACCCACCCGTCATTATTGTCTGTTGTTCTTCGGCCTGTAACCAGCCCATAGCTGCCCGAGGGCTTGGTGTGCTTTATAAATGTAAAAATAAATAAATAAACATTGACATGAAAACATCCCTCAGGCATGCGTCAGAAAAATATCCCACCACCCCAATGTGGTTGTGGCAGTGTGAGTATGTTCACCTTAGCACAAGTAAAATGACAACCTGGGCCGGTTGGCATGGCTTAGTTCTATACAACAATGCACGCCTGTGTTCTGATCATTTAACATGTTTTGGTGCTGGGCAGTTTTGTACCTATATAAGCAATTAACCCGACCAACTGATGCACAATGTTTTCTTTGCACTAGTGTGTAAAATTGTGAATCACTAGAGAAGAACTGATCGACACACTGGTGCAGTTTATATCATCTGGCACCAGGAAGATAAAGAAGGGGAAAGGATGAGAACAGGATGCAATGCATGGTTCCTGTGGCTACAGGACATGCCTTCACCTGCACACTCTTTGCAAACTTGTTCAATCTAACAAAGAATGCATCTCCCCACAGGAGTTATTTTGATTTTTGCATGTGATGCACAGTGAGATAGCTCAGAGAGTTGAGCGTTCACATCAGACCTCTGTGATCACCCTCAGGGCGCTGGATCAAAAGCAGTAGGGCTCTGTTGCCACTTCATTTGTCTGAGGTTGAGACATTTAGTACCAAATAATTTGGGTAACAATAAAACGTATTGTTACAGCTCTTAGAAACAGGGGAGTGCAGTATGAAACGCTATCTAAAAGAGGGATATTATTAGTCCTATTAAAAGCATAAGTGCCTGAATTCTATAAACAGTTCACACTGTGCAAAAGTATTTTATGCTCACCATTGTATGGATCAATTAAATAATGATTTACCCAGATTGCATTATCTTGCTTTCAAAGAAAAAAACATTTTGCTAAATTTTCATGATTTGAAATTTAGGTCTAGATCTGGCAGAATATTATTTACATGAAAAAAGTCAATCCGCTACTTACTTGATTGTTGACAACCTATGTTACAGAACTTTGGATGTGAAATCTCTGTGCTCTTTTAACAATGCCTTCGTCCTCCTGGCAGTGAACTGGCACATTCATAGATTTTCTAAAATCCTACCAAAGATTTAGTGTCCCGAGGAATTAATCAGTCATAAAAATCATCCAATTTTGACATTACATTTTTTAATTATGATTAGTACCCGGCAGGGGGTGGCATCCTCTCAGCCAATGGTAATCCCTCCGCTCCGAACCTCCTCATGGCTGTAAGCCGCCATCTTCCCCGCCAGGGAACCATGTAAGTGATCCTCCTCTCCCCTCACCCCATCCACAGAATTCCCCCTCCCTGCCCTCCATCACCACTTACTTTCTTTTCTGTCCATTTCAGTAGCAAATGCATTGGGAACACTTCAGTTCCCCGCCTGTCCACTCTCAATCTGCGACAGCCCATCATGGAGACGAAGAAGGGACTACACGTAGTCCCTTATTTCCTTTACGTGGCTGACTTTTTTTGTTGTTGACCGTCACGGAAAGGGAGAAGGGACTATTGCCTCTCCATGGTGGCCATTTTGTCTATTTATTTTTTTTGTATCATTTTCAATGGTCGCCATGGAAAGGGAAAATGGAGTTTTTTTTCCCTTCGCCGGCAGCCATTTGTTTTTTTATTTTTTCTTCTTGCGAAATTAGCGTTTTGCTAAGAAGAAAGAAGCTTTTAGTACCCCGGTCCAATGGCCCGCGGTACTAATAGCAATAATCCCCTTGCTGGGGGGCATTGCCGGGTCAGGTAATGCCCCGGGGCCTTCATTAAGGTCCTCACTATGCTTGGGCCTGTAACTATGGGCCCCGGGGCATTATCTGACTCATTAATACCCCCCAGCTTGGGGATTACTGATTAAAGAAAACCTAAAATTGAGGTGAGATTAATTTCATAGTGGAACTTGTCGACCAAACCGCCCGTGCAGGGTTGACCTTTTTGTGTTACCAAACACATTAAATTGCCACAGGAAAAGAAAACATTAATTGACCTAGTTTGAATTTATAGATGTGATGCTCTGGCAGTCAATTCGCTGAGGGCTGAGTGACTACTGCAGAGTTGTTTATACATGGAAAGTCACAAACTATATAATTGTGTGCTCTTTTTTTTTTAATCAAAAGAGCATTGTTCTTACTTCAGAATAAATAAATCAAAATAAAAAAATACATAATTACATTGTGGCTGAAACTGTCTTTTACCTTCCTAAGCTTTGACATACTTACTCTATAGTATATTAAAAAGTGACACGCCATGCAAGTCGAAGCACACAGATTACAAAGGTAAATTCAGAGGCAAAGCTGAGTGGAGGCTTGTGGAATTTTACTTTAGGTCCATGGACGCACATGAGCCTTGGATGGAGGAGTGCAGAACGGCAGCCTTCCCACCGGCAATGACTTAGAAACCACAGCCATGCTAGGGGGAGGTGTTGCGGACTAAACACTGATTAGTTGGCAAGGGCACGAGTGCTCAGAATGCGTGTGAGGATAACTTAACCTACTGACTGAGGTGCAGTTAAGCCTTCCTTCCTGCCCCATCATGAAGGTGAGTTTAGCCACCTGATAGCCGGAACAATGATCACATGACTGCCGAGTTGGCAGGTTTGGTACTGCTGGGTATGATGGTATGCACACCAGAGAAAATTGGGTCTGTGTCATTTGGAGGGCCGGGCAGCACTGCCTCAAGCGTGGATGGTCATGTAAAGCAAAGCTCCTAGGAGGTTCTGTTAGGAAGTCCATTGTTGAAGTAACAGACTAAGGGCATAATTCCAAGAATCTTTAGCACAGTGCAAGGGGACCTTGCACTGGAAAAGTACTCTTTGCACCAGGCCTAATTCACAGTGCAGAGCAAAGTGACTTTGCACTGTAAAAGTACTCTTCGTACTGCTGTAAATGGGCCTAATTCCCACAAAAAAGCCACTTTGCACCACACTAAAAGTTCCATAAACTATGCCCTAAATGTATTAAACTCTCTTCCTGTATACAGTTTATTGTGCAACACTGTATAAAATACCAAGGTTCTGTGCTCAGGAGCCCTGTTTTGGGACAGGGACACTATGCTGGATTCCCTGCCCATTATTGCATGGCTGTAGGAATGTAAAAACTGCATTTGGTGCCTGTTACCTTGCTGGTTTATTTGGTGGTGAGACAGTACTCCTACAAGGAACTAAAGGTGAGCTGGATGGGAGCTGCCTGTTGTCCCAGAGGCAGTTGCGAAAGAGGGGGAGAGAGTGCCAGTGAGACGAAGAGCGAAAAGAGAAATTCATTGAGAAGGAGCACTGGTCTGTAGAAGTGTTTTGAAGCACTGCTAATGTTTATCATTGACACTTCCAAGGTTACGTATAAAATATGCATATTTTCTGCCATGTTCTCTAGGGTGCAGCGAATTTCACTGGAGGCGAAAGGGAAAATCCTTGTGTGGGGTCGGGGATGATACGCGGGCAGATGCTGATAACTGCAAATACAAACGCGCTGCACTGACAGATGGTGAAAGCTGCATTTTCTTAGGTTGTCCTTCCTGTGTTTTGCATGTCTCCAATGAATGTGCATTGTGATGTTTCTCTCTGCATGTTTCTGCTCCAGTCTGCAGAGGTTATACAGTTCCTTGGGGCAGAATTGTAGAAACTGTGTGTGGCTTATTAGTGTGTGATTTGTTTATGTGGTCATCAGTATTACCAATGGGAAAACTTAGTGTGCCTGCATCCCTAGTCAAGTGTCTCATTTAACAAAAGGTATAATCGTGAGCTAGTTCCCCATAATTTAGCAAACGAAAATCGGGAAGCACATGTCCCTGCAGAGAGTGCCACTGGCCTGGATATGTGTTTCTCGACAACTTATATAATAATAATGTGTACTCCCCTTCATTCCAGCTATGTAAACGCAACCTCATCTGTTAGGCTACTTGAGAACATCTCTGCAACATGTCTTTTAAAGGCACTCCCCTCCCCCCTCGCTCAATTTGTTTTCAGACTTAAAGCACTGGGCACAACACCCTCATTGAACCTGCCCAGCAAGCAGGGAAGTAGCAGTCCGAAGACTCATCCTGGAGTAAGATCAAGGGAAAGCATCAAGGTCAAAGTTCATGGTTGATTTGTTGGGGCCATCTCTTTCTCAGGGATAGGCTGCGGATATATCAAGGTACCTTATCTATTGAAGTTAGCACTTTCATGCTCCTGCTTGCTGAAAGGATCAGTGAATGCAGAGCCCTAAAATGGACGCTGCAGCTTCCCAGGACATCATCTCTGCAGGCAACTTCCCAGGACTTCATCTCTGCAAGCAAACTCTTGCTAGTTCTACCCAAGTGGAAAACCTGAAATGCAAATGCCTGGGTTTGCAAATAAGAACATTGCAGAGAGGTAAACGTGCCAATTATCAGAAGGCTATCAAACGGGTTACAGTAGGCCACCCTGCCCTGTCTGGCATCAATGGGCACAGAAGGTGCATATCGAATTTCTCATGGTGTGAAACTCTATGATCTTTGCGGCGTGCTGCGCTGAGATATATTCAAAGCAGAGTATTCTGAGATCGACTACAATTAAGCAAAGTAATTATCTGTATTCCAATTGAAAATGAAAGCGATTCCAGATTCTGAGCATGAAAGGTAATTGCAACTATCAAAACAGCGTTTCAGGCCCTCGCGAGACAACTACACAATGAAATCCGCCTTTTGTGTAACTCGTTACAGTGTCTTAATGTATCTTGGTTCTGTGAACTCAATTTAACACTACGTCTAGGTTAAATAAAGGAGCAATTGTCCAAAAAGCAAGATTATTAGGAAGATTCTTTAATCGTGTTATACCTTTCTATGTGATATTGTACATACAATTCTCATTTGACAGAACATGCAATACATATTTAGACTTATATTACCTTCCCGGCAACAAAATGGAGGGTTTGTTAGTTGCTTCTTATGAGTACAGAGCGATGTAACACCCTTCACTGCATAAGAACACACCGAGTTACCTGCAAACCAGCATTTTAACTACTTTTCCCTCACAAAAGTAATATTTCTATGGTGTGACTCCACCGAACAGGATTAAGAGCTGTGAACATCCAAGCTCTTCCAACAGGTTTGCAGAGCCTGTCCTTCCCCATGTAGAGGAGCAGGAGCTAGAGAGAAGATTATACTGTGACAATGCGGCAGAGTTAAATCTTGCATAGACAATGGAAGTAGAAAGAGGCGGGCAGGAAGCTCACTTTCAATGAAGGCTCCAGATGCGAGGTATAAGCTATTCCAGCAGGTGTATAGCGCCTGTCCTTCCCCATGTACAGGAGCAGGATCTAGAGAGAAGATTATACTGTGACAATGCGGCAGAGCTAAATCTTGCATAGACAATGGAAGTAGAAAGAGGTGGGCAGGAAGCTCACTTTCAATGAGGGCTACAAATGAGAGGTCTAAGAAGAGTAAGATTGATGAAAGGGAGGGTCTGGACATCGGGTGCAGGATGATGACGCAATGAGTTGCTGCACTGGAAGGCGGATGGAGGCCACCTGTGACTCCCAGAACCTGGCTGCCGTGTGCCGTGGCTGATGCTGGAAGCACCTCCTAAGAATTTCACAGTGCCTGTGAAGGGTGCTTGGTACTTTGAAAAATCCAAAAAGTGTCAATGCAAGGTTTTAGAAGGGGCCTAGAGTTTGTGATGGGCAGTAAGAAGCTTGAAAGGCAGTTGCAGCCTAAGCAGGACATTGAGAGGTTTTAGAAAGCACATTCAGTACACGTCCCCAAATTCTTAAAATCTTGCTGTTTTACCAATCCTTCACTACTTTGCATGATTTTTTGGCCCCAACCTATCAGCAAACCTGGCCACACATAACCTTCTGTGATGCTGTTTCTCATTTCATCACTGGGTGGCATCTTGCTAATGAACCGTGCCTGAACACCCGTATCTGAGCACCCGTGCCCGAGCACCCGTGCCTTCATAGGTTGGACACAGGTTGGTGTGAGTAGGAGAACAGTGTGACATTGCTGTCCATTCAAGAACATAAGTGTTCAGTTGTCCAGCACTCTAAGATTTGATACTTATGCTTGTTTTTAAAGTGATTTAAAAATATATGGGTTCCATGTATAGAATAGCCATTCCTTGATGATCTATGAATGGATGTCTGTTTGAATGATCAATGTTATTCGTGTATTAAATTGTTTATTTTCATTAGCAAGACCAAACATAGGCAGGTGGCACGATGATGGCCGATTGTGTTTCATGACAACTCCAATTTATATATAATCATTTCTGATTTCCCCCTTTGTCAATTGCGAATCGCTTTCATTTCAATTAGTTTGCTCTTCTTAAATAAAAAGAAAGGGCCACATCATCAAAACATGTTGGCACATGTGACAAGATCCTGACCCTGCCATGATTTTACTTTTGAAGTGTGACAACCGTGGGCAAAACCACAGCTTTCACACTAGCATTTACATCCCCCGAAAAGGGATGAAAATGCGTTTTTTTTGGCATTTCACAGAGACAGGCCCCTCAACGGCCCATCTTGGTGAAAAGTGCTTCCAGCTACCATGTGGTTGCTGGGAGCCTGTCATACATTAAGTGTATTCAGCACGGTTGTACAGCACAGCTTTGACCTTCTGCCCAGCCCCTACTGAAATGCACAGGTCACTGTTTAGAATAAGGGGACCAGTGCATTTCTAGAAATAGCTCAAATGTAATGAGTGCATTCTCTGTGCTCCTTTCATTTGCAGTATTTTTTGTGAATCTGCCCCAAACTATCGTAACCCAGGTTTTTGGCATGGGATTGTCTTGCAGGTATCATCAAACTTGTATTATCCCATCTGTTCCAAGACCTGCACAAGATTTCAGGGTGGGTTGTTAAATAGCTCTAGGGAGATTGTCATCCAATCAAAGGTATTGATTCTCCACAGAGTAGAACATTGGGACATGTGATGGTTGGTGTTTGAAGAGGCAGTTTAAGCTTGTAAGGGAAGGGATGTGTAGCTAAGATAGTTATGTTATGTTACTTTGCATTTATATAGCGCCTTATGTACCATTGGTATGGTCTGAAGGCGCTGGTAGGTTGAACGCCCTTGGGAACCGAAGTTCAAGTCAGTAGAGAGAGTAGAGAGAGTCAAAGGTGCGTGTGAGCACCGGATATGTGTGCAGCTGGTGTGGCATTCGTGAAATAGCTGCTTCTTAGCGGTAGGTGTGGTGGTTGAGAGGTCAATAGTATGTGTTCGTTCTGGCAGGATTTATCCAGACCGATTGTGGCTGCGTTGTGCCTGAGGAGTACGCCTGGCTGGGGGGGGGGGGTGTAACCAGCAGTGTTTATTTAGAGTAATGGGGAGTTTGAAGCAGATGTTGGTATGAGAACAGCGATACCAAATGGTGTCATAGTATCGCTGTGTTCTATTTGAGTGGTGGTGTAAAGAAGAGAGTAAGCGTGGAGATGTGAATATGGTGGTTAACTGTAGGTGCTTGAGATGGCGCCCACTCCAAGAGTTCCATGAACTTCATCCGTGTAGTGGGAAATGGGGAGAAACAAAATTAAACACAGTAGCGGGTCAGGGGAGGGTTGGCTTACCACACGGCCACTGGTGCCAGGAAGCGCCGAGAGGCTCCAACGAGGTCAAAAATGCACTACAATCACTGTGTGTGCTGCGAGCACGCTGGAAACTGGGCCAGCAATGGGGGTCTCAGCCCTGTGCAGGTGAAAATAGATGGCCTATGGGCCAATGGGAGGTGCTGGGGGTGGGATGCGAGGAGGGAGAAGGGGGGGCAGGTAGGGGGGAGGGGAGGGAAATGAGGATACAGTGGGAAATGGGGAGAAACAATCACAATTAAACACATAAGCGGGTCAGGGGAGGGTTGGCCTACCACGCGGCCACTGGTGCCAGGAAGCACCGAGAGGCTCCAAGGAGGTCGAAAATGCACTGCAATCACTGTGTGTACTGCGAGCACAATGGAAACTGGGCCAGCAATGGGGGTCTCAGCCCTGTGCTGGTGGAAATACATGGCCTACAGGCCAATGAAAGGTGCTGGGCGGGATGGGAGGAGGGAGAAGGGGGGGCAAGGAGCTGGGGAGTGGAGGGAAACGAGGATACATTGATAAATGGGGAGAAACAATCAAAATTAAACACAGAAGCCGGTCAGGGGAGGTTTGCGCTATCACACAGCCATTGGTGCCAGGAAGCGCTGAGAGGCTCCAAGGAGGTCGAAAATGCACTGCAATCACTGTGTGTGCTGTGAGCACGCCGGAAACTGGGCCAGCAATGGGGGTCTCCGCCCTGTGTAGATGGAAATACATGGCCTACGGGCCAACGGGAGGTGCTGGGCGGAATGCCAGGAGGGAGGGGGGCAGGGAGCTGGGGAGTGGAGGGAAACGAGGATACAGTGGGAAATGGGGAGAAACAATCACAATTAAACACATAAGCGGGTCAGGGGAGGGTTGGCCTACCACGCGGCCACTGGTGCCAGGAAGCACCGAGAGGCTCCAAGGAGGTCGAAAATGCACTGCAATCACTGTGTGTACTGCGAGCACAATGGAAACTGGGCCAGCAATGGGGGTCTCAGCCCTGTGCTGGTGGAAATACATGGCCTACAGGCCAATGAAAGGTGCTGGGCGGGATGGGAGGAGGGAGAAGGGGGGGCAAGGAGCTGGGGAGTGGAGGGAAACGAGGATACAGTGATAAATGGGGAGAAACAATCAAAATTAAACACAGAAGCCGGTCAGGGGAGGTTTGCGCTATCACACAGCCATTGGTGCCAGGAAGCGCTGAGAGGCTCCAAGGAGGTCGAAAATGCACTGCAATCACTGTGTGTGCTGTGAGCACGCCGGAAACTGGGCCAGCAATGGGGGTCTCCGCCCTGTGTAGATGGAAATACATGGCCTACGGGCCAACGGGAGGTGCTGGGCGGAATGCCAGGAGGGAGGGGGGCAGGGAGCTTGGGAGTGGAGGGAAACGAGGATACAGTGGGAAATGGGGAGAAACAATCACAATTAAACACATAAGCGGGTCAGGGGAGGGTTGGTCTACCACACGGCCACTGGTGCCAGGAAGCGCTGAGAGGCTCCAACAAGGTCGAAAATGCACTGCAATCACTGTGTGTGATGCGAGCACGCTGGAAACTGGTCCAGCAATGGGGGTCTCAGCCCTGTGCAGGTGGAAATACGTGGCCTACGGGCCAATGGTAGGTGCTGGGCAGGATGGGAGGGGGCAGGGGGAGCAGGGAGCGGGGAGTGGAGGGAAACGAGGATACAGTGAGAAATGGGGAGAAACAATCAATATTAAACACAGAAGCCGGTCAGGGGAGGTTTGCGCTATCACACGGCCATTGGTGCCAGGAAGCGCCGAGAGGCTCCAAGGAGGTCGAAAATGCACTGCAATCACTGTGTGTGCTGCGAGCACACCAAAAACTGGGCCAGCAATGGGGGTCTCAGCCATGTGCAGGTGGAAATACGTGTCCTACTGGCCAATGGGAGGTGCTGGGCGGGATGGGAGGGGGCAGGGGGGGCAGGGAGCGGGGAGTGGAGGGAAACGAGGATACAGTGAGAAATGGGGAGAAACAATCAAAATTAAACACAGAAGCCGGTCAGGGGAGGTTTGCGCTATCACACAGGCACTGGTGCCAGGAAGCGCCGGGAGGCTCCAAAGAGGTCGAAAATGCACTGCAATCACTTTGTGTACTATGAGCACGCCGGAAACTGGGCCAGCAATGGGGGTCTCAGCCCTGTGCAGGTGGAAATACATGGCCTACGGGCCAATGGGGGGTGCTGGACGGGATGGGAGGACGGAGAACGGGGGCAGGGAGGGGGGAGTGGACTTAAACGAGGATGCAGTGGGAAATGGGGAGAAACAATCACAATGAAACACATCAGCGGGTCAGGGGAGGGTTGGCCTACCACAGGGCCACTGGTGCCAGGAAGCGCTGAGAGGCTCCAAGGATATCTGAAAATGCACTGCAATCACTGTGTGTGCTGCGAGCACGCCGGAAACTGGGCCAGCAATGGGGGTCTCAGCCCTGTGCAGGTGGAAATACATGGCCTACGGGCCAATGGGGGGTGCTGGACGAGATGGGAGGACGAAGAACGTGGGCAGGGAGGGGGGAGTGCAGGGAAACGAGGATGCAGTGGGAAATGGGGAGAAACAATCACAATTAAACACATAGGCGGGTCAGGGAAGTTTGGCCTACCACACGGCCACTGGTGCCAGGAAGCGCCTAGAGGCTCCAACGAAGTCGAAAATGCACTGCAATCACTGTGTGTGCTGCGAGCACACCGGAAACTGGGCCAGCAATGGGGGTCTCAGCCCTGTGCAGGTGGAAATACATGGCCTACGGGCCAATGGGAGGTGCTGGACGGGATGGGAGGACGGAGAACGGGGGGCAGGGAGGGGGGAGTGGACTTAAACGAGGATGCAGTGGGAAATGAGGAGAAACAATCACAATTTAACACATCAGCGGGTCAGGGGAGGGTTGGCCTATCACACGGCCACTGGTGCCAGGAAGCGCTGAGAGGCTCCAAGGATATCGAAAATGCACTGCAATCACTGTGTGTGCTGCGAGCACGCCGGAAACTGGGCCAGCATTGGGGGTCTCAGCCCTGTGCAGGTGGAAATACATGGCCTACGGGCCAATGGGAGGTGCTGGACGGGATGGGAGGACGGAGAACGGGGGGCAGGGAGGGGGGAGTGGAGGGAAACGAGGATGCAGTGGGAAATGGGGAGAAACAATCACAATTAAACACATCAGCGGGTCAGGGGAGGGTTGGCCTACCACACGGCCACTGGTGCCAGGAAGTGCTGAGAGGCTCCAAGGACATCGAAAATGCACTGCAATCACTGTGTGTGCTGCGAGCACGCTGGAAACTGGGCCAGCAAAGGGGGTCTCAGCCCTGTGCAGGTGGAAATACGTGGTCTACGGGCCAATGGGAGGTGGTGGGCAGGATGGGAGGAGGGAGAAGGCGGGTGCACGGAGGGGGGAGTGGAGGGAAACTAGAATACAGTGGGAAATGGGGAGAAACAATCACAATTAAACACATAAGCGGGTCAGGGGAGGGTTGGTCTACCACACGGTCTCTGGTGCCAGGAAGCGCTGAGAGGCTCCAACGAGGTTGAAAATGCACAGCAATCACTGTGTGTGCTGCGAGCACGCTGGAAACTGGGCCAGCAATGGGGGTCTCAGCCCTGTGCAGGTGGAAATACTTGGCCTACGGGCCATTGGGAGGCGCTGGGTGGGATGGGAGGGGGTAGGGGGGGCAGGGAGCGGGGAGTGGAGGAAAATGAGGATACAGTGAGAAATGAGGAGAAACAATTAAAATTAAACACAGAAGCCGGTCAGGGGCGGTTTGCGCTATCACACGGCCATTGGTGCCAGGAAGCGCCAAGAGGCTCCAAGGAGGTCGAAAATGCACTGCAATCACTGTGTGTGCTGCGAGCACGCCGGAAACTGGGCCAGCAATGGGGGTCTCAGCCCTGTGCAGGTGGAAATACAAGGCCTACGGGCCAATGGGAGGTGCTGGACGGGATGGGAGGACGGAGAACGGGGGGCAGGGAGGGGGGAGTGGAGGGAAACGAGGATGCAGTGGGAAATGGGGAGAAACAATCACAATTAGACACATAAGCGGGTCAGGGAAGTTTGGCCTACCACACGGCCACTGGTGCTAGGAAGCTGCGAGAGGCTCTAACAAAGTCGAAAATGCACTGCAATCACTGTGTGCTGTGAGCACGCAGGAAACTGGGCCAGCAATGGGGGTCTCAGCCCTGTGCAGGTGGAAATACGTGGCCTACGGGCCAATGGGAGGTGCTGGGCGAGATGGGAGAAGGGGGGGCACGGAGCGGGGAGGGGAGGGAAACAAGGATACAGTGGAAAATGGGGAGAAATAATCACAATTAAACACATAAGGGGGTCTGGGGAGGGATGGCCTACCACACGGCCACTGGTGCCAGGAAGCTGCGAGAGGCTCCAACTAAGTCGAAAATGCACTGCAATCACTGTGTGCTGTGAGCACGCCGGAAACTGGGCCAGCAATGGGGGTCTCAGCCCTGTGCAGGTGGAAATACATGGCCTACGGGCCAATGGGAGGTGCTGGGCGGGATGGGAGGAGGGAGAAGGGGAGGCAAGGAGCTGGGGAGTGGAGGGAAACAAGGATACAGTGGGAAATGGGGAGAAACAATCAAAATTAAACACAGAAGCCGGTCAGGGGAGGTTTGCGCTATCACATGCCCATTGGTGCCAGGAAGCGCCGAGAGGCTCCAAGGAGGTCGAAAATGCACTGCAATCACTGTGTGTGCTGCGAGCACGCCGGACACTGGGCCAGCAATGGGGGTGTCAGACCTGTGCAGGTGGAAATACATGGCCTACGGGCCAATGGGAGGTGCTGGGTGAAATGGGAGGAGGGAGAAGGGGGGCAGGGAGGGGGGAGTGGAGGGAAACGAGGATACAGTGGGAAATGGGGAGAAACAATCACAATTAAACATATAAGCGGGTCAGGGAAGTTTGGCCTACCACACGGCCACTGGTGCCAGGAAGCGCCGAGAGGATCCAACAAGGTCGAAAATGTACTGCAATAACTGTGTACTGCAAGCACGCCGGAAACTGGGCCAGCAATGGGGGTCTCAGCCCTGTGCAGGTGGAAATACATGGCCTACGGGGCCAATGGGAGGTGCTGGGCGAGATGGGAGAAGGGGGGGCACAGAGCGGGGAGTGGAGGGAAACGAGGATACAGTGGGAAATGGGGAGAAACAATCACAATTAAACACATAAGCGGGTCAGGGGAGGGTTGGCCTACCACACGGCCATTGGTGCCAGGAAGCGCTGAGAGGCTCCAAGGAGGTCGAAAATGCACTGCAATCACTGTGTGCTGCGAGCACGCCGGAAACTGGACCAGCAATGGGGGTCTCAGCCCTGTGCAGGTGGAAATACATGGCCTACGGGCCAATGGGAGGTGCTGGACGGGATGGGAGGACGGAGAACTGGGGGCAGGGAGGGGGGAGTGGAGGTAAACGAGAATGCAGTGGGAAATGGGGAGAAACAATCACAATTAAACACATAAGCGGGTCAGAGATGTTTGGCCTACCACACGGCCACTGGTGCCAGGAAGCTGCGAGAGGCTCCAACGAAGTCGAAAATGCACTGCAATCACTGAGTGCTGCGAGCACGCCGGAAACTGGGCCAGCAATGGGGGTCTCAGCCCTGTGCAGGTGGAAATACATGGCCTACGGGCCAATGGGAGGTGCTGGGCGGGATGGGAGGAGGGAGAAGGGGAGGCAAGGAGCTGGGGAGTGGAGGGAAACAAGGATACAGTGGGAAATGGGGAGAAACAATCAAAATTAAACACAGAAGCCGGTCAGGGGAGGTTTGCGCTATCACATGCCCATTGGTGCCAGGAAGCGCCGAGAGGCTCCAAGGAGGTCGAAAATGCACTGCAATCACTGTGTGTGCTGCGAGCACGCCGGACACTGGGCCAGCAATGGGGGTGTCAGACCTGTGCAGGTGGAAATACATGGCCTACGGGCCAATGGGAGGTGCTGGGTGAAATGGGAGGAGGGAGAAGGGGGGCAGGGAGGGGGGAGTGGAGGGAAACGAGGATACAGTGGGAAATGGGGAGAAACAATCACAATTAAACATATAAGCAGGTCAGGGAAGTTTGGCCTACCACACGGCCACTGGTGCCAGGAAGCGCCGAGAGGATCCAACAAGGTCGAAAATGTACTGCAATAACTGTGTACTGCAAGCACGCCGGAAACTGGGCCAGCAATGGGGGTCTCAGCCCTGTGCAGGTGGAAATACATGGCCTACGGGGCCAATGGGAGGTGCTGGGCGAGATGGGAGAAGGGGGGGCACAGAGCGGGGAGTGGAGGGAAACGAGGATACAGTGGGAAATGGGGAGAAACAATCACAATTAAACACATAAGCGGGTCAGGGGAGGGTTGGCCTACCACACGGCCATTGGTGCCAGGAAGCGCTGAGAGGCTCCAAGGAGGTCGAAAATGCACTGCAATCACTGTGTGCTGCGAGCACGCCGGAAACTGGACCAGCAATGGGGGTCTCAGCCCTGTGCAGGTGGAAATACATGGCCTACGGGCCAATGGGAGGTGCTGGACGGGA
Source organism: Ambystoma mexicanum (assembly GCF_040938575.1). Classification (NCBI taxonomy): domain Eukaryota; kingdom Metazoa; phylum Chordata; class Amphibia; order Caudata; family Ambystomatidae; genus Ambystoma; species Ambystoma mexicanum. The sequence goes on from NC_090931.1 coordinate 101,830,750, forward strand.
TGGGAGGACGGAGAACGGGGGGCAGGGAGGGGGGAGTGGAGGTAAACGAGAATGCAGTGGGAAATGGGGAGAAACAATCACAATTAAACACATAAGCGGGTCAGAGAAGTTTGGCCTACCACACGGCCACTGGTGCCAGGAAGCTGCGAGAGGCTCCAACGAAGTCGAAAATGCACTGCAATCACTGAGTGCTGCGAGCACGCCGGAAACTGGGCCAGCAATGGGGGTCTCAGCCCTATGCAGGTGGAAATACGTGGCCTACGGGTCAATGGGAGGTGCTGGGCGGGATGGGAGGAGGGAGAAGGGGGGACACGGAGCGGGGAGTGGAGGGAAACGAGGATACAGTGGGAAATGGGGAGAAACAATCACAATTAAACACATAAGGGGGTCTGGGGAGGGTTGGCCTACCACACGGCCACTGGTGCCAGGAAGCGCCAAGAGGCTCCAACAAGGTCGAAAATGCACTGCAATCACTGTGTGTGCTGCAAGCGCGCTGGATACTGGGCCAGCAATGGGGGTCTCAGCCCTGTGCAGGTGGAAATACATGGCCTACGGGCCAATGGGAGGTGCTGGGCGGGATGGGAGGAGGGAGAAGTGGGGGCAAGGAGCTGGAGAGTGGAGGGAAACGAGGATACAGTGGGAAATGGGGAGAAACAATCACAATTAAACACAGAAGCCGGTCAGGGGAGGTTTGCGCTATCACACAGCCATTGGTGCCAGGAAGTGCCGAGGGGCTCTAAGGAGGTCGAAAATGCACTGCAATCACTGTGTGTGCTGCAAGCGCGCCGGAAACTGGGCCAGCAATGGGGGTCTCAGCCCTGTGCAGGTGGAAATACATGGCCAACGGGAGGTGCTGGCCGGGATGCGAGGAGGGAGAAGGGGGGGCATGGAGGGGGGAGTGGAGGGAAAGAAGGACACAGTGGGAAATGGGGAGAAACAATCAAAATTAAACACAGAAGCCGGTCAGGGGAGGTTTTCGCTATCACACGCCCATTGGTGCCAGGAAGTGCCGAGAGGCTCCAAGGAGGTCGAAAATGCACTGCAATCACTGTGTGTACTGCGAGCACGCCGGAAACTGGACCAGCAATGGGGGTCTCAGCCCTGTGCAGGTGGAAATACATGGCCTACGGGCCAATGGGAGGTGCTGGGTGGGATGGGACGAGGGAGAAGGGGGGCAGGGAGGGGGGAGTGGAGGGAAACGAGGATACAGTGGGAAATGGGGAGAAACAATCACAATTAAACATATAAGCGGGTCAGGGAAGTTTGGCCTACCACACGGCCACTGGTGCCAGGAAGCGCCGAGAGACTCCAACAAGGTCGAAAATGCACTGCAATCACTGTGTGCTGCGAGCACGCCGGAAACTGGGCCAGCAATGGGGGTCTCAGCCCTGTGCAGGTAGAAATACATGGCCTGCGGGGCCAATGAGAGGTGCTGGGCGGGATGGGAGAAAGGGGGGGCACGGAGCGGGGAGTGGAGGGAAACGAGGATACAGTGGGAAATGGGGAGAAAGAATCACAATTAAACATATAAGCGGGTCAGGGAAGTTTGGCCTACCACACGGCCACTGGTGCCAGGAAGCGCCGAGAGACTCCAACAAGGTCGAAAATGCACTGCAATCACTGTGTGTGCTGCGAGCACACCGGAAACTGGGCCAGCAATGGGGGTCTCAGCCCTGTGCAGGTGGAAATACATGGCCTACGGGCCAATGGGAGGTGCTGGACGGGATGGGAGGACGGAGAACGGGGGGCAGGGAGGGGGGAGTGGACTTAAACGAGGATGCAGTGGGAAATGAGGAGAAACAATCACAATTTAACACATCAGCGGGTCAGGGGAGGGTTGGCCTACCACACGGCCACTGGTGCCAGGAAGCGCTGAGAGGCTCCAAGGATATCGAAAATGCACTGCAATCACTGTTTGTGCTGCGAGCACGCCGGAAACTGGGCCAGCATTGGGGGTCTCAGCCCTGTGCAGGTGGAAATACATGGCCTACGGGCCAATGGGAGGTGCTGGACGGGATGGGAGGACGGAGAACGGGGGGCAGGGAGGGGGGAGTGGAGGGAAACGAGGATGCAGTGGGAAATGGGGAGAAACAATCACAATTAAACACATAAGCGGGTCAGGGAAGTTTGGCCTACCACACGGCCACTGGTGCCAGGAAGCGCCAAGAGGCTCCAACGAAGTCGAAAATGCACTGCAATCACTGTGTGTGCTGCGAGCACGCCGGAAACTGGGCCAGCAATGGGGGTCTCAGCCCTGTGCAGGTGGAAATACATGGCCTACGGGCCAATGGGAGGTGCTGGACGGGGTGGGAGGACAGAGAACGGGGGGCAGGGAGGGGGGAGTGGAGGGAAACGGGGATGCAGTGGGAAATGGGGAGAAACAATCACAATTAAACACATCAGCGGGTCAGGGGAGGGTTGGCCTACCACACGGCCACTGGTGCCAGGAAGTGCTGAGAGGCTCCAAGGACATCGAAAATGCACTGCAATCACTGTGTGTGCTGCGAGCACGCTGGAAACTGGGCCAGCAAAGGGGGTCTCAGCCCTGTGCAGGTGGAAATACGTGGTCTACGGGCCAATGGGAGGTGGTGGGCAGGATGGGAGGAGGGAGAAGGGGGGTGCACGGAGGGGGGAGTGGAGGGAAACTAGAATACAGTGGGAAATGGGGAGAAACAATCACAATTAAACACATAAGCGGGTCAGGGGAGGGTTGGTCTACCACACGGTCTCTGGTGCCAGGAAGCGCTGAGAGGCTCCAACGAGGTTGAAAATGCACAGCAATCACTGTGTGTGCTGCGAGCACGCTGGAAACTGGGCCAGCAATGGGGGTCTCAGCCCTGTGCAGGTGGAAATACGTGGCCTACGGGCCATTGGGAGGCGCTGGGTGGAATGGGAGGGGGTAGGGGGGGCAGGGAGCGGGGAGTGGAGGAAAATGAGGATACAGTGAGAAATGAGGAGAAACAATTAAAATTAAACACAGAAGCCGGTCAGGGGCGGTTTGCGCTATCACACGGCCATTGGTGCCAGGAAGCGCCAAGAGGCTCCAAGGAGGTCGAAAATGCACTGCAATCACTGTGTGTGCTGCGAGCACGCCGGAAACTGGGCCAGCAATGGGGGTCTCAGCCCTGTGCAGGTGGAAATACAAGGCCTACGGGCCAATGGGAGGTGCTGGACGGGATGGGAGGACGGAGAAAGGGGGGCAGGGAGGGGGGAGTGGAGGGAAACGAGGATGCAGTGGGAAATGGGGAGAAACAATCACAATTAGACACATAAGCGGGTCAGGGAAGTTTGGCCTACCACACGGCCACTGGTGCTAGGAAGCTGCGAGAGGCTCTAACAAAGTCGAAAATGCACTGCAATCACTGTGTGCTGTGAGCACGCAGGAAACTGGGCCAGCAATGGGGGTCTCAGCCCTGTGCAGGTGGAAATACGTGGCCTACGGGCCAATGGGAGGTGCTGGGCGAGATGGGAGAAGGGGGGGCACGGAGCGGGGAGGGGAGGGAAACAAGGATACAGTGGAAAATGGGGAGAAATAATCACAATTAAACACATAAGGGGGTCTGGGGAGGGTTGGCCTACCACACGGCCACTGGTGCCAGGAAGCTGCGAGAGGCTCCAACTAAGTCGAAAATGCACTGCAATCACTGTGTGCTGTGAGCACGCAGGAAACTGGGCCAGCAATGGGGGTCTCAGCCCTGTGCAGGTGGAAATACATGGCCTACGGGCCAATGGGAGGTGCTGGGCGGGATGGGAGGAGGGAGAAGGGGAGGCAAGGAGCTGGGGAGTGGAGGGAAACAAGGATACAGTGGGAAATGGGGAGAAACAATCACAATTAACACAGAAGCCGGTCAGGGGAGGTTTGCGCTATCACACAGCCATTGGTGCCAGGAAGCGCCGAGGGGCTCCAAGGAGGTCAAAAATGCACTGCAATCACTGTGTGTTCTGCAAGCGCGCCGGAAACTGGGCCAGCAATGGGGGTCTCAGCCCTGTGCAGGTGGAAATACATGGCCTACGGGCCAACGGGAGGTGCTGGGCGGGATGCGAGGAGGGAGAAGTGGGGGCACGGAGGGGGGAGTGGAGGGAAAGGAGGATACAGTGGGAAATGGGGAGAAACAATCAAAATTAAACACAGAAGCCGGTCAGGGGAGGTTTGCGCTATCACATGCCCATTGGTGCCAGGAAGCGCCGAGAGGCTCCAAGGAGGTCGAAAATGCACTGCAATCACTGTGTGTGCTGCGAGCACGCCGGACACTGGGCCAGCAATGGGGGTGTCAGACCTGTGCAGGTGGAAATACATGGCCTACGGGGCCAATGGGAGGTGCTGGGCGAGATGGGAGGAGGGAGAAGGGGGGCAGGGAGGGGGGAGTGGAGGGAAACGAGGATACAGTGGGAAATGGGGAGAAACAATCACAATTAAACATATAAGCGGGTCAGGGAAGTTTGGCCTACCACACGGCCACTGGTGCCAGGAAGCGCCGAGAGGATCCAACAAGGTCGAAAATGTACTGCAATAACTGTGTACTGCAAGCACGCCGGAAACTGGGCCAGCAATGGGGGTCTCAGCCCTGTGCAGGTGGAAATACATGGCCTACGGGGCCAATGGGAGGTGCTGGGCGAGATGGGAGAAGGGGGGGCACAGAGCGGGGAGTGGAGGGAAACGAGGATACAGTGGGAAATGGGGAGAAACAATCACAATTAAACACATAAGCGGGTCAGGGGAGGGTTGGCCTACCACACGGCCATTGGTGCCAGGAAGCGCTGAGAGGCTCCAAGGAGGTCGAAAATGCACTGCAATCACTGTGTGCTGCGAGCACGCCGGAAACTGGACCAGCAATGGGGGTCTCAGCCCTGTGCAGGTGGAAATACATGGCCTACGGGCCAATGGGAGGTGCTGGACGGGATGGGAGGACGGAGAACGGGGGGCAGGGAGGGGGGAGTGCAGGTAAACGAGAATGCAGTGGGAAATGGGGAGAAACAATCACAATTAAACACATAAGCGGGTCAGAGAAGTTTGGCCTACCACACGGCCACTGGTGCCAGGAAGCTGCGAGAGGCTCCAACGAAGTCGAAAATGCACTGCAATCACTGAGTGCTGCGAGCACGCCGGAAACTGGGCCAGCAATGGGGGTCTCAGCCCTATGCAGGTGGAAATACGTGGCCTACGGGTCAATGGGAGGTGCTGGGCGGGATGGGAGGAGGGAGAAGGGGGGGCACGGAGCGGGGAGTGGAGGGAAACGAGGATACAGTGGGAAATGGGGAGAAACAATCACAATTAAACACATAAGGGGGTCTGGGGAGGGTTGGCCTACCACACGGCCACTGGTGCTAGGAAGCTGCGAGAGGCTCTAACAAAGTCGAAAATGCACTGCAATCACTGTGTGCTGTGAGCACGCAGGAAACTCGGCCAGCAATGGGGGTCTCAGCCCTGTGCAGGTGGAAATACGTGGCCTACGGGCCAATGGGAGGTGCTGGGCGAGATGGGAGAAGGGGGGGCACGGAGCGGGGAGGGGAGGGAAACAAGGATACAGTGGAAAATGGGGAGAAATAATCACAATTAAACACATAAGGGGGTCTGGGGAGGGTTGGCCTACCACACGGCCACTGGTGCCAGGAAGCTGCGAGAGGCTCCAACTAAGTCGAAAATGCACTGCAATCACTGTGTGCTGTGAGCACGCCGGAAACTGGGCCAGCAATGGGGGTCTCAGCCCTGTGCAGGTGGAAATACATGGCCTACGGGCCAATGGGAGGTGCTGGGCGGGATGGGAGGAGGGAGAAGGGGAGGCAAGGAGCTGGGGAGTGGAGGGAAACAAGGATACAGTGGGAAATGGGGAGAAACAATCACAATTAACACAGAAGCCGGTCAGGGGAGGTTTGCGCTATCACACAGCCATTGGTGCCAGGAAGCGCCGAGGGGCTCCAAGGAGGTCAAAAATGCACTGCAATCACTGTGTGTTCTGCAAGCGCGCCGGAAACTGGGCCAGCAATGGGGGTCTCAGCCCTGTGCAGGTGGAAATACATGGCCTACGGGCCAACGGGAGGTGCTGGGCGGGATGCGAGGAGGGAGAAGTGGGGGCACGGAGGGGGGAGTGGAGGGAAAGGAGGATACAGTGGGAAATGGGGAGAAACAATCAAAATTAAACACAGAAGCCGGTCAGGGGAGGTTTGCGCTATCACATGCCCATTGGTGCCAGGAAGCGCCGAGAGGCTCCAAGGAGGTCGAAAATGCACTGCAATCACTGTGTGTGCTGCGAGCACGCCGGACACTGGGCCAGCAATGGGGGTGTCAGACCTGTGCAGGTGGAAATACATGGCCTACGGGCCAATGGGAGGTGCTGGGTGAAATGGGAGGAGGGAGAAGGGGGGCAGGGAGGGGGGAGTGGAGGGAAACGAGGATACAGTGGGAAATGGGGAGAAACAATCACAATTAAACATATAAGCGGGTCAGGGAAGTTTGGCCTACCACACGGCCACTGGTGCCAGGAAGCGCCGAGAGGATCCAACAAGGTCGAAAATGTACTGCAATAACTGTGTGCTGCAAGCACGCCGGAAACTGGGCCAGCAATGGGGGTCTCAGCCCTGTGCAGGTGGAAATACATGGCCTACGGGGCCAATGGGAGGTGCTGGGCGAGATGGGAGAAGGGGGGGCACAGAGCGGGGAGTGGAGGGAAACGAGGATACAGTGGGAAATGGGGAGAAACAATCACAATTAAACACATAAGCGGGTCAGGGGAGGGTTGGCCTACCACACGGCCATTGGTGCCAGGAAGCGCTGAGAGGCTCCAAGGAGGTCGAAAATGCACTGCAATCACTGTGTGCTGCGAGCACGCCGGAAACTGGACCAGCAATGGGGGTCTCAGCCCTGTGCAGGTGGAAATACATGGCCTACGGGCCAATGGGAGGTGCTGGACGGGATGGGAGGACGGAGAACGGGGGGCAGGGAGGGGGGAGTGGAGGTAAACGAGAATGCAGTGGGAAATGGGGAGAAACAATCACAATTAAACACATAAGCGGGTCAGAGAAGTTTGGCCTACCACACGGCCACTGGTGCCAGGAAGCTGCGAGAGGCTCCAACGAAGTCGAAAATGCACTGCAATCACTGAGTGCTGCGAGCACGCCGGAAACTGGGCCAGCAATGGGGGTCTCAGCCCTATGCAGGTGGAAATACGTGGCCTACGATTCAATGGGAGGTGCTGGGCGGGATGGGAGGAGGGAGAAGGGGGGGCACGGAGCGGGGAGTGGAGGGAAACGAGGATACAGTGGGAAATGGGGAGAAACAATCACAATTAAACACATAAGGGGGTCTGGGGAGGGTTGGCCTACCACACGGCCACTGGTGCCAGGAAGCGCCGAGAGGCTCCAACAAGGTCGAAAATGCACTGCAATCACTGTGTGTGCTGCAAGCGCGCTGGATACTGGGCCAGCAATGGGGGTCTCAGCCCTGTGCAGGTGGAAATACATGGCCTACGGGCCAATGGGAGGTGCTGGGCGGGATGGGAGGAGGGAGAAGTGGGGGCAAGGAGCTGGAGAGTGGAGGGAAACGAGGATACAGTGGGAAATGGGGAGAAACAATCACAATTAAACACAGAAGCCGGTCAGGGGAGGTTTGCGCTATCACACAGCCATTGGTGCCAGGAAGTGCCGAGGGGCTCCAAGGAGGTCGAAAATGCACTGCAATCACTGTGTGTGCTGCAAGCGCGCCGGAAACTGGGCCAGCAATGGGGGTCTCAGCCCTGTGCAGGTGGAAATACATGGCCAACGGGAGGTGCTGGCCGGGATGCGAGGAGGGAGAAGGGGGGGCATGGAGGGGGGAGTGGAGGGAAAGGAGGACACAGTGGGAAATGGGGAGAAACAATCAAAATTAAACACAGAAGCCGGTCAGGGGAGGTTTGCGCTATCACACGCCCATTGGTGCCAGGAAGTGCCGAGAGGCTCCAAGGAGGTCGAAAATGCACTGCAATCACTGTGTGTGCTGCGAGCACGCCGGAAACTGGACCAGCAATGGGGGTCTCAGCCCTGTGCAGGTGGAAATACATGGCCTACGGGCCAATGGGAGGTGCTGGGTGGGATGGGACGAGGGAGAAGGGGGGCAGGGAGGGGGGAGTGGAGGGAAACGAGGATACAGTGGGAAATGGGGAGAAACAATCACAATTAAACATATAAGCGGGTCAGGGAAGTTTGGCCTACCACACGGCCACTGGTGCCAGGAAGCGCCGAGAGACTCCAACAAGGTCGAAAATGCACTGCAATCACTGTGTGCTGCGAGCACGCCGGAAACTGGGCCAGCAATGGGGGTCTCAGCCCTGTGCAGGTAGAAATACATGGCCTGTGGGGCCAATGAGAGGTGCTGGGCGGGATGGGAGAAAGGGGGGGCACGGAGCGGGGAGTGGAGGGAAACGAGGATACAGTGGGAAATGGGGAGAAAGAATCACAATTAAACACATAAGCGGGTCAGGGGAGGGTTGGCCTACCACACAGCCACTGGTGCCAGGAAGCGCTGAGAGGCTCCAACGAGGTCGAAAATGCACTGCAATCACTGTGTGCTGCGAGCACGCCGGAAACTGGGCCAGCATTGGGGGTCTCAGCCCTGTGCAGGTGGAAATACATGGTCTACGGGCCAATGGGAGGTGCTGGGCGGGATGGGAGGAGGGAGAAGGGGGGGCACGGAGCGGGGAGTGGAGGGAAACGAAGATACAGTGGGAAATGGGGAGAAACAATCACAATTAAACACATAAGCGGGTCAGGGGGGTTGGCCTACCACACGGCCACTGGTGCCAGGAAGCGCTGAGAGGCTCCAACGAGGTCGAAAATGCACTGCAATCAGTGTGTGTGCTGCGAGCACGCCGGAAACTGGGCCAGCAATGGGGGTCTCAGCCCTGTGCAGGTGGAAATACATGGCCTACGGGCCAATGGGAGGTGCTGGGCGGGATGGGAGGAGGGAGAAGTGGGGGCAAGGAGCTGGAGAGTGGAGGGAAACGAGGATACAGTGGGAAATGGGGAGAAACAATCACAATTAAACACAGAAGCCGGTCAGGGGAGGTTTGCGCTATCACACAGCCATTGGTGCCAGGAAGTGCCGAGGGGCTCCAAGGAGGTCGAAAATGCACTGCAATCACTGTGTGTGCTGCAAGCGCGCCGGAAACTGGGCCAGCAATGGGGGTCTCAGCCCTGTGCAGGTGGAAATACATGGCCAACGGGAGGTGCTGGCCGGGATGCGAGGAGGGAGAAGGGGGGACATGGAGGGGGGAGTGGAGGGAAAGGAGGACACAGTGGGAAATGGGGAGAAACAATCAAAATTAAACACAGAAGCCGGTCAGGGGAGGTTTGCGCTATCACACGCCCATTGGTGCCAGGAAGTGCCGAGAGGCTCCAAGGAGGTCGAAAATGCACTGCAATCACTGTGTGTGCTGCGAGCACGCCGGAAACTGGACCAGCAATGGGGGTCTCAGCCCTGTGCAGGTGGAAATACATGGCCTACGGGCCAATGGGAGGTGCTGGGTGGGATGGGACGAGGGAGAAGGGGGGCAGGGAGGGGGGAGTGGAGGGAAACGAGGATACAGTGGGAAATGGGGAGAAACAATCACAATTAAACATATAAGCGGGTCAGGGAAGTTTGGCCTACCACACGGCCACTGGTGCCAGGAAGCGCCGAGAGACTCCAACAAGGTCGAAAATGCACTGCAATCACTGTGTGCTGCGAGCACGCCGGAAACTGGGCCAGCAATGGGGGTCTCAGCCCTGTGCAGGTAGAAATACATGGCCTGCGGGGCCAATGAGAGGTGCTGGGCGGGATGGGAGAAAGGGGGGGCACGGAGCGGGGAGTGGAGGGAAACGAGGATACAGTGGGAAATGGGGAGAAAGAATCACAATTAAACACATAAGCGGGTCAGGGGAGGGTTGGCCTACCACACAGCCACTGGTGCCAGGAAGCGCTGAGAGGCTCCAACGAGGTCGAAAATGCACTGCAATCACTGTGTGCTGCGAGCACGCCGGAAACTGGGCCAGCATTGGGGGTCTCAGCCCTGTGCAGGTGGAAATACATGGTCTACGGGCCAATGGGAGGTGCTGGGCGGGATGGGAGGAGGGAGAAGGGGGGGCACGGAGCGGGGAGTGGAGGGAAACGAAGATACAGTGGGAAATGGGGAGAAACAATCACAATTAAACACATAAGCGGGTCAGGGGGGTTGGCCTACCACACGGCCACTGGTGCCAGGAAGCGCTGAGAGGCTCCAACGAGGTCGAAAATGCATTGCAATCAGTGTGTGTGCTGCGAGCACGCCGGAAACTGGGCCAGCAATGGGGGTCTCTGTGCAGGTGGAAATACATGGCCTACGGGCCTACGGGAGGTGCTGGGCGGGATGGGAGGAGGGAGAAGGGGGGCAGGGAGGGGCGAGTGGAGGGAAACGAGGATACAGTGGGAAATGGGAGAAACAATCACAATTAAACACATAAGCGGGTCAGGGAAGTTTGGCCTACCACACGGCCGCTGGTGCCAGGAAGCGCCGAGAGGCTCCAACGAGGTCGAAATGTAGTATATGTAGAGTACAATTAAAACAATAAAAGGGCTGAGGTTAGACACAGGTTTTAGGCTAGTATTTCTTTGGGGGGCTTTGGGTTGCATTTTCTGTGGGTATGTGAATTGTGGATGCTGGGTCTATACACACCATGTGCACATGGAAGGCAGGAGAGCAGGCAAAGACACTGAGAACCATAGATGATTACATTTAGTGGTGGAAAAGGCCAAAACAGAGAGACCCCCCTGGCCACCCATATGTATTTAGTATGCAGAATAAAAGGCCAAAGTATTGAGAACCCCCCATAGGCATTCAGTGTCTGAAGGAGAAGGCCAGCACACTTCAATAACATCACATGCATTGAGTAGACAGAGAAGAATGCCAAAGCCGTGATAAATATTTGTTCATTCATTAGGCTGAAAAGTGCAAAGCACTGAGAGAACACCACAGGCATTTAATAGGAGGAGGAGAAGGCCAACACTCTGAGAGAACCCCTTGTGCATTTAGTAGAACAACGGGTGATGCCAAAATGTGGAGGGTTCACATGTGCATTTAGCAAACAGATTACACAGCCAAACACTGAGAACCTGATGTGAATGTAATAGTTGTAGATTGGCAAAGCACTGACTACATGTGCATTTAGTAAGAGGAGGAGGGCTAAGCACTGAGATTCCCATGTGCATTTAGTAGGTAGAAAAGGACAAAGCACTGAGAACCCTGTGTGCATTTAGGAGGCATAGGAGAAGACCAAAGCACTAAGAAGCCTACAGGCATTTAGAAGGTAGACATGGACAAAGAACTGAGAAACCCATGTGCAGTAGTACAAAGAGGAGGGAGCAAAACCACTGAGAACCCTATGTTCATTTACAGGATGTACAAGGGAAAACCACGGAGAAGGAGAACCGCATATGCTTTGAGTAAGCGGAGGAGGGCAAAGCACTGAAACTAACCCATGTGGATTTAGAAGGCAGAGGAGAAGGACAAAGCACTGAGAGTCCAATGTGAATACAGTAGTTGGAGAAGGGCAACACACTGAAAACCACATGCACTTAATTGGTAGAAGAAAAGGCAACAGCACTAGGAATCCTATGAGCATTTGGTAGGAAAAAACGGGCAAAGCACTGAGAAATCCTTCTTCATTTACTAGATGGTGAAGAGCAAAGCACTGAGAAACTCATATGCTTTTAGTAAGAGGAGGAAGGACAAGCACTGAAAGAAACCCATGTTGATTTAGTAGGCAGAGGAGAAGGGCAAAGCACTGAGAACCTTCTTGCATTTTCTATGCGGAGAAGGGCAAAGCAATCAGAATCCCCTGTCTTTTCAGTAGTCTTTTAAGCTTGTAAGGGAAGTATTGTTTAGCTAAAATAGTGTATGTTAGTGTACAATTAAAACAATAGTAGGGCTGAGGTTGTACACAGGCTTTAGACCAGTATTTCTTGTGGGTGTTTTCGGGTGCATTATTTGTTGGTGTGGGTGAATTGTGGGTGGAGGTGCTGTACACAGCATGCGCACATGCAAGGTAGGGGAGCAGGCAAACACACTGGGAACCATAGATGCATTTATTATGTGGTGGAGAAGGCCAAAGCAGAGGGACACCACATATGTATTTTGTAGGCAGAAATAAAAAGACCAAAGTACTGAGAATTCCCACAAGCAATTAGTGTCTGTAGGAGAAGACAAGAACTCTTTGAGAACCTCACATCCATTGAGTAGACAGAGAAGATTGACAAAGCCTTGATGAATCTCTGTGCATTCAATAGGCTGAAAAGGGCAAAGCACTGATATAACACCACAGGCATTTAATAGGTGTAGGAGAAGAGCACAACTCTGAGAGAACACCATGTGCATTCAGTAGAAAAAAGGGTAATGCCAAAATGTTGAGACTTCCCATGTGCATTTAGCAAGTGGATAAAAAAAAAAAAAAACACTGAGCACCTGATGTGAATGTTGAATTTGAAGAATGGCAAAGCACTGGCAACTACCTGTGCACTTAGCAAGAGGAGGAAGGCAAAGCACTGACATTCCCATGTGCATTTAGTAGGTAGAAAACGGCAAAGCACAGAGAACCTCATATGTTTCTAGTAAGAGGACAAAGCACTGAAAGTAACCCATGTGGATTTAGAATGTAGAGGAGAAGGACAAAGCATTGATAAGCCAATGTGAATGCAGTAGGTAGAAATGGGCAAAGCACTGAGAAATCTTTATTCATTTACTAGGTAAAGAAGAGCTAAGCAATGCGCACCTCATATTCTTTTAGCAAGAGGAGGAGGGACAAGCACCGAAAGGAAACCATGTGGATTTAGTAGGCAGAGGAAAAGGACAAAGCACTGGGAACCCTTTTTGAATTTACTATGCAGAGAAGGGAAAAGCAATGAGAATCCCATCTCGTTTTAGTAGGTGGAGTAGAATGCCATGTATCAATCTATATAACCTTTATTCAGCATTATGCCATACAAATCAGAACACATAACAATATGAACAGCAATAGATATATTGATCACATTAACCACATTAACAACAATGCATATAAATGTAGCATTTGATAAACATAATACAACAGATTCCTCTTCACCTTGTATACAATTTTACATGGATGCAAAAATGTCGTAGAATCCCTCTGTTCCTTGATTCCTACGAACTCGTACCAACTTAATTAATTAGGTCTGGACAGGGAATTTAGGAGAAAGCAGATATCATGCTCAGTAATTCGTAATAAGCCTCGACAACCCGTAGTGCAGAAATAGTTAGCCAAGATTCCTGCAGTGTTTACGCAGTTAATATACAACTTCTTCTATGCAATGCCTGCCTCACATATGGCAGTACCCACCATGCCATCCAAGGAAACTCTGCGAAAAGCCAACAAGTAGTGCTGGGCGGCATTGGGTAAAGCGAAATTCTGTAAGGAGAATCTTCAACGTCTTTTTAATGTATATCCTGGTATGTGGTGCAAAAGATCAAGTTCTCTTCTGCCGCTAAGCACACAGGGCATGCTTTTCAGAAGAGTTGGGTCGCCACGCCACTATTACTGACATTAATAGCAAACAATTGAAGCTTGCGCTTGTTATCGAGTACTTTTCAGACGCACGCCAAATATCGTTGAATGCTAATCGAAGTAATGATAATTTTTTGCCATAAAAACATTTAAAAAGAAGACACCTTTTAAACTCCATTTAAACACAATAAAATCTGTTCACAATTTGACTGCATCAATAAAAAAAGATATATATATTTTTTTAACAACAAATTTAAGATCCCCACACACTTAAATCTTTCAACCAAGTGATGGGTTTCTGGTACAAGTTTAAGACACATAAAATCAAGTAAGATCTATTCTGGCACATCTATACCTCCTTAACCATGCACGAAATAGGAACTTTGATACAAAAAATACAACATTTAAATCATTTGTGTTTCTTGCATAAATCGAGTTGAAGGTCCTAACACCTTTGTATTTAGATAGAGGGAGTAGATAACAGGATGTCAAATCTGTGCAGCCCACGGAGAGGAGCAAAAAATAGCTTACCATCTCCTCTGCCACACCACAGACCTGGCAGCTCAGTTTATTGGTGGTCTTCCACTTCACCCTGAAAGATAGCACTTGTAAAGTGTTTGCATGTAGTTGAATATAAAGTGCCGTGGATATCCGAGGGCTATCACATCAAGGTAATTTTCATAGACAAAAACTTGCTTAGAAATGAAATACAGATGCAAGGTACTCGGGGTTAAACAATCCTGTTTCATTTGGTGCAAGGTTGGTCCTAGGCATGCCTCCTTTACTTGTTGTTTAGAGTTGAGGTCATTACGTGCTGGGTAATCCCATAATTGCGCCAGGTGCAGCCTCAATAATTCTGTGCAGACGAACTTGAACCATGGGAGTGATCTTGATCCATTCTGACAGAGGACACGGATAAGAGCTACTCTATACTCATTTAAACCCGGGTTTGTCCATATTCACACCCACTATAATAATGGTTTTTGTGTGCAAAATCTCTGCCATTGGCTTTAAATTACACTCCCAGCGAAGACTGGCTAACACTGCTCTTCAAGGTTTCATGAGGAGAACTCTCAATAAATAATTCTCAGATACACTTAGAGCAGATACCTTGAAGTAGCCCCATAATTATGCCCCAAACAGGGCTGTTGGCAGAGCTTGGGACCTATATAGTTGGAACGCAGGTGAAATCGCTCTTCTACCATGGGTATTAAAAAATCAGCGTATTCCCCCACAATTTTTACCAACAGTCCCTGTCACTTTTACCTGCTGGGAAAACATAAAGGTGAGTATGATTACCCCTCTTTCCGTTGCCCTAGTGTTTTGAAGTGACCAACAATTACAAATTAAACAAATACCATTTGATCTTGTTGTTATGAGACATCATGAACCCAGTACAAAAACAGTGATTACAGAAAAATAAATTCAGATTTTATTATCACACATTGTATATGAATAAAAAGGCAGCAATTGCCACAAAAATACTATTACACAATTAAACAATTCACCATTTGTTAAAAAAAAACGTATTTTGATGTAAAAGACACAGTGCATAATGCACCAATGGGACAAGGGGGTGCAAAGCAACACAAAGTTTATATGTGTTTTAACAACTTTGTTTGCATGAAAATCCCACAAATTGATTCACATGGGTATTTTGTATAGCTGTCAACATGTTTCGGCCATTTTTCATTTCGGACACTATCTCTAGTGTCTTTAATTCTTTCTTTTCTTAGGCCATCTTCAGGACACAATTTCTTCGAGAAAGGTCAACAAAGACTCAATACCCCAAAAGTTGATCAGCATGACCACTTCTACAAGAGATATATAAAAGACAAATACAAGGTGTAAGTCCAAAACTGATTTGTTTCATGGGTTCAAGGTATTTCAAAAACATACTTAAACATTATTAAAAAATATATTCACATTCAACACATTAACAATACCAATGTTAAAACCATTCCAAAAAACACATGAATGCACAGACATCACTTCAAACAATGGCTAATTCTAAGGCAACAGAAGCAGGCTGTTCATTACTCCAGCTCCTTCAATTAATCCAAAGCTCATTAATAGCAGTGACTCTGTGAACACATCTCAAATGAGATGTGTTCACAACTGAACAAGTTCATTTCTGTTCATACATCTAGTGTCAATTCTTTCCTAAAGTCACATGTATCACATTTCACTTGTGAAAAGTCTAGACATTTCAATACCCTAGACTTAAACAGGTAAAAAAAGGGGGCAGGGTAGAGAGGAGAAGAGAAGAGATGAGAAGGGAAGGGAGCGTAAGGGGAGGAAGGAAAGGAAGGGAAACAAGATGGGAAGGAAGCTACATTTCATTGAGCACATCATTATTTCTAAGCATAGGGTTAGTGCTGAGTCATTGAGCCCATACTCATAATTAGACCAGAAGCCTAACTGTCAAAGATGTAATAGAAGCAAGTGTTTTCTGATAGACACATACTTGCAAAGTGCAAAAAACCATGATTCTAAATTCAAAGTTGTTCCATGGCAAAGCCAGGAAACGGCGGCATATCGTATTAATGTACACTTACTTACTATTGTCATTTATGACCAATTTTGCACGTTAATTCACAGGTTCTGGATGCACGACTAGCACGAAGGACAACGCTACTGCAGAACGTCTTTGACATGTGTTATCACGTGGGAGGTGACGTATCAACCTGCCGCTGATCTGCAGTTCCCTATAAAAGCAAATAAAATGTGTCTAAATCAATGCCTAAAGATTTAGTGAAATTAGTTCGTATTCAGTATTTATCTGCGAGCCTCTGTTTCACAAGATCAGGTCACAGACAAAATATATGGGCGCACGTATATAAAATATTGTGCTTACCCTGTTGGGTGGAAGGCCCAGCGTTTTAAATGGCGGGATGTTTGTTGCCCAGAGTAGAGTGAATGAGGTAATCGCACACTGCTCAATCCGTGCGGCCCCTGTCGAATGTGTCAGAAGGCTATGGGTCCTCGTAAGTACCCTAACGGGATCGACAACACAAGGCATTTCTCAATTAGACAGACTTTACTACAAGGATGGCGTCCGGCTGACAAATGCAGCCAAAGTGTGGAAAGAGGGGCTCAGGCTTACCAGATTCCCGGAAGGACCTCGTAACGAACCGCAGTGGAGCGCGACCGGTAACTGTCTCCACGGATTTGTTGTTTATAGCCGTTGGCTGGAATCACGTGATGTCCGCGGGCGGCTGCCTACGTACCTTTTGCGCGGTCACGTGAGCTGTTACCAGACGTGTGACGAATCAATATTTACTAATGCAGTCAATACCGATAGGAAGGGTGACTTCTAACGAATAATTACTGTATATTTCTACACACAGGGAACTCCAATGAACAGAAAATAGATTAAAAGAGAAAAAATGGTTTCTGCACTCATCTATTACTGCGCCACAGGGAGTTCAGTATCAACCAACACCAGTTTCTCTTAGTTCATCATATATTTATTTATTGATCGCCCATAAGGATGACACGTGTTTCGGCACCCTACGTGTGCCTTTTTGAAATCGGTGCATAGATTGTTTGATATACTATCGTCGGAGTGCAAATAGCTCACTGATGCTGTGTTACCCATGGCATCACAGACCTTGCTCTGGACAGGTTGACCGCCTTCCTTTAACGATCTCTGCCAACAGTAACACAGAGATTCTTCTCATTGGGACCCCTGCTCCCTCTTTCCCTGCCTCACTCTGGCCACCCTCCATCGGCCCCCTCCCCTCACCCTCCTGTGATGCAAAAAAAACTTGGTGTCATCTTCGACACATCTCTCTCCTTCTCTCCTCACATTGCAGACCTTGCCAAGAAGGCTGACTTTCAGCGGCATCTCATCAAATGCATTCTCCCTTGCCCCACCGTCCCCCAGAAACTTTCTATCTCCAGAGCTCTGGTCATCTCCAGGCTACACTACTGCAACAGCCTCTTCCTCAATCTGCCTAACTCCTCCCTTCGACCCATTCAACTAATCCAGAGCAGAACTGCAAGTCTTATCCTTGGCTTCAAGCCCAGGGACCGCATCACTCCTGCCATAAAAATGCTTCACTGGCTCCCAGTTGCGGCCAGGATCAACCCTCTGCATCATCCAAAAGGATTTCCCGGGCTTGTACCCCTCTACGCCCAACTCTTTCTCCCTAAATACCTCCATGCTAGAGCCCTTCAGTCATCTAGGTCCAACTCTTTGCAGATCAGATGATTTTCCAGGCAGAGAGTGGGAGGTAGATTTCTCTACTTCACAGATGCTTCCCTCTTTAATGGCCTCCCTACCCCTCTCAAACTTGAGCCGGATTGCCTTATAGTTTTGGAAGCTTCTCAAGACCTTTCTTATCTCTTCTTCCTTCCCCCTCTCCCTCCCCTGCTAATGTCCCTGTCTTCGTGTTAACCGGCTGCCTGGTTCCTTCAGAGTCTTACAGGGCACGAGGCCCTCCTAATCCAGTCTACCCCTGCAGTTGGTCTCCGCTTAACCTCTCTTATCCTGCACTAGCCCTACCGGGCCCCTGCCCCCACACTAGCCTAGCTGGGCCTACACTTCTAATAACCCTTCGAGTCCTTTACTTCGCACTTTGCTTGTTAGCCTTCCATCCTCTGCACTCTCTGATTTCCCCTGACTCTGGCCTCCACTGGCATGCACTTTTTTTCTCATCGGCCCTTCTGTCCTGACTGGCATTTTCCCCTCCTCTCCTCTCGCTGCACTTCTCTTTACTGCACTTGCATAATCCAAATGTCACAAGGCCTAGTAGGATCGCTTTTTATTTTGTCCTCCCTGTTCCTCCACCCTCTTGTTTTTTAACGCCTTGAAACAGATTGATAGGTACATTAAACATACCAATAAATACATAAATAAATAAGCATTCTAGGTACCAGCTCAACATAGCTTTTCAGTATGTTATCTGCTGAAGCACCCTCCTTACAAATTACAAATTACTGCAGGTTGGGTTTCTATTCGATCATGTAAACATGGCTTAATGGCAGGGAAATCGACAGATAGGTGATGGTGAGCCTTGCATGGCCCGTAACTGCTACAGCATCAATTGACCACTAATCCCTGCCCTCCTGATTCCCAATGCAGCTAACAACACAGAATAATGAGTGATGATCACGCTTGCTACACTTGACTCCTTCAAGGCTAACAACATTACCCTAATCACACAGAATTAAAAAGATGTAATTAATCCTTGAACGACCATGTTGCCCTACATACATATGTTCAGCAGGTTGATCCAGGTTTATTCTACTGTTACATGCGCGCACGTTAGCATCGTACAGTATATGAGATGCCTCAACCTCATATTGGTGTTATCGTGATGATTTGTCACACACCAAGGTTGATATATTCCATGCAAGATCCAGGTCATCATAAATGACCACAGGATACTCGAGCTGCAGATTAATATCCCCCATTGCTAAAAGTAGTGTGTGTAGTAGTGGGTTTACGTACCATTCTGCTTGAGCGCACAAATGATCTCAAGCATCCACTTAATGCTCTGAAGTGCAGCTCCCCCATAGGGTCTGTTATATATATTGAACAAAACTACTTTCCTCGCCTCCTTGGTGTTTGCTTCTAGGCATTGCAAGTCAGTAGAACCATTTAGATTACTACTTAAATGTAAGCCAACCTTTGGCCTACCTGGAGGACCTCTACTGTCTGGTATCATGAATAAGTTAAAACCATGTAGATGCACAGTATCCATCACCCATGTTTCCTACAGGCATACTAAATCAAAGTCATGGATGCAACCTAGCAAATCCCGGTCTACCATATGTCTTTGAAGTCCAGCAACATTCCATGATAGCGGCCGGCAACCCACAGCAATCACAGTTATCGATGCAGGTGGATGAATTGGTAAGGGGGTGATAGCATTCAGACAAATCAATCATGGTCAATCTACATCATCAATCCCCTCTTTCACTTCTTCACTGTCAGATATATTTTGGAATTATATCTAGTATTACATTGTATTTTGTGGTATTGTGGTATTTTGTTATGGTGGTATTTTTGTGTGAAGTAAGTGTCGAGACTTATTTCAGAATACTGCCTAGTATTTTTATTTTTACCATGCTCACTAACAATAAACAAATACTGGACTTAATAGACTATGAATAAATGGCTCTTGCTCTCCTTTGATGTTTTATTTACAATGTCACCCTTATGCCCCTTTGGCTGTGTTTCAACAAATAAAAAGCATGAAAATGAAATGCAAAACATTCAGTCAGCCTTTCTAAGTAAATCAATTTACTGTGGCTAATGTTGCTTTCAGATATTTCTTACTGCACGTTTATTTCTCTCTGCACATCAAATCAATGAGACTGAATGCACAAGAGGTACACTAAAACTAAATTACCTTTTGGAGTGTGTTGTTTATCATAGACTAGAATTATGCAAGTTACACAGAATGACATGTGCACCCACGTTTGATTCACACCATGAATAAGGTTTTATCTGTGATAAAGTGCAACAAAACTATCAGGAAAAATACACTCTGAATAACAGCAAAAGTTTGAGAAATATAAACACAGCTATACATGCACATTTAAATTTGTGTCACTAATGCAGCACCTAAAATGAACTGAACTATTTCAGCTATGCTGCATAGTATCACTCACTTCACATGCCCCTCAACTAACAGATAAATAATTAGGTTCAGCCGGCGATATTCCCAGACTCAGCTTCACAGTGATCCAGGGTCATTCATAGCTAAGTTTGCTAGAGACTTTGTAGTTCTTCTAATCATTGCCAACCCAGGAGAGAGACAGCTCAGCAGATAGACATCTAATCCCCTCATCAGTGAGTGCAAGAATATGAATGCCTAGCCTCTCTGTCTCCAACACTTTTCATAAAACCCCCTGTCACTCAAGAGCACCTACCTCTGACAAGATCATCCCACTAAAACATCATGTGACTTCCTCTGTGCCTTTTCACCATAACGCACACTGCATTTCTGAGTAGAAAATGTCACATCTGTCTTGTGCTTCCTGCTCCAATAGAATATGATGTCTTTATGAACGGTGTTCACATTCCGCAGGTTACAACATAGATAAAGCCTGCACGTTTAAATAATTTTTCTTGTTCTGGAATATCCTAAACTCACTTCTAATAATGAAATACCCAAAAAGGTTCTGGGACCACGCATATTGTGATTTGTCAAATGAAAAGGCAGTCACATTTTGGATACCTTCAGATAGTGGCACACACCGAATTTCCAGCTGGAAGTTCTAATGTGGTAAACACCTTTGACCCGTGAACTTGTGCAAGACCCTGATCAATACATGGAAGAGGCCACCTTGAGCCAGGTACTTTTTTGTTTAATTTTTGTAGATCTGCACACACGTGACATTGACAGTTGGGTTTTAGCACACCTAATATAGGGGTATTTGATGTACTATGAATAGGCCTAATGATTCCTCCAGATTAAAAATGTTTGATTATTTCAGCTGGTGATTCCAAACATGCCAGGGGTAACCTATATTGTTGTGCACATACTGTACCTCTACCATGTTTTTCTGGTAGTGTGGCAACATGCAAATCGATCAGCCCACAATCGTATTTGAACTCCATAAATATTTTTCTCTTTTAGTCTTTTTCTTCTTCACTTGTACAAGCATTGTCAGCTTCAATCTGCTCCTCTACCATTTTAGAAAACTCTGGCAAGTCCTCCAAAGGAGGAACTGCTGTACTTTCTTCTAATCATGTGGCAGTGTCTCTTCGGAGAGTCGCCACGTTCAAATATTTTGGAATATTGACCTCCATTTGAATATGCTGTTTTTCTTTTTTAGATTCACCTACTTCGAATAGGATACACTCATCCTGATGATAGCATACCATTTTACTTGGCTCATATGGGTACACAGACTATTTTTAAATATTCCTTTAGGCTAAGACTCCAAGAATTCTTGTAACTCACCCTGTGCAGTCACATAGCTTTCGGAGATGTTCCCGATCATGGGGTTACTGAAATCAGCAGAGTAACAAGACTTCTCTATTGCCATTCCTAATGCTGAGTTCTCTTCCAAATAAATGTCTTGACACCTTTTATTGTCCACCAGGATTTGAATGGGTCCATCCCCAATGTCTATCAGTGGTGTATATTCGCATTCTAACCTAAGCTGCCTTATGGATTCATTTAGGCATACAAATGCATCAGAGTCTTTTCTCTGTTGTCCCTTCCTGTATTTTAATCCTACTCTAAAATGTCTGGTGAATGTTGGAATGGTAACGTCCTTTTTCACACGAAGCTCAATTGCATATGGCGTCATTTGTGATGTAGTATAATTTATTGTATTTTGGAGTGCTGCGCCACTGCATGGCATCACATTATTGCTATAATGTGGCACACATATAGCCAGCCAGATGTTGCCATTGTAACATATGGATATGCAAATGGAGACAGGTTACAGATTTAAAAGCATAATAGAATTGTTTTTTTCTTTCTTATTTGAAATGCCTCATTCACAGGAGAACACATTAGCTATCTAAATGACTGACTTCATTAACCAATACTAACACTAATTCTAACTAAATAACATTTTAATGTGCTCTCATGTAGAAAAAGGAGGCAGGAAAGGCCTGTTCTGAGATTTAGTTTAAACGTGCATTTTTCTCTGATTTTCTCTGGCTGCACTGAAATGTGAAGGATGGAAAGGCAACAGGAAATCAAACAGTAACAGTTATTACAGTATGAAGATCCCATTGTTTGTGAAACAGGGGTGGCAACCTAATACACTTTCTGTTAATATGATTGGAGGGATGTATATCTGAAGACAGGCTGTGTAAGCAACATAGATTTGCTGGACGAGCTCTGACAGAATTATATTCCGTTCACATTTGCGGAGCTGCTGTGAGGTCGCCTTTGCTGGGCTGCTGGGAGGAGTCGTTCCAGCTGCACTGCTGACCTTCAGAGACTGGGGGTTCCAGGTCACTTGGCACTGGCTTGAGAACTGCAGATTGCAGATTGAACCGCATGTTCTCGCTGTGCACTTTAAAAAGAAAACCCCAGGCCCATTCATCGGAGGTCACGAGCCAAGGGAGATCGCGTGTGGGAGAACTACAGATGACTGGTAATTATCAAAGTGAATGGAGATTATTGCGACTGCTGTACGAATGACCTAACATATATCAGGCAGGCAGAGTAGAAAAAAAAGGAATCCCCTGTGTTTAATTGACACTTTATAATGTTGCAAAGTGAACATTGTTCTTTTGCTGCATGTTTTCTTTTTTCTCTTTGTTACAGATGATGCAAAGTGAATCTTGTTCTGCTGCTGTACATCTTTCTGTTTATTTCTGTAAAAAAAAACAAGGGTAAGATGGTGTTCTGAAATGCAACTGTTTATAAAACACAAAAATACATGATAGCAGACGTGTAGTGTGTTTTTGTTTTTCTCTTTTCTTAGTGCATCTGGAATAGCACTTGTGATATGGGGAAGATTTTGAGGTAGTGCATTTGTCATTTTTCCCAAATAGATAAAACAACAGAAACAATAAGTTTTCTAAAATTAAGGCTTAGTAATTATACATAGTTGTGTGCGTGATTCCACTCAGGTGTGTGTGTGTGTGGTTTCTGAGTGGAATACAATACAATAGTCCTTGCTGGGCGTACATGAATCAGCAAAAAGAGGCCTATGGAAACATAATTCACTAATGTAAATAAATTAGTGATAATACCACATGTTATTGTGAATACTTTATGGAAACATAGTTCCCTGGTGTAGGTAAATCAGTGATAACACCCATAGGTGGCACTCTATATGAAAATGTGGTGTTTCTGAATAATGTAGGTCCGAGGCCTCTAGAGATCACACGAACAGTCTAAACAAAAGAAGGGGGGGGGGTTGTATGCTGGGGCCACAAATAAAACAAAGAAATTATGCTCACAAAAATACCACTAACAAAAATGTATACCACTAAATGATCCTATATAATGTAATAAGGAATGCTCACTGAAAGGAAGTAAGGCCAGACCCAATCTAAATGCAAGGAGTAGTCATCACCAAATTACCATTATTTTGGCGGTAATAAAATACCACCAGACCCCAAACCTACACAAAATACCCTACATATTTATGGTGCGTTAGCTGGTAAAGTGATCATAGAGCACCTACTGGGCATGGCAAGTGTGTCTCACACTGCCATCTGTACATTAAAGGGAACCCATTTCATAATAGCAGTGTATCACTAAAAACGAATTTCAGAATGTCTCAAATGGAAGCCACATTCTCAGACAGTGCAATATCTAGAGGCAAAGTTATATGCACATGGAACATGGTCATCGAACAGTGCCACAGAATGGCATGACCGTATTCATGGTGAAGTGCAGAAAGAACTAGACAATATTTTTGCAGAAGGCAGCATAATTCAGGTCTGCCTTCTAAGGTTGTTAAATACAGCCGATAAACATGCAGAGAAAGATTGTTTGATACGGCTATGCGCCAAGATCTGGTTTATTTTGAATAGGTCCCTGCGAATGCAAGAAAATTATACCAAGCCGATTAACAGGCTAAAAGCCGACCTAGATGGGGCAAGTAAAAAGGAGGAAATGTTAAGAACAGAATTAGAAGGATGTCAAAAAGACATGCATTTAAAATGCAGAGATTTTGATATTCAATTGTCCAAAAGCAAGAAACAATTTGAGGACAGTGAACAAGAATTGGTACACTTAAAAGCATTACTGGACCACATTAGACAAGATAAAGATGAGATGGTTTCAGAAATGCAGGTCTTATAAAAAGAACATTTTGAAAAAGAAAGTGATCTCCAAAATGCAGAACAGGAAATGGTTAAAATGTGTCAAGAAAGAGACAAGAGAAACAAAGAATTCAATGAATGCCAAATGCAAATGTGTGACATGCAGGAGGTAATTCATAAAATGAGTGATGAAAACAATTACTTGCAAAACGAGGCAGACAGGCTCCTTAAGAAGTGTAAGGATTTGGAACAACAAATGTGCATTCCCAGGTCCCATGATAGATGGCAGGGCACCACATTCAATGGAGTTGAGGTGAATTCTATTTCTACCCAAAGAGCTAGTGCCCCAGTGACTGGGCCGATGAGGGTTGCAGTGCCCTTGGGGGATTTGATACTCCCATTGGGGGCCGCCACCAATCCTATACACCTGGAACCAGGGTTGAGTCACCAAGTAGTGCAATTCCATGAATTGCAACAAGTAGCCCCATAAAGATAATGAAATCCATCAAAGCCCTAATCCAACCATTTAAAAAAGGAGGGGAATGCTGCATTGAGGATCACTTAGAAGCGGTTCATGACATTTTTAAAGCCCTCCAGATACCTATGGAACAATACAGACAGTATTTTCATTTAACTTTAGATGCCCCGACGGCCAGTATCATAAGGGAATTGAATGAGCAGCAGAATATGACATGGGCAGAGTTTAAAAAAGAGATTAGGCGTCATTTTTCTCCTTTCCAGTCATTGCAGGAGGCAAAGAAAGTTGCTTACACAATCACTGCTGGGCCTAATACATCTCCTCGCCAGTTTTTACAATACTTAAAAAGAGAATTTTCTCGCTTTGATGTATCTTTTGACCCCAATTCTAATGAGTTTAAAACAGCCTACTTCTATGGGCTACAGAAAGACATTATATCACAACTGGTCCGTGAATTTGATTGTGACAAGTCCCTTGAATAGATTGTACACCAAAGCACAAAACTATATGAAGTACTATATTGTCAGGGTAGAGAAATTGATAAAATGAAAGATACTAGACCAAAATCTAAAGAACCCTCAACAACAGTGATGGAAATCAGGTCAGCCAAAATGTCCCTTGAGTCTGCTCAAAGGTGAAAGGGAAAGCTACATCAGCGCTAGGTACTTAGGAGATAGGCCCCGGGCGGGCTATCGACCAGATATGTCAGGTATGAACAATAACCAGAGACAAAATCAGGATCAAAGAAATGATGGTCCTTACCAGACATTGAGGACACAGAGCAGATTTGATCCCAATACCATGATATATGGTAATAAAGATAGACCCCGATATGTGGATCGATTTGCTGATAATAGGAATCAACATATGGGTCAATACCCACAACATGAGAGACAGGACATGAGGCAGAGTATGAATTACACTCCACGTCAGTACAATGATTCCCCACCAGGGGATTACAACCAAAGGATGGGTGCACCCCGCTCCCCTCCACATATGAATCAAGAGTTCAGGAACAACCCGTATAGAAATCATTCACCTAAGAGGTACCAGAATAGATCCAATCAGGGGAAAATGTGAAAATGTTAGCTGAGCAAATAGGAAAGCTCTGTACAGCACAAAAGCAGTCATCAAAGGAGGGGGCAGAAAGCCATAGCAATGATCAGGTGGTTTCTGAAAAGTGACCATGTACTTATAATAACTGCAGTGCCAAAAAAAACAGATTGCTCTGATGTAATTATGCATAATGACTCTGAGATGCCTAATGATTTAAAAGTGAAAGTACCAGCAAATGAACATGTGACAGAAATTGCAAATGCATCTAAAAGAGAGGTACGGTTTAACCTAGAGCTAAATCAAACATTGGAGATCTGTACAAATGAAACAGGAAAACTTGAAATTCCAAAAGAACAAAGAGACAGATTTAAGAAAAACGACTCATGCATGGGGCATACCAGTGAACAGGGAGTACGTGGGAATGCTATAACTCCTTCCCTGGGCAATCAGAGCAATAACCAAACACAGGCAGAAAAAAGAATACTCAAAAGGAGGGTACAGGTAAATCACCTGAAGAATTCTTTGAGCCAAATATTTTTGAAGAAGTTAAAAGGGCTGGTACAACACTAAATAATCACAAATGCACAGAGTTAGACAATGACAAGTTGCCAAATGATGTTGTTACACATGTTCAGTTGGAGGATTGTAATGTGGCCTCTGATGATACCTGGATGGATGGGCGAACAGTGGCCACACTCCAAAAAACCTCTGAACATGGAGACATGAATTAAGTCTCCAACCCAGAAATGGGCAAAACAGAGGGAAAAATGTCATTCCATTTACCAATGTGCTTAGCCAAAAGTGAAAAAGGCCTGAGAAAGGTGAGCCCTGAAATCAGTAAGAATTTGCACTTCTTATGTGTGTTAGAGGAAGTTGAAGACAGGTATTATGCTCCCATCACTGTAGATGAAAAATGCAATACATTTGCAATGATTGACACTGGCGCACAGGCCATGATTATGTCTAAAGAATTGGTAAGGAGTATCAATGGAGGGAGATCCCCACAGAATCAGATCACAGTGAAGGAAAATCAAGGTCCAGTGCATAATTTTAATGGGGAGGAGGTGCCTATTATAGGCGTCACTGAGGTTGACATAAAGATAGGTAAACACAGAATGAAACAGGAGGTATTGGTCACATCCATTTGTGAAATTCCATTTCTGATGGCAACAGATTGCCTGAAAAGATTGTCTCCTCTCATCGATGGGGTGAATGGAGTACTGTGGTCCTTAACCAAAAAACCATTGAGACCTAAGAAACTAAAATCGCAAAACAGCAATATAAATGAATGTCAAACCGTTGGCAAAACAAATGATGCAGTGGAGGTATATCTCCAGAATAGCTGCATCCCTAGCGTCACTGTTATATTAATGTGTTAAGACAAAATGCAGAGTGAAAATGAAAAACTACCTGTACAAATATACTTGGACTCAAGGAAAAAATGGCAAACTGCCATAGATGAGCACACGTTAAGTTTTTATTTAAAAGAGAAGACATGTAAACAGAATACTGCTCCTAAAGCAGAACCAGAAAAAACACATCACCACTCTTGCTGAAATACACATGGAAGATGAGCAACCATGGGTTCAAATTGGTATAAACGATTATTCTAAAAGAACAAAAGCCACTTTAGCACTTGAACAGGAAAGGAGTTTCATTAATGAGAGACTGTTGCAAAAAATAAGGGAGAGGGAGGAGATCCCGAAATTTAGAATTAAAAACCAATATGTCTCTGGTTTGGACAGTCCAGACTTTGAAAACTGAATTGCAGGAAGATGCATGCTGAACATTAGTATTGGACAAAAGACAATTCACCATAATATTTGGATAGTGAGTGGGACACAAAATGACTTTCACATGGGCAATGATATAATGCACAGAATGTGCATGGTGTTAGATTTCCTTAATCAAAAAATATGGTCACGCCTATGTGGGTCGGCACCTGAATTTGAAGATAAAAGAAGAGTTTATCATTGCACACAGCTGGTCCCATATGCAATTGAATTACAGCTGAGGAAGGATACTATTATCCCTGCATTCACCAAACAAGGTTGCAATAACACTGAAATGCAAAAATGGACAGCAGACGAACGATTCTGATGCATTTGTGTGCTTAAATGAATCCATAAAACAGCAAGGCCTGGATTATGAATACATTCCATTGATAGATATTGGTGAAAGGTCTGTAAAAATTAGGGTGAATAATAAAGGTTGTCAAGATATTCATTTAGAGGAAAACTCCTCATTAGGAATGGCCATATAAAAATCATATTATACTGCAGATCTAAATAACATGGTGATTGGAAATATCCCTGAAAAGTATGTAGATGCCAGGGGTGAGATGCCAGAATACCTGGACTCTCAGCCCAAAGGAATATTTAGAATTCATTCTGTGTACCCTTATGATTCAAATGAGACAGTATGCTGTCATCAAGAGGATTGCATAACATTTAACTTAAATGAAAATGAAACAGAAAATCAGCCCATTGAAGTGGAAGCTAATATGCCAACATATTTAAAAGTGCCAGTTTTACAGAGAGACATAGCCACACAGTCAGAGGAAATCACAGAGATTCATCTACTGGAAGATTTTCCAGAATTTTCCAAATTGGTAGAGGAGCAGATTTTATCAGCGGATGCATGTGACAGCGATGAGGATAGAAATGAACTGAGGAAGATATTTATGGAGTTTAAAGATGTATTTGCAAAAGATGTTTATGATTGCGGTTTAACTGATTTACATGTGGGCACGCTACTGGAAGGGTGTAGTAGAAGCCCAGTATTTGTGCGCCAGTATAGATTACCACTGGCATGTTTAGAGTCATTGGGCCTCATTCCGAGTATGGCGGTAAGGGATAGCGGCCACCGGTAACGAGACCGGTGGCGGTATTCCCTTACCGCCATACTCCGAGTTCCCTCTGCGCCCTCGCCCTTAACGCCTGCTTTGAGCAGGTGTTAAAGTCGAGGGCGCAAAGGGGCCTGCAAGCCAATAACGGTGACCGTAATGAACGGTCACCGTTATTTGCATCTTCCCCATTCCCATTGAGCCCTATGGGGGCTCATTTGGGAATGGGGAAGAGCCTTGGTGAATGGGGAATTACCGCCCCGCCAACCTTGGAATGGGGCGGTGATTCCGCCATCCACCAAGGCGCTGCCGTTCCGGGTACGGCGTCAACCAAGGCGTTAATAGCGCCATTGGTTAGCGCCGTACTCGGAATGAGGCCCATTGGCAGAGATTATTAAAAATTTGGAGTCTCGGGGAATTATCAGGCCTATTCATAGCACATCCAACACACCTATCAAGATCTGATTAAGGCACAAAAGGATGATGCAATTTTGGGAATATATTATAATCATTTGATAGACCCGGAACAAAACCCTTTAACAGAAAATGATTGTGTGGGAAAAGAAGAGTTAAGAGTACTTTTAAAGAATAAGAAACAAATTAGACTACAGGATGGGCTCATGATTAGAGATTCCATAACAGGACAGATACAGTGGGTGGTACCCCTTTCATTCAGAGGGCTAATGCTACACCATGCACATGATGCAATAACTGCAGGCCACAGAGGTTCACAAAAAACATTGGAGATACTGAAATATTATGCTTACTGGCCACATATGTCTCAAGATATGGAATTATACACTAGAAGATGTCTAGTATGTGCCCAATTTAAACCAGTTTCACCAATGCATAGAGCCCTGTTAATGAAAATAGGCTTAACTCTTGTTATTGTTATTGTTATTTTGAATTTATATAGCGCCTTATATACCATTGGTATGGTCTGAAAGCGCTGGTAGGTTGAACACCCTTGGGAACCGAAGTTCAGGTCAGTAGAGAGATTAGAGAGAGTCAGAGAGGTGCGTGTGCGCACCGGGTATGTGTGTAGCTCGTGCGGTATCTGTGAAACAGCTGCTTTCTAGCGGTAGGTGTGATGGTTGAGAGATCAGGAGTATGTGTTCGTTCTGGCAGGATTTATCCAGTCCGGAAGTGGCTGCGTTAGGCCTGAGGAGAACACCTGGCTGGGGGGGGTGTATTTAGCAGTGATTACTTAGAATGATGTGGAGTGAGCGGCGGATGTTGGTATGAGAACAGTTATACCGAATGGTGTCATAGTATCTCTGTGTTCGAGTTGAGTGGTGATGTAAGGAGAGAGTAAGCGTGGTGGTGAGATATGATGCACACCTGTCTGCCCCACGCATGCGCTCCTGTCTGCCCCATGCTCTACGCATTCGGCAGCTCTACGTATTCATCCATTCTATGCACTCATCAGTGTTGGATGCAATCTGTGATTGTTCGTTCTACGTACTCGTCTGCTCTACGCAACACGTCCGTTCACACTGGGCACTCGTTCGCTCAGGCATTCATTTGCTTTATGCCATCACATGTACTAAGCATTCACCTGTTTTACGCACTCACCCCCTCTACGCACTTACCCCCTCTATGCACTCACCCCCTCTAAGCACTCACCCCCTCTACGCACTCAGGCATTCATTTGCTTTATGCCATCACATGTACTAAGCATTCACCTGTTTTATGCACTCACCCCCTCTAACGCACTCACCTGCTCCCTGCTCATTCTCTCTGCACACTTATCCACTCATCTGCTCTATCCACTCATCCGCTCTATGCACTCATCCACTCTATGCACTCATCCCCTCTATGCACTCATCCGCTCTATGCACTCATCCGCTCTGTACATTCGCTAGGTCTGTACATTCATCTGCTTCAGCGATCTACACACTCTCCGTACTTCCATATTCATCCGTTATCCATACTGATGTGCTCTACATACTCATCTTCTCCATATATTCATCTGTTCTACACACTTATCTCATTTACGCTCATCCGTTCTGGACATTCATCTGTTTACGCACTCCTACGTTTTACTAGCTTCTCTGTATTTACGCACTCATCCGGGCTACACGCTCGTCCGTTCTACACACCCAGCCGCTCTACACACTCATCCACTCAACATGTTCATCCATTCCATACACTCATCCAATCTACATATTCATTCGATTTCCACATTTATTCGAACTATATAGTTATCTGTTCATCCACGCCATTCATTTTGTTCACTCTGCATGCATTCTGTCCATTTCAGGAGTTTAAATCTCTTTTCTGTTTCCGTATGATTTACTCTTATTAACCAATTCACTGCTTTGATCTACTTTATTCGTTTAATTCTGTTTGTCCTTCTAGTTTATATTAGGGGTTGTTAGCTGTCAGTTTCTCGGATCAGGTGGTTTGATGGATTGGTGTCATTGAGTTGCTGTTGGTCTGTTTGGGTTAGTTTGGTACGGGTTGGTTTTAGGGGAAAAGCCAGGTTTTCAGCAGTTTGCGAAAAGACATTAAATCCTCAGTTAGGCGGATGTGAGGTGGGAGTGAGTTCCATAGCATGGGGGCCAAGGCTGAGAATGATGATCCGCCTAACCTGATTGAGTTGGTCTTCGGTATGACTAGGAGGCTGGCTGAGCTTGATCTTAGTTTGCGTGGGGGGTGTTAGGGTTTTAGCTTGTCTTGAAGATATTGAGGTCCGGTTTTATGCAGTGCTCGATGGGAGATGCACAAGGTTTTGAAAGTCACCCTTCGGGCTACTGGAAGCCAGTGCAGCGTCTTAAGGGCTGGGGAGACGTGGTCTCTTGGGCCAAGTGCAAAAAGCAATTTGGCTGCCGCGTTTTGTGCCCTTTGGAGTTTATTCAGTTGGTACGCGTGGACCTCGAGGTATAGGGGGTTTGCGTAGTCCAGTCTTCATATAATGATTGATTGGACCGCGGAGAGTCTGTTGGGAAAGGAGAGATATGGAAAGATGCGCCTAAGGGTTTTAAGGTGGTAGTGGCAAGACTTTGAGACGTTGTTGACTTGGCGCGAGAGTGTTAGGTCAAAGTCAAGGGTGCATCCAAGATTTTTAACTGAGTTGGAGGGGGTCGGTGAGTTGCCCATACCGGATGGCCAGGGTAGTGGTTGTGGAAGAAGTTCTGGGTTGCCACATACCATGATTTCCGTTTTGGAGGGGTTTAACAGTAGGTGGCTTTGGGTCATCCAGAGTCCTATGTCAAGGAGGCAAGAGGGCAGGTCAGGTCATGTCGGCAGTTGGGTTTTGAGTTCAGGAGTTTTAAAATTAGTTGAGTGTTGTCGGCGTAGTTGTAGCACAGGATGTTGTGTGAGCGAATTATTGGTGGGAGGGTGATCAAGTAGAGATTGAACAGGAGGGCAGATAGTCATGCTCCTTGTGGGACTCCCGTGTCGACTGGTTGGGCTTGGGAGGTATAGGAGGAGAGTATCATTATTTGGTGCCGATCTTTGAGGAATTAAGCTATCCATTTAAGAGTGGTTCCACAAATTCTTAGGGAGTGGAGGTGGTCTAGGAGGACTGAGTGATTGATTGTGTCAAAGGCGGCGGATAGGTCAAGAAGGATTAGTGCCGCGCATCCCGCAGAGTCTGCCGTCATTTTAAGGTCATCCCAAATTGAGGTTAGGGTGGTTTCAGTTCCGTGACGGGCTCTGAAACCTGATTGTGCGGGGTCTAGTAGATTGTTGGCTTCGACAAAGGCATTTAGTTGGGAGTAGGTGGTTCGGTCAATGAGTTTGGCAAGGAATCTGGTGTTTGTGATGCAGCGGTAGTTTTTGGGCTCGAGAGGGTCGAGCAAAGGTTTTTTAATTAGAGGTTTGACATGAACTGTTTTGCATGCTTTGGGAAAGATACCAGAGGAAATGGAGGCATTTATGATGGATCTTGCGTGTTCACCTGCGCAGGTGGAAGTGAACATTTCTTTGAGGGTTGTGGCTGGGCAAGGGTCCAGCGCGAGCCAGATGGGTTACGCGCAGATAGAAGTTTGAGAAATTGCTCTGGTGATATTTGGACTAAAGGATTCAAACGTTGGTTGCGTAGTGGTCGCAGCTGGTGGGGCGGTCGGTATGGTGGGAGAATTGCTTGGAGGATGTAAGAGAGCTATTTTGGTGGTTAGAGTATTTGTTCTTTCGAGAGCCGTGGTGAAAAAGTGGAGGGAGAGTGAGTCGCACAGTGATTGTGAGGGAGTCAGGAGGGTCATGTTGCAAGCCGGATTGGTGAATTCTGAGATGATTTTGTGGAGTTCTTTGCTTGGATTTTTGCAGTTTAGGATTCAGGAGTTGTAGTGGGCTTTTTTTGCTTTACAGATTTCGGCCTTGTATTGATAAAGGTGTCGGGCTAAGGTGGCCCTATTCTCCTGGGTTTTGTCTTTCTGCCATTTGCGTTCTAGGTTTTTATATAGTTGTTTAGTGATCTTCAACTCAGGAGTGAACCATCTGGGGAAGAGGCCACAGCGGGTTGATGGTGTGCAAGGGGGTGTGAGCCGCATCAGAGATGCGTTGAGCCATGAGTCAAAGGTGTCAGGGGTTAGTTGTTTGTTGAGTTGGCAGGTAGGTGGTGGAGACTGGCGGAGTGCGTCGGCTAGGTCCGGGACGATTATTAGTTTTTTCCAGCATTTGTGTAGATTTAGAGGATCAGATTCGAGTACGGGAAGGGGGTCGGGTGAGTGAATGGTGAACGAGAGAATGAAGTGATCGGACTAGAGGATCGGGGTAGGGGGCTTTAAATGAATCAGTGTGTTGGAGCTAAAGATGGCATCAAGAGTGTGTCCTTTATAGTGAGTCAGTCCGTTTATGTGGGGTTGGAGGTTAATTGCGTGGTCAGATTTGCAAATAGACTATGCAGGGCCGAGGTCGAGCAGGGGGAACAAATATATTCTGAGTGTGGTCTGGTTGATGTCAAAATGGATTGAGTGTATTCCTGCACCAGATTGTAGTGCGCAAACAGCAGCTACATTACTGGTGAATCATGTATTTTCAAGGTTTGGGTTACCACAAAGAATAGAATCAGACAGAGGAAGTCATTTCACAAGCGCTCTAATGAGTAAGGTATGGCAAATACTGGGAGTGAAAAGGAAATTACATATTGCATATCGAGCTGCTTCTTCTGGTGGAGTTGAACGCTGTAATAGGTCTGTTGTGGACATATTAAAGAAGTTTGTGGCAGAAGCAGGTTTCAGCTGGGATTTACGTTTACCGTTGGTTCTAATGGCAATCTGATCAACTCCTGCCAAAGCAACAGGTACTAGCCCCATGAGGTTTTGACAGGTAGGAAAATGGTGTTACCGCAACACCTACTATACAGAACACAGAAGCAGACACTTGTAAGTGCATCTACAGTTCATGAATACATGGATGAGCTGAGGAAGCATTTACAACATGCATTTGCTTTTGTACAGCGAAATCTAGAAAGAGCTGCTGACAGTGCAAAGTCATATTATGATAAAAAGACATCAGTGAAAGAGTATTGTGTGGGCGATCAGGTGTATAAATTTAATTTTGGAAAAGGTAAACAGAAAAATTCCAAATTTCTGGCAGCCTGGCAGTGGCCATTTCGAATTATATATAAGATCTCTCCCGTGGTATACAAAATTTTGAAAACTGAAGGTGAAACAGTAACAGAACAGTTTGTTCATGTAAATCAAATTAAACCATAGCACCCCAAACATGAGGTAAGGAGACTTGAGCGTGTAGAAACAGATAAAGCCACTTGAATACATGAAAGAAAATAAATGAGTTTAGTCATAGGGCAACGGCAGAGAAATACAATAAAGGTGATTGATTATTGTAATGGAACCCAAACACTGTGACAAATATATATATATATATATATATATATATATATATATTTAAAAAATGGAGACTGAAATTAATGGAGTTATTTTACAAAATTAAAATGTGTTAAATGTTGAATGCTATTTAATGTATGTTTGTTTTCTCTCTAACATGCGCTTAATTTCAGAAGGCGAGAGGGAGAGGGCGAAATGATTTATGATGTGCATGGACATATATATAATTTTATTTTTGGCAAAAGGGTGAAGTTAGTATTGTGCTATGTACTTAATCTGTTTTTTTCTATTTGATTTTGACTATTGATTTACACATTTTGGCTTGGAGGTCATGGGACCGGAGGACACAGGAGAAGATGGAGTCCTGGAGTCCACGCGGACGGATTCCGGAGAAGCCCCGGAAGGGGGGCGAAGACCAAGGCTACAAAGCAAGCAGCATTGATGATGACGCCAACAATATGGATAATTATGATGACATTCGGAGGGAACTTCAAAATTTTAGAAGCACAGGTTGTCATTGAGCCTGGACCAGCATTTGGTATTGCGGTAGAAAAAGCTGAAGGTAGAAGGAATGAGAGGATCCAAATTGGGAGCCCTCCCGTCCCCTGCACACTATATAATGTTGTCAATAAAGACATTCAGTGAATTGCATTCAATTTCACAGATACAGAATATTCAATTCTGGTAAATGATACTTTCAAATATGAAAAGGTAGAAACATTTAATTCAAAAGAACAGAAATAACTATAATTCAATGATTGCAGTTGACTGTAGGTCAATTGGCATAAAATGCAAAGGAAAACAAGGAAAAATATCCACAAATTAAACTGTGCTTGGCTGACGCGTTTCGAGGTAATTCCCTCTTCTTCTTGAGCCTAGTAGCACTGTGACACAGTTGAGGTAGTTAGCAGAGAAAAAGGGGAGGGGAAAGAGAAAAAGTAACTATTGTGGGTATATTTTCCATAATTATGTATAGCTAACATTATGAAACACATGTTAGGAGACATTGATCAGCAGTAGTGATTGTCTAGCAACAATACAGAATATTGAGATGGTTATCATATGACATACTGTTCATTTAGTAAGACGTTCATGGTAAAGACAAGCATCATGTGATTACAAGGTACTGTTCAATTATAAGCAGGCCCGTTGAGCACCAATTAGAGAGAACATTAGTTAGCTGGGTGGTAATAGTGGCATTAAATTAGTGCGGTATCTATATGAGTGATCACTTGACAGGAAACAACCTGCTAATAAAGGTTAAAGGATTAGAAGTGTGAGGAAGTGAAATATGTATATATATATATATATATATATATATATATATATATATATATATATATATATATATATATATGTTTAAAATAATTCTAGGGAGGCAGTAACTCATCAGGCCGATAGTTGTATGGTAAAAAATAGGTTTAACAACTCACATGTCTCAAGAGATGGATAGTAGTGTCTATCTCTTGTCGTGGAGCAGAACAAATCCTTGCATCGAAGCGAATGAAATACCAATGTATTCAACTGTGTTAGGTTAACCTAACTACTTCTGTAAAGGTGAAAAGGTGAAAAAAAAATTAAGAAAAAGATGCATTTCAACTGACGGCTATTAAGTCACTGGTTGGTGTATACTAATCCATCATACTGCCACAACTGGGGTTATGGAAATCAAGGGTAAAAAGAAACTCACTATTGCAACAGTCCCCATGGGCACTTGAATGCAGAGGAAGCGTAGCTGAGAATTTCATGAGCAACGTGATATGCAGATTTTGTGTTTTCTTGCGAGTCCATAGTATTCTGCATGCTCTAAAAAGAGGGGAGTGCAGGTATGAGCTATGTATGGAAGAAAGAAACTCGTCAGGAAAAAGGTACATCTAAATGTACTTCAAATACCTGATGCGGTCTGATGGAAGCTCAGCAGCAGAAATGGCACAGGACGTGCCGGTTGCTTCATGAGCGGTCATAGAAGCCGTTATTTAATGGATGTATTAAAGTTCACTGTCCTACGAAAAGTCGTTACCATGCAGTGGCCCTTGAACGGTATCTGTAAGGAGACGAACGAATATGGATGCTGGCGGGATCACAAAGTAAGCACCTCTAAATAGTATGTAAAAACGGAATGAATACCTGTTGCCAAGTAGCGTACGCTGTGTCTGGTACAGGTTGCACTCTGGAGAGCGTGACAGTTGCTACAGTGATCAAGATCAGTGCATCATGTGGTGTTGGCTATCATGTAGGCCTAGAAAGGTCAAAGGCTGAAAGAGTAATAGAAACTAGAGGCAGACTGGATGCAGTAAGTGACTAGAGTGGGTTCCATGTTGAAAAGGGGCACTCTAAGCTAAAAAACCATACAAATTCTACACAGCAATCTAATGCTCTTGATTGGTGTGAAGCGGGTGCTCTTTCACAATGAACAGTAATTACGTATCTTAAAGTTATGTTACTGATGGAGTGTCACATGACAGTGGAATCGTCGTTGCATTGCTTATTAATGTCGTAGAATGACACTAAATACTTATACAGTAAGGTTAAATGTAGTGATATACAATACTTGTACCGTGTCGTCATGGTGACAATATGTGATGTTGTTACTAGAGTTACACCGCTGGGTCATCGTCTAATTTGCTGGGAAGTCCTCTAATGTTGAGAACTAGGGTTCATAATGTAAAACAGAAGAAAAGTATGTAAGTAATTCGAAATGGGTAAAGAGCAAACACGTTCATAAGAGTTACAATCTCTGAGATCAACATGTGACCTCCAAGTGGAATAGAGTCAAGCAGTCATCTGGTTCAGATGAAGCATCTTAGTGAGAATTCTTCAATAAGACCTTTAGGATCTAATGTATCCAAGTAGTGGATCCAATACTTTTATCGTCTTGATAAGAGTGATTGATAATCACCTCCTCTATGGGGCCGTTTCACCACTTCCAAAATCTGGAATTTTAGTTGAGCTATAGAGTGACTGTTTTCTAAGAAATGTCTTACCAGTGGTGACTTAGTATTTTTGCATCGGATTGTTGATTTGTGCTCGGTCCACCTCTCCTTGGCGGGTCTGGTTGTCTGGCCGATGTACAGAAGTCCACACAGGCATTTAATGGAGTAGATTAATCATGGTGTGAGGCATGTTGCATAATCTTTCAATTTACTTTTCTTCCTGGTCTGGGGATGGTTGATGGAGTCACCTTTGATCACGCTGTTGCAATGCGAACAAGACAGACACGGGAAGGTGCCTTTTCTTTTTGTTTTTAGAAATTGTTGTTTTTCTTTGGGCGGTCTCTCCGCCTTTACCTATTTATCACGTAAGTTACGGCCTCTCTTGAATGCCATCATCGGCGCTTTAGGAAAAAGTTTGTGGAGAGTTGGGTCAATTTGGAGTATTCCCCAGTGTTTCCTAATTGTCTTGCTAGTTTGGAAGCTCTGACGGGAGAATTTGGATATATATAAGAGTGGTGATTCCTTCTCTTTACTTTTCACAGATAATAATTGTTCCTTAGATCTCAGGTCAGAGCTTTCCTTAGCCTCACTCAATATCGAGGCAGTGTACCCTCTTGATTCAAATTTGTCAATCAGTTTGGAACACTCTGTGTCTAGTCCTGCTGGGTCTGATATGATCCTTTTAAGTCTCAACATCTGGCTGAATGGAAGGCTCTTGAGCATTGCTTTTGGGTGAAAACTTGTGAAGTGGAGGAGAATATTGGCATCTGTTGGTTTGTGGTAGACCAATGTGGATAGAGTGTTGTTCTTGATCTCTATATTTACATCCAGGAAATGTAGTAATGGCCTGCCTACCTCCATGGCGAATTTGATATTGTCATGTACTGAGTTAAGGTATTCCAAGAATAATAACAAATCTTCCTCTGGGCCACACCATATGCCGAAGACGTTGTCAATAAAACGCTTCCACATCAGTATGCATGCAGACCACCGGGGGTGATCTAATACAAATTTCTTTTCAAAGCGATACATAAATGTGTTCGCATATACATGGGCCATAGAAGACCCCATGGACGTACCTGTTTTCTGTAAGAAAAATGTGTTTTGAATTCTGAAGTAACTGTTGTATAATATCAAATTGAGTAGTTCCAAAACGAGTTCTGGGTTGCCACTGGAGGATGGAGAATTAAGAGGAAGCCATTCAACTGACTCAATCCCTTCCCTATGGGGAATGGAAGTATACAGGCTGCAGACATCGGTAGAAGAAGCACCAGGATTTATCATGAGTGATAGAAGGATGATTTTCCAGAAAATTTATATACCCTTGAATCCTGATACTCTGATGGAAAAACATTTTAACAATACTGAAATTAAAGCTGAGCAAACTAAGGAGTGGCTGGAACTAAGAAAAGAGGACGCTAAGCAGTCAATAAGAGATATGTTGATGCAATTGGAGAAAACATTTGTGAATTCAGCAGACATAAAGAAAAGGAGAGGAAAAAGAGGAGCAGTAATGCTTGCAGTCTCATTGGTGATGTCTATAATTGGATCCATAATAGGTTCCACAATGTCAACAGCCATTGCCATTTCAGTAGGGACGCTGAGTACTAAAGCACAACAACTGAGTGTTGACCTAGAAATAATACAAAAAACCTTAGATGGGATTAGAGGGGGATTAGATGAAGAAGTAAGGTTCATAAATGAAACTGCGGTCATATTGAATGAACAAGCGGATGTGAATCAACGGGCAAATAAATTGATTATTAAGCATGACCGAACATTAAGTGAAATACTGAATATAATGAGTCCTGTTGATAGACTATTGACGAATTACATGAGAGAAGTTCAAACTGCAATTTCACAATTGATTCGAGGACATATACCATTGTACTTCGTTTCACAGGATATTATTCATCAAATGATAGAAAGGTTGACCAGAAGGGAGATTGATATGGTGCAAGTGAAAATTGCATTTGAAATGGGCAATGCAATGTCCTTATATGTGGATTTGGAAAGGTTGGAAATAGGGTTTTTATTATGCATCCCATACATAGCTCCTGAACTTATTTATCAAACTAAGTGGGTGCACAATGTGGGATTTTGGCAAGAAGATAAGTTTATTTAGACCAGACTCCAAAAGTGGTGGCATTTCAGGCATGGGAGCCTGAGGTTTACTTGATCCCAAATTTGGAAACCTGTGTAAAATTTAAAGAACAAAATTACATGTGTCCGGGTAAACCGTTTGTTCCTGATGATACAGACGCTATTTGTGGTTTGTGGTTTGAAATCTGACCCAAGTATATCAGGAAGATGTGAATTAGTTATTAGCAATATGGGGGGTGAAGAGTTGGCACAAGCTAAAATGGTCAAAGGTAAATGGTTGGTCAGCACCTGTATGAAGAATCTAACAGTGGTTCATTTAAATCATGGAAAATTTGTCGTAAAACAGGTGAAATATAATGTGTTTTACTTACAGGTTCCGAAGGACACAATTGTTTCAATTGGAGGTTTAACATTATTTCACATTACACACGATATTTGGGAAAGCCAAGTAGAAAATGTTGAATTTTTTCAAAGGGATGCATTTCCAATAGACCAGGATGTGTAGTTCTTATTGAATCCTAAAGAAAAGCATGTTGTGAAAATAAATGTAAGAAAAAACAATATCACAGTCAGTAACCTGGGTATAATAGAAGTGGAAAAGTTTAATTGGGTAACCTGGGGGGAACGTTCTATGGTGGGTTTAGCTGTTATAGTGCTCATAATTGAGAGGATGGTTAATTGTTTTGTCTGTAAAGGTGAAGATGTTGCTCATGATATTAGCTACAACAGGGAATGAAAGATATCCCAATACACATGCATTTTAAGAAAAGGAGCAGGTTGAGTTTCTTCCAATTGTGGCATGGACCATTTCCAAATTCTCCGAAAAAGGAGGGTATGTAGTATAATTTATTGTAATTTGGCGTGCAGCACCACTGCATGGGATCACATTATTGCTATAATGTGGCACACATATAGCCAGCCAGATGTTGCCATTGTAACATATGGATATGCAAATGAAGACAGGTTTCAGATTTAAAAGCATAATAGATTTTTTTTTCTTTCTTATTTGAAATGCCTCATTCACAGGAGAACACATGAGCTATCTAATTGACTGACTTAATTAACCAATATTAACACTAATTCTAACTAAATAACATTATAATGTGCTCTCCATGTAGAAAAAGGAGGCAGGAAAGACCTGTTCTGAGATTCCGTTTAAAAGTGCATTTTTCTCTGATTTTCTCTGGCTGCACTGAAATGTGAAGGATGGAAAGGCAACAGGAAATCAAACAGAAACAGTTATTACAGTATGAAGATCCCATTGTTTGTGAAACAGGGGTGGCAACCTAATACACTTTCTGTTAATATTATTGGAGGGAAGTATATCTGAAGACAGGCTGTGTAAACAACAGCGCTTTGCTGGACGAGCTCTGACAGAATTATAGTCAGTTCACTTTTGCGCAGCTGCAGTGAGGTCACCTTTGCTGGGCTGATGGGAGGAGTCGTTCCAGCTGCACTGCTGACCTTCAGAGACAGGGGGTTTCTGGTCACTTGGCACCGGCTTGAGAACTGCAGATTTCAGATTGAACTGCATGTTCTCGCTGTGCACTTTAAAAAGAAAACCCCAGGCCCATTCATCGGAGGTCACCAGCCAAGGGAGATGGCATGTGGGAGAACTGCAGATAACTGGTAATTATCAAAGTGAATGGAGATTATTGCGACTGCTGTACGAATTACCTAATATATATCAGGCAGGCAGAGTAGAAAAAAAAAGGAATCCCCTGTGTTTAATTGACACTTTATAATGTTGCAAAGTAAATATTGTTCTTTTGCTGCATGTTTTCATTTTTCTCTTTGTACAGATGATGCAAAGTGAATCTCGTTCTGCTGCTGTAAATATTTTTCTGTGTATTTCTGTAAAAAAAAAACAAGGGTAAGATCGTGTTCTGAAACACAACTGTTTATAAAACACAAAAATACATGAAACAGATGTGTAGTGTGTTTTTGTTTTTCTCTTTTCTTAGTGCATCTGGAATAGCACTTGTGATATGGGGAAGATTTTGAGGTAGTGCATTTGTCATTTTTCCCATATAGATAAAACAACAGAAAGAGTAAGGTGTCTAAAATTAAGACTTAGTAATTATAAATAGTTGTGTGCGTGATTCCACTCAGGTGTTTGTGTGTGTGTGGTTTCTGAGTGGAATACAATACAATAGTCCCTGCTGGGCGTACATGAATCAGCAAAAAGAGGCCTATGGAAACATAATTCACTAACGTAAATAAATTAGTGATAATACCACATGTTATTGTGAATACTTTATGGAAACATGGTTCACTGGTGTGGATAAATCAGTGATAACAGCCATAGGTGGCACTCTACATGAAAATGTGGTGTTTCTGAATAATGTAGGTCCGAGGCCTCTAGAGATCACACGAACAGTCTAAACAAAAGAAGGGGGTAGGGGGGTGTTGTATGTTGGGGCCACAAATAAAACAAAGAAATTATGCTCACCAAAATACCACCAACAAAAATGTATACCACTAAATGATCCTTTATAATGTAATAAGGAATGCTCACTGAAAGGAAGTAAGGCCAGACCCAATCTAAATGCAAGGAGTAGTCATCACCAAATTAGCATTATTTGGCGGTTTTAAAATACCACCAGACCCCAAATCTACACAAAATACCCTACAGGGCACAATCGTAAGCTTGTCTTTAGTCTTTAAATTTACGTTGCAGCTCCACCCAACCTGGACCAAACCTTTTGATTTATATAGTCTAATACCATACACATCCTGTTCATGATGTCGTTTCCCAAATAGAACTTGTTTTGTGTCCTGCTCACGATCCACACATTGTGATGAATACTCTTAGGGTGAATTGTAATCTTTAACAGGCATCCTCCTACAATTCTTTGTCCCAACTCGGGGTCATCTAGACCAAAAATGTGTTGATTCTTTATTAGGAACTTTGGGATCTCCTCCCTTCAATTATTTGCTGGAGTATCTTTTCATTAATGAAACTTCTTTCATGTTCAAAGTAGCTTCAATCATTTCAACATGACCATTCACATGGATAGGGATACAATGCTGCCCTTCCCCCATGTGTATTTCTGAGATTGTTGAAATGTGTTTTTCTTTATTTAATTCTGAAGTGAAATTTGGTTTGCGTTTTTCTTCACTTAGATAAAAACGCAATGTGTTTTCATTTATTTCTGTTTGGCAGGTTGTTTTGGGGTCCCAAAAAATCCCCAAAGACTGCTTCTCTTTTTCTCCTTGCTTTTCATCCTGACACATGAGAATGACAGTGACACTACGCTCACAGCCATTCCGAAGATATACTTTACTGAACTTTCTGATTTAGCAAAGGTGTGGAATTCTTTTACACTGTTGCTTTGGGTCATTTCTTTCTAGGGTCTCAATGTTTTTTAGCTAAGGACCATAGTACTCGATTACCCCATCAATGAGGGGTGTTAACGTCTTTAGGCAATCATCCCCATGAGAAAGGTTATTTCATTATGGATGTGATCAACACTTCCTGTCTCAAACCGATGCTTCGCTATCTTTATGTCAACCTCAGTGACACCTTTGATGGGTATTTCTTCCCCATTGGAATTGTGTACACGGCCTGTATCCCCAGATGATCCGAAATGAAAGTGCAATGTACACACCTGCTGGTGGGTTTTTTCCCAATTGAAGTAATAACAATGTGCTACCTACTGGAAAGAGTAGCTAATTTGGTGGTTTCCTGTCTCTTACGAATATAGGCCACAATTCTAGCCCTCAGTTTGGGAAGCTGCAGTGCGGGTTTAAACTTTGCTGTGTCAATACATATCTCAAGCTCCCAATTTTCCCCAAATACATTTTCAGATGGATTAACCAGGCAATGCATTTTACCCCTCTTTTTGCTAGAATTTCCAAGATAATAACTCTGGTAAGATCAGCCTTGGGGTTTGTCAGCCATCAGTCAAGAATCTAAGGCCTACCTCTCGGTCGCTTACAAAATGTGGGCCAATCGGGGAGGGCACAAAGTTTTTAATGAAATGGTTTTCTGACACTTGTAGATCAACAGCTTCAGTGAAGCCCTATAATGAGGCACCATAAACGGCCGCTGTGATTGCTTTACTCTTGTAGAATTTCAAAATTCTATTCAGTGGCTGGTTTCTATATAATGTCATGAAACGCGAGACCACACCCATTGCTTGTTTCAATTTCATGGTTTGTTTCGAAATATGTCTACTGGCTTTCAGGCTGGTTGAAAAACGTATTACATGGTAGTCAAATTCCTTGACACATTGGACTTCAGTATTGCTACTAAACATATATGGCATCAGACCACGTCATCAGTGAGGTGTGAAAACCATTACAGTGGATTTGCATGCGTAGGCCTGAAGGTCAAGTTTATTTATAAAGGTGGTATAGGCCGTGATTAGGCAATGAAGAGCTCTACGTGTTTCTTGCAATCAGCACCGTATTTTCAGTGTTAGCCAGCACTGGGAGACTAAAATTGCCAACCCTCAGGACATCATCCTTTACATTGACTAGGGTTTCCCATAGAACATTTATGTATAGGCCTGTCATACACCTGAGATGACTGAGAAATAGTGCATTGTCCTTGGTCACCACTCCTCACACAAGCTCTAGTGTTGTGAGGCCAGTTACTCAGTAGCCTTACCAATTCTGGTGGCCAGTCCAGGGACCTGAGCATATCCCAAACCTTATCAAAGGCCATGCTTGGTACATGAACACCAGATATAAAGGCTCATGCCATAGAAAAAGGGAACTGGCAGCAATCATGTATACATTCAAGGCTTGCTCTACTGTGCCCACTCCAATTCAGAATCCAGGTTGGACTGTGGAGAGAATTTGCTTATGTGATGCCCAGTATTCTAGTCTAGATAATCCAATGTGCCCAAAGATATTACAAAGGGAGTCCACCAGGAATATGGGGCTGTAGGA
Organism: Ambystoma mexicanum; assembly: GCF_040938575.1. Taxonomy (NCBI): domain Eukaryota; kingdom Metazoa; phylum Chordata; class Amphibia; order Caudata; family Ambystomatidae; genus Ambystoma; species Ambystoma mexicanum. Next base: position 101,875,064 of record NC_090931.1, read on the forward strand.
CACCCAATTTTCCCTGTCTCCCTTTTAAAAGATTGGGTCAGTTATGCCTGACGTCCAAGTACATGGAAACATCTCACATGTCATAATCACATTAAAGCCATCAGTAAGGATTGGCGCCCATAGTTCTATTTTGGATGGGAATTGCTCTTGGGCAATTAGGCAGTTTTTGTTTGATGATGGCAAGCTTTAATTCTGGGACCGAGAGTACAATTTGATGTGTTTATTTATGTAAGAATGAGTGTTAAAAACTATGGTTCCTTGAGCCAGCACATCTCAATTATGTATACAAATTAAAGTTACTTCATTTAGGATGCAACACTTTCAACCTGTGCCACCAATATACTTATGGAGTGCAAATTACTCATTTCACTAACGTGCAAGAGATTCCCAATTTACCAAATGAACACACTTTAATTTGTTAGATTATTTTAGTTAGATTATTTTATTCTTATCGATAAACTAAGTGAAAAATATAATTCAGAAAATGCCAATATATCTTAGACAATTGAGATTGATATTGACAGTTAAAAGAATAATTGAAGCTTATTAATTTAGAAAAATCAGTGACACTCAGTACCCATTTCCATTTAGTAGGCGGACGAGAAGCACTGAGGTGATCCCTATGTACAGTTAGTAGGCGGAGGAGAAGGCCAAAGCACTGCGTGGAACCCCATGTGCATTTAATAGGCAAAGGAGAAGGCCAAAGCACTGCGTGGAACCTCATGTGCATTTAATAGGCAAAGGAGAATGCCAAAGCACTGTGTGGAACCCATGAGTGTTCAGTAGGTAGGGGAAAAGGCCAAATCACTGAGTGGAACCTCATGTGCAATTAATAGGTGGTGGAGAAGGCCACAGCACTGTGTGCATCCCCATGTGCATTTAATAGGCAAAGGAGAAGGCCAAAGCACTTAGAGGAACCTGATGTGCAATTAATAGGTTATGGAGAAGGCCAACGCACTGTGTGCATCCCCATGTGGATTTACTAGGCAAAGGAGAAGGCCAAAGCACTGAGAGGAACCTCATGTGCATTTAATGGGTGAAGAAGAAGGTCAAATCACTGTATGGAACCCATGTGCACTTGGTAGGTGAAGTAGAAGGCCCTACGCACTGAGGTTATTCCCATATACATTTAGTGGGTGGAGGAGAAGGCCAAAGCACTGTGTGGAACCCCATGTGTGTTTAGTAGACAGAGGTGAAATCCAAACACTGAGAGGAACCCAATCTACATTTAGTAGGTGGAGTAGAAGGCCAAAGCACTGCATGGAATCCCATGTGCATTTAATAGGTGAAGGAGTAGACCAAAGCACTGAGAGGAACCTCATGTGCATTTAATAGGCAATGGAGAAGGCCAAAGCACTGTGTGCTTCCCCATGTGCATTCAATAGGCAAAGGAGAAGGCCAAAGCACTGAGAGGAACCTCATGTGCATTTAATGGGCAAAGGAGAAGGCAAAGCACTGTGTGGAACCCCATGTGTGTTTAGTAGGTAGAGAAAACGGCCAAAGAACTGCATGGAACCCCATGTGCATTTAATAGGCAAAGGAGAAGGCCACATCACTTTATGGAACCTCATGTGCATTTTGGTAGCTGGAGTAGAAGGCCCTATGCGCTGAGGTGATCCCTGTGTACATTTAGTGGGTGGAGGAGCAGGCCAAAGCACTGTGTGGAACCCCATGTGTGTTTAGTAGTTGAAGGAGAAGGCCAACACACTGAGGTGATCCCCATGTACATTTGGTGGGAGGATTAGAAGGCCAAAGCACTGAGTGAAACCCCATGTGTGATTAGTAGACAGAGGTGAACTCCAAAACACTGAGAGGAACCCAATCGGCATTTAGTAGGTGTAGGAGAATGACAAAGCACTGATGGGAACCCTATGTACCTTTAGTAGGCAGAGAATGGCAAATCACTGAGAGAATACCATGTGTGTTTAGGAGGTGGGGAGGAGGCCAAAACACCGAGTGAACCCTATGTGCATTTAGTAGGCAGAGAATGGCAAAGCAATGAGAGAATTCCATCTGAATTCAGAATGCTGAGGAGGAGGCTGAAGTAATGACAAACCCATGTGCATTTAGCAGGTGAAGGAGAAGGTGAAAACAGTCAAATGTCTATGTGCATGTATTGATGGGAATAGGTCAAATAAATCAACAGAGCTGATTCAGTACCTAAACGTGGCAGGAGCAGAGTAGAGATCACAAGAGGAATGTATCTGGTGGGTGTTTTTCACTTGCTACAGCAGTATCTGTTCGCAGTGCAGATTCCCAGCTATAATATGGGTCTCTGCAGGCCCATGCTGGTGACCTTGTAGCCATAGCTCTCTTCTACTTCAAAGACTGGGGCATTTGGCATTCAGGATGAGTACATTGAGTACCCACCAACTGTTTGCTACATAGGAGGAAGAAGAGATGACATCAGCTCAGCAAAAAAGATAGCAACCCACAAGTCAATATGTCTTAACATTTCCCACCTCGAATTTCCTTGGAAATTGAAGACAATGAAGAACATGACAAAGATTATTCCCCATCCGTTGATGCAAGATTGAGAGTCGGGGATCTCTACTTTGACAATAGCACAGATCGCGAGGGAGACCAAGAGAAGGAAGAAGCGGGTGCAAGCATTGAACAACCCATGTCATTTCAAGTGCATGCATTGCACACAGGAAGCAAGCGGTGTCCAGTCAAAGGATCTAAAACAAAAGGATCGAATACAACAAGGTCGAGTCAAAAGGACTGGAAAAAAGGTCAAAAGCCTTTTTTTAAAATGTATATTTTTTGGGGGGGTTTCCGTATAGGTAAAAAATTGTTTTTTACACCAAAAATGGTGGTTTGGAGGGGGACACCCCACAAAATAATAAAATTAAAATTTGACCTTTTTGTTTTCGGTCTTTTTGACTCGACCTTATTGCATTTCGATCCTTTGTATTCGATCCTTTGACCGATAACCAAAGCAAGCTGCAGAAAGTCCCCTTGTGGGAGTGAATAGTCTTTTTAAAAAATGGTCTTTGCAGTCCATCTGAATAAAAGCACTGATTCCTCAGTGAGAATCCCCTATGCAGGATCCACTGCAAAGAACCTCAAGCAGACTCCAAGGAGCAGGAACCGCTAAGCCCTGTGAAGCCCTCCCAAACATTTAGAAATGTGGCGGCCTTGTATGGTGAAGAAAGCAGGAAGCTCATAATTGAACCTGTCACCTATGCAAGAATAGTGTCTTGTGAGGTAAGCCGGGTGCCCATTTTGGGACCTACTCCCTGTGGGATTACATGAGACAGAATTGCCTGCGTGGTGGCAAAAGGAAACGGGGAAGGACAGCATGCCACTACTGTGCACCATTACATCAGATAATCTCACTGATTTTCTGATTTGCATAAGACTTGTAGAAGCATCACTTTTACCTGAAAATCCCAGGACCTTGGATAACATATTTGTTGTGGAAGGAATTGTAATGGCACCGGACAGATGTAATCGTAAAACGTCCACCTAACAATGGCCATGTGGATCAGTGCTTAAGGTATAGATTTCGAAGACATATCCAGACACTGGGTCATCTTCCACAGTACCTTTCATCAGCAAAGCTTAGCATATTAGCCAACAAATGTCATTTGCCAGGAAGCCATATTGTTTACGGAAGGGTTTGACGGCAGGTTCCACAGGGGAATTGATCTCTGGGAGAAAGTAAAGGAGGTTGTTGGACATTGGCTCACGCCTGGTGGTTTGCTAGAGGAGTTTGTTGCAGCTGCCAACTGATCTAATATTGTAGCAGCCCTAATGCTATACAAAACCATGCATGTGCGCTGCTTTTCCAATATCCACCATCTTGTAGTTCCTCATTTCACAGGCTAGTTACTGCCACTACATGTGATAAGTGTAGCCAAGTAGTTCTGCGCTCACTTTGCCACTCCTACAGTCCCTGCAATATGTTATGAAAGCTGCAGTCAAACCATCAGATCCTAGGCTAGGAACGAAAATAGCTAGTAAAATAGAGCACCTTTCCCAAACCAAAATGGCGCCCAAACGTGATCACGCAACGCAGCATATCACGTGAATTGAAATTAGCCATCGGATCCATTATGGTCACGCGTTTGCTAGCGTGAGTGAAAACGAAACAAAGTTAGAAAGTGCCGCATGAATTAATCTCATTCTCAAAAAAGGAGGAGTTTTCAGGTGATTGAAGCTATGACATGACCACTACACCGACCATATATAAGAACGGCAGGAAAACCAACAGATACATCAGGTTATCAGGCCATAAGAAGAACGCTGGAGAGCAGAATTTGAAAATATCTACCAAAAATTAAGGTAAGCTCAGGATCTGATTAGATATTAGGCATTGAAAGATTAGGGGCAAGCCGCACAACATTAGCTAATTGAAGTGTCCATCTTTTCCTAGCCCAGAGTGTGCAATTTTCAAATTGGAACTACCGCATAGAAATTAAGATGTTCAAATCAAATGAACAAGATTGAGAGAAAATTGGGAGTGAGTATATAAGCTTTATATTAGTGTCTGCAACACATACAAAAGGACATTATGCTGAAAATATGTTTTTTTCTTTATTTTTTAGATCCAATTTTGAGAAACAATTGTATAACGAACAAATATGGAATTAATTTCTTAGTTATTCCCTCCTAAAGATCTGTCTGAAACCCAAGACAGTGAAACACGTGTAGAGGGCACAAGAATTGTAACTTTAAGTGAAAAATAACTGAGCTGAGGGTGCAAGCTATTTGGTTTCTGTCTTTTTTTATTTAAAGACAACATTACTATATTGATGTTATGAAAGCTGCAGTCAAACCATCAGATCCTTTACAATGAGCTAAAAATTGCAATGCCAGCTCGGCTGAATTCTACCATTGGCAGATACAGGCAGAGTCAAGGGGGTGGTTGCCTACCTCGTGCTCCTACTTGGTGCCTAGTTCGCCCCTTTACCCATCATGGGGCCACTGGCCAGCCCTGCCGGCTCACAGCACAAAAATATATATATCTTTTTTAATGGCACGCATGTGCATACTGACGTAGTTGCATGCAGGTTGCTAAGCAACAATATTGATTAGCACCGCCAGCAGGCCCCACATATTCTGATACTTCTGGGATGTGCTGCACAGCCTGGATTTATTCCGGTGCAATGCCTGTCTCTGCCTGGAAACATGAAGACCTAAATGTAAACACACGTGTTTCTTAATATATGTTTAGATGCTTGTTTGTATGACTGCGTGTGATGCATGCAGTGTGTGTGTGTGTGTGCGTGTGTGTGCGTAAGACTAATTGAGTGATTATTTAACTGTCCATGCATGAATGTGTATTCAAGCATCAGTGTGCATGTGTGTGTTTTTGTGTGTGTTATTTCGTGCCTGACTGAGTATGTGGATTTCTGGGCATAATTGTGAGTGTGAATGGGTTTGTATGGTCTGAGAACTGTGCTGAATTGTATTGTGTTCTCCATTTCATGCACGTGATTTACAGTGACCATTACTGGCATAGATAGGTTGTGATTGCAGACTCATGAAAATGGCGCAAAGTGCTCCTGTGTACTGTTGGTGGAATGGCATTGACTAGCCTTTTCCATGTGTGACACTTGATAATTAACTGTAAAAAAATGTATGTTATTTTACCTAATTTGTCTGAAATATTTAGCTTTTAATAACTGCCCATGAATCAATCAATGTACTGTTTTTTAATGTGTTTCCGAAGTGAACCAATGGTAAACTGCATGGCATTTTACACAATTTTCCTCAGAAATTGCTCTGCAAGGTGCTCCATTTCAACACATTACTGAAACATTTTTTTTAGGGGGAGAACCCCAAAACCCCACTGGCCTCTTTAATTATTTTGGGCTTCCTTGCATCACTGGGTCACTCACGCAAATTTGAGGAAATAATTAGCCCCCTACAATTGAAACATTCACCAGCTGTGAGGGATGCCTCACCTAGAATCCTGATGACCCCTCAGAAACGCCCCACCCCCCACCATCCTGGCACTCAAACCTGCCTCTGCAACTGAATTCAACACTTCCTCTGCTGGAACACCTAAGAGAACAGAGAAAAGCAGTGAATGACTACTGCAATATCCACAGAGCCGGTAACTACTGAACATGTATAGGGTGGCAAATGTTGGACAATGCTTGTACTTTGATGCATCGTTTTGAAGAAGCTAAGCAACAGGTTAGCCTGTATCCTACATCACTTAAGGAGATTTTATTTATTTAATTATTTAATACTTCCACTGGTGTATCTGTTGGAATCATAACTATCCAACACAATAATGAACATGAACTGTTTGGTGGTGCAGAAGCTGGCCAAGTATGAATCTTTGTCATTTTTTCTGACAGGATCCATAAATTGGTGTATTCAAAAAAAACTTTTTTTTATCTTAATAAATTAATCATTATTCCAAATAACCAATTTCACGTAGGAGCAACAACTACCCAATTGCAGTTTGTTATTATAGAATCAGGGGCTAGTGCAGATCTGTAAACAATGAGTGAGAATGTCCCTAAGAGCCCACAAATGTAAACACAAATTAAAAAATCAGATGGACGCTCTCAGAGATTCAGGTAAACTTTGCATCCTACTACTACCAGACCTGCCCGCCACATTTGATTTAGGGCTCAATGGGATTGGGGATAGAGGTAACAACGAGCAGATTACAACTGGCCCGTTGTTACCTCCTACTTCCCCGCGCGGGACCCGGAAAGCACACCGGGTTTTACCAGGCGTCCGATCCGGGTCCCGCAATGAGAACCTCGTAATGGTGCGGTGGTGCGGAGTGGGTTTAACGGCACCGGCTCCATTACCGACACCGTTAAACCTATTCCGCACTAGTTGTCATATCTCTCAAATTGGGAGAGATGTACATTGGTTACCGATTCAAGCCAGCATCTTACATAAAACTCCCCTACCTATCTTAATGAGTGCCTTATGCGCAAAGTTCCCATCAGAACCCTACGATCAAACTCCAGCACTCACCTGGTTACCCCCCCGTTTCAAGAACTCAAGATCAGGTCATTTCTAACAGTTTCATTATTGCAGCTCCTAGGATTTGGAATTCCCCAGCAACCCATATCACTAATGTAACATCCCACACCCAATTCAAGAAACTGTTAGAAACCTGGTTATTCAATAAATACTAAGACTACCACTGGTGCCTAGCACATAACCCTGGACTGTAGAACCCTGATTGATAATAAAATGACTCCTTCAATTGTATTATGTTGATTTGTTTCACCCCCACTGCTCTATATAGTCTATTGTGTTACTATGTTCTTTTATGCATGTGCTGAGTAGGTATGTCCTTCTCAATGTGTATCCTCTTTGTACCTATATGTATCTTCCTTCAATTGTAACCAGTAAGCAACACATCTTCCTGTAACTTATGCCGTGATACCTCAGGTTGGGCGTACTAACAAATGCACTACATAACATAAGTAAATAAATAAAACACACTGAACAACTATTAAAACAAATAATCATGCTGTTTGTTTTTGTTGATTAGCAAGACACTACATCAAGCATCTACACACGTTTCAACCCGTTCTGCTTATTGTAGGGTCTTCTTCAGGATGGTTGATATTGTTTAGGCATGACACTTACGCTTTGTCTACACATCTGCCCTATCATCCTTATTCTGTAATAACACAATGCAATTGGGTAGTTGTTATTCCTACATGAAATTGGTTATAGTCCATCAGCCAGTAAAATGGCATGGGCAGTTTTGAGTCACATTCCAATTGGCTAATACATTTCAAAAAGAAATGATCTCCGGAGTCCAAATTAAAAGCAAAATAAGTCTCTTTATTGGTAAAACCATAATACCCATAATGCACAAGCTGCGGGTTAAAGCGTTTCGCAATGCTCCCGATGCTTGTTCAAATTAAATGGGTTATGTGAAATAATTAATTCATTAAAATAAAAAAAAAGATTTATTTGAGTACACCGAAGTTTTGTTATTATGAAGGTGCTGAAAATGTGTATTCTAAATGTCGGCTCCCTATCAATGGTAGGAGGATCCATAAATTGCTAGGTTGAAGGGGAATATATAGATAGCACCTTGTGAGAAAAGGTCAGAGAGTTGTCATTGAAAAGAGGATGTGCTATCCATGCACGAGGATGCACTTAAGAGGCATTTGAAAGTTCAGATGGAATAAGAAGAGATAGCAAAGGTCAGAGGTCAGAAACCCGGTGCGACACTTCACCACTGCAAAGAGGGCTTTGACAATCTTTCCAACATTGATAAATGTCTGAGGCTGTGAGAAAGAACCCTCCCTCACTTTGGCTTTCTGTCTGCATTGGGCTCTTCATGAGAATTCAGTGGGCCCACTGCAGAAGGTTGATGTCTATGTACTTTACAAAAGCAACTGCATTTCGCTTATGATCCACTGCCATCACGGTTTGAAAAGCTGTCATTGTGGACATGTGTATCCATTCAATTAGTTGTGGAAAACCTAAGCAGCCCCCCCCCCCCCCGCCAGCTGGCTGTGTGAGAAGTTTTTTAGCACTGCTGGGGCTATTGTCTCAGATCCCATGAGATACCTCAACGGTAAGCATGAGAGAGCTTACTTTCACTAAAATGATTGAGGATCTCATGTCCAAAGAGTTTGGTGGGACGAAACAGCAGACACATCTCTTGGAGGAGCCTACAACAGATTACTCAGACAATTAGGATGTTTGTGCAAGCCAACTATAATCAGACACATGAAGAAACATCGGGATGGATAGTGGAGATGTATACCCTGACAGACTGAGTTGAGAGCATTGCCAAAATATAAAAAGTTACATTTTTCCTTCATCCCGGATACTATTTGGCTCTATCAAGTAGCAGAGGCAACCTCTGAGTCCTAGTAACACACTGACAATCTTGGGGTTCTGTCTCAATCTATTTGTCTCTTCCAACCAGCTGAGCTCCCACAACATCGTCTACATACTGCTTCATTCTGTACTTCTTCAGCCCATTTAACAGAAACATTGGATTCAGTGACTCTGCCTGAACTTATTTGGCTATACCAACCAGCAGATCCACTCTCTAATTCCTAGTACCAAGCTCTCAAACTGGATGCGTTGCCTCTATTTACTTGACTCTATCAACCAGCCTAGCCATTAAAGTGGGACAAATTCAAAATGATATGCCTTCAAGATACATGGCTACACTCCCCTCCTGTACTTGATGTCTTTACCACACTCGTCAATCCTGCCTCAATGGGCAAGAAGGAGAGACCAGCATCTGGGCTACTTACCCTCATAAGACAAGACAACTACTTCAGCGTCAAAGAAACATGGAACCTAAATTTGTATACGCAAGTGACGCTCTTCATAACCCTGGGGATAAGGACTAATACCCCTGAATTACTAATTATAGGACAGTCTGCTGGAATTCAGTGGGAATAGAGGACATAAAATTCAGCAAGGAAATAATGACTCTTCTTGACAACCTAGTAGAAACATTACAGGACCCATTACAGGACGCACTCATCAGGGGAACTGGGTCAGAACTCGGATTACCTCCTACTTAAACTGAGGTTCTCGTCAAACCGCACTATTGCCTTCCAACTTGTCTACCGCCCACCAGGCCCCTCTATTGAGTTTCAGGAGGCCATTATCCATGCACTATCAAATAACCTCAAAAAATCATCCAAAGTCCTGCTTCTAGGTGACCTCAATTTAGGGCTTAATGATCCCAATGATATTAATTCCCTCGCCTTACAAAAAGCCCTGACCACCTTAGGGTTTATCCAAGCCATCTCTAAGGCAACCCACCGTAAAGGTTGCATGCTTGACTGGGTTTCTCATCACAACTGCCCATTACTCATCTCAGAAATCTCTCCCATTCCGTGGTCTGAGCATTTCTGCATCAAACTAGACATCACTACATCCAAGGGACCCAATAGGTCCACTATAGCTCTACCTACTGCATTTTTGAGAAGCTCACGGAAGCTCACCAAGGAGAATAATCTATCCCCTTACCTCCTGGTTCCGGCCCTCCAGCCCCCCTTCCCTAGTGACCCGGAGCTCTTGACTACAGCATCAACAACGTCATCACCCAAGCGGTTGATGCCATCGCTCCGCTCACCCTTAAAAAAAAACGTGAAAGCTAAGCACTCCAATGCCTGGTTCACTCAGGAGCTCCTGGAATTTTGCACCAAAAAAAGAGCAGCATTTGCTACGTGGAAAGGCAACCCTAATGATGCTTCTAAAGCAGCCTTTTGGACTATATCTAAAGAATACAAAACTGCCATCATACTGACCAAAGCCTCCTCCTTCAAATCTAGATTTGAAAAAAGCTAAATCTGGGACAAAGGAAATCTTTGCCATATTTAGAGAATTGGAGACTCCCTCCCCCCATCTTCTACCCTCTTAAAGGATGAGACTTGGTGCAACAAAATTCAAGCTGCCATGTTTGATAAACTGGACACCTTGCACACTAAAATCCTAGCCCACCAAATGGCCTTGTCCAATCAACTAGCTAATAGTCCGACTTCCCCCCCTGCAAGCACTCATCCTAGGCAGGCTCCGGTGTTCGAATTCATGGACATGAGTGAACCCGAAGTCACGGCTCTCCTCAAGTCTATCAAGCCATTGAACTGTAAAGGCGATGCTTGCCCGGGTTAAGGTCATCAAAGAATGTGCCTCCTCCCTCACTCCATTTATCACTGCCTTCATCAATTCCTCCTTCCAGTCTGGCCATGTCCCGACTGGACTCGAGGAAGTGTGTGTCCCTCCGCATCAACAAAAAAAAACTCCCTTGACCCCTCGGTCCCAGGGAATTACAGGCCTATTACCACCGTCCCCTTTTTGTTAGAAATTCTGGACAAATTCGCCTACCTGCAAGTCCAACAATTCCTTGAAGAGAACCACCTTCTTGGTCTACACCAGTCCGGCTTCCGGTCATGACACGGCACCGAAACGGTACTGCTTGACCTAACAAATCAAATGGATGACATTAGAGATGCAGGCAAACCTGCTCTCCTCCTTCTCTTAGACCTCTCAGCTGCCTTCGATCTGGTGGATCACAAAATCCTTTGCCATCATCTTTCCTCAGCAGCCAACTTCTCCCCGAAGGCATGTGTATGGATAACCTCATTCCTACAGGAAAGTGTGATGTAGGTTTTCTCTGAATCCTCTTGTGCCATCCCTAGTCCCATCAAATGTGGGGTACCACAGGGCTCGTGCAAAGCCCCCACACTCTACAACCTCTTCACGAGGCCCCTGTTCAGAATCTTGGACATCCTGGGCAAACCTACACCAACTATGCTGATGACACTCAGGTGCTCACCCCCCTTTCGGGTGACTATCCAACGCACATGAACACCCTCAACTCCATCTATGCAACAATCCAATCCTGGATGGCAGAAAACTGGTTATGTCTCAACAGTGAGAAAACCGTACTTCTACTAATTGGTTTCCCCGCCACCCTGGGTAAACTTGATAAGCAATACTGCTCCTTCACCGTTGATAACATCCCCATCAATGTCTCACCAGTCATCAAGACATTGGGCGTGTATCTCGAACCTAACCTTAACATGGACAGACAGGTTAATTCTATTGCATCTTCGGCTGCATATCACAAAAAATTACTCAGTGCAGCCAGATCATTCCTCTGCCAACAGAACTGCCTCACAATTGCTAGGGCAATTATTGGGTCAAGGCTGGATTAGTGCAATGCCCTCTCAAGCAAGAATCTGGCCAAACTTCAGTTAGCTCAGAACAATGCCCTGAGGGCCGCTACAGGCATCTCACGCAGAGACCACATCTCAGAGGTCAGAAGGCAGGCACACTGGGTCCCTGTCAAGGAAAGGATTCTCTTCAAAACCCTCACTCTGACACACAAATGTCTCCACGGTCTGGCTCCCCCTTAGCTAGCACAAAGAATCATCAGACACACGCCATCCAGACAGTCCAGAATAGCCTACTCCAATCAAATCACTGTTCCCCTCACATGCAGAGTGAGTGCAGGTGGTACCAGCCTCCCACTCACAACTATAAGAGACTAGAGGATGGAGACATATATTTTTGTCTTGGACCTCTTTGCAACAGCCCTCTTCAATACACAGCCTACAATATGGTATCATAAGGCAAAGGGACCCTTGTTATCCATTCTTCATCCAGTTTTTGAACTTAGACGCATGTCTTTTCCCAATAAAATTTAGACATATCACAACTACATTTTGTATAAAAAAATCACAATTTTATTTTCATATAAAATATATAACATCTTTTTGTTTCCTTACAAAGACATAAACTTCATTAAGCAAGATAATATTGATTTTTTCTTTTATATTTCTCACTATTATTTCATATAAAAAACAGTCTTCTAAACTAACACCAATTCTCTATGGCAAATCATTAAGAAGCAATTCATTTTGAATCTAATGTGCTGTTGATTTTAATCACACAATAAGATATTCTCTGTCGGTCTCATCTGCTATGTGGTACCGACTGATAGTCTCCTTGTTGTGTTTGCATAGATGGCCTTTCATCCATCCATTCTTTCATTACTCAAACACACATACCCAACATGTTTCATTCCTCATCTCAACTAGCACACTAGTTTTCAGGAAATTCTTCAGGGGAAGAAAAACACAATAAGTAAAAACAATTTCTGTTTCCAAATTGCTTATTGTCCTTAATTTTTGCCTGGTCTCTAGGTTTCCTTTTGATTATAGCTCTAGGTCAACTTCTGGATGATGTTCTGTAGGATATTTTAGTGGATTAATCCTCCTCCTCATACGTCTGTCAGTTCTTACTCTTCGATAGGCGTCCCTAATATTCTGAGGCTTTTCTAAGCGTCTTCCACTTCTTATATTGTCTGAATACTCGTTGTGAGTTATCCATTTCCACAGCATTCAGTCTGTTGTTGTTTAGTAGTTTTTATGTTCCTCTTCTAGAGACTAGTAATTTAGCGTTTTGGCAGTACTTAGACAGCTTCTTGGTGGCTCTATGGGATGTGTCTGTGGCTCGGTTTTCAATTCTCTGCAATCGCTTAACTGCTAGATCACGTCCTCTTCCTGTGATGTGTCCCGCGGTCGAGAATTTCCGCTAGTGTGTACTTTTCTTTACATTCCAGGCCACCCTCTTCTTTACGGCGTGCACCGCGTCCTCACCGTCCCATTATCCTGTTACTGCTTCTTCACTGGAAACCGTGTTGGAGGAGGCACGTCTTCCTCTTCGTTTGGATCCTTCTTCCGTATTTGCCTCCACTGGCCACCCAACCATGGTCGCCACCTTCTAGAACACCCTCCCTTCCCAGATTAGGATGATTGACTCTCACGCAGCCTTCTGGAAAGCCATTAAAACAAGGCTCTTTGTTTAAGAGGACAGTATTTCCACTTTATGTATCTCTGTCTGCATCGCAGTAACATCATTCAAATGTATTATGTAACGTAACAATCTGTATTAAGAAATATTCTGGGCTGCAATCTTGTAACCCTGAATCAGCACTCCAATGCTACCTCATAGCACCTTGATGCCTGTGGGCTGCATTGCGCTCTACAAATACAAAAATAAATAAAATTGTATGCAGAGGCTTTATTATGGTGGCCTTGAAAGAAGTCCCAAGCCCCTGTATCGAGGAGTTGGAGTTCCACATTGCTGCTGGGAAAAAGGACAGGCTTTGGTCTGAGAAGCTGAATCGCGCAACCTACATCTATTAAATTGTCAGGTCAGGGGCGACATCCCAGTCCACCCCCCCACCCCCCCCCCAACTTGGGAACGGGGTACCTCAGTCAATGTATTGGACTACTTTTATGTTTCTTGAAACTTTCTACCATGGGTGAGGGCCTTGGAGGTAATCCCGATGCAAGCAAGCGACCACAGCATAATAAAGATAACCTGCATAGGGCTAGTGCACACCCCAAAAGATTACTATTCTTGTCCGGTGGAGATCAACCAAGGTTGTAACCATTTGAAAATTGATGCAGAACATATGTTAAGAAAAATCGCTAAAAAACAAATTGGAGAGGTTTGGAAGCTTCTAAACCCAATCATCTGCCGAATAATTGCTCTACAATCATATGCCGTACTGGAAGAGGAGTGGATTAACTACTTTGCAAGGTGGTCAGTGGGATAGATGATCATACCGCCCGTAAATCCACTAGCCCGGAGAGGGAGTGGTTGTTTGCAATGAGAGATGAAGACAGAAGGCTGCTTAACATCAGAGCAGTAACTCAAGAGCACCAGCACCTGATATCATGACGAATACCATCTTGAAAAGGAACTCTGACCTTTGGGCAAAGTTCCTGGGGATCTTTTTTGACCATATTAAGATGCTTAAACAGGTCCCGGACCGCTGGAAATAATCCATAGTGGTACCCATCTTTAAGAAGGGCAATAGGACTAACCCCTCCAAAAATCAAACTATTTTACTTCTAGATGTGATGGGGAAGGTGTTTGCTAAGATGGTACTGGCAGCCCTCGACACATGGACATTGGCTGCGAGACGTCTGGATCATTGGCAATCGGGCTTTGTCAAGGGAATGAACATATCATTGAATGTGTTCATACTAAATCTCTTGAAAAGGTGGCGGATGAACCCCAAAAGGAAGACCTGCCTGGCCTTTATCGACATATCACAAGCTTTCAGACGAGTTGGATAAATGGGGGTGCCCTTTGGACATCCTAGAAGCCATTAAAGACCTGCACTCAGACAGAACTGCAGATAAAGCTGGACCAAACTGGCACCCTATCACGCTCAATAGAAACATAAAGAGGCCTGGAACAGAGTTGCTCTTTGGCGCCAGGTTTGTTGAACCCCATTCTCTCATAGATTGAAGCTACTCTGAACAAGACAAGAAGCTTCCAACGAATATTAATGGAGTCCCTATTGGCCACCTCCTGTACGTGAACAATTTGGGCTTAATTGACCAAACTCCAGTGCATTTTCAATGCCAATTGAATGCCTTAAATATCAATGTCCAAGAGAACAACCTGAGCATTTATGTGAACAAATCAAGGATCTTAATGATGCAATCTACAAAAGGGAGGAAAATGGATAAGGACACATGGTAGGTACATCGACAAGGAGAAGATGCTGGAAGTTAAATCATTCACGTCCCTGGGCAGTTCTATAGATACAGCACTGAGAGAG
Source organism: Ambystoma mexicanum (assembly GCF_040938575.1). Classification (NCBI taxonomy): domain Eukaryota; kingdom Metazoa; phylum Chordata; class Amphibia; order Caudata; family Ambystomatidae; genus Ambystoma; species Ambystoma mexicanum. The sequence goes on from NC_090931.1 coordinate 101,890,128, forward strand.
GCACTGCATGTAACTTTATGCAGGTCAAAGATGAAATCCCTAGAGAACCAGGGGAGGCTTATCAGGAAGAAGTTTGGCAAATTCTCACTTATCCCATTTTTAACATTATACAAAATGAAGTTCGTTCCAACCCTTCATTTTGTGGTGGAAGCCTTTGGGGCAATCCCAATGAAGACCTAGGACTTATTAGAAGCTGGATTTTGGAAAAGAATATGAGACATCCCTAACTGTTTTCCTGCTGCAACAATAAGGCAAGAGCTTGGCTTGATTTCGATGCATGTCCAGGTAATCGGGAAAAACCCTGTCTTTGTTTAGGAACTGTACTTTGGATACAACAGTTACAGGTTTTGGGATCCAAAAAGAAGCAATTATGAGTGTTACTGGCAAGGATCTGCAAGTTTGCAGAAATTAATGTGATGCAACACTGGAAGAACTAGAAACATCAGAAGAACAGTTGCAGACCAACCCCATGGCTGTAAAAATCACGCTATGGAGACGGGATTGGATTCTAACTCAAGAAAAAGCCAGACTAGTCAAATTCTCCCATCCGGATGTTGCAGAAAGCAGGCTGTACAGTGTCCTGCCAAAATACCTGTCAAAGTCTCCCTGTTGCTGTCTGAGATCGAAATTCTTGCGATTGTGTCTTAACCTATATCCCTCTCTGGAAGTCCTCAACTTTAGGAACAAAGAGCGGCCAAGGAACATCTGTAGACATTGTAAACAAAAGAACTAGAAAGAAACATTGAAACATCTGGTTCTGTTTTGCATGGCAATGACGATCAAGAGGACTACGATACTGGGAGTTTTCTTTGGATAATCAATAACTAATGATGGAGATGATTAGTGGCAGATCTGCATGCAGGGGGAACGAACATCACTAATCATTGCTTTAATTGCCTTCTTGGAGAACGTTTCCGAATGCATTAGCGAAGAGGATGGCCCACTGCCTGTAACCAGGTCCTTAGGGAAGCTTGCTTTGATTCTTGGGGTTGTAAAGGTTAAAAACGTATGATAAAGGTATAATACCTTTTTAATAAATCAAAAAATCAAAAAAAGTATGCCTTTTTTTCTGTGCTTTTCCACTGAACCATGTACCTCTTATATTCTTTGATAATGATATAGAAGAATGTAGGGAGGTGCTGCAGCATGTGACTCTCCATGGCGTCCACCACTACAATGTGATCCAGCTCTGGTCATCTGACACAGGTCAGGGAATGCAAACAGTATATAGGAGCCTTTCCCACCACTCTGTGTCAATAGTACTGCACAAATGGCACCACCCGCTGAATCCTGCTACCATCAATTGAAGGATGATCTTCTAGTGGTGGTAACATGACCTTTGCTCATCAATAGTGTCACTGATTCAGGTTCTGCACCACCCGCTGAATCCTGCTACCATCAATTGAAGGATGATCTTCTAGTGGTGGTAGCATGACCTTTGCTCATCAATAGTGTCACTGATTCAGGATCTGCTTGTCCATACTTGGGAGGGTTGCAAGGGCAATTGGACTGGCCTACAGTCAGGGAGGATAGTGGTTACATGCTGGAACATGGCTAGTAATGAGCTTGGGTGTCATCTCACACTCCTTTGCTGCTACCCTCACCTCGGGAGGAGGGTGCTACACTGCTCTTACTTTAGCTACTCAATGAACTGTCGTCTCATAGAGCTTGCATATCACCCTGCCTGCATCCTTCCCGGCAGTCTTAATCTCAGGCCAACTGATGCAGTCCCAAACCAAAGATCAGGTGGGCAGTGATGTCATGAGTTGGTAATGGTGTCTGACCCCACTTTGCCCTCATGAAGGAAAGCCTAATACACCATGTCCTTTTCATATGGGCAGGCAATTCAGTAGTGGTCCCAGTCTCCTCTACCTGGTGTTGTTTGGTGTCCTGCACCACCACCAAGTCTTCTCCTCCCTCGACTCTTCATCACCCAGCAACTGTGTTTCTATTTCTACCTACTGCTCTTAGAATACTGTATCCTACCAACTAACTTCAATGTCAGAGTACCCGCACTCCACAGATGCTCCTTGAGTGGCTCTGTGGTTAGTACATCCTCCAGTTTGCTAACCACATCCTCGTTGTTATGCTCCCCCTCCACTTCCTCAACCACCATCTCCTTTCCTCAGCCACCATGTCCTCCTCCCCAAATGCTATCTCTTCTTCCTCAAACACAGTTTTCTCCTCTTCACCCACTAGCTTACCCTCGCTCCACCTCACCCACCATCGGCCCCGTTCCCCTTTCTCGGGCTCTGTCTCCCTCTGCTGGCTGATGCTTCAACCACTGACATGGTGGTTGATGAGCAGTCATGTGCTCTTGTTTACCCCCCCCAAGCCCTCCCGGCACTCTCTCCAAATAAAAGTATAAAGAGAGAAGCCGTGACAAGGACAGTCCGTGTGGTGTGGTGTTGCCTGATATTTGGAGATATAACGTGTCATCTCATCGTTCCTGGAGAAATGTCACCATCACATTGAAGGTGTATTTCTGTAAGGGAGGTGTTGAGGGGTATACAGGTTCACTCGGCAGGGTGTTTAGTGATATACAGACATCAGAAGGCACCAGAGGGCCTAGCTGCAGTGTCTATAACTAAGTTTGTTCTTTTTTATTTTTGTTAAATATTAGTGCTTGTGCATGCTGTAACAAATGTGTGTATCTCGCAACACTACTGTCTAATAAGTGGCTGGAACGCAAGAATAAGCATTGCGACGGTGTTCCTCGCAGAACAGATCAATAGTTTTGATCCAAGACAAATGGTGTGTATTGTCAGCAGAGGAAGGTATTAAAAAAGTATTTGATTGTGCTAACATTGTGTACTTGTTTTCTTTTGTTTCATTTTAGCATGATCATTGCTAATCATCATTTTCTGCATTTATGTAGTCATACTGTGAAAGTTACTATTGTCTTCCAAAGTAAAGCACATTATCTAAATCAAGAATAACATTATATGTAGATATGCATGGAACACAGCCCATGGTAGCAGGCGTGTAGTTATGGTTAAGTTGCTAAACTCATAGGAAGAGCACTTTTTTGGCGGCTTACAAATTCGCTCCCACTGGAGGAATCCTCACCAAACTTTGCAAACAAGGTATATGGTCAGCTCTGAATTCCTTCACCAAGTTGGGTGAGGTTTCATGCAGGGGGGAGCAAAGTTATAGGGGGGGTCCCAAAATGTTTTTTTTCCATAGACTGAATGAGGAAAAACTTTGCGCAGGACTACAGGCTAAACGGCTGGACAGATTTTCACCAAATTTGCAGCAGGATCGGGGGCTTGGGTCAGAAAATGTGCATTTGTCTGTTTGGTGGACATCCAACCAGTACTTTTGTTGGAAAAGAATGAAGTGCACATCACAAAAAATGTGTGATATCTGGGTCCGCTCCACGGATTAATTTCCCTGTTCGCTTCGTGGACATAAGTGTCATTGGCTTGCTGTACGGCGTGCTGTCAGAGAACTTTGGACGCGGCCGGTGGTTGGATGGAGGGAAGCGTGCTGTGTATCAATATTTTTTGGGAAACGCTGCCATGGTGTATCGGAGGACAGTCCGGCGGTAGAAGGGTCTGGAAAATTAACATACGTCATGTGTTGGTGGCAAGAAGGGAGGGAACCGGTGGGAAGTGAGAAATGGTTCTTGCGACATATGTACGTAGGTGGAAGAAGATGGAGTAGTGCCTGCAGTATTTGTGCGTATTGCGTCAATTCGCGGGTACCTAGTCAGGCGAGTAGTTTGTTTGGTGATTGGAGGCAGCTGTTGTAACAGCCTGATAGCTTCTGCAGCAACCTGTTAGCTGCGACCTCCTTTCATGGTGAGTGGTGGCAGGTGAAGCTTAGAAGGGGAGTGAATTGCACTTGACATAGGTTGGGTGGCAGGGCGGGTGGCTGTGCTCTGCGGATGGAATGCGGTAGTTGGGAACGTGGTGGTATGTATGGGTGAATGAAGTAGTGGTGGGTCTGTGGAAGGATTGTGTGCAGACTGGTTGGAGTAGGGCCAGTGTTGCGAACACAATGTGGGTAGGTTGGCAGTGATACAATACTTTGTGAATGGAGTGGGTACGCCCATAGTATGTGAATGAAAGTGCACAGGGGTGCAGGAGAGAGTGTTTTCTGTCTACATTATTTTAACTATTGCAATGTATTGCTGCATAGCTCCATTGCCGTGCACTGGTTGGGTAGGAGTGCTGGTAGCACTGGAGTGTATGTGGATTGTCGTAGTTGGTTACATGGTGAAATGCAAGCTGGCATTACATTGCAGTGGGTGTGTTCCAGGCCTAGACTATTGGGTGCATGGCCAAAGGCCGTAGGCTGTAGGCCATGCACTCAAGAGCCTAGGACTTGAGGACACCCACGGCAGTAATGCATTTTTGAGTTCACATCAGTTAGAGGGTAGTGACCTGTAAGGAATGGTTGTGGAGCACATTTCAGATGCCATAGAGCAGCAGATGTGAGCTGCCATGTGTGTATGTCTGGTTTCACAGGTGAGGTCAATTTAACAACATGGTAACCTTTTTGATGTGTGGTTGGAGATGGTGCAGTGAAAAGTCATACAGAGTGGGCACAGGATGCACTGTTTGCATACTGTCAGTATGGAAGAGGGTATGGTTGAAGTGTGGTAAAGGTTTTCATGTGTGGTTGGAGATGGTGCAGTGAAAAGTCATGCAGTGTGGTCACTGGGTGCTGTCAGTGATTTCAATCCGGCACACACCTAATTCAGCGCCTAGCGTGTAATGCACAACTCAAATCCTTTGTGTCTAAAACTTCTTTTATTCTGAACGATGTACCACTCATGTCATGCCCCTCTCCTGGAACCCCCCGGTCACACTGAACCGGGAATCAGACTGGTTTGCAAAGTTAAAATATTTGTTTATGTATTCACAATTTAATTACACTATGTTTTAATGGGTACACAATGATCACCAATGGGGTGATGCAACACTAAATAGTCTCTTTAATACACAAGGAGTAATAGTGAGCAAAACAATTCAGCACAGAAATAATACTTTTGTGTGTGTTCAGATCAAATCGCAGTGTGGTTACTAGTTCCCCCTGCACATCCCTCAACCCCCAATAGGCAATGTAAAGAGATAGGAGGAGAGAGAGCAGGTATTCAGGAATGGCAAAATTCAAACAAAATATCAATCCCAATTTCCCCCCAGCAACACAAGAGAAAAACAGAATTGATTGGGAAGCAGTCAGAATGGTTTTAAAGTTATCTTGAGAATGGATTGGATAAAAACACTAAATATGTTTAAATTGCTGAAATTGTTATAATTCTTATGGGAGCCATTTTGGATAGTTACACACCAACACTGGCAATGATTTAATACAATAATATTGTGATAGAAACAATTTGAAATCTTAAAATTAAGGTCAGGAGATATCATAAACTGTTTTACAAGTTTAAGAATTTCCAAAAAATGAAATTTGCCGCAAACTTTTCACTGCGCGGTAATCGCAATAACGGGATAACTATAAGGATTTGGGATGCAGTTTTAGATGCGATTTGAAGCTGTGGATGTTAGCTACAAGCAGAAGTTGTTTTGAACACAAAAACAGAGGAAGTTATGGACGTTTTAGTGGAGGTCGTTTTTTCGATTTAGGCACAAGAATGGGAAAACAGGAAGCGCTTTTAAAATGAAAAAAAGGATTTCTTACACTAGAGGATGACTATGAATAAACGGATACCACACAAGAACACAGCCACTTGATCAGGGTGACTGCCTGCTGTGGACCCGCCTTCTTCAGTTGAAAAATATCAGCGCACAGATAGCTTTAACAATACTAGCACAGGAGGAAGATAGGAGGCATAGGATAGAGAGTTCAGGCAACTCAAATGTACTCCTAACAATGCAGGTTCTGAATACAAGATAGGATGGATTTAAGATAGAGATTGGACTAAGCAAGGTACGTATGCTAGTGACACAGTTCTATCGATAAACACTCACTGGATATGGACCCGTCAGGATTCTGGTCAGGGATTATGGTCAATGATTCTGGTCAGGGATTCTGGTCAAGGGATCTGGTCAGGACAGACTGCTGGTCACATTGGATTTTGGCAGCGTCAAGGCACTCTGGACATTGCACGGCAGGACTGGACTGGATCTGAAATGCACTCTGGTCACAGCACGGCACAGGATTGGATTGAACCGCCCTTCTTGGTTCTGAAGATAATTATTTTAGCAGGCAAGCAGTACAGCACAGCCCGGCTGTATATGATGCTCCCCTTAGGTTTTTGGGGTTGGTTCTGGTTCTGGAAATTTAAGGCCTAGCTGAAAATGATTCAGCTATACAATAGCCCTTTCTGCTTTGCCAGGTTTCTGGAGTCTGGAGCAAGTAAGATGGATAGTTCTGCAGCAGGGTGCTCCACCAGAATCAGGATAGTGGGTGAATCTGTCTGTCTGTTTTCTGCCCTCTACTGTCTCTATTTATGCTTATGATAAAGAGGGTGTGTGGGCTGGTTTAGCCTAAGCTCGCCCCTTTGACAGGGATTGGTCAAGGTCTCATCTCTGCCTTGATAGGAGGAGAAAAACAGTGTGTCACTTTTATGGTGTGGGTTTATGAGGCCTAGAGTCCACCCCTAGCCTCTTGAACACAATATCTACTTTTGGTACAATACGTATTTCCACATGTGCAACCTCTATAACAACCAGATGTACAGATTACATATTTTGTACAGCAGCTACACCTCCAAACCCTGTAGCTGTAAGATCTTGTGTCTGTTTTTCCCAGAATTTTGCCCTTTTCATCAGGAACACAATGGGCCTCATTACGAGGTAGGAGGTAGCCATGGCACTGTTGGCGCCATGACTACCCCCTTACAGCATTCCGGGTCAGTGTCCCAGAATAGGAACTTACCGGGTCATTCCGACCCTGGAGAGCCCGGTAAATCCCCATTCCGGGAACCATTCCCCATTCCCATTCGAGCCTCTATAGGGCTCAATGGGAATGGGGATGGAGCTAATAACGGGCTGGCTTTTAGCGGGCCCGTTATTAGCTCTGAAGTCCCTTAACGGGTCCCTTCCATAACACCTGTTGAAACCAGGTGTTGAGGAAGGGACCCGCTAAGGGAACTCGGAATAGGGTGGTAAGGGATTACCGGCACCGGTGTCCTTACCGGTGCCACTAATCGCTTACCGCCCACCTCGTAATGAATCCCAATGTCCCATTCATCCGCAAATTTCTCCAAGTGTGCGCGTATAACATGGGCTCATACTTCTAGCAGAAATACATTTGGTGTAGTATCACATTTTCTGCCCTTTCCTTGCAAATTATGTCACACGATCTTGCCTCCTCTTGAAATGCGCAGCCAAAAAAATCAGATTTACAATTATGTTATTTTTGTGTTCTTGACAATTTTCAGTGGCAAGTTATATGTATTTAAACCACACGTTCTTTGTGAATGTTTTAGCCACAGATGGTTGTTTGTCTCCGCCTCTTTTTGTCTCCCTTCAGTTCAGGAACAGCCTCCTCCCTGTTTCCTTGGCAGAGGCTATTTTACAACTGTTCACACCTAGCATTTCCCTTAGCTGGAGGATGTCCATTGTTTAGTCCTGGGCTCACCAGCAGTTCGTACCTCCCCGTGAGTATCAGCTGGGTGGAAGTGTCCTCCTTTTGTGAGGAAAGCTGTTATTCCAGTTTGGGTGGTTTTAGCCAGGCTTATATTTAAATGTTATTTCTGTTGCATTTTTCCTGAGTTTTAAACCAACTTTTGATTTCAAAATATCAGCTAAAATACTTATTCAAGATTTTAAACCATGGGATAAAAACAGTTACAACATAGGTTACTCTCCGCAACAAGCCACTCAGATTGCAACATTTGATTTCAGTTTGTACAAGTTTAAATTTTATCATGCAGGCTTCTGACAGCTGTCATTCATGAGGCCGAGGGTACTGCACCCAGATTTTGACAGATTCCAGAGGCAGGCAACTTTTTCTGTGCATGTTTCTTTGATACTTTCAGCTTTTCAGGACATAAGTTCACAATAATTTCTTGAACTAAGTGAATTGTAGCGCCCAGTAAGAATTTTGGATGTTTAAGGGTGTTTTGTGCCAGCATTCTGCAGTTTCAGCCACAAAGAAAAAGATTTAAAGCAAGATTTTGGATTTCTCTTAGCAGAGCACTGTTTTTCCCTCTGTACTCCATCTTCACTTGTTGTGGAGCCCAGTGAAATATTTCCGGAGTGAGATTTCTGTTCCACCACTGACAACATGCGTGGTAGATTGGGCAGCCATTTTCTTGTGCTTTGCAGAGCGCGATTGTCAGAGGTTTTGGCGCGCACAAGGGTTTTGCGGCCATTTTCATGTTTCTGGCACCATCAGAACACAGTGATGCTGCATGGGAGAGCAACAAGTGGGTTAAGACATCCCACAGAGCCCCCCCCTCATGAATTGAGGTTGACTGCCCGTCAAGGGGAAGTCAGGAGATTGGAATGTTCTTTCTTTCTTTGGTCCAGGTGGAAAAATTCTGCTGGTTCTCCCATCAGTAATGGATCGACATATTCTCCTCGCTGGTTCTGGATGGGAGTATGGAGCAATATTCCGGGCCCCTTGGGTCTTTCCTCCCGGTCCCAGAGTGGTCTTCCTTGGTACTTAAAATCCTTGGTTTCAGTGCTAAGAGACAGAACAGAGCATGGTTATGGAATTTTCCCCACTACTATTGATGTAGTGGGATGGATGCATACATTTGACATATAAATGACAATATTGCCCGCCTGTAATTTCTATGATTTTAATAGGTGGAATGGTTTTAACAGTTGGAATTTTCTCGGGATCCGGAATGTCCCCCTCTGGGTTTCCGGTTGGCTCCTCTATTTGCCACAGTGTATGTCTGGGATGGCAACTCTTAAGCTGGTTTATGTGGACCCACTTGTCTTCCCTTCTGCCAAACTGCCCGTGGGGATGCGGATTTTGTAGGCGACTGGTGAGATTCTGTCTACAATCTCAAAAGGACCCCACCAACTAGGGAGAAATTTGCACTGTTTGGCTTGGTTCCTTTGGAAATTGACCAAGTAGACCCGGTCTCCTACTTGGTATTCTTTTTTAGTTGTCTTAAGGTCATAGTGGGTCTGCATACTGTCTGCAGATCTTCCTAGATTCGGCTGAGCATAGGCAAAATAATGTTGAAGGTGTTTTCTCAGATTCTCAACATACTCATGAGTTGTGGAGGCATTTATCAAGGTCTGCACTTGGGTTCTGTAGAGCAGATGCTGGGGACGCACCATCCTTTGTCCAGTCATCAGCTCAAATGGAGACATTTCTGTTGAAGAAGAAGGGGTAGATCTGATGGCCATCAGGACAAGAGGTAATCGAATGACCCAACTTGTCCCAGAATCTGCCACAATTTTTTTAATATGCTCACAATAGTCTTGTTGTATCTCTCAACTTCACCACTAGAGGCTTGCCGGTAGGCAATGTGTAGTTTACTTTTGACCACCAGTATCTCCCACATCTTTGTCATCACTTCGCTAGTGAAGTGGCTACCTCGGTCTGACTCAATCTTTTGGGATTGTCCAAAACGCGAGAAGATGTGATTTATAATCAGGACAGCTGCTGTTTCTGCCTTGCAATTTGGGGCCAGGAGACATTCCACCCATTTAATGAACAAGCATGTCATGGTCAACATGTACTTGTTCCCCCTAGAGGAGCATATCACGGGCCGATAAAATCGACTTGTAAATCTGAACAAGGCAGTGTCATCCCCCTCTTTTGGAGGGGTGCACAGTGTGTGAGTGATGTTGGCTGAAATTGTGCACACACAAGACACCCTTTCAAGTATTGGTCGAGGTCCTGCCCCATGTGTGGCCAATATGCAACCTCCCGCAAGATTTCTAATCTCGTATGAAACCCCCGATGACCGGCTGTGGCCGCATCATGGGCGTGACTTAGCAACAGGCTTCGGAATGAGGTAGGGATCACCCATTGGTCATGGCCAGCTATGAATCTCCTTACCAACACACCGTCTTGGATTCAGAACATTTTTGGACATTTCATCAATACTCTCATCAGGGGAAAGTTCTCAGGGTCCTCAATGTGTTGATAAAACTTACCAATTATTGGATCCCCTTTTTGAGCCGTAATCAAATCAGCATATGGGGACTCCTTACTCCATTGTGCAGTTGAGAGTTCATTCTGAGCATTTGTCTGTGACCTAGGGATAGCAGTGACCTGTATTTCCCCCAACAGGGACTCGCTCTCAAGTAGGTCCCCTTGGATGGCTCCGGTTTTGGCCAGCTGATCAGCTAAGTCATTTCCAGTTTTGTCTGGTCCCTCTACTTTAGAATGACCCTTGATATTTTTCCAGTATATGGTCATCCCATTCAAGGTGACCAGCTCATCAATATTTTGTATTAATTTTCCATGTTTCAATGGTTTGTTATTAGCAAATAGAATGCCTCTGGTTTTCCAGTTAACCAGGTGCTCCACGAACCCGTTCTCTACATAATCTGAGTCTGTGATTATAACCAGTTTGTGGAGTTGTTTTTGGACACCATTGAGGATGGCTTTATGCACAGCCATCAGCTCGGCCGCTTGACTGCTTCGGGGACTGATTGTGTACCCAGCGGAGGGTTCTGGGGCATCATTCACTCATGCATTCCCTACGCCGGCCAGAAGTTCCTTTTCCCCGTTTTTGTCAACATTGTAGGAACACCCATCCACATAGACAGTGGGCATTCCCTCACACTGGTCTTCTTCATAGACATTATGTGTGGAATTAAGGTATGCCTCCATGTTGTCCTTGATTTTAATACTTTCGTCCTCGAAACAATTTTCTCTGGCACAATCATGCAAGTCAGCCAGACCTTGCGCGAGGAGACTCTTCTTTTTTTGGCCATATCTGACCTCCACAGGAAAGCCTTGCATTGACTGAATCCAGGAAGTAATTCGGGAATTTCTCACATTTCTGGCCCAAATTCTGTCACTTTGAAGATATTGCAAAGATTGATGTGGAGTCTCCACTAGGATGTGTTCCCCCTGGATGAATGGGCGGTAATTCTTCACTGCCCACACCGTTGCCAGGAGTGCCTTCTCACAATCACTAAATATTTCCTCCACAGAGGATAAAGTTTTACTCGCATAGGAGATTACTTTATTGACCTTGTCATGCTTTTGATATAATACTGCAGTCAAGCATGTATTTGAGAACCCTGTCTCCAAGAAGAACTCCTTGTTTTGACAGGGTAAGCAAGGCAAGGTGCTTGTGAGAGGATTCTTTTGAGTTCTCTTAATGCCTCGGCTTGTTCTGGACCCCACTCCCACTTGACCCCCCCTTTAAAAGAAGAATCAGGGGTCTTGTGATCTCTGTGTAGTCCTCAATGAACTTTCTGCTGTAATTAGTTAGTCCAAGGAGGCTCCTTAGTTCCTGCAGAGTTGTGGGGTCTTTTAATTTCTGGAGTGCTTCCACTTTCCTTCGCTGGGGACAGAGACCCTGAGGAGTAATCTCATGCCCCAAGAAATTGACACGAGTTCTGCACCACTGTGCTTTTTGAAAGGAGAGTTTTGCTCCGGCAGCCCTCAACTGTGTCAGGACATAACTAATCTCCGCTATGTGTTCCTCCACAGTTGAGCTTTTGACTAGAACATCGTCTACATAGGCCAGGTTACCCCTTTCACCCAGGTCGGGCATGGCCTTATGTAGAAAGATGTTAAATTCATTGCCGGAGTTGATGTATCCAAAGGGAGTCCAGGTCCAAGTGTACTGCTGCCCCCCAAAGGTAAAGGCCAGCTTGTATTGGTCCTCCCTACTGACAGGTACAGTCCAGTACCCATTGTCAGGTCAATGGCAGTGAATACCTTTGACCCCTGGATCTGGGCCAGCCCTTGGTCAATGTAGGGAAGAGGCCATCGGGAAGTATGGACCCATTTGTTGAGCTCCCTTAGGTCAGCACAGAGTCTCCACTGGCCGTTTGGTTTCAAAATCCCCAGCACCGGATTATTGAAGGTGCTGTGGATTGGACGGATTTTCCCCACAGGACTCAAGGTTCTTAATTATTTCAGTAGGGGACTCCATTGATGCGAGAGGCAAGCGATATTGCCTCACAAACACTGGAGTCATGCCAGGGTCCGTGGGAATTGTTGTTGTGTGGATGTCGGTGCGACCACAGTCATATGAGTCCACTGCAAAGAGATCTTGAAAATCTAAGAAAACTTGTTTCAATTTTTGCTTTTGCTCCAGAGTCTCACAGGCATCAGCTAGGTTGACTCTCTCTTCAACCATCTGCCTGAAGCCTAGAAAGACTTCCGGTTTTGCTACCTCAACGGCCTCCTCCAACTGGGTGGAGAAGTCCCTGGTCAAAGTGCTGATTTGGAATGATGGCTTCAGGTGGGGAAGGCAGTCCTCATGGACTTGAAAGATCACCTCATCCCTCCTGAAGTCACAGGTGACATCTTCCTTACCATAAGGGCAGGAAGAGTACACCAGGAAATTCCCCCCATGCTGGGTGAAGATCCTGTCTGGTGTTGTGTCATTGTCGCTATCACTGTCAAAACAGTCCTTGGGGATTGGTCCTAACAGTTCATTACATAAATCTATGGAGAAATGTTGGTCATCAACCGCCATTCCAATAATGGTGCCTGCGCCCAGAGTGATATTCTTTAGGTCGCTGTTATCCACCTCTGTTGAAATGGTGTTGTGTTCTATGTTGACTAGTGGTGTTGGGTTTAACCCCAACCCTTGCTGTTGGAAATGAGCATTGAGATGGACATAGACGTCAGGGTTTTCAGTTTCTGTCCTCTTTTAATTTTTACTTCCAGTGAGAATTGTCGGGTCCGTCCTGGGATGGTAACTTCCTGTCCAATCTGAATTTCAACTGCATATGGCAGCAGTTGAGCTGACCGAAATGCTTTCTCTGGGTCATCAAAGTCCATGGGATTATCTGCTAATCGAGACCAAGCTTTGAAGTTTATTAGGTTCAAACTAACGGCAAAGCGAATTGGAATGTCACTGCCTAAATAAAATGCAGCAGGGACATCTCGCACGACCCAACAATTATGGACTATGCTCTTGTTGCCTATGGAAATTTTGAGCATACACCTGCTAGGCAGGAAATGTTTGGAATTGGGTGTTTCCAGGTTCATTTCTCATTTGTCTAACAGTTTAAATGTGGGAATGGCTGGATCTTTTGGGAGTTTGCGGAACATGGCCTCGCTGATGAAGCTCTTACCGTTGTTCACACACACTCGGGCAAGAACAGCGTCCTTCCCTTCATTTAACTGAATGGGGATGAACAACTGCTCTCCAATTTTCTGAATATCAGCCAAGCTTTGAGCTGATTTCTCATCTTTTTGGACTATAGGAATGGGATTTTCTGATTGTGAATTCGTATAGAATGTCAGAGTTTTTCCTGCCAGTCTGGAATGCCACCTTAGACTGGAAGGAAGGTTGATTTTCAGAAATAGAGAGGACTCCCCATCACCAGTTTGTTGTCCTACTGCAATTACTGTCACGCCTGGGATTTGATTATTCTGGAAGTGGAATTCAATTTGGTCAGGTTTTTGTTCAACCATGTGGCATTGTGCCATTTAAACTAACATGGTTGACAATCTGTTTCAATTTTATTGGTCAGCTATTCTGGGTCCAGAGGACCTTGTGTACAAAATCTATGAGGGGAAACAACCTACGCTGGATGTCATCCCCTAATAAACAAGGTGTGCCCTCTGGAGTAACAACTATGACCGTGTGCTTCACCTTGTGTTGCCCAATTTTAATGTCTAAATCCACAGTCCCCTCAAGAGGAATTTCCTTCCCGTCAAAGTTCTGAAGTTGTCCAGGAAGTGGGGTGAGAGGAATTTGGTACTTCTTCCCCATTCCTGAATTCAGTTGATCAAAGGCCCTTTTTGACAGAAGGGTTGCTTGGGATCCAGTATCCACCAGTGCCAAAATTGGACATTGCCCCTGTATTTGGACCGGGGCATACAATCTTCCATCCTTTTCTTCAATGGGGCAAAGATAATGCACATTTCTTGCCAACTGGTGGGTTAATTTCTTGGCTTTGGATACTGACAGAAAGTGATTTGGGCAGGATTCTGTTTGGGATCTTGGGAATCTGTAAGAAAAAGGTGACAGCTAGATATGGGGGAAGTTTTGGATTCCCCTGGTTCTGATTCTGGGCTGCCCCCCCTTTTTGGAGGCAGTCAGCAGGATGGGTTTGAACCAGGGGATTTTTGTGCTGGTCATTCCGGGTACTGATGATGGGCCGTTTTAACTCAGTCCCTATATCTACCCAGTCTGGATTTGGATCCTTTGGGACCCCTTTTTCTGTGGGAGGAGTTCCCCCATCCCTGAAGGAGAAGATCATTTTCCCAGGATCCTCTGAGGATCCCTCTCCTTCAAACTGGAAGACTTGTACCTCCTCCACAAAATGGGCCTTTGGGTTGCAGACTTTCGGGGGCAGGAGATTTTGGTTCCGGTTCTTGGGTTTCCAGGGGCTTTTCACAAGTGGGGAAGGAAGCTTCCTCCAAGGCTTTACACCCCCTTCCCCTTGTGCCTCCTTCCTGGGAACCAGTGGGTTGTCGGTGTTCTTCCCCCATCATTGTTCTGGAGAACCAGACCCTGGATTGGAGGAGTTCTGAACCGCCATGCTCATCTGAGGGTTCTGCTGAGCCCTCAGCATACGACCCAGATCTTGTGCCATGTTCTGGACCTGGCGCTCTAGTTGGGACACCCGCTCTGGCTGGTACAGAGTCCTCAGGTCTACCCTGGGTAACTATCCCTTCTCGCAAAATAGCCCGGGTTAGGAAAGTTTGGGTACCCCTCCACCCTTGGCCTCCCCTCTCCCGGATTGGGCTGGCTGGGTTCAGGAAAGTGGGGAAAGAAGGATGGGTTGTTTTGGGGTTTGAAGTTTGGCGGGTACCGGGTTAAGAAGTTTGGTCCGATATTTGGGGGATTACTGCCCTCCTGGGGAAAGTGAGGAGGGAAGTTTGCTGGGTTTCCTGCTGTCTGGTTGGATCCCCCCCCCTTGGGCTGGAGGAGTCCACACATAGGCCAGGATGGGTCTATTTCCCTTGTAGTGTGGGCTGATGTACTCAGGGGAGTTAGGGGTCCCATTTGTGGGGTCACCACCCTGGCTCCCTTTTTGGGATTAGCTTGATGGCCTTCTGGGCTTGGAGTTGGTTAGATTCTGCACGGGAAGGTTCTTAGGCCCCCCATCTCCAGATGTAAAATGGGGGCAACCTTCACCTCCGCCACCTTAGCAGCAGCAGGGTTGTTGGTTGTTTGGGGTTTTTGCTACTATTTTTATTTTCCAACGGCTTCTGTACTTCATAGATGTGCGTTGCTTGTTCAATGACCCAGTCTAGTGATCTTTTCTCATGAAAGTCCCTCACTAGCTGGGTCATAATTTACTTAGGTAGGGCATGAAAGAAGGTGTTCACAAATTCCTTACTGTCAGTTCGCACCCTTCTAGTGGTCTGCTCAAAGGCGCTTTTCAATTCCTGAACAAATTCTTGTAGGGCTTTGTCTTCCCCACATTGTAAGTTGTAGGCTGCCTTGCGAGCCTCTTGAGGGTTCCTATGAATGGAAAAATGTTTCAGGATGGCCGCCCTATAGGTGGACCATCTGGAATGGTTCTGGTCCTCCAGCCCCACAAAGAAGCTGGAGTACTCCAGAGAAAATGTCCATTTTACATACTGAATACAGCTTTGGCTGTCCTTCAGATGGAAAGTCTCCATCATCTGCTCAAATAATTCAAGGTGCTCCCAAACTGAATATTTAGCATTTTTGTGGTAGGGCGTGATGACGCTCCTAATAGCTTGTATTTGTTTCAGGGGATCCTTGAGTAAAGCCCTCTTGACTTTGTTGGCCTTTTTAGTTCGGGTTACCCTGGTCCACTCATCCTCCGACTCAGAGGCACTGCTACCAGAGGTGGTTATCTGGTCTTCTAGGCTCTCCCGGATTCTGTGAGCTTGGGAATGGCTGTCAGAATGTGGGGGTCTAGTTCCTTGGGTCCTGTGGCACTCAGAAGAGTATTCTGACTCTTCCTTTCTCCCTGCATTGGTTGAGTACACCCCCGTCCTAGGTGGGAAGAGGTTTTTAGTATGCTCTTAGTGGGCCTAATATCATGGAATTCCCCACCACATTTCACTGCCTGATCTCTTGATGAGTTATATTTCTGAGGATCCATTTTTCTGATTCTCTCCTCACTGGATTCTCCCTGATCAGAGAAGATGGCCCTAGTACTTGGGAACCTGTACATAAATGCCCCCCATCCATTTCTGGGAGGCGCTGACCTATTAGCCCCATATTCCCAATTGGGTTGACGTCTACCATCCCTGTGGCCCTTGGTTCATGTGATCCAGTGGACATGGGGGTGGCAGAGTCCATGGAATTGAATAGATTAAAGTCTCTGGTGGCAGGGTTCCTGAGGTTATGCTCAGGGGTTTCCCTCTCCCATCTGACCTCATCTCTCTCAGCCCCTACTCCCAGATTGCAAGCAAGGATCTGACCCTTTTGTTCTTCTATTAAGGCCTTACTGGTCTCTATTAGTTGTTCCTGCATGGCTATTTGTCTATGGAGTCTGTCTTTTTTTTCACAGAGAGCCTCAATGTCGCTCTGTGCTTCCTGTCTGATTTGGGAGTATTGGGCCAATTTTTGCTGCAGGAGGCTCACCTACTGTGTTCTGTCCTTACTAGCCTGGTCATTCTTTGCCAGAGCATCTTCCACCCTCCTGGTGTGCTCTAACAGCTTTTCATAGTCCATTTTGAGTTCACCCAGTCCCTGAAGGGCCAGGTGATTTTCTTCCACCTTGGTTTTTAAATAGTTGACTTCCTGGCCTAAGGCGTCCCTTTCCTGAATTAGAGTACACCTCTGTGCATCCCTGTCCTCCCTTTGTTTTTTTAATGCACCAGCTTTCTGGCGCTCTTCATCAAATTCTGTTTGAGTTTCAAGGTCTTTAAGAATTAATGTATTATTTTCTTCTTTTAATTGGTCTATCTGGTCTTGTAAGACGGCCATCTGTTCTGCGCAAACTCTAGGGATTGTACTTTCCTTTTTGCCAGGTCTAGGTTTTCGTCATATTTTTCCTGTATTTCTCCAATGTGGAGGTACAGGTACGCCTCTATTTTGGCAATTTTACATTGCTCTTCTTTTACCCTGGGGACCATATAGAGTTCGCTAAGTGCCTGATGTAATGGACCCTGGTTGTGCCATATAGCTAATTCTGTGGCAGTGGCTTGTTGTTTGATTCCCTGCAGCCAAACATTCTCATCCTGCTCAACCCATTCACCCCTGACAAACAATTTGTGCAGTGGGTGTTCTTTTGCCATACTAATTTCCACTGGGGTCGCCATTCCGGAAATATTAATTTCCTTCTGACTTATCTCAGGGTTACTTTTACCTTTGCAAAACAGGCCAAACTCCTTTGAGTGTTTCTATTGAAAGGTGTTTTTGTAGTGTAGCACAGGGTGGTAGCACAACAAGGTGTATGTACCCCGTCAGTTAGCACGCTGTGTTAGACTATCACAAGTTGTATGTCTAATTCAGGATCTCGAGACGAGCCCCCAATCTGTAAGTGATTTCAATTCGGCACACACCTAAGTCAATGCCTAGTGTGTAACGCACAAATGAAATCCTTGTTTATTTTGTCTAAAGGTTCTTTTATTCTGAATGATGTACCACTCATATCACGCCACTCTCCTGGAAACCCCCCCCCCCCGGGTCAGAATGAATGAGGAATCAGGCTGGTTTGCAAAGTTAAAATATGTATTTATGTATTCACAATTTGATCATAATATGTTTTAATGGGTACACAATGATCACCAATGGGGTGATGTAACACTAAATAATCTCTTTAATACACAAGGAGTAATAGTGAGCAAAACAATTCAGCACAGAAATAATACTTTTGTGTGTGTTCAGATGAAATAGCAGTGTGGTTACTAGTACCCCCTGCACACCCCTCAACCCCCCAATAGGCAATGTAAAGAGATAGGAGGAGAGAGCAGGTATTCAGGAATGGCAGAATTCAAACAAAATATCAATCCCAATTTCCCCCCAGCAACACAAGAGAAAAACAGAATTGATTAGCAAGCGGTCAGAATGGTTTTAAGTTATCTTGAGAATGGATTGGGTAAAAACACTAAATATGGTTTAAATTGCTGAAATTGTTATAATTCTTATGGGAGCCGCTTTGGATAGTTACATACAAATGCTAGCAATGATTTAGTACCAAGAAATAATTTGAAATCTTAAAATTAAGGTCGGGAGCAATCATAAGCTGTTTTACACGTTTAAGAATTTCCTAAAAACAAAATGTGTGGCAAACTATTCACTGTGCGGTGATCACGATAACGGGATAACTATAATGATTTGGGATGTACTTTTAGATGTGATTTAAAGCTGTGGATGTTAGCTACAAGAAGAAGTTGCAATTCTGTTTCTAACACAAAAACAGAGGACGTTATGGACGTTTTAGTGGAGGTTGTTTTTTCCAGATAGGCGCAAGAATGGGAAAACGGAAAGTGCTTTTAGATGTGATTGAAAGCTGTGGATGTTAGCTACAAGAAGAAGTTGCAATTCTGTTTCTAACACAAAAACAGAGGAAGTTATGAACGTTTTAGTGGAGGTTGTTTTTTCCAGATAGGCGCAAGAATGGGAAAACGGGAAGTGCTTTTAAAATGAAAATGAAAAAAAATAATTTCTTACACAAGAGGATGACTATGAATAAACAGATACCACACAAGAACACAGCCACTTGATCCGGGCGACTGCATGCAGTGGACCCGCCTTCTTCAGTTGAAAAATATCAGCGCAAAGATAGTTTTAACAATACTAGCATACTAAAAAGATAGGAGGGATAGGATAGAGAGTTCAGGCAATTCAAAAGTACTCCTAAAAATGCAGGTTCTGAATACAAGATAGGATGGATTTAAGATAGGGATTGGACTAAGCAAGGTACGTATGCTAGTGACACAGTTCTATCTATAGATACTCACTAGATAGGTTTCAAATGGAACCGTCAGGATTCTGGTCAGGGATTTTGATCAAGGATTCTGGTCAGGGATTCTGGTCAAGGATTCTGGTCAGGACAGACTGCTGGGCACATCAGATTTTGGCAGCTTTTAGGCGCTCTGGACACCAGACGGCAAGACTGGACTGGATCTGCAATGCACTCTGGTCACAGCACTGTACAGGATTGGATTGATTCGCCCTTCTTGGTTCCGAAGATAATTATTTTAGCAGGCAATCAGTACAGCGCAGTCCGGCTGTATATGATGCTCCCCTTAGGTTTTTGGGTTTGGTTCTGGTTCTGGAATTTTAAGGCCTAGCTGAAAATGGTTCAGCTATACAATGGGCCTTTCTGCTTTGCCAAGTTTCTGGAGTCTGGAGCAACTAAGATGGATAGTTCTGCAGCAGGGTGCTCCACCAGAATCAGGATAGTGGGTGAATCTGTCTGTTTGTTTTCTGCCCTCTGCTATCTCTATTTATGCTTATGACAAAGGGGGATGTGTGGGCTGGTTTAGACTAAGTTTGCCCCTTTGACTTGGATTGGTCATGGTCTACTCTCTGCCTTGATAGGAGGAGAAAAACAGTGTGTCACTTTTATGGTGTGGGTTTATGAGGCCTAGAGTCCACCCCTAGCCTCTTGAACACAAAATCTACTTTTGGTACAATACATATTTCCACATGTGCAACCTCTATAACAACCACATATACAGATTACATATTTTGTACAGCAGCTACTCCTTCAAACCCTGCAGCTGTAAAATCCTGTGTCTGCTTTTCCCAGAATGTCTCCCTTTTCATCAGGAACACAATGTCCCATTTATCTGCAAATTTCTACAAGTGTGCATGTATAACATGGGCATATGTGTGTAAAGTCACATACTTGTAGCAGAAATACATTTGGTTTAGTATCATATTTTCTGCTGTTTCCTTACAAATTATGTCACACAATCTTGCTTCCTCTTGAAATGTGCAGCCAAAAAAATAGATTTACAATTATGTTATTTTTGTATTCTTGACAATTTTCAGTTGCAAGTTATACGTATTTAAACAAAATGTTGTTTGTGAATGTTTCAGCTACAGATGGTTGTTTGTCTCTGCCTCTTTTTTTTTCCCTTCCGTTCAGGAGCAGTCTCCTCCCTGTTTCCTTGGCAGAGGCCATTTTACGACTGTTCACACCTAGCATTTCCCTTAGCTGGAGGATGGTCATTGTTTAGTCCTGGGCTCACCAGCAGTTCGCACCTCCCCGTGAGTTTCAGCTGAGGGGAAGCATCCTCCTTTTGTAAGGAAAGCTGTTATTCCAGTTTGGGTGGTTTTAGCCAGGCTTAAATTTAAATGTTATTTCTGTTGCATTTTTCCTGAGTTTAAAACAAACTTGTGATTTAAAAATATCAGCTAGAATACTTATTCAAGATTTTAAACCATGGGATAAAAACAGTTACAACATAGGTTACTCTCCGCAACAGGCCACTCAGATTGCAACATTTGATTTCAGTTTGTACAAGTTTAAAGTTTATCATGCAGGCTTCTGACAGCTGTCATTCAGGCGGCCGAGGGTACTGCACCATGATTTTGACAGATTCCAGAGGCAGGCAACTTTTGCTGTGAATGTTTCTTTGATACTTTCAGCCTTTCAGGACATTGTAAGTTCACAATGATTTCTTGAACTAAGTGAATTGTAGCACCCAGTAAGAATTTTGGATGTTTAAGGGTGTTTTGTGCCGGCATTCTGCAGTTTCAGCAACAAAGAAAAAGATTTAAAGCAAGATTTTGGATTTCTCTTAGCAGAGCACTGTTTTTCCCTCTGTACTCCATCTTCACTTGTTGTGGAGCCCAGTGAAATATTTCCGGAGTGAGATTTCTGTTCCACCACTGACAACATGCGTGGTAGATTGGGCAGCCATCGTTTTGTGCTTTGCAGTGCACGGTTTTCAGAGGTTTTGGTGCGCACAGGGGTTTTGCGACCATTTTGATGTTTCTGGCACCATCAGAACACAGTTATGCCGCATGGCAGAGCAACAAGTGGGTTAAGACATCCCACAGTGCAGTGTTTGCATACTGTCAGTATGGAGGAGGGTATAGTGAAGTGCAGTTTATATGTGCCTGGTTACAATGCTGTGTGCAGATTTGTGAAGTAGACCCAATGTTGAGAAAATGTTGTGGTTAGGTTGGCAGTGACACAATACTTTGTGAATGACTGTGGGGAGGGGTGGTGAAAGCTGTTGTATGCTTGTGGATTCTGGTAATTGTGACCTGATTTTGTGAATGGGTGTTTTATGGTGTGGGGGTGAAGTGCCGCTACCTACATATGTTACGTGTGTGCATAATGATAGCTGCCCACATGGGCGCAAGCATGGATCCATAGTGTTGTGCTGGGCATAGGCAAGGGTGGACTGTTGGGTGAATGGCCAGAGATGTGCTGGTTGCATGTCAGGATCTTTGTAGATGCTGAAATAGTGCATCCTTTAGCAGAGGTTTCTGATGGAAGGGCCTTTGGAGTGTTTAACGGTAAATATGGCTGTGTGGTGTATATAAATGATGGTGTGCAATGTACAAGTTAAGTATGTGATTGTCGCATGCGTGTTTGAAAATTTCACAGCAGCCAATGAGGGAGTGTTGGAAAAATGCCAGTGCAAATAGAAGAAGTATTGTATCTGCATTACTGGGCTGTGGCCCGCGCTGTAGGTGGGAAAGCACACATGCCACATCCTGCCCATCTGAGCATGGAGCCTTTGCAAATGGAACTGTGGGGATTCTCCAATGAGGTTTGGAGTGTATGGTTCACAGGAAGGGCCAGTGACATATTTACTCTGACTTCAATGCAGTGAGGTTGGCAGAGATGGATAGACGCTGAGTTTTGATAGCGCGTGATACCTTTGTGCACGATCTGCACAGGTATGCTGTGGAAAGAGGCTTTGATACTGACTTTCAGTTGGAAGGAGTGAAGGCTTTTTGGGGCTCAGTGTATGAGTGGGGTTTCGGGTGCATGAATTTCCTTTGCACATGTGTGGCCTCTGTCGGTACTGTTGATGTGGTGGTAGTACATTTTGGAGCACTACATTTGGGGTAAATGTCATGCTCATGTTTACTCGCGCACGCAAAGAAGTTAATGACAGCACTTATGCAGATGTTTCCCACAGCCAAGGAGAATTTCCTATCGATAACACCAAGGGGAGCATGGGACCATGCCGGTGTAATTTGTCCACAGCCAGAGTTTGGGAGATGTTGGATAAACAGAAGCATGTGTGACGTTTTGTGCAGTGCTGGGATGTTCTGCACCGACTATGCAAGCATTAATAACCAGGAGGATTTCAAGTAGTTACAAGGAAATGGTAATTTTTTTACCTCATTGGCAATGGTGTTTTGTTTGCCACTCTGCACGAAGTGCTGCAGAGAATCCTGTAGAAATGTAAGAGAAGCATTCATCTTCAGTCAAGAGAAATGTCAGGAGGAGAGGCAAAGAGACAGTCTGCAAAAGAGAGAACACAAAAAAATGTATGTATGCACGCACATACATAACAAAAACACGAAGAGAAGTGTTTTTAGAGACAGTACTAAAGACACAATCCCCTACAATGTTATACATTCCCCCTCCCCATGTCCTTCCCCTCCTAGCACGGTAACTCTGCCAATTCTGCGGTACTTTGTGGATTAGACACGCCACGCCAGGCTCTTTTTAGGATGGCAGCTATGGCATTGGCACTGTGGAGGCTAAGCCATTGTGCAATGTGGTTGCCGGTTGTGGTGTGAACACAAGCACTGTGGCAGAAGGTATGTTTCTACAGAGAAATGTAGGAGGCTATGGTGAAAGTGTGCAAGGTAAGGGGCAGGCATCCTGTTTGCATGCATGCACTGCACGTACTTGCTTAACGTTGCTAACATACATTCCGTGCTGCTTTACTGGGATCACTTTTCCGATATTTGTAACACATGCATTACAGTGGCAAAAAGACCATTTTATGCAGTCTACAAGGTACGTGGCAAGCATCCTGTTGTTATGAATGCAGTGTGTGTATCATATGATCTGATGTGATATGGTATTCTGCAGCATTTGTACAGCACCTACAAACAAGTGTGTGAAGGCGTGACGAGGAAAGGGAGGCTGAACAGAGGTCACACAGAGACATTGATCCCACTAGGCCAGGTGACACTGAGAGTGCAAAAGTGAATGGGAAGGGGGAGGGCAAAGTGGAGTACATTGGAACAAAAAAAAATAGCAATACGTGCAACTACGGTAGGTGATGGCAAGTGGAAGGATAAGTGTAGACATCAAGTGGTGAGGGGACCATTAAGGTTGCAGAAAACAGTCCCCAAATGCGGGGGTTGGAGAAAGCCAGTGCAGGGTTGGAACTGTTGAGAGGGAGTTGGCCTGGGGCACAGATTACAGGGTGGGTAGGAAACCAGTGCACAATCATTTTTAGGCAGGAGGTGATCAGGGGAGAGGAGGGGAAAAAGAAGAGCACATGGAAAGGTTTGAGGTGCTTTCTGACCCTAAGATGGTTCTCCTCAAGTTCCAGGGAGGCAGAGAGCCTGTTCCAGAGGGATGCCCCAGCAGAAGAAAGACATCTACCACCAACTACCACCAACTGGTTGCGTGCAAATGCAACTGACCCTGAGGGAATTGGAAGCAGTTGAGGGAAGAGCTGGATGGAGCAAGCAGATATTTAGGAAGTGAGAGTGCAAGGTATTGAGGTCCCAGGGTCCAGAAGGCCTTCTGCATAATGCACAAGGCTTTTATTTTATTCTTCGCAGCCACTGGGAGCTTTTGCAGACATTTTAGTCCAGCAGAGATATGGATGAGTTGCTGAGGGTGGAGAGTGGTAACTGGCAGATTTAAGAAGAGGCTGTGGCAATAGTGCAGCATACAAAGAACCACAGCTGTCCACACACTGACCTTTTGGGAAGTGACTTTAGGTTGGTAAGATACATTCAGTTGTGGCTTTGGTGCCAGCTTTTACGATTTATGTAGGAGGTGGGTTAGTGGGGAACACATTTTGTAGCACTGTTTCTCTAATACACTGTATGATATGGGTAAATGAAAACAAGCAAATACCATTAAATTGCCACTTCATGGTAGGAGATGGGAGGAAAAACCAGTATGCTTTTCAAACACATAATGGACGCTTAGAGGCAGATATCATGCGCATAGGCACTTATAACAGAGTTGTAAACATAGTGCCAAAACAATATTCATACTTTTCTTTTGTGGTGATGGGTCCTCGTGTGGGTGAATGTGTATGCACAAATTATGCAATGTTTGAGTGAGCTTTCCACTGGACGTGCTTTGCAATTACAGCACACTTGCAGGCTGATTTTGTAACGGTACATATGAGGTCTTGTGGAGAACTGACAGTGTTAGATGCTGACGTCTTGGATGGCATTGGTGGATGGGTGTGTGACTACTTAACAATAACCAATAAGGGTGTGGTGGGAAGAGAATAGTGGAAAGGGGAAGAAGGAGTGTTCATGCTTCAATGGGGTGCAACCCTCACAATACTTTGGGAAGGGTACATGCCACAATCTGTGCTTTGCACCATGCTGGCACCCTGGGGATTATCCAATTAGGTACTGAGGGTGTGGGTCAAAGGAAGGAGCGATTATATTGGTATTCATTACTCTGCATAGTGAGGCTGGCTGACATGGAGAAATGCATTGTGTTGACTTTGGGTGATGCCTTTGTGTTAGATCTGCACAAGTATGCCTTTGAAAGAAACTTTCATGACAATTTCTGTTTGGAAGCAATGGACGCATTGTGGTGTGCTGTCGATGACCTCCGTTTAGCCGATATGCAGGCCAGTTCCACTACTGTGCATGTTGTCGTCATTCACTATGGTGGGTTGCAATTGGGTTACGTGTCTTGTTTAAGTTTGCTCCGTCGACTGAAGAGGCTGATGAATGCAGTGAAGAGGCTTTTTCTCACTGCGCAGGTGGTTTTGTCCACCATACCACCAACAACAGTATGGACCACTCATTTTGACTGTTGTACCCAGCTAGAAGTTGGAAGGTGTCTAATTAACAGAAGCATGTCTGATTTTATGTTCGCTCGTGACATGTTTTTTTGTAACAATGACCTCATTAGTTCTGCAAATGCAGTTATTCCAATGAAATGGCATTTTGTTGCCATTCATTGGTAATGCTGTTTTGTTCGCTCATCTCCAAGATGTACTCAAGAGGTTCCTGTCAGATTCTGAGGACGAAAAGAAAACACAAAACTGTATGAAACCAAAAACGTGCTCTTTATGTGGTAGCAGATAATAACAAAAACAAAAACAAAAAAAACACAACGGCTCCTTTCAAAGACACCCCTACAAATAAAAGCCCTTACCCTGGTTGACATTTCTTCCCCCATGCATGCACGCACGCAGCACAAAAGCCTCATCCAAGGATTTTCAGGCCAGTGGCCATGGAAATAGGACTGTGTAGGCTGAGGGATTGCGCAAACATGTTTGGGTGTGGTATGTATGCAGGGGACTGTTGTACAGACGTGGAAGTGTTACATGGAGGGCACATGTGCTACAATCTGCGTTTCTCAGCATGCTGGCCAATGTAAATGAGACTGTGCACATTTTCCAGTGAGATGTTCAGAGTGTGCGTCACAGGAAAAGGCGGACATATTTTGTTTCATTACTCTGTATAGTGAGGCTGGCAGAGATGGCAAGATGCACAGTTTTCATAGTGGGTGATCCCCTTTTGGCAGATCTGCTCCAGTATGCCGTGGAAGGGCAATTTCAATTTGGAGGAAGTGGACTCTTGGTGGTGCGGTGTCCCTGTCCGTACTTTGGACCATTTGCTTGCAGAATGTCGATGAGTGGCCACTTTTGCTTCTGTTCACGTTGTGGTCCTGCACTATGGAGCACTGCTTTTGGGTTCCATAGCTTGTTCAAGTGTGTACCATCAACTCCAAAAAGTTCATGAAAGCATTGAAGTGCATATTTCCCACTGCAAAGGTGCTTTTCTCATGTATAACACCAAGTCCAGTATACCACTATTCCAAAGATTGTTGTCGGCAGCCAGAGGTCGGAAGGCGTCTTATCAACAGAAGCATGTGTAACTTCTTGCGTCCTGCTGGGATGTACTCCTGTGAGAATGGCAACCTTGGTTATCGATATGTGCACCTTCTCAATGGAAATGGCATTTCATTGTTGCCCAGTGGCAATGACATTTTGTTTTCCAATCTACAGGCTGCAGTGAAGACGCTATTGTAAGAATGTGAGGCGAAGTACAACAAACAAAAACACTTATAAAAACCAGAAAATAAAATGTTTCTATGGAAGCACCTTTAAAAAAAAGTACTAACAGCTCTTTTGAGAGCCAACACTACAAACGTCATCCCCTACCATGGTTGACATTTATTCCCCGACTTCCGTGCGCCCACACTTGGAAAAGTCTGTTACAGGGTTGCACGTGCGACATATGCCTCTTTTGCACATAGCTGCCATACATTTGGGCCTGTGGAGGACACAGGATTGGTCAATAAGGTTTCTGGGTGTGGCGTGCACGCACAGACTGTAGTACATGGTATATTTGTGGAGCAAAATGCAGAGGGTGCACTTATGGCTGTGTGTTGAACAAGCTACAGCGTATGATTTGTGGGGGAGTTCTACATACATTACTTCACAGTGAATGGAAAACAGAGTTCAGTGGTAGCTGATTGTGGATTGTATCATGTGGATTTGTAGGCATATGAAGTACCTACAGTGAAGTGATTGATTTTGGTTTGTCTGTGTGAGACTTTGGTGACGCGGGATCATGATGATATTATTGTTGTTCATTGTGCAGGGAGAATTATACAACATGTAATACGATTTTCAGTGCTGTTTGCGCTTAAGGAGGCACTTGGCCAGGGCAAGCATCTGTTTCCGATCTCCTGCATAGTTTTTTATCCTAGTACGCAGACACCAATGTCGGCTTGTTATTTTTCATTCGGTCCGGAAATGGAGAAAGCGCGGCACATTGTGAAGAAGTGTATTTGTGCCTTTTTACGACTTGTGCCAATGTTGTACTTTACAAATGGGAATCTGACGGTTCACAGCACAAAGAGTTTACCACGCAAATATCGTACCCCTTAGCATTACTGCATTTCTGTTTTCTACACGGCCTACAGAAATTGCCTTGGTGCCCTTTTTTGTGAGCATAAGAATAATGTTTGTGGTAGGTAGGTGTTGCACACTTGTGCTCTTGAAAACGCACTGCAACACGTAAAACCATCTCTTTCAACAGCCACCATTTCTTCCTGTTTCGACTGCAGTCTTTTCCACAATACCACGGTTCCTTCTATTTAGCACACAACCTGTGTAGGGTATACAATGCGTGGCACCCTCCCTCCCTTCATTGGCACTTACATAGTTGCACCCTGAAAAGAGGTTTCTTTACTTACCTTTTCTACTTTTCCAGTTCATTAGTATTTCTTTTGGTCTTGTAACACACGCCACCGAAGGACCGAAGGGCAAGGGCCGGTACGGAAGGGCCACCACCTACAGGGATATTGTAAGGGACATGCACAGAGAGGGTAATGTTGGGTGGCCCTCACTTAAATAGCCGCCACTCATTGTCATGCTCCCAGACGGACTCTTCCCAAGCACTTTAAAGTAGCTTCCCTCTGTAGAGTACCGGGTTGCAGTACATGCGCACTACAATGCCCTTTTGCAGGCAAGGATCATTAGCGCAGCATATGGTGTACAAGTGTCTTTTACCACTCTGGTGCCATACAGGAGTGCCTCTTTTGTCGGCTGCAGTCTATGTGGAGAATACTGTACATGAAATTACCCTACTGCATGTTTGGCAGACTAATACCCTGAAAACAGCTCCCTTATGCTTACATTGCTGTTCTCGTCACATGTGGTATGGACAGTTCATGGTACACCATTAGCCATAGGACTAGCATGCAGAGAGATTAATGAATTGTGAAATGCAGCAATGCTTACAGCAAAGAGAAATACAGCGTCAGTATGTGCAGGAGGAAGATATTTATCAAACGCGACCCATGTGGCTATAGTACTGTTCTATTCACCAGTGCTACTATTTACTCTCAGAAGATTCTGTTGTTTGATTACTTTTCTTAACATACACTACTATGTCAGTGACGAAGCCGCACCAGCTTTGGCATTTGATAGAATCACTACAAAATGTCACACCTGCAGTTAAATGTTATCTCCAACTCTACGACTTGCAGGGGAACCCTTCACACTTCCCGGCATAGTGCTCACTGCAGAGAAGGTGTGTCTGTTTTACGGGACATGAAAAGGCCAGCAGCATATTCATAAAACTATTGTGACATTTAGCACACCGACTGTACACTCGAGCTTGCTGTTCCTTGTTTTCCAGTGGGCCTCATACAGGCAGGCGTGGTGCAGCGACAAATTGGTAGGTTTGCAGAGCAACCCATGTAGTTGTGACCAGTAGTTGAAATTCGGTAGCCTACCTTATCAATCCATGGGCTGGCAACAGAGGAGCTCTTACCAGCACTCAGAAGATGCCCAAAGCATGGATATAGTTCTAAAATGGATAGATATGTGCTCCCACAAATACTTAAAAGAGCTTTACAACATGCAGCCTTGTGGTTAGTACTGCAGCCCTACGGAGACCTGCATTGTGATTGCACATACACCGGCCATGTGCAGTGTGCATAGGAAACCTCCACATAATTACCTGCAGCTAACTCAGCCAGTAATGTCCGGCACACATTCACCATGCTGTTAACACAAAAACAAACACCACTTTCAGTGTCACCAACACTTAACATTCACACCTTTCATTTGTAAAATACACCAACACTATTATGCAAGAGAAGGGGAAGCACAAATGTATAGATACACAGGGCAATTTGGCCTTTCCAAACGTTTGTGAGGAGGCCCGCCAAGCTATCAGTGACAACACGTTTTTAAAGGGACGTTATGGTTTAATTGCAGTACCAAATACATATTACCTTTACAGAGAACATTATGCCAAATCAACGTTCCGGTTAAAATGTCCTACTAAAAACATATGCAAATAAGTAACACACAATATTGCTAAAGGGATGTTATGACGAAGGTGGGCTACTACAAACATATAACTTTTAATGCAAACACAATGCTTAAGCAATGTTTCTGTTACAGTGCCCTGCTAAAAACCTATGAAATTCACTAACAAAAACATTGTTAAAGGGACGTTATGGCTAAGTTGCGCTACTAAAAACGTATCTTATTTACTAAAATAACTATGCTACAGGAAGGTTCTGCTTACAGTGCCCTACTAAACATCTATCATTATCACTGGAAGAACTTTGTTAAACGGACAGTATGGTGAAGTTGCACTACTAAAAAGCTATGAAATTCAATAATAAAACTTGATAAAGGTTCTTTATGGATAAGGTGCGTTACTACACACATTTCCCCTTTATTGAAACAACTAGCCTAAAGTAACGCTAAGGTTAAAGTGCCCTACTAAGAAGCTATAAAATTAACTAACAAAAACTGTTGTTAAAGGGACGTTATGGTTAAGTTGCACTACTAAAAAAGCTAGGAAATTTATTGGAAAAACGTTCCTACAGGGACGTTATGGTTACAGGTAAAACCGAAAAACCCCAGAAATTTGCCAGTTATGGTAAGATACGCAACCATAACTCGCACTACCACTGTGCACTGCAAGGATTAACACCCATGACCTCAAAGATGACATCAATAATGTCATTGATGACACCACTGATGACATCACATGTGAAATTAATTTTGATGAAAAGTCAATATAAGGGGTTGTGTTTATAATGTTGGTAACAAGATGCCAGGTGTGATTATGTGATGTTAAACATGTAATAGGTAGCTAACAATTCAAGACTTACTACCCACTTCTGCTAGTACAAACAATACATATGAAGACCCACAATTCATACACATCAGAGGTACATACAGGGAAACTACGGTCAGGAAGAAAGAAACAACATCATCAGAAAATGTCAATAGCAATGAAAGTTTATCACACCGATTCATGGAATTAATGTGCGCTGAAATTTTCAGCGCAAGCATGCAAAAGCGTGCGAATCGCAGAGCCAGTGCGAAAATCGCAGCGAAACCCGCACACAACGATTCATGGAAGTCCGTGCGCGAGGAAATTCCAGGATGTGCGCCAAAATTCTGCATGGCGTACACTGCCGCACACGTCTCCAAACAGCGTGTGCTAAGCGCACAGCGAAATCGCACATAGCGCGGCGCACACAACAAAAGTAGGAGGAAAAGGGGGCGTGACACGCGGAATGGTGAACAACTCGTGAAAATGTGGGCGTCACGGGGGAAGTACAGGAGGCAAGTGTGCAGAACGCCCACACCCATGTTCAAAACACGTATTCATGGAATCGAATGGGGCTAACGCGTGTGCCAAAAAAAAAGCGCTAATCCGGAAACACGTACGCCAGCAGGAAGCAGGCGTATGTGGACCCGCGCAGTATAAAAGTGCGCGCAAACAAGCACAGACGCCAGGATGAATATACCATTCCTAGCAGCAGTGGTCGTGGGATACCACATGAGGAGGAGGAGGATAGTCAGGCCCAAAATATTTACACCCAGAACCAGCCTTTTTGGGATGCCTGATGAAAAGGTGTATGGGAGGTACAGGTTTCCACCTCACATAATACTCGACCTGGTCAGTGAGTGGGAGGATGACCTCACATCACCCACCCTGTGCTCCCAAGCACTCAGGCCCCTGCGGAAGGTCCTCAATGTACTGCACTTCTTGGCCACTGGATCATTTCAACGGAAAACTTCTATAGTGGCGGGGTGTCACAGGCCACACAGTGACGCTGCCTACACCAGGTCTTGGCCATCATGACTGCACGCCCATCAGACCGCAGGCACATATACCTGCCCAGAACAGCTGCAGAAAGGCGGGCTGTCGTCCAGGATTTTTACGGGGTGGCACACTTCCCCAAAGTGCTGCTGCACCCATGTGGCTCTACGTCCCCCCAGGGCATCAGAGCACCTACAGAAACCGCAAGCACTGGCATTCCATCAACGTCCAGGTAGTATGTGATGCCAAGGGAATCATCACCTCAGTATATGCCAACTATCCAGGGTCCACCCATGACAGTTTTATTTACAGAATGTCAACCCTAAACCGGGACCTAGAAGCTGGGCGGCATGGTGATAAATGGCTGCTCGGTGAATATTAATGTCACAGCACATGCATGCATGTCAGATACTGAGCAATGTCACAACCCCACTAATGATACCCATCACCACCTCCCCAGGGGACAGTGCCTACCCTCTGAGCACCCACATTGATGATGCCAATTCGGAACCCCACAACGCCACCCGAGGTAAGATACAACACAGCCCACATTGCAACTCGGAGCATAGTGGAGCGCACATTCGGAGTGCTCAAGTCACGCTTTCGCTCCCTTGACCGTTCTGGTGGGCAGCTGTTATATGCTCCCCCAGTAGTGTGCAGGATCATAGTGGCAGCATGTGCCCTGCACAACGTTGCAACACGCCGGGGCCTGCCCGTGGACATGGTGGTTCCCACACATCCCCAACCACAAGCACGTCCGCTGCGCATGGGAGGGGAAAGGGCACGGGGTGAGGCAGCCCGTACACAGCTGGTGGATAATTACTTCACCTCAAATCACACCCCTGTGGAGTGCACACAGCCCTGGCACATGCCAGCTGACAATCAATGATGATGACATAAGGGACAGTCAACTGTCACAACCATACCAGCCTGAGATTGGTCACCTAGAAGTGTTACATTGTGTGCCCTACCTACACAAACACCACCAATGCTGTGTCATCAAAAGACACACTTCTATGCTGCAAAAACCAGTAGCCCCTACAACATGACAACAGTGCCATGTCACCCAACCCCTCCCCAGCACCGCCACCCAACGCACCATGGCATGTCAGGCCATGTGAGAGCAAACAAAGCAATCCCCAAAACATCACACAAGTGTCAAAGTACAGTGTCCTCAATGGAAACTGCCCACACACAATATGCTCCCAGTAATGTAGAACTAACAACACACATGACCAAATACTTACCAACAATACAATGCAGCTACACAACCTCAAACATAGCATAAACATGACAGTACGAAATTAAAGTAGTGGTAGTCTTAGAACCTGATCATGCCAGCACATCGGCCACTTCCAACTGTACAGTGCTGCTGCCACGCAAATGTCCAAGTGCACTGCTTACAACATGAACTCCATCTCCAAAGTAGACGGCCTTGTGAAGACATGAGGAATTAACCTGCAAATTAGGCGAAAGACATGGATGCACAAGCACATAGCAATACACCATGCAGTGTACAATTCAACAACAATATCCACTAGGAATGTATACACAGTATTGACTACACACTGCCCACACAGCTCATGGGAGTCCTACATCACCGTGTAAGTCAATGTCACTTGGGCACACCCTTTGCAAGCCCATGGAAACGGGAAGCAGGAGGGGTATGTGTCTCACGAACCCAAGCATCTAACCCAAACTCAGGACAAGCCTGCATGTGCCCAGCCAGAATACAGTGGATGCCCACGGGAGCCACACAAGGCAACACACTGCAAAAAATCAAAAATCAAAATAAAAAATCAAAAATCAAAAATGGCTATGTGGGGGCCAGGGTAGGGGAGGCCACCCAGGAGGTCCGAGGACAGGGTGCTCACCAACACCCACCTGTGTGTATGTCTGGAAAAAAAAAACACCTCCATGGGCTCATGGCCTGCACGGCTATGCCAATGTGGGAGAACTGCTGCTGTCGCTATCATCACCCTCTGCTGCTGCCACAGGAGGTGGTTCTGCTACAGGAGGTGGTGGTGCAATGGGAGGCAGCCCACACAAGGCCCTGGTATGGTCCTCCATGGCAGCAAGCATGCAGGTGTGGAAGGTCTCGTTTTGGAGGATTATAGTGCGGAGATCCCCATGCAGCACCTGACGTGATGCACGTATCTCCTCCCAAGTTGCCTGCATCTCAGCTGAGAGTGAACGTGTGAGCCGCTCCAGCTGCTGTTCTGTCCTCAAGTTAGTGGAAGCCTCAAGGTCAACAGGAGTCTCCCTGAGGTGATGGAGTTCTACCCTGAGGGCTTCTCTGTGGCCCTGGGACTCTATTGATATCGATTGGCGTAGAGTCTCCAGTGCCGCCCATCTGTCCCTGTTGGACCCCAACATGTCCTCCCTGTGTGACTGGCAAATGGAGTCTGTTGCCTGCTGTAGTAGCTCCATCTGACTTTCAGGGGGGACAATGGAAGTGCCCACCCTCTCCATTGCTTGAGCCATCATCTCAACTGATGCTGCCTGTTGGGTTGCCATACCGTAAATGGATTGTTCCCATGCGGTGTTGCCTGGTGGCGTACGGCCACCGCGTCGGCGGGTACCACACCTGTTTGGGGCAAGGCAATCTGCGCCTTGCTGTGCCAGCACTGCCTGAGGCTGCAGGACTGCATTCACCCTCTGATCTGCTGTCCCAGGGACAGGATCAGATGTTGTGGAGTGTGACCCTGCATCCGTAACCGCCAAAGGTGGACTTACCAACACTGATATCCCCATAGAGGGTTCTACCCCTGGTACAGGTGGGTTGGACAGAACAGAATCCCTGCCAAAAACACTTACCTGCGACGGCACATAGGTCTCATCATCCAAATCAGCATCTGAATAGAGGTCTGGGGAGGTGCACCCACAGGCACGACCTCGATAGAATGTTCTGCAGCAAGATTGGGTTCTCACCCACCACCACACCACGTCCCCCACTGGTGCCCGGTCGTGCCTGAGATTCCTCCTGGGTCTGCACCATCTCCTCAACCTCAACAGCTTCAAGTGCGTCATCCCCTGCAAAAACATGAAAGACAAAAAATGGAAACAGGCATTAGCACCATAGCACACAAATAGGCCTGACAAGCTACATAACCAGTACATGATTTACACGATTTACACATGTCCCACATGACTATAACCCTCCCATGCATGCACTGTCACTGAGTTTGAAGGGGACCCAAAAGGCAGACACTGATGACACCTACATGGAAGAGCAACACATTTGCTGCATGCTGGGTAGCACTGCCATCACACATTGGCCTGTGAGTGGCATGTCCAATACACATACATGACACATGCCATCACACAGATGGCATGTACCATAGCCATGGTAAATTCCACATGTCAGTGAATGAATACTGTCAGCCATCCATGTGTGATGGACATGATGAGATGAAAAATGCTACATAGTGTGACAATATAGGCATGTGCCACACACTGCAACACATCCAGTGTACAAAAATACAGTGATTGCAGGCCGATGTGCACATCAATGGTTTGTCACTTCAACAAGACAGGAAACAACTATCATGTTCCACATTCAAACAGGCCCCATAAGTTCCTGTGATCAGGCCAATACTCAATTAGCCTGAATGGTCAAATCATTCATCTAACAAGGTAACACATGTGGTCCAATGTGGGGTTCATCAATGACAGAAGCATGTCACAAATGTGACAATAGGGCTGAGGAATGTGTTGCCAAAGTGGGAGAATTGAAACAATCAGCCTGAACGAACACTGAAAAATACAAACAATGTTGTTGCAAGATGCCACTTCAAGGGCAACTGCCGTAATGTTGATCCAAATTACTAATGTGGGCAGAAGGGATACTGTCACACCCAAATCCAAGGATGCTGAATGTTTTGGATGACCCATACCAATCAGGCACACACACCCTCACCTGGCACTCAATCAGAACCCGTCACCCAAACAACATACACATGCATTACACACACATGCATGGGCACTCACCGGCCAATGCTTCATAATCAGGTAGTCCTCCCACACCTTGGATGTGTTCCTCTGTGACGAAGGCCCCAGCAACAGACTCATGTTCAGTGCGTTTGTTGTCCTCTTGTGGAGACCCACCACCAGTCACCAGAGTAGCGGCATAATTTGAGGCCAGCTTGTTCTTTGCTCTGCGTTTCAGGTCATTCCACCACTTGTAGCAATCATCAGCTGAGTGCCTCACAAATCCAAGGGCACTTATGCGGTCGGCGATGGTCTGCCAGTGTGCCTTACGTTGACCAGGTGTGGTCTTGCACACTGTAGTCACCACCATTTCGTGGCTATGTGCCGACACATAGCCCACAAGTGCATCAAGTTCCGTCTCATTGAAGCAAGGCTTCCTTGAGGTACCGGAGTGTGTAGCCGTGTCTGGGGTATCAGCCTGTCGTGCCAGAGCACCCTTCTTCCTCTTCTTTAAAGGTGGAGCAGAGCCAGAGTGGCTTACCCCGCTCTGGTCAGTAGGGGCAGAATCACCGGTGGACTGCGTAGTAGGAGTGTGGGAATGCACAATGACCATAGTTCTTGATGCAGGCATTGGTTGCAGGGTAATGTTGACAGGGGGAACGTCAGTTTGATGGACTGGGACTGACACTGTCCTGTAGAGTCAGAGCTGGGGCAGGTGGAGCTGCAGCTGCCCCTGCAGCCTCCCCACCCTGCATACTTGGGGCAGCAGATGACATAGCTGCCCCAGATCCACGTGGATTGGTGTGACAACAACTTGCACCGCCACACGTGGCCTAGACTTGCTGACCTGGAAGTCAGCCAGGGAGTCATCCTGTGCCAGGTCAGGTGCCACAATGGGCTGGTCCAACCGGAGCTGAGCTTGGATGGTGTCAGCCACGTTTCCCTCAACCATGGGGGGGGGGCATGGGTGTCCCTGATTGTTCCTCCACACATGGGGGCATAGGGGCACCCTGCAAATCCTGGCCACGTCCCCTACCGCACCCACCACGTGCACCTTTTGAGTGTCGGCAACCTTTGCCTCCCTTACCGCTTGGTCGCCTCCCAGCCATGGCACTGATGTTGTTGTGTGTATGGGAGTTGCAGTAAACTATTGTCCTGGGCAATTGGGGGTCAAAGGGGTAGGATACCAGGTGGAATTCATACCCTAGTGCTCTAATAAGGCTGTCTGTGACCCCTGGGGGAAGATGACGGGTCACGAAATGCACAGGCAGCCCAAAATCAAAAATAAACGTGCACGCAACCCCTCGTAGACCACGTGCGTGAAAAAATGAACTTGCACTACGCTGTGGCACCCAGAAACACAAAAATAAGCGTATGTGTAATACACGCAGCCTACAATGACCTCTGAAGGGGAACGCGACACACGGGGCAAGCACAGTTGCTAAGTACGTGCGGAACTCACTGTCTGCCTGGAAAAAGAACGTGAAAAATACGCACGTGTGCGCTTTGGAAACACCCCACCAAAAGAAGAATTTTACGCTGTCTGAGGAGACAGGACAAAAGGAGAAGTGAACTCTGTTTTAGGAAACAGGCCCAACAAAAAATCAGAAAAGAGCTGTCAGAGGTAACAGGGAGTATGAACTAGAAACGCTGTGAAGTAATCGCGTGTGAACCGACAAGAAGTACAGATTTCACCCACTCGTTCTCCACGAAAAGCACGTACAAGGCAATGGCGTCCTACATGCAGCTTTTAAACCGGCCCACACGTATATGTCAGAGATGCGTGTACGTGGGCGCTTTCATCCAATTACACGCGATGACACTCAGACATGCAGTTTTTCCAACTGTGCTCTGTCATCACGTGCTATGATGGAAACTCCCAGGTACGTAATGTAACTTACGCGCCTACGCGCCATGGGCCTTTGGTCCAATGGAATCGCGTGCGTGCGCTGACGCGCTCACGCGCTAAGGCCCTTTCCTCGAATTACACGCTGACGTGCAAGATTTTCATGTGCCCAATAACTTTCCGTATCAAGCTGGCCATGCGAAAGCACATGGAAGACCATGCTCCTGCCCTGAAGGTCATTTTCCTGCCCCCCAGAGCCCAGAGCAAGCTCCAACCTGCCATCTGCTGCTGCCTGCCTGCCTGCTGCCCACGTGCCCTGCTATTTGGTGCCTGCACATCAGCCATCTGCAAGGGTGCAGTTGCTGTGACCACCCCTGCTGGAACTCGAGACTCCCGACTGGGATATCATCGCTCCACAGCCCAACCCCAGGACCCAGTTGCCCACCCACGCCTGCCTCTGGGGTTGCCATGTCGGGCACACCACCATCTGAGACCACTGGAAACCCCCAGCCAGAGAGGCAGAGGGCCACCAGCTTCACTGGCACCGAAGTTGGTGTCCTGGTGGAGCAAATCCTGGGGCAGTATGATGCCCTCTTCGGAAGTTTGCGCGCCGACAAGGAAGGACGGACCAGGATCTGGACGGACATCGTGAATGCCATCAACGCGGAGGGGGTGGCAGTCCGAAAATTCCAACATGTCAAGAAGCGCTGGGAGGACTTCAGGTCCAGGACCCTCAACAAGGCCCGGCGCCTCTTGAAGGCAGCGGATGCTAAGGGGCACCGGGGCCACCTGTCGGAACATCAAATGAGGGTCCTGGATTGCATATCCCCAGCGTTCTACGTCCAGGTCCTTGAGAGGCAGACCCGTCTGGAGTCGAGCAGTAAGTGTACATGCATACTGATTGTAAGCTGTGTGTGTGGTGGTGTGCCAGTAGTGTGCAGGTTGCACATGTGGTTTTGTAGGACCATGTATGGATGTGTATGTACATGGCCGTGAGGCTAACACATGCGAGTACTCTCATGTGTGAGACACATGGATGGTGCATGTGTGTGTAAGCTTGCATGACAAATGCAGATGTGTGAGAACACATGCTTGAATGACTGTGTATGTAAGTTGGCATGGTTGTGGTATCACACATGGATGTTGGTTCCAGCTGCATGTATCTGCACCGTGTACATGTGCATGTGTGTGTATTTCACAAGGGTGTAACAGTGATGCAACATGGATGCTTGGGACACTGATATGTAGAAGACTGATTGCCAGATGTGACATGGATGCCGATCTCATCACTGCGACAGTTGGTGGAGGTGTACACATGCATGTAAGTGTGGTGGCGTGTGTGCATGTCTAGTGCACTCCCTGTGTTTCATGTGATGTCAGGCTCAACTTCGGCTGTTCATGCTGTTGTATGTGTATGGATGTTGCTGCCTGGTGCAATATTGCTGTGGAAATGCTCATGTGTGTGAGTTGAAATGACATGTGTGTCGTGGAGTGTGATGCCATATCTGAAGTTTGATACTGCCACTCATGTGCAACTGTCATGTGTGTATCAGTCCATTGTACAGTGCCCTGATGACTGTGTTTTATCTCTCCTTGTCTACAGCGTCAACTGATGAAGAGGGCGGAGAGGGTGCTGTGGAGCACAGCGGCAGGGATCTCACCACCAGCCGGAGACGCAAGGCCCAGCTCCCCTCCCAGATTGTCATCTCATCGGGGAGTGAGGAGTCTGGTGCCGCGTCCCAGGCCGCAGCTGCCGAGGGTAGGTCCAAGAGGCGGAGGTCAGAGTTGGACTCCTCGGCAGCAGAAGGGGCAGCTGAGACCCCACAGGGTCCGATGAAGGAAGATAGCACAGAGTCATCCAGGTTGGTGGGGGGTTTGGTGGAGGAGGAGGCTGCGCAAGGAAGAGACGGGGTCTGGAGGTGGGGATTCCACTGGTGCCAGTGGTGCAGTGCAGGGGCAGGGACAGGAGGCAGCACAGGCCGCCGCGGAGGTGCCTGTGTGTAATCCTGTCCCCGATCCTGTGACTGCATCATCCCGCACCAGCAGGGATGCCTACGTCCAGACCCGTTTTCAGGGAGGGGATCCGCTTACAACAACTGGCCTTCCTCTCCCTGCAGACGTGGCTTTCCGGGACCGGGTTGAGCCTGTCCTGGGTGGGGTGGCGTTGTGTCAACGGGACATGCAAGGTGACCTGCAGTCTTTTCATGGGGAGACTGCACGTCATCTCGAATGGCTCGTTGACCACGTCAGCCTACTGGACAGGTCACCCAGGCCGGATTCCTCCGTTTGCTGAACCTTGCTTCGACCCCCTCCTCACCTGAACCCACTATGCTCCAGTCGTCCTCCGTGCCATCTTCCCACCCATGTATCACCTGGGTACCCTGTGGAGCTGCCTCTGACCGTGCAGCCAGGCTGGTGGAGGACACATCCCAGCCACAGTCGGGAGTCGGACGTCCAGCAGGGGTGGCCACCTCAACAACTGCACCCCAGCCAGAGGAGGATGTGCAGGCAGCAGGAGCCAGGGCACGGGCACAGGCACAGCAGCAGCAGCAACAAGGTGGGAGCCATGATGGCTCGGGGCCTTCGACATCGGAGGGGCAGGCATCGGCCGGAGGGCAGGAGGACCCAGGACGGGAAGTGTCTTCCGTGTGGCAGCGGTTAGGCCATGCTATAGATGCGGAGCAGCAGCGGGCGGAAGAGGCACGGCTCACGATGGTCAGGGCAGAGAACTCCATGCAAAGGGCTTTGAGTCAGGCCGAGTGCCTCGAGGCAATTCGCAGGGACCTGGAGGTCTGGATGTCATCGTCCCTGCGAACCCTCTGGGCCTTAGAAGAGGACCGCCTCCGGGACATCGAGCAGGAGTTCGATGATGCCCTGGCCCGGGAAATCTGGAAGTGAGCCGTCGGACTAGCCCCCTGCCATTGTATATAGTTAATTAGTGTTAGGTTTCCTTTTGGTTTTCATTTCATTTGGGGTGCTTGGACAATGCCCCACCTTTTTGTATATAGTTGTTCATTAGGTAGGGTTTTTGTACATTTCCTTTCAATGGTTGGGCTCACGGACCCTGGATTTGTACTTTTTATATAGTTCTACACTGGATTTCACTTCATTTAAGTTTCTTTTTTAAAATGGATCAATGGATGTGTCTTATTTTTACACTTTGGATTTGGTTGGACTGACAGACTCTTTGGACCCTTTTGCTTTTGTATTGATTTGTATTCTGCTTTCACACATTTTTTTTGAATATTTTGGACATGCAGCTTTTTCTTCATTATTTCCATTATTGTGTGTGTTTTTTTTAATTCATTTTGTTAATTATTGAATACACATTTAATAAATACTTTACTGATGTGGTCCTATCTCTTTTGTTTTGTGCATGTCACAATGTTGATCTTTTCACAGTCATGTGTCACCATTGCGTGGGTCTGAGGGACATTGATTCATGGGCATGCTGGTTATGTATTTTCTATCATGACTTTGGGAATTCAATGTGGGGTGTTTGGACTGGGGTGCGATTTGGGTGGCCATGAGGGGCATGGGTCTGGAGTGTGATGACCTGTCAGGGGGGACATGTGTGGGGGCCTGTCGGCAGGTGCCCCTGACTGTTGGGGGTGGGGGTGCAGGGGGACATGTGTGCAGCCTGCTGGCAGGTGCCCCTGACTGCTGGGGGGTGGAGGTGCAGGGGGACATGTGAGGGGCATGCTGGCAGGTGCCCCTGACTGCTGGGGGATTGGGGTGTAGGGGGACATGTGTGGGACATGAGTGGGGGCCTGCTGGCAGGTTCCCCTGATTGCTGGGGGGTGAGGGTGCTGGGGGACATGTGTGGGGGCCTGCTGGCAGGTGCCCCTGACTGCTGGGGGGTGGTGGTGCTGGGGGACATGTGTGGGGGCCTGCTGGCAGATGCCCCTGACTGCTGGGGAGTGGGGGTGCTGGGGGACATGTGTGGGGGCCTGCTGGCAGGTGCCCCTGACTGCTGGGGGGTAAGGGTGCAGGGGGACATCTGTGGGGGCCTGCTGGCAGGTGCCCCTGACTGCTGGGGGGTGGGGGTGCAGGGGGACATGTTTGGGACATGTGTGGGGGTCTGCTGGCAGGTGACCCTGACTGCTGGGGGGTGGGGGTGCAGGGGGAAATTTGTGGGACATGAGTGGGGACCTGCTGGCAGGTGTCCCTGACTGCTGGGGGGAGGGAGTGCAGGGGGACATGTGTGGGACATGAGTGGAGGCCTGCTGGCAGGTGCCCCTCATGCTGGGGGGTGGGGGTGCTGGGAGACATGAGTTGGTGATCATATTGCAACGTGACATGTGGCTTGGCTGGGGGGGCATGTCCATGGTGGATGGGCTGCCTGCGGGACATGACCAGGGGTGCAGGGTAGTCCCATGTGGGGTGGGCTGCCTGCAGGGGCCGTGGAGGGGGTAGAGGGGACACCTGGGAGGACCCGCACTGCCAATTCACGTGTAGGACTCCCGCGCACCCCCGAAATACGCGTTCCCCGCTCTGACAGCAAAATCGTGTGTGAAACTTCATGCGCAGCCCAATAATACACGTACCCAGGCCAATCGCGTGTGAAACTTCCCACGTACCCCTGAAATACACGTACCCAGGCCAATCGTGTGTGAAACTTCCCGCTCACCCCAAAATACACGTACCCAGCCCAATCGCATGTGAAACGTATCGCGCACCCCCAAAATACACGTACCCAGCCCTATCGCGTGTGAAACTTCCCGCGCACCCCTGAAATACACGTACCCAGGCCAATCGCGTGTGAAACTTCCCGCGCAACCCTGAAATACACGTAACCAGGCCAATCGCGTGTGACGCTTCCTGCGCACCCCTGAAATACACGTACCTAGCCCAATCGCGTATGAAACTTCCCGCGCACCCCCGAAATACACGTACCCAGCCCGATCACATGCGAAACTTCCCGCGCACCCCGAAATACACATACCCAGGCCAATCGCATGTGAAACTTCCCACGCACCCCTGAAATACACGTACCCAGCCCAATCGCGTGTGAAACTTCCCGCGCAACCCTGAAATACACGTAACCAGGCCAATCGCGTGTGACGCTTCCCGTGCACCCCTGAAATACACGTACCCAGCCCAATCGCGTGTGAAACTTCCTGCGCACCCCCGAAATACATGTACCCAGGACAATCGCGTGTGAAACTTCCCGCGCACCCCCGAAATACA
Source organism: Ambystoma mexicanum (assembly GCF_040938575.1). NCBI lineage: Eukaryota > Metazoa > Chordata > Amphibia > Caudata > Ambystomatidae > Ambystoma > Ambystoma mexicanum. Next base: position 101,931,785 of record NC_090931.1, read on the forward strand.
CGTACCCAGCCCAATCGCGTGTGAAACTTCCCGCGCACCCCGAAATACACGTACCCAGGCCAATCGCGTGTGAAACTTCCCGCGCACCCTTGAAATACACGTACAAAGGCCAATCGCGTATGCAACTTCCCACGCACCCCTGAAATAAACGTACCCAGGCCAATCGCGTGTGAAACTTCCCGCGAACCCCAGTAATACACGTACCCCACTCGCACAGGCCCTTTCGCGTGTGAAACTTCACGGCACCCCAGTAATACATGTTCCCCGCTTGGCGTTTGCTGTTTGGCAGCCCTGTAAACTGGTCCAAGGTTAGCGCAGCCCTTTGCGCTGAATTGGGAATTTTGATGGCTTTTCCTTGCGCGAGGGCGTTCTTGGGGCCTAACTGGCGCTGCTGCAGGGTCGCTGCGCCACTCTGCGCCACGGCTGGTTTTGGAGGCTAAAATCCATGAATACGCTGTGCGCGGAAATCGATTCTAGCGCACACGGCTGGCGCAGACATTCGCACGCGCACACTCTGCGCCAGCCACGTGCGCCACTTTTGTGCGAAATTCTATGAATTACCCTGTAAATGTATACAAATGAATTGTGCGTTTGAGGCCTGCCTAGTGTCCCATGTATGTGCACCATGAGCTGAGGCCAAACACTAAGGAAAGTACTTTAAGAACGTATGACAAGGTTAACGTCCAGATATACAGCACCTTTTTAATTTTAATATTCAGACTGTTAGTGAACAAAACCACCTGGCCGAGATATGTCAGTGAACACAAACAAGTGGAGCAGATATGTGATGTCATCAGTGATACAATGGTAGTGTGAGTTATGGTGTCGTACCTTACCATAAATGGAGAATTTCTGTTTTTTTTTTTGGTTTTACCCGTAACCATAACTGTAGGAACGATTTTCCAATGAATTTCATAGGTTTTTTTTAGTAGTGCAACTTAACCATAACGTCCCTTTAACAACGTTTTTTGTTATTTTATATATATATATATATATATATTATATAATAGAACATAATCATTTCCAGATGGACGTCCAGTACACCCCTATTGGACTCTTTCGAAATACCACTGAGAGAAAAGAGAAGGGGATAAATAGCACCAATGAGGGTTCTTTGCTGGTTTGCATTAAATCCAAGAGTATTTTAAGAACATAAGAATGGCTGCAAGATTTAATGTTTGACAGACATTTCTGTGATAAAAGGGCTGTATGCGTGAATCATGAAGCAGGCAATGCAAACTGGCTTGGTGTTCATTTAATTTATCACAATACTCACCTTAACATTAACATGTTTGTACCAAAGAACCATATATGTTTGTTCAGACAGACTTGGGATTTCGATGTGAGATAGGTGTGACAACTGACTGTTCATTGATTCTCATTTCCTGAGATAATATTACCACTTCTATACCAAAGAAACCGCACAGAAATGTTGAAGTGGAGGAGCTGAGTCTTAGGCAGAGGATATTCATGCACATGTCCAGTCCCCAATTGAAATACATTCTTAGAGTATTATATAGGCATTGCTCTGACTTTTAAAGCATTGATGCCTCACAATGCTCTACTACCCGAGATATTTTGGTTGCATCGTGCCAGTCGTACATCCGAGAACCTGTCCTTGCGCAGTCCCTGTCTTGCCATGGATGGTTGCCGGTGGTGCTTTGCCACATCTCTGATGACTGCCAGAAATATAAGCCTCATTACGATGTTGGCGGTGATCCGCCGCCTGAGATCCCGGTGCCAACCGTGCCACCGGGACATTACAAGTCCCTGCGGCCCGGGATTTCAGGCAGCCGAAATTGTATGTCCCCATTCCCATAGAGTCCCATAGGACTCTATGGTAGTGGGGAGACGGAAGCACCGGCAACGTTGCTAACGGTGCCTCTGCCAGTCCAGAAAGGGTGCCGGTACGTTGCTAGATTTTGTGAACATATTCGCCTTCTGATACATTCTTTTGCTTCTGTTTGTGTTCAGTAGTGGGTTCCAGAGTCAGCAACTTTGCCATAGAACGTTGTTGCCCCATATTTTGAACGTTACTTTACTTCTAGGATTGTAGGAGGTAGGCAGAACACTGGGGGTACCCTGGGCGTTTGCCCTAGAAGGCGCGCCTCAACGTGATGCTTTCCATTGACCAATCAAGGGCCAATCAAGGGCCAGGTAAGAAAAGGCCCTGGGTGTACCTGATGCAAATCATACAGGGTGCTGCAGGTACACACCAGTGCGGTCGACCGCATTATCGGGAAAAAAGGGCTTTGCCAAGTGAAGGTGATTTGCTCAGAAATGGTCAGCAGTCTCACATAGGGGCAATTTTGGGCAGCACTCAGACTAACAGCATCCAATCCCACATCAGAAGGTAGCTAGACTGCAGAGGCGGGTGCACTCAAACTGCACCCAATTGTGGGGATGCTACCAGATGGTCCCTGGGACATTCTTTCCAACTAGTGTGCTCTACCCAAAAGCCACTAATGCCAAACGCGCCCTAATTTCCTGATCGCCAAAGACAGAGGTAGTGCAAAAGCACTAGGCAGTCCACCATTTACAGCGTGGAAATTTCGATATGCAAACATTTGGGCAGGACTCCTGCCCCAAGTGTTCCATATAATTATAATTGGTTCTTTTTAATGCATTTAATAAGCGCGGACCGGGGATCGAACCTGTTTTGCTCCGCGTTTTCTTGCTTTCATACCACTGAGCTATCCTCCCTAGCCATTGTCAATAGGCCGTATTTCTTCAATTGCCGGCACATTCCCGGAACCAGATTCTGATGCTTATGCTGTTTTTTAGAGTCGTTTCTTCCTGGTTACCCACTGTGAGTATTACCAGTGATCTAGTTCTGGGGGTCAGAGAGCCGGTGGGGGGATGGGCCTCTGAAGCAAATCGAGGCGCATACATTTGGCTCCCGTGCGTCCTCGTGGTGGAGGGTCCCCAGGGCCAGCTTGTTAGTGCACTAGAAATAAACACAGCCTTCTGAATATCTTGCGGCCTCCTTTGCAACTGATAAAACAGCCATTCTCACCGATGCACTTTTACAGGGTGCAGTCACGTGGCCTCCGGAGCTCTCCAGTTTCAGTACAAAAGCTTTCCCATTGTCACTATTTTTAGCCCAACCGGTGGCCTCCTTTTCTTTCGACGGAAGGGAGTAAGGGGGTAGGGTGGCAGCCTGGGAGACACGATTACACCCAGGCTGCCTGGCAGGGCTCGCGTAAGCGTTTCCGAGGCCATAATGAGCATCTTATGCCGACTGACCCGGGGCGCTCCTCACACTGCAGAATGAGTTAGGACGCATTGGGCGCGCGAGGATATTATCAAACAAGTCAGCTCATCTCGGTCAATGTCACATGCGCATTCGCCGGCTCGAGACTCTCTGCGCAAAGCCAGCTAAGAACTCTGCAAAATCACACATTTTCCAAAAGTTCCACCCTCATGTCCTCGGTTAATGATGACTTCAGAACAACTTGTGCCTGCTATTTATAGGAAGGATTTAGGCAACTTCTATATGTGTGTAACACAATTAAGGGGTCGATTGATGGAATTAATGTGCGCCGAAAATTCCCTCGCAGAGGTGCCAAAACATGCGATTCGCAGTAAAAGTGTGAAAAATGCAGTGCAAGTGCGAAAACCGCAGGGAAACCAGCGCACATCGATTCATGGAAGTCCGTGCGTGAGAAAAACATTGGATGTGCGCTGAAGATGGGCGCCGCGCACGACGGCGCACAGGTCATCCAACAGCGGGCGCCACGGCCACTGCGAAATCGCACATAGCGCGGCACACATCACAAAAGTAGGCGGAACACGGGGCGTAACACTCGGAATGGGGAACAACACGTGAAAATATGGGAAGTACAGGAGGCAAGTGCGCGGAACGCCCACACGCTCACCTACAACCCGTATTCATGGAATCGAATAGGGAAAACCAGCGCACGGTCAAAGACGCGCACAGGGCCAAACAAGTACGCCACAAGAAAGCAGGCGGTAGCGTCCCTGCGCCTGAAAAAAATGTGCGCCAAAATGTGCGATAACAAAAAGCACCCATATACAGCCATGATGAATGGTCCATCAGTGGCCCTCTAGGACAACTGAGGTGCAAAGGGGTACCGACAAACACGGACACCCGCTGTGTGAAAAATAGCGTGTGCGTGTGTGTTAGGGAGAATTCTCTGTTTAGGCTGAATTTCCTAACCTAGTGAGTCCCCCAGCAGCTCTGCTGGATTTCTGGAGTTTGTTTTTTTCCATCCTGTTGAGAGTGAGACTCTTTTTCTCCCACTCTTGGACATGAATGTGTGTAATTCCTTTGAATGTCAATGTGTTCTATGGGCTATGGGGTCTTTTACTCCATAGGGTCTCATATGTTTTTCTATGTGTGTTTCACTGCACCCTCCGTGCCGTAGCACTGGGGCGTCCTAGCGGACCTCCCTCATAGACTCTATTCCCGGGGACTGACTACCGTCTCCCCGGGCATGTAAAGTCACCATTGGCTTTACTAGACCTAAATTTACTAACAGAACTAGTACAAACCATCCTATTGTGGACGTACTAGTAGGGGTAATTCGATTACTCCTAGGTCTGTTATTCAAGGGGGCACTGTCCCATCCCCCCTCGACGAGTTTTGGCTGGTGGCAGTGGAAACTACATGTTATGTTCGACCCCGAATATAACCCTATGGGATTCGTCCCATTGTTAGAGATTGATACTGTTTCTCGTTAATCTTTAACATACCTCCGGTCTACTTATCTTAAACAAGTCTATCGGATGGTATTTTCTGCCAGAACTCGGCTTTTTAAAATGGCGTCTGTATTTGTCTCTGTGACTCCTAAACAAAGGTTGAGCCCTTTGTTCCACTTTTGGCGGGCTTCTGTACAGAGACCCTCCAACGTGGTGCCATTCTGTCTGGGTTACCACAGGGGTGTCGGAGGGGGTTTAGGCACCCTGTATCGAGTTGCCTTGCCAACTCCGGTCGCACTCTGGTGTGATTGACCCAAGTGGTGAGCCTCCCCGCTCACCACTTAGCGTGTTTTGAGTGACAGCTAGGCTGAATGAATGGGGGTTTTCTGCATAAAAGCAGGGCTTTTGGGACTGGATCTTCAGAAGTCGCCACAGGACCTAAGATCCAACGAGGGTAAAGCTGAGCAGACCTGCAACGACGACACCTCCGGTGGAGCCCTGCTGAACCGACTCACCACTTCCCGACGACAGAGGAGATCTCCCTGCCGGAGAGTCTCTTCCCCTGACTGGTGGGAACAACCAGTCCCCTTTGCTTTTTCTTCGCCTCAGGACGCAGTGGTCGAATTGCCCGTGCAGAGCACCTCGGCAACCGGATAGCCACTACCCCTGAACCGCGACCAAAAGGTGGTGCCTTGTGACGGAGCACTCCGCGGCTGGTCTCTTCCCTGGTGGTGCACTGACCTTCAACTTTCCTTAGACGACGAGATAATCTCTTCTCGTAGCCAAGACCGGACGTGCATCCACCACCAGGAACAACTGCCCCCGCCGGAGCTGTCTCTCCACAATCAAGGTACTGTGTCTGCCTGGCTTCCCTTGTTGCCGGATAGAGTGAGGTGAGGTGTCTTAATCCTCGCCTCTCCATAGGGTCGCCTCCAAGCTTTCTCTAGCGTGTTGTTCTGAACTGGTCCAATCTGCCGATAACTATTTGCTTCAAAGACTCGAACGCATTTCCACTAAGATACTTTTTGGGACATATCGCCTTGCCTCTCTCCGAGTGGGCCTGGCCTCTGAACCTACTGTGGTTCTTGCCTTCTTGCCTTGCATTTGTCCGTAGCATATTGGAACCGTGTTGATTTCGTAACCTGCTTATTTTTCTCTCCCGTCCTAACAAATACTAAAGTGCCATCTAGATTGAAGCATACACCTCTGTCTGCAAATAAGTGATGCTGGTAAAACCTAGACTGGTCGAAATATTGTTAGGGGGATTGATCTTTTTCTTCGTAGAGTAATTGTAATTGAAGTGTTTGCCGTAATAGTGCCAGAGTGTTTTCTATAGATGTGTCGTTATAAATAAATACCTTTATATCTTTACACTGAAGCCTTGTTGCGTGTTTGCTTGTCTTACGGTGTAGAATTGCCCTATGTTGTATACTCCACATACTGCCTAACTCTTCTTGAGGGAAGTCTGACTGCTCAGCCACAGCTACCAAGTGAATCTGTGTGGTACAGACTGCTACCAAGCGGGTTTACTGCCAAACACCTGTAGTCCTAAATCTTTTGCAGTGGTCCCAGAGGGAACTGCACAGGTTTCCGCCTAACACTGGTGTACAGCGGTGGGATTTGTATCGAGTATACAGTTTAGAGTGCTTTTCGACACTTTAGGATAACTAACCACAAAGCTTAGCACTAAAAAGCAACTTTAAAAAACATGTCTACTATGGAAGCTTACAGTCAAGAATCCTTGTCAGGTGAAAATACTGAGAGTTTGCGAGCTCTCTGTAGACAAGAGAATCGTTCTGTAAGGGGCAAGAAGTTAGAAATAATAGAGAGATTGCTGGCGAACCAAAGTCTGGGTACTGGTTCAGAGGAACCAATTTCTCCAGCAAATGTAGCTAACAGTGATGGTGTTGATCTAAATCGTAATTCTGATGATAGTTATGAAGAGGCTGAAGAGGAAGGAGAGGCTAACGAAACTGTCTCCCCTGCCCCTCTACCTGCCTTACCAGCTGTACCTACGGGGCCCATACCAGGTCCCACATGTAACCCCGCTTATTTTGAACTTGAAAAAATGAAGCTCGAATTAGAATACAAATGGTTCTTGGCTCAATCTGAACGAAACCAAGAGCTCGAGTTAAGACGGATGAATGCCCAGGCTGAACAGAAGCAAGCTGAGTTAAGACTCAGGGAAATAGAACTTAATCACGAGTTAGAGATGAAAAAGTTGTCTATGGAAAATGCTTCTCTCTCCTCTGGTTCCTCTAGGAGCTCCAGTCCCAAAAGACCCCGGATGCCGAAGGAATTAGTGGGTATGTATGAACCGAGATTGGATGTGTTGGATTGGTTAAAACTGTTTGAGTACAATCATGGGCTCCAGGACATCGCCGGGAATGATTTACTTCCCTGGTTGTTCTCCAGGCTCCCTCCTGTTGCGACTGATGTGGTAATGGAATTGGGGGAGGCGAATAAGACGGATTACGAAAGTGTGAAACTAGCTTTGATAGCTAGATTCGGGAAGACCCCTTCCCAGTATCTTAAGAGGTTTAGAACCCTCAAAAAGCATGATGGTACCCCTTGGGCTACCTGGGTGAGTGAAGGGTTGAAAAACTTAGAGGGATGGATTAAGGGTTACAAAGTGAACACTTACGATGGTATGAGGAATCTTTTTATGTTGGAGTCTATTTATGATGCCTGTTCTCCTGAGCTCAGACAGCACTTGGCTGATTCAAAGGTATTGGATTCCCGGAAGCTAGCTAAGGCTGCTGACTTGTGGGTTGCCAACAGGGCTACTCATAAGGATTCTGGGGCAACTCAGAAAAAGGATGAGGGAAAACAGCCTAAAAAAGACTCAAAAGAGAATTCGAATAACTCAAATCCCAAAGAGGTCCCCAAACAAAACCAGAAGGGTAAGCCACCGGGAAAACCACAGCAGAATAGTGTGTCTTCTGGTGCCAAACCGGAAGGAGTCCAGAACAAGCCACCATTCCAGAAAGCATTCGGTAAATGCTTTGTTTGTGGCTCGACTGACCACGTGAAAGGAGATCCCAGATGTAAGGGTAAACCTTCAGGGGTCCAGCTTGTCTCCTTAGCCTTCGCTCCGGAGGAGGAAGTCCAAATGGCGAGTGGAAACTTTCTACTGCTAGCAGACGAACCAATTGGAGTCTCAGCCAGCGTTTCTTTAGTATCTCTGGGGTTGTGGGAACAGCAGAATTTAGATGTCTATGATTCTATCCCCGATAATACTAAAGAGTATTATAAGGACAGTGTCCAGGTGAATGGTCAGGAGACTCCTGCCATTAGGGATACTGGGGCCAGCATAACTGTGGTGGATAGATTGTTTTTTCAGGCTGAGGATGTTGCTAAGGCACCCAAACGCCTCACCAAGTTAGCTGGAGTGCCTGTGCAGATGCTTCCCCAATTACCAGTTCTCATCCAGTGTAACGACATGACTGTGAAAATACCTGTCAGCATACAGAGTGAGGTACCAGGACGCGTACTGTTGGGTAACGATTTGAAAACTCTCGGAGTTGTATCGCATACTCCCAGACCTCCTAGTAAACGGTTACAGGAGCTAACCAGACCCGCAAGAGAGAGGACCATGCGCGGTACTCTCCAGGAGATGATGAAGAAGGAAATCACTCCTGCTCCACTGGAATTGTCGGCCGCTGTCTCGAAGAAACCAGAAGCGAAAGGGAAACCTAAGACTTCTGCCCCCAAACCAGCAGCCGGCATTACAGTGCAGCCAACACGGACTTCCCCGCGGTTGTCCAAAGTTACACCCGTAACTCCACCTCTTGCTCAGGCTGGGAGGGAGGTACAACCCTGTGTGGTAGAATTAGACTCCGAGGAAGAGCTAATGGAAGGCCAGGAACTCATTGGAGATCTGGATCCTGTTGACCATCCTGAGCTGCAGTCTTTACTGGCAGAAGGTGGACCCAGCAGGGCAGACTTCAGTAAGGGACAGAGAGAATGTCCAACTCTGGAAGGTCTTCGCCACCAGGCAGAAGCTCAGGCTGAAGGGCAAGAGCCTGGGAAATACAGGTTGCACTGGGAAGATGGCCTCTTCTACAGTGAACCAACCGAGTCTGCACCTGGAGACTACAAACGACTTGTAGTACCCCAAGAGAACAGACCACAGTTCTTGCAGTTAGCCCACGAGATTCCTTTGGCTGGTCATTTGAGTTTCAAGAAGACTAAGGAAAGGCTCTCTCTCTACGTCTATTGGCCAAGGATGGGGGCCAAAGTGGAAAAACACTGCAGGAGCTGCCACACCTGCCAGACCTCTGGTAAGGTTGGCTCCAAGAATGTGGCACCTTTAGTGCCTCTCCCAGTTGTGGGAGTCCCATTTGAGAGAGTAGGGATTGACATTGTTGGTCCCCTTGATCCTCCAACCTCCTCAGGCAACAGGTTTATACTTGTTGTAGTAGACCATTCTACTAGTTATCCTGAGGCAATTCCTATGAGGACTGTTACAGCTCCGGCTGTGGCTAAGGCCCTCCTTGGTATTTTTACTAGGGTCGAGTTTCCTAAGGAAGTAATCTCTGACAGGGGGTCAAACTTTATGTCCCACTACATGAAAGCCATGTGGAAAACCTGTGGAGTTACTTACAAGTTCTCAACAGCTTACCACCCACAAACCAATGGGTTGGTAGAACGGTTCAACCAAACCATGAAGAGCATGATAGGTGCTTTAGAAGAACCCCTTAAGCGTAAGTGGGACCTTCTACTGCCATGCCTTCTCTTTGCTTATAGAGAAGTCCCTCAGGAGGGAGTAGGTTACTCTCCCTTCGAGCTTCTCTATGGTCATCCCATCAGAGGTCCATTGGCCCTGATTAAGGAGGGGTTGGAGAGTGCTCCTTCCCCCAAGCCAGTCAGAGTGACTGACTACGTGATAGGTCTCCAGAGGAGAATGTCGCACTTGATGACGGAAGCAAGCGATAACTTGAAAGCTGGACAAGCATTGGTCAAGCACTGGCACGATCAAAAGGCTAACATGGTTGAGTTTGCTCAAGACCAGCTCGTTCTCGTTATGATCCCAACAAGGCAGAGGGCCTTGCAAGACAAATGGATCGGACCCTTCAGAGTTGTGGGTAAACTCGGAGAGGTCAACTATCTGGTGGACTTGGGCAATCCCATGGAGGCTCCGACAGTCTTTCACACCAACCGACTCAAAGAGTATGTCTCAAGACCCGATGTAGGAGCGTTGCTTCTAGCATCATCCAAGGAAGAAGAAGAGAGTGAAGCACTTCCGGATCTCCTCCGAGGCTTACCTTTGGACGAAAAAATTGAAGGAGTAAATCTCTGTTCCAATCTGACACCCGAGCAACAAGAAGAGTGCCAATCTATGTTGAATCAGTTTGCCTCTCTGTTCTCGCTTTCGCCAGGCTTGACCCCTTGGGGCCAGCACGACATACTCACTGGTGACTGTCTGCCAGTCAAAAGCAGAGGATACAGAATGTCAGAAAACGTACGAACCCACATCAAAGGTGAGGTCAGCAAGATGCTCGATCTTGGGGTAATAGAGCCCTCTACTAGTCCATGGTCTAGCCCAGTTGTGTTAGTACCAAAGGCCGGATCTAAAGAACTTAGATTCTGCGTGGATTATAGAGCTCTTAATGCAGTCACCAAGACTGATGCCCACCCTTTTCCAAGAACAGATGAGTTGGTGGATAAACTTGGCGCCGCCAAATTCCTCAGCACATTTGTCTTGACGTCAGGCTATTGGCATATAGCCCTGACAGACCATGCCAAGGAGAAAACTGCATTTTCTACCCCTGTTGGCTTATACCAGTTTAAGGTAATGCCTTTCGGACTGAAGAATGCACCTGCTACGTTTCAACGGATGGTAAACCAGGTTCTGAATGGGATGGAAGACTTCTGCATGGCATACTTGGATGACATTGCAGTGTTCAGCAATTCCTGGGAAGAACATGTAAACCACCTGAGAGATGTTTTGCAGGCTCTTGGACGAGCCAATCTGACCATAAAGGCGAGTAAATGCCAAATTGGACAGAGTAAGATAGTATACCTTGAACATGAGGTAGGAGGTGGAGAAATAAGGCCTTTGCTCAGTAAGATTGAAGCTGTGCAAAATTGGACAACACCTACTACTCAAACCCAAGTGAGAGCCTTCCTAGGCCTCACTGGGTACTACAGGAATTTCATAGAGAACTATGGGACCATAGCTTCTGCACTGAATGTCATCTCCTCGCCCAAATTTCCTAAAAAGGTTAGATGGAACGAGGAGTGCAATCAGGCTTTTGAAAACCTGAAAAAGGCTCTTTGCCAAGCCCCAGTACTCAGAGCTCCTGATTACCGCCAACACTTAATTGTGTAGACAGATGCTTTAAATGTAGGAATAGGTGCCGTACTCAGTCAACTGGATGGGAAAGGTAGGGAGCACCCCGTTTGCTTCATCAGCCGCAAGCTGAAGGATCCTGAAACAAGGTGGGCAACAACCGAAAGAGAGTGCTTTGCTATCGTGTGGGCTCTAAAGAATTTTAGGCCGTACTTGTATGGTTCTACTTTTGTCATTCAGACTGACCACCAACCCTTGAGATGGTTAATGCAAATGATGAAAGGGGAAAACCCAAAACTATTGAGATGGTCGATCTGCCTGCAAGGGTTTGATTTCACCATTGAGCACAGGTCAGGGTGTCACCACCAAAATGCTGATGGTCTCTCTAGGATGTATGTCATCGACTAGAGGTATGAGATTCATCCAGGTGTGGATTAAATCCTCCTGTCCCTTAGTCTAGGGGGGGCGAGTGTTAGGGAGAATTCTCTGTTTAGGCTGAATTTCCTAACCTAGTGAGTCCCCCAGCAGCTGTGCTGGATTTCTGGAGTTTGTTTTTTTTTCCATCCTGCCAAGAGTGAGACTCTTTTTCTCCCACTCTTGGACATGAGTGTGTGTAATTCCTTTGAATGTCAATGTGTTCTATGGGCTATGGGGTCTTTTAATCCATAGGGTCTCATATGTTTTGCTATGTGTGTTACACCGCACCCTCCGTGCCGTAACACTGGGGCGTCCGAGCGGACCTCCCTCATAGACTCCATATCCGGGGACTGACTACTGTCTCCCCGGGCATGTAAAGTCACCATTGGCTTTACTAGACCTAAATTTACTAACAGAACTAGTACAAACCATCCTATTGTGGACGTACTAGTAGGGGTAATTCGATTACTCCTGGGTCTGTTATTCGAGGGGGCACTGTCCCATCCCCCCTCGTCGAGTTTTGGCTGGTGGCAGTGGAAACAACTTGTTATGTTCGACCCTGAATATAACCCTATGGGATTCTTCCCATTGTTAGAGATTGATACTTTTTCTCGTTAATCTCTAACGTACCACCGGTCTACTTATCTTAAATAAGTTTATCGGATGGTATTTTCTGCCAAAACTCGGTTTTTAAAATGGCGTCCATGTTCGTCTCTGTGACTCCTAAACCAAAGGTTGAGCCCTTTGTTCCACTTTTGGCGGGCTCTGTACAGAGACCCTCCAAAGTGGTGCCATTCTGTCTGGGTTACCACAGGGGTGAGGGAGGGGGTTTAGGCACCCTGGACCGAGTTGCCTTGCCAACTCCGGTCACACTCTGGAGTGATTGGCCCAAGTGGTGAGCCTCCCCGCTCACCACTTAGCATGTGTTGATTGACAGCTAAGCTGAATGAATGGGGGTTTTCTGCATAAAAGCAGGACTTTTGGACTGGATCTTTAGAAGTCGCCACAGGACCTAAGAATCCGACGAGGGTAACGCTGAGCCGACGTGCACGACGACACCTCCGGTGGAGCCCTGCGGAACCGACTCACCACTTCCCGACGACAGAGGAGATCTCCCTGCCGGAGAGTCTCTTCCCCTGACTGGTGGGAACAACCAGTCCCCTTTGCTTTTTCTTCGCCTCAGGACGCAGTGGTCGAATTGCCCGTGCAGAGCACCTCGGCAACCGGATAGTCACTACCCCTGTACCGCGACCAAAAGGTGGTGCCTTGTGACGGAGCACTCCGCGGCTGGTCTCTTCCCTGGTGGTGCACTGGACTTCACTTTTCTTCGACGACGAGATCATCTCTACTCTTGGCAGAGACCCGACGTGCATCCACCACCAGGAAGAACTGCCCCCGCCGGAGCTGCCCTCCGCAATCAAGGTACTGTTTCCGCCTGGCTTCCCTTGTTGCCGGATAGAGTGAGGTGTCTTAATCATCGCCTCTCCATAGGGTCGCCTACTATCTTTCTCTAGCGTATTGTTCTGAACTGGTTTAATCTTCCAATAACAATTTGCTACACAGACTCGAACGCATTTCCACAAAGAGACTTTTGGGACATATCACCTTGCCTCTCTCTGAGTGGGCCTGGCCTCTGAACTTTATCATCTATTGTGGTTCTTGTCTTCTTGCCTTGCATTTTTCCCGTGAAGTATTGAACTGTGTTGATTTCGTAACCTACTTATTTTTCTCCCCCGTCCTAACGATTACTAGAGTGCCATCTAGGTGGCAGCATACACCTCTGTCTGAGAATAAGTGATGCTGGTAAAACCTAGACTTGTCGAATTATTGTTAGGGGGATTGATCTTTTGCTTCGTAGAGTAATTGTATTTGAATTGTTTGCTGTGATAGTGCCAGAGTGTTTTCGATAGATGTTCCGTTATAAATAAATACCTTTATATCTTTACACTGAAGCCTTGTTGCGTGTTTGCTTGTCTTACTGTGAAGAATTGCCCTATGTTGTATACTCCACATACTGTCTAACTCTTCTTGAGGGATGTCTGACTGCTCAGCCACAGCTACCAAGTGAATCTGTGTGGTACAGACTGCTACCAAGTGGGTTTACTGCCAAACACTGTAGTCCTAAATCTTTTGCAGTGGTCCCAGAGGGAACTGCACAGGTTTCCGCCTAACAGAGACATGAGTGGGGGCCTGGTGGAGGCTGCCCCTGCACTGCTGGGGGGTGGGGGTGGTGGGAGACATGGGTGGGGGCCTGGTGGAGGCTGCCCCTGGTGGCTGGGAGGTGGGGGTGCAGGGAGACATGAGTGTGGGCCTGGTGGATGCTGCCCCTGGTGGCTGGGGGGTGGGGGTGGTGGGAGACATGAGTGGGGGCCTGGTGGAGGCTGCCCCTGCACTGCTGGCGGGTGGGGGTGGTGGGAGACATGAGTGGGGGCCTGGTGGCGGCTGCCCCTGCACTGCTGGGGGGTGGGGGTGATAGGGGACATGAGTGGGGGCCTGGTGGAGGCTGCCCCTGGTGGCTGGGGGGTGGGGTGCAGGGAGACATGAGTGAGGGCCTGGTGGAGGCTGCCCCTGCACTGCTGGGGGGTGGGGGTGATAGGGGACATGAGTGGGGGATTGGTGGAGGCTGCCCCTGGTGGCTGGGGGGTGGGGTGGTGGGAGACATGAGTGGGGGCCTGGTGGAGGCTGCCCCTGCACTGCTGGGGGGTGGGGGTTCAGGGAGACATGGGTGGTGGCCTGGTGGAGGCTGCACCTGCACTGCTGGGGGGTGGGGTGGTGGGAGACATGAGTGGGGGCCTGGTGGAGACTGCCCTGCACTGCTGGGGTGTGGGGGTGGTGGGAGACATGAGTGGGGGCCTGGTGGAGGCTGCCCCTGGTAACTGGGGGGTGGGGGTGATGGGAGACATGAGTGGGGGCCTGGTGGAGGCTGCCCCTGCACTTCTGGGGGGTGGGGGTGGTGGGAGACTTGAGTGGGAGCCTGGTGGAGGGTGCCCCTGGTGGCTGGGGGGTGGGGGTGGTGGGAGACATGAATTGGACATGAGTGGGGGCCTGGTGGAGGCTGCCCCTGCACTGCTGGAGGGTGGGGGTGGTGGGAGACATGAGTGGGGGCCTGGTGGAGGCTGCCCCTGCACTGCTGGGGTGTGGGGTTGGTGGGAGACATGAGTGGGGGCCTGGTGGAGGCTGCCCCTGGTAGCTGGGGGTGGGGGTGATGGGAGACATGAGTGGGGGCCTGGTGGAGGCTGCCCCTGCACTGCTGGGGGGTGGGGGTGGTGGGAGACATGTGGGGGCCTGGTGGAGGGTGCCCCTGGTGGCGGGGGGTGGGGGTGGTGGGAGACATTAGTTGGACATGAGTGTGGGCCTGGTGGAGGCTGCCCCTGCACTGCTGGGGGTGGGGGTGGTGGGAGACATGAGTGGGGGCCTGGTGGAGGCTGCTCCTGCACTGCTGGGGGTGGGGGTGGTGGAAGCCATGAGTGGGGGCCTGGTGGAGGCTGCCCCTGCACTGCTGGGGGGTGGGGGTGATAGGGGACATGAGTGGGGGCCTGGTGGAGGCTGCCCCTGGTGGCTGGGGGGTGGGGGTGCAGGGAGACATGAGTGGGGGCCTGGTGGAGGCTGCCCCTGCACTGCTGGGGGGTGGGGGTGGTGGGAGATACGAGTGGGGGCCTGGTGGAGGCTTCCCCTGCACTGCAGGGGGGTGGGGGTGATAGGGGACATGAGTGGGGGCCTGGTGGAGGCTGCCCCTGGTGGCTAGGGGTTGGGGGTGGTGGGAGACATCAGTGGGGGCCTGGTGGAGGCTGCCCCTGCACTGCTGGGGGGTGGGAGTGCGGGGAGACATGTGTCGGGGCCTGGTGGAGGCTGCCCCTGCACTGCTGGGGGGTGGGGGTGCAGGGAGACATGGGTGGGGGCCTGGTGGAGGCTGCCCCTGCACTGCTGGGGTGTGGGGGTGGTGGGAGACATGAGTGGGGGCCTGGTGGAGGCTGCCCCTGCACTGCTGGGGGGTGGGGGTGGTGGGAGACATGAGTGGGGGCCTGGTGGAGGCTGTCCCTGCACTGCTGGGGGGTGGGGGTGATAGGGGACATGAATGGGGGCCTGGTGGAGGCTGCCCCTGGTGGCTGGGGGGTGGGGGTGGTGGGAGACATGAGTGGGGGCCTGGTGGAGGCTGCCCCTGCACTGCTGGGGGGTGGGGGTGATAGGGGACATGAGTGGGGGCCTGGTGGAGGCTGCCCCTGGTGGCTGGGGGGTGGGGTGGTGGGAGACATGAGTGGGGGCCTGGTGGAGGCTGCCCCTGCACTGCTGGGGGGTGGGGGTGCAGGGAGACATGGGTGGGGGCCTGGTGGAGGCTTCCCCTGCACTGCTGGGGGGTGGGGAGGTGGGAGACATGAGTGGGGGCCTGGTGGAGGCTGCCCCTGGTGGCTGTGGGGTGGGGGTGCAGGGAGACATAAGTGGGGGCCTTGTGGAGGCTGCACCTGCACTGCTGGGGGGTGGGGGTGGTGGGAGACATGAGTGGGGGCCTGGTGGAGGCTACCCCTGCACTGCTGGGGGGTAGGGTGATAGGGGACATGAGTGGGGGTCTGGTGGAGGCTGCCCCTGGTGGCTGGGGGGTGGGGGTGGTGGGAGACATGAGTGGGGGCCTGGTGGAGGCTGCCCCTGCACTGCTGGTGGGTGGGGCTGCAGGGAGACATGGGTGGGGGCCTGGTGGAGGCTGCCCCTGCACTGCTGGGGGGTGGGGGTGGTGGGAGACATGAGTGGGGGCCTGGTGGAGGCTGCCCCTGCACTGCTGGGGGGTGGGGGTGATAGGGGACATGAGTGGGGGCCTGGTGGAGGCTGCCCCTGGTGGCTGGGGGGTGGGGTGATGGGAGACATGAGTGGGGGCCTGGTGGAGGCTGCCCCTGGTGGCTGGGGGATGGGGGTGCAGGGAGACATGAGTGGGGGCCTGGTGGAGGCTGCCCCTGATGGCTGGGGGGTGGGGGTGGTGGGAGACATGAGTGGGGGCCTGGTGGAGGCTGCCCCTGCACTGCTGGGGGGTGGGGGTGGTGGGAGACATGAGTGGGGGCCTGGTGGAGGCTGCCCCTGCACTGCTGGGGGGTGGGGTGATAGGGGACATGAGTGGGGGCCTGGTGGAGGCTGCCTCTGGTGGCTGGGGGTGGGGTGCAGGGAGACATGAGTGGGGGCCTGGTGGAGGCTGCCCCTGCACTGCTGGGGGGTGGGGGTGGTGGGAGACATGAGTGGGGGCCTGGTGGAGGCTGCCCCTGCACTGCTGGGGGGTGGGGGCGATAGGGGACATGAGTGGGGGCCTGGTGGAGGCTGCCCCTGGTGGCTGGGGGGTGGGGTGATGGGAGACATGAGTGGCTGCCTGGTGGAGGCTGCCCCTGCACTGCTGGGGGGTGGGGGTGATAGGGGACATGAGTGGGGGCCTGGTGGAGGCTGCCCCTGGTGGCTGGGGGGTGGGGGTGGTGGGAGACATGAGTGGGGGCCTGGTGGAGGCTGCCCCTGCACTGCTGGGGGGTGGGGGTGGTGGAAGACATGAGTGGGGGCCTGGTGGAGGCTGCCCCTGCACTGCTGGGGGGTGGGGGTGATAGGGGACATGAGTGGGGGCCTGGTGGAGGCTGCCCCTGGTGGCTGGGGGGTGGGGTGGTGGGAGACATGAGTGGGGGCCTGGTGGAGGCTGCCCCTGCACTGCTGGGGGGTGGGGGTGCAGGGAGACATGGGTGGGGGCCTGGTGGAGGCTTCCCCTGCACTGCTGGGGGGTGGGGAGGTGGGAGACATGAGTGGGGGCCTGGTGGAGGCTGCCCCTGGTGGCTGTGGGGTGGGGGTGCAGGGAGAAATAAGTGGGGGCCTTGTGGAGGCTGCACCTGCACTGCTGGGGGGTGGGGGTGGTGGGAGACATGAGTGGGGGCCTGGTGGAGGCTACCCCTGCACTGCTGGGGGGTGGGGTGATAGGGGACATGAGTGGGGGTCTGGTGGAGGCTGCCCCTGGTGGCTGGGGGGTGGGGGTGGTGGGAGACATGAGTGGGGGCCTGGTGGAGGCTGCCCCTTCACTGCTGGTGGGTGGGGGTGCAGGGAGACATGGGTGGGGGCCTGGTGGAGGCTGCCCCTGCACTGCTGGGGGGTGGGGGTGGTGGGAGACATGAGTGGGGGCCTGGTGGAGGCTGCCCCTGCACTGCTGGGGGTGGGGGTGATAGGGGACATGAGTGGGGGCCTGGTGGAGGCTGCCCCTGGTGGCTGGGGGGTGGGGTGATGGGAAACATGAGTGGGGGCCTGGTGGAGGCTGCCCCTGGTGGCTGGGGGGTGGGGGTGCAGGGAGACATGAGTGGGGGCCTGGTGGAGGCTGCCCCTGGTGGCTGGGGGGTGGGGGTGGTGGGAGACATGAGTGGGGGCCTGGTGGAGGCTGCCCCTGCACTGCTGGGGGGTGGGGGTGGTGGGAGACATGAGTGGGGGCCTGGTGGAGGCTGCCCCTGCACTGCTGGGGGGTGGGGGTGATAGGGGACATGAGTGGGGGCCTGGTGGAGGCTGCCTCTGGTGGCTGGGGGTGGGGGTGCAGGGAGACATGAGTGGGGGCCTGGTGGAGGCTGCCCCTGCACTGCTGGGGGGTGGGGGTGGTGGGAGACATGAGTGGGGGCCTGGTGGAGGCTGCCCCTGCACTGCTGGGGGGTGGGGGTGATAGGGGACATGAGTGGGGGCCTGGTGGAGGCTGCCCCTGGTGGCTGGGGGGTGGGGTGATGGGAGACATGAGTGGCTGCCTGGTGGAGGCTGCCCCTGCACTGCTGGGGGGTGGGGGTGATAGGGGACATGAGTGGGGGCCTGGTGGAGGCTGCCCCTGGTGGCTGGGGGGTGGGGGTGCAGGGAGACATGAGTGGGGGCCTGGTGGAGGCTGCCCCTGGTGGCTGGGGGGTGGGGGTGGTGGGAGACATGAGTGGGGGCCTGGTGGAGGCTGCCCCTGCACTGCTGTGGGGTGGGGGTGCAGGGAGACATGGTTGGGGGCCTGGTGGAGGCTGCCCCTGCACTGCTGGGGGGTGGGAGTGATAGGGGACATGAGTGGGGGCCTGGTGGAGGCTGCCCCTGGTGGCTGGGGGTGGGGGTGCAGGGAGACATGAGTGGGGGCCTGGTGGAGGCTGCCCCTTGTGGCTGGGGGGTGGGGGAGCAGGGAGACATGAGTGGGGGCCTGGTGGAGGCTGCCCCTGCACTGCTGGGGGGTGGGGGTGGTGGGAGACATGAGTGGGGGCCTGGTGGAGGCTGCCCCTGCACTGCTGGGGGTTGGGGGTGATAGGGGACATGAGTGGGGGTCTGGTGGAGGCTGCCCCTGGTGGCTGGGGGTTGGGGGTGGTGGGTGACATGAGTGGGGGCCTGGTGGAGGCTGCCACTGCACTGCTGGGGGTGAGGGTGCAGGGAGACATGGGTGGGGGCCTGGTGGAGGCAGCCCCTGCACTGCTGGGGGGTGGGGGTGGTGGGAGACATGAGTGGGGGCCTGGTGGAGGCTGCCCCTGCACTGCTGGGGGGTGGGGGTGGTGGGAGACATGAGTGGGGGCCTTGTGGAGGCTGCCCCTGCACTGCTGGGGGGTGGGGGTGATAGGGGACATGAGTGGGGGCCTGGTGGAGGCTGCCCCTGGTGGCTGGTGGGTGGGGGTGATGGGAGACATGAGTGGGGGCCTGGTGGAGGCTGCCCCTGGTGGCTGGGGGGTGGGGGCGCAGGGAGACATGAGTGGGGGCCTGGTGGAGGATGCCCCTGGTTGTTGGGCGGTGGGTGTGGTGGGAGACATGAGTGGGGGCCTGGTGGAGGCTGCCCCTGCACTGCTGGGGGGTGGGGGTGGTGGGAGACATGAGTGGGGGCCTGGTGGAGGCTTCCCCTGCACTGCTGGGGGGTGGGGGTGATAGGGGACATGAGTGGGGGCCTGGTGGAAGCTGCCCCTGGTGGCTGGCGGGTGGGGTTGGGGGTGCAGGGAGACATGAGAGGGGGCCTGGTGGAGGCTGCCCCTGCACTGCTGGGGGGGTGGGGGTGGTGGGAGACATGAGTGGGGGCCTGGTGGAGGCTGCCCCTGCACTGCTGGGGGGTGGGGGTGGTGGGAGACATGAGTGGGGGCCTGGTGGAGGCTGCCCCTGAACTGCTGGGGGTGGGGGTACAGGGAGACATGGGTGGGGGCCTGGTGGAGGCTGCCCCTGGTGGCTGGGGGTGCAGGGGGACATGCATTGGTGGGCAGTAGTGCAAGGTGACATGTGGGTTGGTTGGGGGGCATGGCCATGGTGGATGGGGTGCCTGCAGGACATGTGCAGGGTAGGCCCCTGTGGTGTGGGCCACCTGCAGGGGCCGTGGAGGGTGTAGAGGGAACACCTGGGAGGACCCACACGTGCAATTCACGTGTGGTGCTCCCCGCGCACCCCTGTAATACACATACCCTGATGGAATCGCGTGTGATACTTCCTGCGCACCCCAGAAATACATGTACCCTGCGGCTTTTGTGTGTGATACTTCCCGCGCACCCCTGGAATACACGTACCCTGATGGAATCACATGTGTTACTTCCCGTGCACCCCTGAAATACACGTACCCTGCTGATTTTGCGTGTGATACTTCCCGCGCACCCCTGAAATACACGTACCCTGCTGCTTTTGCGTGTGATACTTCCCGTGCACCCCTGGAATACACGTACCCTGCTGTTTTTGCGTGTGATACTTCCCGCGCACCCCTGGAATACACGTACCCTGATTGAATCGCGTGTGATACTTCCCACGCACCCCTGAGATGCACGTACCCTGCTGCTTTTGCATGTGATACTTCCCGCGCACACCTGAAATACACGTACCCTGCTGCTTTTGCGGGTGTTACTTCCCGCACACCCCTGGAATACACGTACCCTGATGGAATCGCGTGTGATACTTCCCGCGCACCCCTGAAATACATGTACCCTGCTGATTTTGCGTGTGATACTTCCCGCGCACCCCTGAAATACACGTACCCTGCTGCTTTTGCGTGTGATGCTTCCCGTGCACCCCTGGAATACACGTACCCTGCTGTTTTTGCGTGTGATACTTCCCGCGCACCCCTGAAATACACGTACCCTGCTGCTTTTGCGTGTGTTACTTCCCACGCACCCCTGATGCACACATACACAGGACAATCGCGTGTGGAACTTCCCGCGAACCACTGAAATACACGTTCCCCGCTTGGCGTTTGCTGTTTGCCAGCCCTGTGAACTGGTCCAGGGTTAGCGCAGCCCTTTGCGATGATTTGGGGATTTTGAAGGCTTTTCCTTGCGCGAGGGCGTTCTTGGGGGCGTAACTGGCGCTACTGCAGGGTCGCTGCGCCACTCTGCGCCACGGCTGGTTTCGGAGGCTAAAATCCATGAATACGCTGTGCGATGAAAAGGATTTTTTCGCACGCGGCTGGCGCAGTGTATCGCACGGGGACACTGTGCGCCAGCCGCGTGCGCCATTTTTGTGCGAATTTCTATGAATTACCCTGTAAATCTATTGTCATATTTTCATCTCAATGAGAGTATTGCATCGGTTTCAGCTAATTCATGGCATGCCTGATGCATAGATACGTTTACAAACTGACCAGCACTTCAGGGAAAGGACCATTCCATGCAGGTTTGCAATTGACAGCATCACGACAAATCGTTTGAATGACAGTCATGTGTACAGGAAATTGACATGTGCCCTTATGTCTGGTTTAACAGTTACATCTTGGCAGGATGGAAAAAAACAAACTCCAGAAATCCAGCAAAGCTGCTGGGGGACTCACTAGGTTAGGAAATTCAGCCTAAACAGAGAATTCTCCCTAACACTAAGATATGCAGTTACAATTATCTTGTTTTAATTCAGCCACCAGTGCAGAAAAAGAACAGTTGAACACACACAGTGATTGCAGATTTTGGTATGATTTCTCCCCTTACCCTACCTTCACCCTTCACCCTCCAATCATCAATTAGATGACTCCTCTGAATGGAAGGCAATGTCAGAGAGTAAGAACACAATGGGAACATCGATTTTGGGATTTTTAATCACAGAACCAATATGGGGCTTTGGGGTTTTGTTCAGAGCACAATGGGAAACTCGTTTTTGGGATATTAGGCCCAGCTGCAATCTGAAAGAAAGAAAAGCAATGGGAAATTTGTTTAGCTACAACTAACAAGAACAGGCAGGGCTTTGGGGTTTTGGTTAGAGCACAATGGCTACAAAGACACAATTTCGTTTTGAACCTTGCACATGCAAAGGCTCTGCCAGGCTTCTCCTTCAGATTTAAATTGAAGGGCATCAATGGGGAATTTTGTTTTGCACCCTGCTCACTCACGTGGGAACAGGGTTTTGGGATTCATTCTTTTTGACAAATCTTTATGTCTATACTGGCTCACAACACACTGGGAAGAGCTTGTTGGTTTCGAAGGCCAACAAACAGATCCCGTGATTTCAATGGGGAAATTAATTGATTTACTTTCATTAAACATGATAGGGATCTACACAAACAGGATATTTTTCTATGGGGAAATAAAAATACTGGAAAAAATATAGGGCTTACACAGTCTATGGCATTGGGGTAGTTTTACTTACAGGAGAGACCTTGAACTGGGCATCAGGGAACAGCAGGGCACCACTGGGACAGCAAGGGTCTCAGTCAAGGATCTCCTCTGAGTCGTCCAAGTGGTCCAAATCAGCTTCCATGTCTCCTGGTCCTGTCTCCAATACAAGATTTAGGCCTCCCTGCTGGGATGTTTCTCGCCAGATTTCAGCAGCCGGTTGCCTCTTGGAATTAGTGGAAGAACTCCAGTACGAATGCAAACTGATTTACATACAGGGCAAATGACATCGCAAACTTGTCATGATTCTTGCAAAAGGGATTGGCTAGTTTTCACTACCCACATCCCACCTGTGTGCTAATAGGACAAGCGGATGGGGGAGTGATTTGGGACAGCTGCGGGAGGAGAAAACTTCATCATTCAACTTTGACAGATGGGCTCGGTCATGTTTAGAACTCAAAAATCGATCATCATGGCAAGTACCCTAACTTTTCAAATCTTTACATGTATGCATATATTTTTGAGAACTACATTTAAAGGCACATCAGATAAGGCTAGTCTGAAGTCAGCACACCCTTCCTATGCAGATATACAATTTGTCTTCATTTACTCAGGAGCCATATTGGGGAAAAATATGCCACTTTACAGTTCCCATGTTAATTATTACCTGCATGCTCATTCCAACTTTCACATCTCTCGGAATCAAGAGAAGGCCCACTTCACATTTGTATTAATAACTTTTGTTATGTTTATCACACCAAACTCGTTTTAGCAGGGTTACAAGGGGGTGATTGTCACCTTTAATACAAGTCTGGAATTACTGTTTGTGACATGCACGCTGCCCTATTTTTGTGATACAATGTATTCCTCCCATTTAATCAAACTGTGGTTTGACAGGCCTCTTCTACTCCGGCCCCCACCCTTGGTCCTAAGTTTCATTTATCCTTAGACATGTGACTTAAGCAGAGTGACTCGTGTTTAAGTTTGCCTCCCCCTTTCAAGACCCGATAGCCACACTAATGGAAATTGTATGGGACTTTTGACCTCAAGGTCACTCCTGATGCAAGAACAGACATGGCTTATCAGTTTTCCACTGTGTTTTCTATCTCAGAAGGGTATTTATTTCTTATATTTTTAGGTAATGGTCCTGAGTGATGATGACAACCTGGCCTGTATCTCCAGGGCAGCAGAGGGAAGGTCATGGAGGTTATTTTCATGTTGGGAGAAATGACCATTCTTGTACCTTTCAGCAAATTGCCTTTTAAACTCGCAATTGCAATTTTAGGCACATAGTTTAAAAATACATGATTATCACTTCTGGATTGTCCATATGTATAAGGCTGTTATATGAGAACACCATGTTCAGGCTTTAAAAGTCTAGTGAGCATTTCTCTTAGCATACTTGTCAATTTGGATGAGGGAAAAATTAAAATGACATTCTTTTATTTATTTTACATGCAATGAGCTTCGTTTCACTTTAGCTTCTTGGAGCACAATCTGGTATTCCATTGAAGATACTGTAGGCACTGATGTGTCTTTATATGTGAATGCAGCTCTCCATGGATTTGTCAGCCACATGTCTTTCTGTTCCTTCATGAAAGGCATTGCGCATATTTTCGCACACTAGATTTTAGGCCTGAGATTTCAATGGACATTTGCAAATCACTCTGGACCCTTTATTTCTGGCCTTCACTGGCTAGATTTCACCCCACGAGGGGTTCCAAAAAATATCTGTCTGACATGAGAATAGGAGTCCGCATGCAAGAGTATGAACTCATAGCAATTTGCCAATCTGGTAGTCAGGGAGACCCAAATAAAACATGCCTTAATAGTGCAGCCCTGAGGAGGCCAATTGACCATAGAAAACGTTGGCTGATTCGGAGGAATATTTGTAGATTTAAAAAAAAAATACGGTGAAAAAATCCACCCTTTCCAACAGAGCTTACCTGCTAAATAAACAGAACCTAGCTTTGATGATGACTCATAGGGTCTTCCCCTCCTGGATGAGAGTCGACATAAACCCGACCCAAGAAGGACAGCATTCTACTGACCAGAGATGCGGTGTATCTGCTTCAGGGCCAATCCCTTTCAAATAGTTTGTACACATCCAATTCTCAATGGCAAGCAAAACAAGCTTCAAAGTTAATTATTTGGGGGTGATTTTGCCCGTTAAGCCAGATGACTATTTTTTAATTGTTAGCTTAGATGTAAAATCGAACACCAAAAGATACCAACGAGTCTGCTGGTGGTGAAACTTATGCATTAAACAAGCAGGAACGCTACAAACAGGAAGTGACATAGTGGATGATTCAAAGGGCCCTGTGTCTACAGATGGCACTATGCCATTTAAATAGGATTTCACTAGTGCCAGCATGTGCCCTAATGAGCTTTCTGATGTAGGCAATCCAGAAGTGGGCCATGATTGACAGTATCACAAGTGTACTCTTAATCCCATTCTGTTAGAGCTGATGTCTCTCCTTCATAGTTGGAAAGAACACATCTGCTGTACGATTCACCAGCCTAATGCCTATAGCATTTGTAGCATTTAAAAAAATAACAATAAGTTTTAATGGTGCTATAGTTTGATTTTAAAAAGAAACCGTTCTGGAATGGTTTAGTTTTAAAATAAAAGTCTAGAGAGAAGTTGAAACTTGCACTTCAGTGCACTGTACTGAGCATTCCCTTAAATATCAGGTGTGTTTGTTTGGGTGTTTGGTTCCATGTGGGAGGGGATGTGGCGATGGGGCTTTTGGGGAGCGAGGGCAGGCCAGCAGAGAACATAGTTCCACTACTTCTTTCCCTACACTTCGACCACTGCGTGTAGCCCCCATTCGCCGAATGCATTTTTTTCCCGATTCGTTTGCACTTTTATTTTTGAAGCAACATGCATAGTGAAAGGGGGGGGGTGATGTATATGTGGGTGTGGGGTGAGATAGTAAGTGTGGATTCCACAAAAAAGCACAACATTTGGAAAAAAATGCATTCAGCGAAAATGCATTCGGTGAAAAATGTGCAGTGAAAGTTCATAGAGACGTCGCCCTTGGTCTGAGAAATGGACAGGCTGTTCTCTCGGATGGCGCAGGGTCCCGCAACCAATGCTGCTACTCTTGCTCTGCATGTGACATTGCTGGGCCACTGTGGAGAAGTGCATCTGCATGGCGAGCATGCATTCAGTGTGACAGAAGATGTGACGAGCATTGCTCATGAGAAAAAGCATTGTGGTGCATGGAGCATTCACACTGTGGCCCAGCCGCACAATAGTGACTCCATAACTGGGTACAACAGCTTGCACCACCCTCCTGCCCCCCGGCCAGAGTGAAAGCTTTTCCGGCAGGGTGCAGCAACTGTTTGGACCAGTGTTGGTTAGATTTGGTCTTTTATTTGTGCCTTTGCACAACAGAAACAATTGCTGCGGCCAATGCTTGTTTACACTTGAAATGAAACCTGACATGACCAGGAGTCTCGGTTCCTTATTCCTGGTCACAGAGTGAGGCGCCAGTGCTCTTCTGAAACACGTCACATTGGGGAGCAGCTGAGATATCCCGCAGAAATGCCAGGCCACTGGGCACAGCTGCCAAGGCGAATGCCCTCTACACAGTCTAACACATGAAAAATGTGGGGCACCTGAGGCCCTTGTGGTTGAAGGTCACGGAGTACAGGGAACCAGAAACACGCCAAACACCAGCAGGTGACCGAGATGGCTGGCAGCAAACTCTCATTTAAATTCATTACAAAGATAAATTCGCTGCTGCAGCTAAGCTTCCCTGTATTATAGAAACAGGTGGATAGATTCCGGATGGCACTCAATTAGTCCACAAAAATATAAGGACATGTATCATGCAGAGCTGAAATCGCTTCACCGTTGGCTTTCATCCAATCTTGAGCGATAGTTCTGCTGTGTAGAGCCAAATGCTTGAACCGGGGCACATGTGCTTGTTGTTGTTGTCTTGTGGCACCTTGAAACACCATTTGTTGTATAGGTGAATTATAAGTACCCAATAAATAAAATACAAAAGTACAACACTATTTTGGTATTATGTATTGAATGAATTCGGCAAGACATGTGTTAACTCGTGTCATGGACACGTTCCCAAAATATGACGGGCATATGAAGACACAATGCAATCGGACACAGAGACGTGAAGTCGAGCTTGTTAGTGAGCCCTGTCTCTTTAATACAGAGACTGGGGAAATGTGAGGGATGATGTGGGAGCGGGGAGGAGTTAAGGGAAGTTAAGTTAGTATGCAGTTGTACATGAATAAAGAACAACCTAGATCTTCCCTCTGGTGTCACATCCTCCTTTACGTGGGTCGCACAGGCCCAACAGAGCTGATAGCTGTTGTCTCTTTGCTAATCAGATGCAAACTGACACCCGGGTGGGTGCTCCACCTACCTCAACACATGGGTTGCAACCCACAGCATAACAACAGAAAGGAGACAGAGTCACCTTTCTCAACATGAACAATAGAAAGAGGACATTACATCTCCCCCTTGCTTAACAGGAAACGTTGTGAGAATACCTTTGCCCCATGCAGTAGATGCATCATGTCTGTCATTTGGGGCACCAGGTGTCAGTCCCTTTCTATCGCTACATTGGCGGCTCTCATATCTAGGTTGGTACATTGCCGGGAACATTTTCTTCATTTCCTTCAGGCTAGTCACGTATGCAGACATGATCTGGTACATCACATTTATTAAGCCCATTTGAATGGCTGATCGAAAGCCAAGAATGCTTCCCCTTGGCACTTCTCCATTTTTTACATATATTTTGACTTGCCAGTATCCGCTTTGCTCATCTCTTTCTTCTAACCCAGTGACTTGTATGTGTCTTCACTGATGACATTTACAATGGCTCCGGTGTCAATGAGGAATTCACAGCTAGGTCCATTTATCTGCAAGAATAATGTTGGGCTGTATTCGGCAGCTCTGTCATTCCCAATGGCATGTACATAGCCTCTTTTCCGGTCTCCACTCGATGAGGAGGAGTTTGAGTCATGTCCTCGTCACGCGGACTCTTTCAGATATCTGATTTTCTGTCGTGGTGCCCTTCTCTGCAAGTCATTTCTGCTCCTGTATCGACCAGAGTTATCTCTTCTCTCCGAGCTATATCTTCTGTGCTCATGCCGCCTATCTCTGCACAATGGCTCTCGTGTTTCGCTGTGTGAGCTGCATCTGTTGGTAGCGGGAGATCGCCAAGCGTTTCTTCGAGGACTTTCAAGCCTTGGGTGACAGCCTTCTTACCTCCTAGCATCTTTGCTGGTTTCTGCTGACTGAAAGATTTTGATGTTCTTGCAGACTGATTGGAAGTGGTTTTCACCTCCACATTTGTCACAATGATGTCCTACGGCCGGGCACGGGCCGACATGTGGGCACTTGTATCCACATCTACAGCACTTCATCTGTTCTGTGGTGCTATCCGACATTCCATTAGGGCACAGGGCTGATGGTGATGCAGATGGGGTAATTTTAATGTTGCTGAGTGACTCAGCGGAATCTGCTCTAGCGAGTTGGAGAATTTCATCTAGAGTTCTACTCTTTTGTAGCATTTTTTTACGGAACTCTGGTGATTCGCATCTGTGATGGCTTGTGATTTGAGGGCCTCTTCTGTCGAGTATTGGTCGAAATCGCAGTACTTTGCTCTTTTTCGCAATCTCATTACGAAGTTGTCTGTGTTCTTTCCTTCATCCTGCGTGGTCGTATGGAAAATATGCCTCTCGGAGTCAACGTTTTTCAGCGATGCAAAGTAATTGTTCATCAAATCAATTATGCCTTGAAATGTGTCAGTTATGTTTTTCGAAATTTCAAAAAACGATATCTCTCGCCACAGGGCCAAGAGACGCGTTCTTCCTTGTCGCATCAATGTATATGTGTAGCTACTTCAGCCACCTGTACCATCTTGGCGTCAGACTGCTAGTGTCTGATATGTCAAAATGCTGCATGGACTGTAATTGTAATGAGTCATGGCCTCCCATGCGGGGAGTTGACTGTGGGGAGTTGAGCTGGATTGAGGGTTTTGTGAGCTGCTGCCCACTTCATTATCTGACATGGTGGCAGGGGCCCAGCAGATTGCAAACGCTCACCTTAGATATTGTAGCGAGCTGCCCTTGAGGCTTGATGTGTTGTTGTGTGCTGGATGGTGCAGGGTTATGAAGAAACCTTTCTAGGGCACATGCTCTACACTGCTTGATGCTTGTGGTGTAGGAGAACTGGCTTGGTACGAATGCGAGCAGCTTTAAGCAGTGATGTGTGCTGAAAAATTAGATGCTGCACTGGATTGATGGGCTGTCAGTTTTCCTCTGTGGTGGTGCCTGAATGTAAAGGTGTGCGACTCGCGTGGTTCAGCATGTGTTCTTTGCTTCTGGCGCGCGCACTTTAATTTTCCTCCATGGTGGTGATCCCATTAGCAGTCTCAGAGGCAGCAGGAATGGAGAGCCGATGCAGGGCTTGGCGGTCTGTGGCTCCGCGGCGGCCGTGTAATTGCAGTGGGAGCTTTTACTCGTGCAGACTGTGGAAGACACTGGTGTCGATAGTGTAGCACTCCGTGGGGATTATCTCGTCGCCATTGCTAGCTCGTGTCGTGGACACGTTCACATAAATATGATGGCCAAATGAAGACACGATGCAATCAGACACAGAGACGTGAAGTCGAGCTATTGTCTCTTTATTAATCAGACGAGAACTGACGCCGGGCTGGTGCTCCACCTACCTCAACAGGTGGGTTGCAACCCACAACATAACACCAGAAACGAGACGGGTCTCCTTTCCCAACACGAACAATAAAAAGAGGACATTACACAATATCACCTATTTATTTACACAATACATATTACTGCATTCAATGGAGGATCAGCTCCTCAGTTTACCACAAGAAAGACGAGTTTCAGAAACACACGTGAGCCATGCTGCTATTTCGTAATCAAACTATGAACCTTTCTTCCACTGCGTTGACTTTTACTGATTAACCCCTTGACAAACATGGTGGATGGTTATTTGAGTCTCCAAGAGGCAAATCCTTGTTGGTGAGACAGAGACTTGTCCTTCAAGACTGGCTAACTCCCTCCACCGCGTCAAAAAACAGCACGTGGCGCATCGACTTTGATGCAATTTTTAATATTGTGGATGCCTCCTTTTCCAGAACCCATTGTATTGATTAATCAACAGAGCTAATTTATTCCTCGCACATGTAAAATAGGAATTAGATAAACCTGAATAGTCATCACACCCAATTAGGAGGTCAGGCCCAGATTAACTAAACTTTGCACTGGTGCTTAAAATGGAGAGAAAACAAAAATGTCTTAGTGTAAGCACCCGCTTTGCTACTCATGTGACACTTTACAAAGGAAACAGGTTTCTGTTATCTGTATTAATTTATCACTTAGGCAAAATGAAACACACTTTTTCCTTTGACTATATTTGCTGCATAAGGTAAAATGAAATTAATTAACACGTCTTGTTATGTTACAAAGCAAAGATAGAATAAGAGGAATGGATTCCTTTTTTCCTTAGCATACACGTTCTCAGATAACCTGCTTTGTGACAAAACCTGTTTTGTTCATTCCATATTGTATTGTAGTGCTTCATTTGCATAGCGCCTTTCACCATATTAACCAAGCAGCAAAACCTGGGCTAAGTGCACTTGCTCGTGTTGTAGCACCCGTGCAAATGCGAGAATAATTTGGCCCAGATGGAGTTAAGAAATAGGCTTTACTAAATGTCAGATATACAAACAAACCATAGAAAGATCATTTTTACACTCATCCCTCT
The DNA here is from genome assembly GCF_040938575.1 of Ambystoma mexicanum. Lineage (NCBI taxonomy): Eukaryota > Metazoa > Chordata > Amphibia > Caudata > Ambystomatidae > Ambystoma > Ambystoma mexicanum. The sequence continues at coordinate 101,961,429 of NC_090931.1, forward strand.
ACTGAGTTCAAAATACTACAGTACAGTTTAAAAAAAATTAGATTGTCAAATACTAATTAAGGCTGTGTAATTTGTGGGGCTTTGCCTACACACACTTCATGTCAGCTGCTGTGAAAGTTTGCAAAGATCCCAGTTTTCCCTGGTTCTATAAATGACTGCATAATAAGGTTTTGCCGGAATTTACATTTGCATATCTGTTTATTAGCAGGACAAAGGGTGTTCTGCATTTATCCCCCGCCTCAGACAGCTGCACTGCAACCAAACAGCAAATACCCTCTAACAGGATCTACCAAAATGAAGGACATAGGTGGGGTGAAAAACACATATATATCCCAAACCATTTTGTAGGGTAAAACCCAAAAATCACAAGTAAAAAGTAATCCACATGAGTCAATAAAAGTGCACGGGAGCAAGAAAAATAAAAATGTATTACAAGCAACTGTGTCAGGAGTCATTCAAAAGAAAAGCACCAGATAAGTAATAAAATGGAGGCGTTTTATAGTGAAGTGCAAATATCAGTGTCTGACACGGTTTCAAAATACGCAGGCAGTAACACGCTTCTGACTAGTCATTTATGGTGTACTCTATAGGAGAATCTATACACATTCTAACCCTATTGGCTTATCCAAACCCTCGTGACCGTGCTGACTTACTCTATAGGAGAATCTATACACATTCTAATCCTATTGGCTTATCCAAACCCTCGTGACCGTGCTGCTTACTCTATAGGAGAATCTATACACATTCTAACCCTATTGGCTTATCCAAACCCTCGTGACCGTGCTGACTTACTCTATAGGAGAATCTATACACATTCTAACCCTATTGGCTTATCCAAACCCTCGTGACCGTGCTGCTTATGTATGCATAAAATGACTTCATGCACATTTGTCTTTTTTTCCACAGAGCTACTATTGGACAATCAAAATCACAACTTTGTTGCTTCAGTCTTTAGGATTTAATTGGTTGAGATCCTGTGGCCTTCCTGGTGTGAACCACTTTGGTCATCATTACCCATATGACAATGCGAGGTGCAGACAGTGTGGCAACATGAATAACTTGTACATTTTAAATCCCATGGGAATTGAATGCTGACACCACCTCACCGTTCCTTCCCCTTCTAACTGCATCAACTGGCAGCACTTTATTGCAACTCATGATTGAAAAGATGTAACTGTGCTCCTTCTTTTCTCATGACTGGTTTGCATGATCTCATGGCTACATGTGTTCTACTTCTACTTGAACAAATAACGTGGTGGCTTAATTGTTTTGATGATTGCTTAAGAGTTCTTAATGAATATGTAGTTCATGGGATAATAGTTGTCTCTTTCATGGTTTTGAATCTACGTGTATTTATGTGTTATTTAGGTAGGGACATGACTTCTCACCGTATTATGCCTCCACACTTGGGCGGTCATTTCCCTACAGAGGGCAATGATGTCTTTTCTGTCTAAGCGACTCTGCTCCATGCTTGCTTCTGCTTGTACTCTGATTCCCACCAGGGCTACAACCTTGTTGTGGTTAGTTTCTGGGGACATTAGCAGACCTTTTATTTGTTATAGGTTTCGCTTGTTGAATGTGTAAGACTGTATTGAATTTTCTTCCTTTCAGCCAATATCCATACAGCCTTCTACCCTTGCCCTTTGTGGACCTTACTTCTCTTGGCAACATTTGCTTAGGTCATGCTTCCTTGTACTTTTATCTGGGAACATGCTTCCCCTTCTACTCTTGACCAACCGTTGCACGACATAGTACTGTGCACAAGGATTTTGACCTTTGCTTTGGAGAGCAATTTCTAATGATTCTTTGGAATGGCAAGGCATTTTCTTCAGTTTGAGGCCTACCAACGTTTATGCGCTTATGAGTGCAACAGAGTACATGTATGTGTCATATTCTATATCCTAGAATACTTAGCGTTGCTATCACACACTCCTACCTACTTAGTGTATCTTCTTAGTTCATGTTATCTATACTATTGTGTATATGCATGTTTTGGTCGTTCCCTCTATTGCTCTATCCTCGCCGCTACATGCCTATCCTAGCCTGTCTATCGTTGCATCTACATACATGTATTCATCTAGCTGTCTGCTATTCTTCTCGTGTACTAGCATGCACTATCCCTGCCACTTATCTGTTATGTCCATTGCCCAAGTCTTATTGCAGCATGCTTGTCTAATGAATATTTACTCTAGTTGCTATCATGCTTTTGCTTTGTGAACCGATTCACTAACACCTATTGCTACATGCATGTCACATTGACTCTTGGTCTGTACCTGTTGATTCATGAGATGTTTCATAGCTTGGCACTTCTATACCTACTTTGCATGTGTGGGTGCTGCAATATACTTTTTCTCTCAGTGAAAGGATATGTTGGGAATGACAGGGTAATCTGCTTGTGGCCGGTTCCTTTAGGTTTTGATGTGACTGTGCTGCATTGGTTTTCTCAGCATATATTTTCTCTCACATGTAGGATGTTCATCCCGACAAATTAATTCAGGTAACAAGGATGATAGAGACGATTGTGCTAAGCAGTGCAGATAACCATATCTTGACAGTGTACATTTCTACTTAGTGTTTTCTCCTCAGGGCTGGCCTGAACGTGAAGCTGACTACACCCATGTGACTGCTAGAATCAAGAGGCATTCTTTGTTCTGGTGTGTGATCCTCATACTTTTTCACAGGAACACACAGGTTATTACTGATTAGCTCATTGTTACTTTTCCAACTCTTGTGCCACAGTAGAATCACTTGGTGTTGGGGGAGGGGGTAGGGAACACAAACATGTTGACTTAATGTCATATTTTCTTTGCAACGTAGGGGATGTTTGTGGGTGCACAATTTACAGTGTACTGCAATTAAAAGGTGGCAGATGAAGAGGGGCATGGAAATACATTCCTAGGCTCTCCCATTTTAACTAAATGAAATGTCCTGTTATGGTTTTGAGAATGAACATTGGTAGCCATGTTTGGCTACAACAACACAAGTGACAGCGTTCCAAAACCTTATGATTGGTTGGCGCTTAGAAGTCGTGACCTTGCTTGAGGTGCTGTGATTAGAAAGCATCAGGCCTCCAGAATGAGGCTCTGCTTCAGAAATCATGAGAAAGGTACGGAATGTGATATAATGGTATTTAGTACCTGGTGAGAGGGAGGTGGTGGCCTCACAGCCGATGAGGTGGCTCGGACCAGCATCTTTCCCCCACCGGGAAAGACCACGCTACGAGCATCCTCAGAGCGGGAGGGTGCCATCTTCCCTTGCCGGGTTGTAGGTAAGTGTGCACTCTCCCCACGCCACGTTCTATTCCCTTTCCCCCCACAACCCTTTCCCACATCTCCCCTCCCCTCCCTAGTTCCACCCCACTTAATTGTTCTGCTCTGTCCTTTCCTGCGCTGGGCGCAGCACCCATCTGGCAATGACCGCTATGGAAAGGGAGAAGGGACTCTGTGTAAATCCCTTTTCCCTGATAAATAAACAATACATACACTTTAACTACCCTGTTACAACGTTCTGGGGTACTAATAGGAATAGAACCCTTGGAGGGGGGCATTAACATTGTGGTAATGCCCCGAGGCTTACATAAACTGCCGCTCTGGGGGCATTACCAGACCGGTATTCCGCACCCTCCCCGGGTTCTATTGCTTTAGCAGTGTGCTGATATTTGCAGTAGGAATCATATGATCGACTAAAGCAGAAGATACAGTGATACAAGGTGACAGAAGTATGGTCATGTGACCAGGTCAGATAGCAACATACGAACGATAGTCGAGACACTCCCGAGAGAGCAACATCTTCAAGGACAAATACTGTGAAACTCCTACTAGAATGTGATGTAATGTTCAACACACCCATATATATCTGTTAGATATCTTGCAGGTGAAAAACATAGAAAGGTTTGCAGAATATTGGTAAATAGAGCTTCTTTACTTTATTTTCTTAGATAGCGTTACATTCACTCATTTGTTCCTCGTGTTATATGAAATAAAGCTGACTCAGTCGCCTGTTGCTATCCACAGGTTTTTCAGTTTTCTATTGACAGGGGCAATGCCAGAGTAGACTGGGTAGGACAGAGGGTGAATTCTGAAATAGAACTTCTGGACTGAAAGACGTTTTATTTGTTCTGCCATGTATTTGTTCAGTGTGCTGGCAGGCTAGTCACTCTGGCCAAGCCCCTTTCGTTTCCATTATCAGGGGATAGGGGTGCTTGCCTGAGGGGCTTGAAAATTAAAGTCCATAATTATAAAAAAATCCCAAAAGGTGTAATACAATACCATTTTCTGATACAGTTCTCATACAGTATTATATTTCTTTTAACTGTACAACTACTTAATGTGAAAGTATATTTAATTTACTGTTTATTTTAATTGTCCTTTTTCTAAAAATGTTTACATATATGTGTGAAACTTTACAATGTAAAAAGTTGTTGAGGTAGTGCTTTTACATATTAGCAATTATTCAATATTGGTTGTTTTATTATGTACAAATAATTGTGAATATTTGTATTCCTAGTGCTTTATTTTTCCTTTAGCATACATGTTTAAATATTTTTAATTAGCTTGAACATCTCTGATCAATATTCATTGTTTTTCACTATGGTATTTTTGCGAATTGCTACCTATGTTTTATTTATCTTGATGTATTATTATTATTATTATTATTATTATTATTATTATTATTTATTTATTATCAAGTATCATGTTTCTCACTTATCTTTTTCTTGAAATACTATCTTTGATTTTTATTATTTCTGATTAGCATACATTGTTTGCCACCTGCCACCTTGGCATTTTTGCTAATTACTACAGATGTCTTCACCTTTGTTATAATTATTTCTAAACACTGTTATTTTTTGTCACTGTGGTATTTCATTTGAATGAATAGACCTATTTATCCATTTTAATTACTATGATTCCCTGTTCAATAGTGATTGCGCTGACACTTTGGATTTTGCAGGAATTATTCCTTTCTCTACATTAAAAGGGTGCATTTGTGTATTGGACTTTGTGACTGGAGTCGGTGATTACGAAGTGCAAAGGGGGCTGACATTGGCAAGGGAAAAAAGGAAAATGCTGCAGAATTAGTGGTTTGCCAATGACTGCTGCATGAAAAGAAAGAAAGAAGAAAAATACAAAGACTGTGCCAATACAAGTGAAACTGAAAGTAGCAGACAGTGGGTCTCATCAAAAAGTTGGGCGGTATTACGGCGGTAAATCCACCGGGGAAACTGCCCAATGCAAATAGCGTTACTGCAACTCGGTTTGGCGCTATTAGCACCGGATCCTGTGTTGCAGTGGGGCGGTAAGTCCCTGTTCACATTGGGTTAATTGGACCCAGTGGGGCTTTCTCATTGCTACATACACGGCGCTAATAGTGCTGGAAATGGACGGAAAGTGGCCAGAATTCAGCTGGAGGTAAATATCAGACATTTCACCCAAACTTGGAATTGGGCGGAGTGGTAGTGCATCAGTAATAGTGTTACCGCTCCATTTTTACCACTCCACCCAACCTGTGATGAGTGTGTTTACAATTCAAAAACAAATTTAATAGCAATATGACTAACCAATGATCCATAATGCATGCATGCATACTAACATCTAGTTTCCCTGCGATGCAGAAAGGCCAAGCAATCAATTGTTTCCATTTCCTGAGAGGCCGCACCGTCCGCAGAATGCCTTCAAAGGACCAAGCTGAAATCTACAAGAAAGTGCCTCCACGAAAACCAGCAGCGAGGCTTAGTCTGTTATCAATGAAGAATATTCCTGCCAAACCCTGTCAGGTGTTTGCAGGGCCCCTCTTGGTTTCACCATGAAACCATTTCTGAACTACATATATAATCATACTATCAATGTATTTAATCGTTTTGTCAATCACGTCTTATATTATAACAAATGCAAGCATTGAACATGCATGGTACATGAACATACGTGATTTCTCAGTGTGGAGGATTAGTCAAAAGTAGTCTTAAGCACATGTGAATTCTGTAGACAGGAGAGACCACCAAAGCATTGTTTGAGAGATGTGTTTTTTGTTAGTGTGGAAGCAAGGCTAGGCACAGGTGAATGTACTAGGTTTGGGATTGTACCAAAGCAGTCATAGTTGAACAGGAGGGAGTATGCCAAAGCACTCTTAGCCACCTGTGCATTTTGCACATCGAGGAGCATTCTAAACTAGTCACACGTGAGTTTAAGAACTGTTGGAGTACACTACAGCAGTGCTAGGCACACCTGCATGTTTTAGTTGGGAGAGTGCACCAAAGCAGTCCTGGGTGATAATACAACAAAGCAGCCCTGATATGCGCATTGGGTTGTTTTTATAGATGAATTATTTAGGTACATTTTCTCTGATTCTTTTTAATGTGTCTCCTCTGACACTTCTTTCACTTTTCACTTTTGAAAGTGATTTTTGTTTATATTTTACCACTGTGAGAGATTCTAAAAGTCAAATACATGCCCTTGCGGTGATGCCAGGTTGGGCAGGCTGGGGGGCAGCCTGTGGCATGGGAGGAGCTGGGCCAACTGGAGTCAGGAGGTGCCAGGTGGAACCACTTCCACGATAGGGGGCCAGGCAGGTCTCATGGACTTAAGCCCGGCATGGGAGGACAGTGATGCAAAATGTCCCATATAAGGGGGAGTAAAGGTGCACAGTTCTCTGCCTTACCTTCGGAGGATTTCACGCTTCTGTGTTCTTGGCATTTGGGCCTGTGCTGTCGACCTGCCTGCATACTAAGTGCTTTTTCGTCTGAGGATCCGTCTCCTGAGACTCCTGCCGTGGCTGTCCTTCGGCCGGTGGGTGCACGTTGGGAGAAGGAACCTTTTGCTGATCGTTGGGCGTGCCGGCTCCTGTGAGGAGACACAGAGGGTGCTTGGGAGACGGGTTAAGGCAGAGGCACGGGCGGGACCAGTCTTAGGAGTGGAGCATTGCAGGGTGTCGGGGACGGCAGGGCTGTACTGTAGGGCTTTGGGGTTGATATTTAACAAATTATTTTATCGGAGATTTTGAGAGGGCGTGCCGTAATTAACGAGAAAAGGCAGCGCAATAACCAATCGGGGTCGAGGTCTCATTGATCGACAAGGGGATCATTAGTGAGATAGGAAAGGGAGCTGTTAACGCAAAGAGCAGCACAAGCAAGACAACTCATGTTTGTTTTTTTCACTTTTCAGATGATGATGCAATGGAGGCAGAGGATGGTGATGTCATACCAGACACAGGGTTGCTATCACACCAGCAACCCAGCACAAGTGGGGGTCGTGGGTTGGTAGGCCAAGAGAACCCACTTGTGCTCCAGACCATCGTGTCTAGGGCTGGCAATGAGTCTAGCCCAGATGATCACTCTGACGACAATGTCGAGTTGGATGTGCGTCATGTCCATTTGTCAACGGTGAGTGGTTCTGATGTGGACGATCCTCTGTCCGCGACACCTGCACTGAGGGGCCAGACAGTGGTGGGACGTCCACCTGTGGTGGATCGGGATGTATGGTCACACTTCACACCAGTTAATGATGTGCCTGGGGCAACACGTCAAAGGAGGAATGTAGTCCTGCAGCTGCGGGTGGTGCCAACCCAACAAGGACCGTGGCTCCTTGGGCCCCGCGGGTGTCAAGCCCAGCAACGCGGTGGCCGTGCGCAACCAAAGTATACTGAGAGGGAGCAAGCCATGGTTGCCAATTCCGAACACTAGGGGGCAGCTATTGATAATATCGCTCAGAGCATGGAACGTGTGGCCCAATCCGTGCTCCCCCCTGTCAGGCAGGTGGATCTCCAGCAGCGGGCGGCACAGTCCACGGCCCGCTCCCTCAGGCTGGGCATGGCGGCCTCAGGCAGGGCATACCGGGCTGAAATTGTGTCTCTGCGTCAAGCAATTGCTGCTCACGCAGAGGCACACAGGGAGACCCTGAGGGATGACCATAAATCACTCTGATCTACTCTGGGTGTGCTCTTAATGTCCCAGAGGCAGCGGTCAGAGGAGAGGTTAGAAAAGCTTGGGAATACCATCTCAGCAGAGCTATGTGCTTGCCGGGAGGTGTTCCAGATGTCATGCCAGGCCAAGCAGGAAGAACTCAGACTTGCTGCTGACGAGGGGCAAGCTGCACATAGGCGTGATCAGGGTACTGTGTCACATCCACCTTTTGAGTCAGAGGGTGAGGAGGATGACAACCTATCTCCCACATAGGTCGGGCCGTGAAGGCGTTGAGCCCATGGAGGTTTTTTTTTTTGATCTCGACATCATCGCATGTGGGTGTTGATGTGCACCCTGTACCTCCCCCCTCCTGGGTGCCCTCCCCCCCGGGTCATATGTGGCCTTTTTTTTCTTTATAGTTAGTTTAATTAGTTAATGTAGTTTAAAATTGCTTGTCTATTGCACATTTATGTGACAGTGTGGTGCTTTGTGGCTTTTGAAAGCATCCACTGTCTGTTCCAGCTGGGCCCTTCAAGGTTATATCTGTGGCTGTCTGCTGCTGCACTACTTGTGTTAACACCCCTAGTGGGTAAAATGTATTTTTTCTCCACGGCATGTCTGCAATAAATGTTGGTGAGTACATCATTGATATGTCCATTTATTGATGTTGATTGTGATGTATGTTCTTTTCTTGCCTGTATATGTGCTTGATGCACTTCATGCTGTAGACAGTAGCCTGAACCCTTTGGCGGTCAAAGTCACACTGATGGTGGGAGGAGGTTGGATGTAGGTCTCAGACATGGCCCAATGACAACCAGCGTGAAGACACACACACAGGAAACTTGCCAGCCTTATTAAAAGCTTGTATGCCCTTTCTGCAGGAAAATGAGCCTCCAGACTATCTTTCCCAGCAGACACGGGGCCAAGATCTAGAGTAACCTGGCCACGTTGTGTGGTGCACACGTGTGCATCCATGCAAAAGCAGACGCACAGGGCTTGTGCTCAGACGTCCGACAGAAGTAGACGTGTTTCCAGGAGCTCAAAGCAAGGTGAGCAGCATGAGGGGCCACACCCAAGCCGACCTTCCTCCAGCCCATCGCACATGCATGCTATGTTGCGCCAGTGCTGGGGAGCTTGGGCAGGCATTGGGGAAGAAGCGCACAGTACAGCTAAGCCGTGTTGAGGAACAAATGCCAAGTGGCTTTACAAGTTGTCAGGGGCACACGCAGGGGGGGTCGCCCATATACTCGAGTGCCCCCTGCTCCCTATAGGCAGAGTTATTAGTGCAGTAGTGTTCCTAGCCAGTAACTAATACAGCGCACAGGGGCACCCAGCGACGCACAGACTCGAGTGCAGTGCATATCATTTGCATATGCAAATTGCCACATACGCTACCTATGGAAATTCGCGGGTGCCAGAACACGAATTGTACTGAAGTCGCAGCTCACCACATGCATCTAGCAGCTCACCCAAGGACCATTGTATCATGTGTGATCTTTGATACATTGCTCTTGCATTTACCACGGGGCCATATGCGGCTGCCTTACCGCATTGACAGTGTATGCCCCATCATGGGGGCAAGCAAAAGCATACGAACAAAGCAGCAGACAAGAGTGTTTCTTTGGGGAGGAGTCACTAAGTTTGAGGCATGAATGGTGTTGTGTGTGTGGTGAAAACGCACACAGAATAGTAACTCACACTCTCTTTGTAGCATTGAACTGCTCCTGTTACCAGACCTGAGAGTGCGCAGGCAGTGGACCAGCAGTCACCCCAGAGATAAGTCTCTCTTTGGCTTGCATTTGACCCAATTTTTACAATGTGCATGAAGAACATGGTTTCGCTGATTGAGTATGTGTTATTGCCAAAAGTTGTATTTTGTCTTTGGCCTACTTTCTCTTGCCCATCTACCTCCCCTCTCCTGACCCTCTTTCTGGTTATCCTGAATAACGATGCCTATCCAAAGAACGGATCCCTAACCCTCATTCCCTGACGGGGTCTCGGAGGCCTGTGTAAGTTTTACCTTGCAGGCACCAGGACCGCGGTGGGGGTGGTTGGTTGGTGCCACTCCTGCGCCTGGAGAGCGGAGCTGTGACACTACTCATCAGTTGTTGCATCCTCATTGATTATTGTGTACTGAAAATAATACCCATCCTGTTGAACCATTGTTGAACAGTGCTACCTGGTTTGTACTTCTATCATTCTGCTTGGACTTGTACTTGGCAATTTTCAGCAATTTCTATTCATCTACTGGAGACTCTTCCAGGGTTTTTTTGAGGCTACAGGCTTCTTCCCTAGTTTGGGTGTTTGGCTCATTGGAGTTCTCTGCAATTTGGTATTTTTACCAGTCAAGGTGGCCTCTGACGGGGCTGGACCCTAATTACATGCAAGGTAGAACATGGAAACCATGGGGTAGGGGGATCCTGAAGCCAGGTAGACTAGAAGGAAGAAAGCAACGGACGCCAGACACAGTTCTTCAGATGGTCATGGTGATTTGTCAATAAGGGAGGTCCTTTTGTTGTGGGACAGTATGCTTGGGCTACAGTGTTTGGGCCCTCTCTGGCATTCAAATTGTGGGGTACTATGTGCATGATGTGTTCTGCTGGTCAATGGCTGTTCCTGTGTTGTGTTTACTTTTCAGGTGTCAGGGGATTGTTGTGGTTTGACATGCTGGGGTGTACACATGGCAATGTTCACATGTGATGTGTACAGGACACTGAGTGTCACTTGATTTCATATGCATGTATTGAGTGCATGTCCCTACTGACACACACACTTACACAATGCTCCACCACACATACAACCACCCTTCCATACCCACACATGCACAGAGATTGCCTTCTCTGGCATGCTGTGTCCCTCCAGCGCATGATCACTTACCATTTGGGGATCGTGTACACGCATCAGTAGGTTATTTTTGTTGCTTGTCATTTTATATGATGCTCAAGGTGTATCTCCAACACAATGGCTGCTCACTGTGCTGTGTGCTGAGCAGTGTGTTGCAGGAGACACACACAGCACACGTGTTAGGGATTCGTGGATTTGGCTTGGCCAATGTGCATGACAAGAGGCATTCAGTGTTGATGGTACCACTGGTGGCATGCATTTGTGTATGACTTTGTATGTGTGGGAGGTTGTTGGTCAGTCATTTCATCTGATTCCATGTCAGGTGTGATTGTCTCGGGCCTCTTTCCATTTATCACATGTCACATCGTATCTAATTGGTCATGTGTTGAGCTTTTGCTGTTGCATGCCATGTCATGGTGTGGCTGACAAGGGTGATGTGGGGTGGGAGGGTTTGGGTGACATACCAGTAATTGTAATGGCCTGTTTTGCAGGGGGGTGTAGTGATACACACCTTGCATGTGTTCCTTTTGGTCACACAGGATTGGTTATTTTTAAGTAGCTAGGGATGCAAACAATGTAGCACTTCCATGGCAACATTCTCAGGGTGGCAGCGTTGTGACAGTTGACTGTCTCTTTGTCATCATCGATTGTTACCTGGTATGTGCAAGGCCGGTGTGCACTCCACAGGGGTGGGAGTTTAAGTGAAAAATGTGGCCACAAGCTGGGTCCGGGCTGCCTCGCCACGTGCCCTTTCCCCTCCCATGGGCAGCGCTTGTGCATGTGGTTGGGGATGTGGGGGCACCACCATGTCCACTGGTACGTCCCGCCATGTTGCTACATTGTGCAGGACACATGCTGCCACAATGATCCTGGACACTATTGGGGGTGCATATAATAGCTGCTCGCCAGAGCGGTCAAGGGAGCGGAAGCGTGGCTTGAGCACTCTAAATGTGCGCTCCACTATGCCCCTGGTTGCAATATGGGCAGCGTTGTATATTACCTGGGGTGGTGTCGTGGGGTTCCGTATTGACGTCATCATATGGTTGCTCAGAGGGTAGGCACTGTCCCCTGGGGAGGTGATAATGGTTGTGATTAGTTGGGTTTGTGTATTTGTCTGTGTGTGACATGCATGCATGTGCACAGGCATTTGTACTCACCTAGGAGCCATGTGTCGCCATGCTTCCCAGCTTCCAGGGCCAGGCTCAGGGTGGACATTCTGTATATGAAACTGTCATGGGTAGACCCAGGGTAGTTTGCATAGACAGAGGTGATGATTCCCTTGGCATTGCATACAACCTGCACGTTGATGGAATGCCAGTGCTTGCGGTTTCGAAAGATGTGCTCAGTGGCCCTAGGTGGGCGTAGGGCCACATGGGTGCAATCTATGGCACTGAGCACTTTGGGGAAGTGTGCCACCCTGTAAAAGTCCTGGACCACGGCCTGCCTTTCTGCTGGTGTTCTAGGCATGTAAATGTGCCTGCGGACTGAGGGGCGCACAGTCATGATTGCCAACACCTGGTGTAGGCAGCGTGACTGCGTGGCCTGTGAGACACCCCCGACTATGGCAGTTGTCCGCTGAAATGGCCCAGTGGTCAGAAAATGCAGGACATTGAGCACCTTCTCCAAGGGGCTCAATGCTTGGGAGCACAGGGTGGGTGATGTAAGGTCATCTTCCCACTCCCTGACCAGGTCTAGGATGATACGAGGTGGAAACCGATACCTACCATAGACCTGGTCGTCAGGCATCCCAAAAAGGCTGGTCCAGGGCAAAAAAATGTGGGGACTGGCTATTCTCCTCCTCCAGCGATGTCCCACAATCAGTGCTGCAACAAATGGGGCATTCATCGTAGCTGTATATACGTGTTTGTTGTTTGCACGCACTTTTATACTGCGCACAGGGACGCTTCCGCCTGCCTTCGTGTGGCGGACATGTTGACGCCTGCGCACATCTTTTGGCGTGCGCTGGTTTCCCATATTCAATTCCATGAATACGTGTTGTTCGCGTGCGTGTGGGCGCTCCGTGTATTTCCCTGCAGTACTTCCACCGTTACGCCTTCCTTTTCAAGCGTTGTTCCCCATTCGGCGTGTTCCGCCCCCTTTTTGGTGTGTGTGCTGATGTTGTGTGCTTTCGCTGTGCGCATCGCGCACAGCATTCGGGGTGTTGATGTGACGTGTGCGCCCGTGTGCGCCATGTTCGGATTTGGCGCACATCCAGGAGTAAACACGCGCAGGCCATTCCATGAATCGCACGCGTGCGCGTGACCTTGCTTTTTCACGCTTGCGCCAGCTTGCGCCATGATTTTCAGCGCACATTTGTTCCATGAATCGGCCCCTATATCTTGACACACCGTTTAACAGTGGAGATGGGCTATTAGATGTTATAAATATAGGAAAAGGCATTACATTGTCCTGTTGCCCAGGAGGAACATTAGTTGACATAAGCAATTAATTATCCTCATTGTCAGCCAAGAGCAGCTGACGCACCTACCCTTCTTTAAACGTCAGCATTGACTCCATAACCAGATGTAGGGCAGAAATTGAAGCAGGACATTGGGAATCAACCCTAGGTAAGATCTCTGACTGTCTTCTGAAGTGGAGGTTTTTATGCGTGAAGAGGTCTGAATCGTTGTGTTAATGCAAAGGTAGGACATCAGATTTGAATCTTTGTTCAAAAGAATAGTTCTTATTAATAACACCGCCATTTCATTTTGCTGCCTTAGCTTTAACAAAATTATAGACCTCCATGTCCCTACAGTCTCAAAAAATATTAATTTATAATAGTGGAAAGTTCCAGATTGATTTCTAGAGTCGGTTTAGGATGTGCTAAATGCCTGACAACATTGTTTGTCAACTTTTCTAGTGCTGATACATGAAATGGATGGTGCTCTTTGATAAAAAAAAAGTTTGGTTAACTGTGCTTGGATCCTCAGAAGAGAGTACCAGGGCATAAGTAGACCACACACAAGTAGAGTCAAATATCTCCCTCGAGGGAAAAAGCAGCCTATTATCCTGTTTGTCGGGTGTCTGGCAATGAGAGATACATTGGATGATGAAGTTTTTACATTAAAGCAATGCCACAATACAAGAGTTGGATGCGACAGAGTCAGTAGTAAATGTTATCAAGTCTGATGAGGAATTCACACTTCACAATAGGAAGGATAGTATCAATGTCAGTAGAATCAGTATTGAAGTCAGAATACGGGTCCAGAACCTGTGACTTACTGAGTAGAGCTGTCAAAATGCTCTGAGGGGGATCCACAAATATAGCAGGATTTGATTCCCGTAGTTAAAGACCTCAGCCACGAGGGCCAAAAAGGCCACGGGAACACGAAACACTGAGCTCACTCTGCTCGCTCCACTGGGAAACCAGTAAATATAGCAAGCCACTTGCTTTTAGGTGTAGAGGATGAAGAAAGACTCTGTTCAAATTCACTGCCACTGAAACAATGTAGCACAGAGTGACTGCAACAGGAAACACTGAAGGTAAAGCCCTTCTGTTGTTGGGAAAGCCCTTTTCTCATTGGCCTGGTCAGGCAGAGCTATTTGCCAATAGCCTTAAGTGAAGTCAAAGATGCTCACAAACTTGGCAGCACCTATCTTGTCTGCAAGTTCATCAGCCCTGGGCAATGGGTGTGCATCAGTCTTGGTGACTGCATTGACTCCTCTGTAGTCCACATAGCATCTCCAATCTTTGGTACCTGTCTGGGATCTTGCCTTGGAGACAAGGACCACTTGGCTTGACCAGGACCTGGTTGAGGGTTCAATTACACCCAAGTCCAACGTCTTGACGACCTCTGCCAGGATGTGATTCTTAACAGTGTCTGACATCCTGTAGCATCTGCTTTTGACAGACACACTGTCACCAGTGTCAATCATGCCTACACCATGAGGTGAAGACTGTTGTCAGTGAGAACAGAGGGGCATACTGCTGGAGCAAAGCTCTGCAGGTCCTCGGCTACTATGTGTCAGATCTGGAGAGAGATGCTCTTCTTTCACTGGGCCATCCTGAGGGTTGCTATGCAGCAAATCAGGAAGTGGCTCACTCTCATCCTCTTCTTGATCTGAAGCTAACAAGAGGCATACAAAGTCTTCTCTCCTGTTTGTTTGTCTGTTTGTTTATTTGATATGGCGCAACCGAGACCCGTAGGTAGTTGGGCGCAAGCATTACAAGGATACTTATCTGCTTAGTTACAAAGTAGTTATATACATACATAGTTATATATAGGCATAGCTATTTATACAATATTACAGTGAGTGATCATATTTACAGAGACAAGTTTGCAGAGTACCAGCTGGTTGTGCATGAGGGTGGTACAGTGGGATATACTCAATTGGAGTAGAGGTCAGAAAGGAGAGCTGCCTGGGTTTGGGGGAGATTCATCAGCAGCTCAAGTTAGACATCATTGGTCCATAACCAAGCTAGAACTTTTCACCTAAATGAGGGGTAGGGTTGGTCGGTTCTAAGCTCTAATGGGGGTTTGTTCCAGGATTGGGCAGCAGTAACTGGGAAGCTGGAGCCGCCAGCTGTGTTCAGTTTGTATCTACGAACCTCTAGGGTGAAGGTGTTAGCTGATCTCATGGGCCGGTTTGAGGTTTTCCTGTTTATTCTCTCTGTAAGGTACGGAGGCGCTATGTTATTTAGGCATTTGGAAGTATGGGAAAGTGTATTGAGGAGGACCCTGTCTTTTATATTGAGCCAGTGAACATTTCTTCTAAAGGCAGAGATATGATCTCTGTTGGGAATATTTAGAGCTGCTTTTAGGGCTTTGTTTTGGAGTCTTTGCAGTTTGTCTATGATGTACTTATTGGACCCCTCATAGAGTGCTTTGCAATAGTCCAGTCTAGATAGTATGAGTGCATTGGCTAGGGTGATGCGGCTAGTTTCAGAAAGGAATAGTCTGCAAGCTCGGATCAGTTTGCAGGTATATGCTGAGGAAAATGCTAGTGAGTTGACTTGCTTCTTGAGGGCAAGCGCTGAGTCAAGATAGAAGCCAAGGGTTTTAACGGCAGGTACCACTTTGATGTCGTTGTTGTCGATATTGAAGGTGGCATGGTTGGGGTCAAGTTTTTTACTGGGCGTCTTGGAGCCTAGGATTAACAGCTCGGTTTTGTCATGATTCAGGCAGAGGCCATGGGATGCCATCCGTGCCTGAATGAGGTGGTATATCTTATTTTTACTAAGGCCAAGTCCTCCAGGAAGTTGCCCGAAAGGGGGATGAAGATCTGGGTGTCATCTGCGTAGTTGGTGTAGGTGACACCCAGTCTGTCCAGCTTGTCGAACAGGGGCTTAGTAAAGATGTTATACATAGTGGGGGAAACACATGATCCCCGAGGTACACCGCAGGGGACTTGAATGGGATCTGCATCTGTGAGAGGGGAGAAGAATCTCATGGTGCGGTTCGCTAAGAAGGATTGAACTCAAATTATGGCATCACTTGAGAAATGGACGGCTGACCTGAGGTGGTTACATAAGACTGTGTGGTCCACTAGGTCAAAAGCTGCCGATAGGTCAAGGAGGAGTAGCAAAGCTGAGTTCCCTTTGTCCTTTAGCTCGTCAATTCGAGTCTTAAGGTCGATCACGGCTGTTTCTGTGCCATGGAGGGGGCGAAACCCAGACTGACGTGTTCCCAGTAGGTTGTTGGCTTCTAGGTAGTCCTGTATTTGTAAGTATGCTACTCTGTCTAGGATTTTAAATAAAAAGGGGACCGTAGTGATAGGTCTGTAATTAGTCGGGATGGATGGGTCCAGAGTTTGTTTTTTGAGCAGAGGGAGCAGCCATGAGTGTTTGAGGTTGTTGAATTGGAGGTTGTTGAGGGAATGGCTTAAGACTGTGGTCATAAAAGACTTCAGAGGCTACCCCAGGAATACCTATGCCATCCAGATAGTTGACTTCACCCATATTGGAAATGATCCTGAAGCGTCCAGTCCACTTATCTGCCAAAGCTCGCGGCTTGGTAGGGTCCATCACAAGGATCTCCTGACCAGGAGTCCAGTCCACTTGAGAGGCTTTAAGGTCATGCCAGTATTTGTTCAATTCTTGGCTTGCCTTAAGATTGGCTGATGCTTGGCCCAACATCTGTGTCATCCTCCTTCTGAGGCCTAACACATAGTTCCCCACTTGCTTGGCAGGACCTGGAGGGGTGGCTTATTAAGGCAAGGGGCCTCCTCACTAGATGTCCAAAGAGGAGCTCAAAGGGGCTGAAACGAACACCCTATTGAGGCCCCTCGCTACAGGCAGGCAAACAGCAGGCATGGCAGGAGAAGATCACATTTCCTCCTTAGGGGCTTGTTCAAAGCACCCATCATGCC
The DNA here is from genome assembly GCF_040938575.1 of Ambystoma mexicanum. Lineage (NCBI taxonomy): Eukaryota > Metazoa > Chordata > Amphibia > Caudata > Ambystomatidae > Ambystoma > Ambystoma mexicanum. The sequence goes on from NC_090931.1 coordinate 101,978,476, forward strand.
CTTTTTGATAAATCTCCCAACCAGACCATTGGTCTGAGAATGGTAGGAGGTGGAGAACTTGTAAGTTACACCACGTTCTTTCCACATAGCTAACATGTAACTATACATGAAGTTGGTTCCTTTGTCAGAAATCACCACTTTAGGAAATCCAACTCTGGTGAAGATGTCCAGGAAAACCCTGAAAACCACCTTGGCTGTTATAGTCCGCAGGGGTATAGCCTGGTGGTATGATCTAAGAGTACCAGGATAAACCTGTGTCCACCTGATGTTAGAGGATCTAGGGGACCAACAATGTCAATGCCCACAATCTCAAATGGTGTGCCAACCACTGGCAAAGGCTGCAGTGGGGCAACGACAATGCCTCCAGTGTTGCCAGAAAACTGACAGGTAAGGCAGGTCTTGCAGTGGACTGCCACTTTTACTCCCATCCAGGGCTGGAAACAGTGGGCTGAGAACCTTTGCTTGGTTTTCTTAGTGCTAAGATAACCAACTAAGTGCACCTCACTTGCCAACTGGAAAAGGAAGGGCCTGTAAACCTGGAATACAACCAACCTCTTGAATGTCCCAGGTTCAGGCTGAGTGGGCTCACTGTAAAGGAACTCACCCAGCCAATAAATCTTAAAAGACAGACACTGCAACGGTTTCCTCAGACCCTCAAGAGTGTGTCACACTCTTTCACCCTTACAGAAATACATCCTAGAGGGCCCTCCTTCAGCCAACAAGCACTGGATGTCTGGGTGATCCTCTGGGGTGAGTACATTTCCCTGAGGAGGGTCCTATGGCTCTTCTCCCTCAGGCGTTGAGTCAAAGGTCACCACTGGGCCATGTCCATCAGGAGATGGGACCACAGTGGCAGCAGGACATAAATAAGCCCCCTTCACAGAGGTGGCCTGCTTACTCTTCCTCATTGGCGTGGGTTTCTGCATTGGATTGGGTAACTGACAATCAGTCAGACCCTCTTTGACCTATGACATAGTGACTGCAGCAGCAGTCAGGCGTAACCCATCAGAAATTAACCCCATCACTACTAAGACATTCCCCAACAAGATGTTGCCAGGTACATTGCCCTGAACCAGGACAGGAAGTTGCCTGTCTTGTCATCAATCTGAATGGTGACTATGGCTACGGGATAATGTTTGAGAGGCCCACCAGCTAACCTGGTGGTTCTCAGAGGAGCACCTACATAGTCCTCTGGCCTGCGCAGGGTCCTGTCCACCACTGACATGCTAGCCCTAGTGTCTCTCAAACCAGTGGAAGTCTGGCTATGAATGAGGACACTTCTCAAAGATTGGTGTGTGTTCTATGGGATAGTAGCCAGAACGTCTGAGTACTGGTCCCAGGCCCCAAGGGACACAAAGGAAACCTCTACAGGGGCACCAAAGGTGATTCCTGGAGAGGAGGGGAGGAAAGTGGATTCCACCTCAGGCATAGGGTAAGGGTAGGTCAGGCTGACAGCCTGGACACAACGTGCCTTACCCTTACACTTGGGACACCCTTCTTGTGATCCAAGGCCCCACATTCCCAACAGTTGCCATGAATGCAGGGAACTGGGTTGGATCTACTGGGAGCCTGCCTTGTAGCAGGAACACCACTACTCTTACTCCTACCACCATGGGACTAATCCCCACTAGATTTTTGGACCTTAGAGGGAGAATGTTTAGATTAATTTGGATGTGGCTGTTTCTAGGAATCCTCAGCCTTCTGAGGGGTCCCTTTTTCTCTGTCCTTGCCCTTCCCACTGGAATCCTTCGCGGACACCCTGTGGGAGACCAACTGATCAGCCAAACTTAAAGGGGTCCAATTTATTCTGGTTAGCAATGTATTGACACAGCTCTGGTGAACAAGCCTCAGAAAAAAATTCAAAAATAGGAGGTGTGAAACTCAACAAAAGGCTTCACTTTGTAACCATCAAACCATCCCATCATATGTATTCGTACAGCACTTACCCAATCAACCCAAGACATATTCTCTACTTATAATCCCTGAACCTCTTAAGCAGATTTCATACATTCATACTGGGATATTTCTTCTATACTCAGTTTCAGAATACATTCATAACCAGTCTGAGGTACTCTACTCAATAAACACTTAGCCCAATCTCTCTGGTGAACGTCATGGATACCACAAGTGATCCCAAATGCTTCTATCCATTGTAGGATATCAGAACTCTCCACATACACACCAACCAAATCTTTCAAAAATGTGTTAGCAGGAAACCTGACACTCTCAACTGGTTTGGGGCTGAAGTCTCCACCATAGCCTTTTCCAGTTGGATTCTTTGATATTCAGTGTCTCTTTCATTGAGTGCTACTTGTTGTGGCAACTCCTCCTTCAACTCAGCTTCAGTCTCTAACTTTTAGTATTGAAAGACTAGTTTCGTCCTCAACAACTCAAGTTCCAGGGTATCCCCTTGAGAAACAATTTTGAGTTTTGGAATAGAAGTGACAGGGGAGGTGTCAATCCCATTGGTAGCAACTGTGACTTCTGCAGGGGCTAGGTTGTCATTAGAGCTCTCCCCACTATCATCATGAGTATCAAAATCTGCCTGGAAATACATACGGGCAGCTATAGGCTCTGCCCTAGAATTATCTTCAACATCTTATCCTCTCAATTCACAAGAAATCTGGGGTACTTCTAAGCTCATCCAAGTGAATTTACCATTTGCAATAGTTTCCATTATCTGTAGTGTACTTTTACCAGTATGCACTACCATATAATTAACACAAGTGTGGATATTTTGTGGTAGCTAGTTTAAACACTGAGTCCCAAAATCAGTGATTGCACCGCTTTACCACCAGTTTAAATACTGGAGGGGGTAGCTGTACTTCTGCCCTCTCTTTGGTTGGGACAGAGGCACAGAGCACCCCAGTCAAGGTTCTCTTTTATGGAATCCTGGATGAGCAACAAAGGCTTGAGCTCTCAGGTGGTCATGCAGGATGGTTCTTAAGTAAAGTGAGTCTCCAAGCTCCCACAAAGGAATGCCCACACTCTGTGTTAGGTGATAACAAAGCTTCTTTATATAAGGTAAGGGTCAGTAAAATATGTACGTATAAATAATAACACTTTGTACTCAGGCGGTTCTATTCAAATAATGGCAAAGATAAACACACTCTATGTGGTACCACACTAGACTTAAATTCAGTAATAATTCACCACCTGCGGACAGTTTTAAACATACATATAGATTCTTAAGTAAGGTGTACTTTCATAGAGCAAGGAAGACAGGCAGGTTAGTTTCAGAAAATACGCAGTATACTTTCTTGAGACTCAAATAGTAATACTGTGTGAGGATCGCCCCACCTGCGATACATGTAATGGAAAAGTTAGGAAGTACCTTATCTTGTTTTTACAGCCCAGTCCAAATGTTCAAAAATGCTCTGCTTTCTTTCTGCAGGTTCTGCACTTCAAAGTACCTGAGATGCCACAAGAGAACAGGGTCCAAGATGACTGTGGGGACCCTGGACAACTCCTGAGGCTGGAAGATGTTCTTCCTCATCACAGTACCTTTGGTGCCTTGGCATGTTAAACTGTAATGTAATTGCACAGCCCGAATGCCACGTTATGTATGTTGGCCATAAGCAAATTAAATCATGCAACGAACATCGCAAACCACAAAGCCTAAATGTGGCCAGTGCGAATCCATTTTGTAATTGTCCACCATTTCTTTTTCTTTTTCTTGTACCGCTTTGCAAATTATATTCTGTGCTTCAGACTCACACATGGTGCGAGGCCATAGCTTGAACTTGAAATCCTGTTTAGACAGGAATGTGAAACCCTGAAGAAATACATTGTTTTATTATTTGGTAAAGCCTTGAAGCAGTACAAGAGCTGTGGCTAATCAGAGGCCCAGGTGCCAGCTTGTCTTGCAAGCGTTCTTGTAGAAGGCAGTTAACTGAGAATTATATGCAACTAGCGGTGCTCCTTCACGAAGGATGGTATTTCTTTGCTTTAGAACTGTCTGAGCCTTAGCCCGTGAGCGCAACAACTAGATAACATTATTGGAAGGTCTCTCTGCTAGAACATGATATCCTTCCTTGTGGCAGTGCCCTGCATTCCCCAAAACATTAAGCCAAGTCTGCAAACCTTGACTAGAAATACTGAATGTTTAGACTGAATGAAGTTACGTGCCTAACTATCAATTACTGAACCCTAGCTTGCACGTCATGTATATGAGTGGTCTGAATAATGTTGTACAATGATGATGTCTTATGTATCTATATTACTGCTTCATCGAGGGCTCTCTCTCTCTCCTCTCACAGTGTTTGTGAGCATGCGTCGTGAGGTGTTGAGACCCGATCGGCCGATCGAGATACTCTGAATAAAACCAGACTTGTTTGGGAAACAATCCTCAAAACTGGCGTGTCATTTAGTATAAGGTTATGGGGCCTTTATTCCATATATGGTCTTACAAATATGGCACCCGAACAGCGACCCTCCATGTGATGCTCCATCGCGTACATTGAAGGCAAAGACGAGTCAAGGATGAAGCTGTCAGACCGGGATAGGAAGGTGTTCGGGGCACCCCTGCAGAAGTGATTAGAGACTCCTCCGCAGATCTGTATGCAGCCGGTCCCTGATCGACGAGCAGCATCCAGAGAGCAGCAAGGTGAGCGTCCTGGAATCGAGGCAGATTGAGCCACACACGCTGGTCGAGACAATTCTTGGTTGCGCCTGTATATGGATCAATTGCGTCCTGAGAGACAAATTGATTGATCAGGTGATTCGTACCCCTACCCGATTCTTAAACGTCCTGATATTGGTTGAGTGTTGCACTTGCAAGTACAAACACCCATGTACGAGAGGTAAGAGTTAACCATGCCTGGGACATTGTCTTCCTGTCTAGTGAGATTTTTCCACTGTGGTAGACAATCTCTGGAAACTGGCCAGGTATTGGGGCCATTGTATTTAATGCAGTTTGGCATAGGCAGACTAGACATGTATCAGACCTTCAGTGACCGAATAATGGAAGCTTCGAGCTAGTGCGAATAGAGCATTTAAAATCAGTACTGCCGTGAAAGAAGGACTGACCCGCAGCGTTTGATGCTGTTAGGGACTGGATGAAGGAAGCGAATCAAAGCTTGAAAAGTAGAGAGAAACACGCACGTAGGCACATGTCAAATGTAGAGAAAGCACTAGTGCATGATCAACAGAAGCAGACAGAAGCCATTCAAAGTATGGATAGGGCCTTCCAATTAGATATGCAGAAAATATACCCTTCATGGGATTTGCATACATCAGCCAAATTGATGAATAAGATATTGAATGAGCGAAGAAATTAACATCCGAGTATTGACCCAGTTGCACAACCTCCCTATGTATCCCCTCCTGTCGCTATTCCCACGCTTGCATATGCACCTGCAGTAACCGTCCCATCTGCACCAATGACATCATTTCCTCCGCCTCCTACAGAGCATGAGTTATACGCTTTAGATAGCAGCTCTGCATCAGTACGGCCTGAAAAAGGAAGTATTAGACAGACTCATAGTACGATTAGTAAAGAGAGAAAAGAAGAACTGAAACAGTGGGCTGAGACATATATTGATGATTGCAATGAAGTGGCTGTACAAAGCTCCATATCTGATCACAGAGGTAATGGTGAGCAGCAGGTATTGTTGGAATATATGTGTGAATATCTTGTTAAAGTATGGATTGATTTAACTGATCGAGTGGTACCGCAAGAGCTGCGTGATTTGATTGTCTTTCCCATTCACAAGATAGTGCGGCGAAAATACCTGAACATGTAGAACATATATTTGTGTTCAAAGAAGAACTTGATCGATTGCATAAAGACATAATGAATAAGTGTGAACCGCATATGTCATATGTTCAGAAACAATTTTTTCCGCCGGTGAAACCTGTTATTGAGGAGATGCGTATTTGCACATGAGATGCGCTTAGATGGATTACGGATGCTATCATTTCTCCAATTGAGTTACACGATACGTTTACTCAATATTTGCCAGAAATGCAGAGAAAAGGTGTACAGGTTATGGTGGAATATTTACAGGATGAGTGCATGAAAAAGAAAGCTTGTTGTCCTGCTGATTTGATGATGATTTATAAAAGAGCATTTTTGCCTGATACAGGAACTGCTGCTTTGTCCTTTGATTTAGCTTTGTTGCTTAATAGACGCTCAGACTCAGAGCCCCCTACTTTGCAGTTACCTATTAGAGGAAGTGGCCTATTTGGGCTACCTCCTATCGAAGGAGAGAAGGAGATTGACACCAGAACGAATAGAAAGCATCTCTGGTATGCCTTGACCAAATACGCAAAAGGAAGACCGAGCTTTAGTCGGCATGGCTTCATATTGTAGACAGTGGATTCCAAATTTCGCAATGATTATAAAACCCATGGTGACATTGACTAGAAAGGATGTTACCTTACCTTTGCCATGGAACATGGAATGTCAAGAATCTTTTGACCTGCTCAGAGCTGCACTATGCTCAGCTCCATTTTTGAGAAGTGTTTTATGTTGTTCGTACATGAAAGGAATGGATGTGCCTTGGCTGTTTTCACTCAGGAACACGGGGGGCAGAATCGACTGGGCGGTTATTTTTCTTCCACGTTGGATCCTGTTGCATGTGCTTTGCCACGCTGCTTGCGAGCTGTTGCTGCTGCTGTCACATCAGTAAAACAAACCGAGGGAATGGTTTTAGGTCACTCTTTAAACGTGATGGTACCCCATTCAGTAGATGTTCTAATAAATAGAACACAGACGCAACATCTTACTTCTGCCCGATTGACAAGGTATGAACTGATTGTATTTGCATCACATATACAAATTAAGTGATGATGCTCTTTGAATCTGGCTTAATTATTGCCTCTCCTAAGTGCAGGGAAAAATCAGGAGAGATTGCTACATGATTGCTTCATTGTAACTGAGCAAGAAACAAAAGGAATCATTGATCTAACAGATACGCCTCTGAAAGAGCCAGATGGAGAATTGTTTTGTGATGGCTCCAGCTTTAAATTACCAAATGGCAAATCAACTGCTGCCTACGCCATTACCACATTGAGAACCATTGTAGAACGTAAACGAATCCCACATAACTCAGCACAAGCTGCGGAAATAATAGCCTTAACCAGAGGATGTAAAATTTCTGAAAACCTTAGCGAAAAACATATATACTGACAGTCAGTACGCGTTTGGTGTGGTCCACAACTTTGGCCGATTATGCTCTGAAAGAGAGTATCTGACATCTCATGCAACCGAAATTCAACAGGCATTTTGATAGTAAGACTATTGTCAGCACTTGCGCTTCCTAAGCAATTAGCAATATTAAAATATAATGCCCATAAGAAATTAATATGTGACGTAGGAAAAGGAAATGCATTTGCAGACAGGATTGCAAAACAAACTGCCACTGATTTACACACAAAAATGTATGTCGAGTCAACAAAAAGAGTGTCCTGTATGATAGAGGATAGAATTGGAACTGTAAAAGAAATACAAGCAGAGGCTACTCCTGAGGAAATAAAACAATGGTCAGAGGTTCCAGCAGAATTAGATCCCGAGAGTTGTTGGGTGGACAAAGAAAACTGTAGATGGATGTTGCCAAATGCATATGTGATGGCAATGGTTACTATGGCCAACGGTCCAACACATATTTGTGCAAAGAAAATTTGCCAGCATCTTGGTTTTGTATGGTAAAATGACAATATTGCAAAAACTGCCAGGAGATTGGTTCAAAATTGCATAACATGTTTACAACATAACATTGGGAAGGGATACGCAACACCAATAGAAAGTTTTGGTCCTTCCTCAATGCCGTTTGAAGTAATTCACTTCGACTTCATTGAAATGGAACAATGCCAGAACTATAAGTATGTACTTGTAGAGGTCTGTGCATTCAGTAAATGGATAGAGGCCTATCCCCTCAAAGACTGTTCAGCCATGTCTACAGCAAAATCCATGTTAAAGGAAAACTTTCACAGGTTCGGTTTGTTATATGGTCCGATAATGGACCACACTTTATAGCTGCTGTAATACTACAAATTTGTGCAGGTCTCCAAATTGATAAGCTATTCCATTCAGCTAGATTTCTATGAGTGCAGGTCTTGTATAATGCCAAAATGGAATTTTGAAAAATATACTGGCCAAAATATGTGCCCAGAGTAACTTGAAATGGCCCAATGCTCCACCTATAGCCCTACTGTCAATTCGCACAATTGTGCAATCGGGACAGGTCTCTCCCCATACGAGATTGTGATGGCGAGACCTGCCAATGTATGGAATGTGCCCCGTCCAAAGAATCTTAGGAGTATTGAATACCCATTACTGATTGATTATTGTGAACAGTTGACTCAAAACTTGCATTTGATTCATCAGCAGGTGCAAGAGGCTCTTCCTGCCAGATACACAGGTCCAGGTCACCGGCTGCACCCGGGTGACTGGTGTTTAGTCAAGAACTTTGAGAGAAAATCTTTGCTTGCACCACATTGGAAGGGGCCGTACCAGATTCTCCTGGCCACGCAGACTACCGTCCGAGTGAGTGATCGTAAACCTTGGATACATGCAACACACACAAAACTAATCCCGCATCCTCTGCCACATGAAAAAGAAACTGATGATTCCGACTTCCAGAGTGAGCAGGCTTTAATTGATCAAAAGACATTGTCTGAACTCAGCTGACTCGACTTCCTGATCCCAAGGAGGGGCCTGGGTAGACTGCGAGAAAATCTGAGACATCAGTGTCACATCAACCCTGTTCGTCTGCTGCTTCATCATCACCACTTTCTGCTTCACCAGCTGGCACTGTTTCTGCATCTGCTGTAAACAATGACAGTGCACTCTTCATTGATCATGTGTACCTGGTGCTACGTAGCATAAGTTTCTTCATCTTGATCCCAAGATGTCACTTAGCTTTGATACTTTTTTGATGCTTTATAGAATATCTTCATTCTCTTGTCTCTGCATCTCTTCTATGTATGTTGGCCTGGCTTCATGTGACATCACCATTCTGTTCTTTCATTCATTGGTCCTGCTTCTTCTGGGATTTCATTCAAATGACCATCATACTGTATTGTATGCAGGTATGGATTTCTCAATGGGAACCTTGCTTCCAGGATTGTTCTCAGTATCAGTATTTTCACTGGTACTGCACGTGTCTCACACTCTGGTTTCCAACTTATACGCAATATGGGCAAAGTGGTTGAGGTGGGAGTACTTGGCTCCTTCTCTTCACTCCCCCCTCTGGGCAATTCATTGACCACTCTCCCATCATCATGTATATCTATATATCCTTGTCTGAAGAAATGCTTCTTTGGGATCCATATCTTTGTGACTCCCTTAGGGCATCCAGCTGATTTCACATGCTCTTCCTTGTTAAGTCATAGGCTGTTTGACCCATGAACTAGCCTCTTGTACAACAGAATTGCAGGTATGATATGCAATGGGCAGTCAGGGCATCTACTTCAATAGCTATGACGATCTTAGATTTCCCCATGCTATAAGGCAGGAGTGCACACTCAAAGCGTACCTCTTTTGAGGTCCTTCTTCACACTTCTTTCATATGCTGATACCATATGTTATTACCCAAGTGTGCTGTACTATAGAAGTAATCATTGAGCTCATGATCATCCTCCCTAGAATTTATCTTAGGTCTTGTTCTTTTCTTATGAGTCTCTATAATTATCTCATGAAACATGTCAGCATGTCCTTACTGGACCAATCATAGGAGCATCTGTCAGTGGACTGATGTTTTTACATGTGCTACCTGTGTAGGTTCACTCCTAGACAATCTCTTCCTTTATCTCTCCTTTTGAGCCTGTTTCTGGTGCTCAAGAACAATCTCCACAACACGTTTTTCAAAAGAAAGATGTCTGGTGGCATTCGTTGTAGACCCAGGCAATTGTACACCATCTAGTGGAATAGTGATGATTACATAGGGTCTTGGTTGCTTAGTAGTTGCCACATCTGTACCCTCCTTCTGCATAGGAGGATACACAGGAATATTTACTCTATTTTGATCAAAATAGTAAGCAGTGAGTACAGTGAGTGAGAGCAGTATCACTATGAACAAAATGCAAGTGTAAATTACACATAAGTAAGACCATTTACAGCAATAGCTTCTTGCACATCGTGGACGTCTCTCATGATCTGCCATGGTGATATTACTATTCATGCTGGCCATTATTACTCTTTTTTAAGGAAGGAAAAAATAATCTTTAATTGGGGAACATTATGTAATACACTGGAAGCTGCTGAGCCTGCTCCACATGTTCCCTTGGTCAACTTCAGCTGGCTGACTATACAATGATGAACAAAAGTTCCCAGTGAAGACCACAAAATGGCCTTTTACCAGAAGACATGAACATTCTCCTTCAACATGAAACAAAGTACTTCAACCAGTAGATTTTTGGATCATCGCCTTCGGAAGTCTCATTCAGTTCTCAGCGTTCTCTCAGAATAAAGGTTCACCTGCGTGATAATGTCCCTTACCATTTCATTGAGTGCTGCATTATTCCCCGGATCCCTCAGGAACATGCAGACATCAGTTTGTCTCCCAATAAGTTCCGGGCACTCCTCAATCAAATAATAGAACACCAAGTTGACCAATCTATGTGCATTATCCACTGATAGGGGCATTTGTAGTTTCCCCACTCTACTCAGGAAGCTGAAGGATTGGCTCAGTAATAGCTGTGAGCAATCGCCTCACGATTGGACCATTCTTAGGATCTTGTAGGATGAACGCTAGTAGTTCTCCCCACAAGCACGTGAAATAAACAGAAAAAGTGCAAGAACGATCTGTGAAACGTGGTCATTGGGCACCACCATGGGCACCTCCAAAAAGAAATTCAGTGAGAAAGGAATTGGGGAACTGTTCCCTCTTCCAGTCATTGAAAAAAAGGAACTCCAAATCTGGCATGCTCTCCTTATGATCAAGACTTAAACATGTCTCAGTCCAATGTCAAAAAACTCCTGTGGCTCAAGAACAAATAGCTTCCCTTAACCCCTTTTTTAGTGACTGAAAAGAGTGTCCCGACAATAAGCCACAGTCCAATATTCCTTGTTTGTTGATAACAGCTTCTGCATCTTTCTTCCTCATCATAGACCTAGTCTGCACGTGGTGTGGTTCTTCTCCGATGCTTGCTTCTGAAAGGGGTGGGAGTGAAGGGAGTTCTCCAGGATAGTTTTCACGTCTCCGAGAAATATCCAAGCGCGTCTGTCTTGTACCTTGACTGCAGACAGTGTCATGTCTTCCACCAGGAAGGGGCCGTTGAAACACAGCTCGTGCCACTTCCTCGTGAAATTACGGATTAGGATCGAATCAGTGAAGTTTGGGAAGACAACGTTTCCAACTTCGGTTGTTGTAGCATTTCCTTCTGTGTTCTGAGCTGCCCCCCACCCCTTTCGCTTGAGCTGATCTGAAATGACAGAGATACTTGAAGTCATGCATGTTCAGTAATCACGTAACTCCTTTCCTAACAATTCTGCTGTTGTCTGGGCATCACTTCTAGTTCTAGACAGAGGTGTGAGAGGCGTTTTCATTTGCCTGCTTGTCACTATTTCATGGGGTGTAAGATGGTGGTCTGAACCTGGTTGATTTCTCAATGGACACAATGCCAGTGGTAGACAATGCAACCATCCTTTCTTCAAGGTAAGCTTTAATTTGGCTATTCTCTCTTTAAGCAAGCCGTTGAGTCTTTCACAGATCCCTTTCGTTTGCAGGTGATAAGCCAATGACAACTTGTGCTTTATACTAAGCAACAAGCTTATCTATTCAAAGACTTCATTAACAAAATGAGGGCCATTATCTGATCTTAATACTTCACATATCCCCCATCTAGGAAATACTTCTCGTACTAAACATTTGCTGCACAGGTGGAGTCTGCGTGTGTACATGGATCAGCCTCAATCCACCTCAAAAAGGGACATACCACTACAATCATATATCTGTATCCATTACATACTTGCAGCAAGTCGACACAGTCGATATGCAAATGCTGAAAGGGACCATTAGGTCTTAGAATAACTCCTCTAATTTTGCACAGTGTGTGCTCAGCAGTAAACTTTTCACATATGATACAATTTACTACATAAAATCCAGCGTGTTCTACTATATTTGGAATGAACAATTCCTCCTCAATAGTTGCAGTGAGGCTCTCTCTAGTAACGTCTGCAGGGTAGTGTAGCTGTTCCAACGTCACCCTTAATAAGGCTACAGGCATCACCGGTTTACAGTGCTGTCCTGTCGCCACAATGCTTCAGAGGGGTTTAAAGAACACCCTCTCCATGTCCACAAGTCTTTCTCATCTTTTGGTGCTTCCCCTTGAAACTCTACCAAATGAGTCCTAGACAAATTATTATAACATTCAGACACACTCATCATCACCACCATGCTTTCATTCACACCAGGCATATCAAACAACAAAATAATATCTGAACATGCAACTCGTTTTGCTTCATCTGCCATTTCATTTCCATGCAAGATAAAGTCTGCTCTTTTAGTGTGTGCTGCACATTTAACTACTGTGATGGCTACTGGAAATTGTAGTGCTTTAATAAGTCTGTCCAATAAGCTGTGTGCTGCACTGGAGTGCCATCCGCTCGGAGGTAGCCCCTCCTTTTCCAACGTGCTAATCCTGCATGCACTGTTGATGTCACATAGGTGGAGTCACTGTATACTGTTACTTCCTGGTTTGCGTGTCTCTCGAGCACGATAATCAGCAGCACTAATACTGCGGCCTGTGCTGAAAAGTGAGACGGTAGTCGTGCACTTATCAATATTTCAAAATCGCCATTGGCCATGTGGTTCCCTACAGCAGCACCTGTATGTCATCATTCTGATCGATTCTAGAAGAACCATCAATAAAGAGAATCTCCCCAGCTGCCAACGCATTTTCATTCACCCTCTGGAGTTCATCATAGAATTCCTCATAGTTGGAGAAATCATGTGCATACTCGTCATCTGCCAGTGGTTCTGCTACAACCATGTCAGGATTCACTATTTACCATCGGATTATTTTAATCGCCAGATTCGATATGACTACGTCGTAGGCAGAAGCTCTTTGAGACTTGTCCTTGGCCTCAAGCCCAGGGACCGTATCTCTCCAGGACTGAAATCACTACACTGGCTCCCAGTGGCTGCGAGGATTAAGTTCAAAACCCTCTGCATTGTCCACAAGGCCTTCTGGGGCCTTGGGCCAAAATACCTTCAACTCTCCCTTCCAAAATATCTTCCTTCTCAAGCTCTTTGCTCATCCACCTCCAACTACCTCAGGGTCAGCCGCTTCTCCAAGCAACGAGCTGGGGGTAGATCTCTCTCCGCAGCAGGGGCCTCCCTCTGGAACAGCCTTCCTGCCTCCCTGAAACTTGAGGAGAACCATCTCCGGTTCCGGAAGCACCTCAAAACCTTCCTCTTTGCCTCCGCTTTCTCTCCCTCTCTCCCCTGCTAAAATCACTGAACCTGCACTGAATCTGCTACTGGGCTACTCACCGATCTTGGTCCTTGGCCCAGCCACTCTTCCCTGCACTGCCTACCTGCACTATGGGACTGTCTCTGTATCCTACAGCCCCTTCTCCAGGCACTTACCTTGCACTTGCCACCAGCTGGCTCTATTATTTATCTTGTATTCTACTAACCATGTACAGCACCTTTCACCCTCTCCCCTTCCCCTTCCTCTTTTCACAGTCCCCTCTACCCTTGCACTTGCGCGATCTGAATGACACCTGGCCTAGTAGGATCATTGTCTGTCTCCCCGTGCCCCCCCCTGCCCCGTCTCGCCTTGAAACACTTGTGTATAGGTGCGTTACAAATGTCATATCATATCATATCATAAGTCAACATGCCTTTAGGTTTTTCTAAAATAGCAAACAATGCATGTTTAACAAATAACGTAATGGAACACACCATTACTATACTAGCAGCCTTCTCAATGGTGAACACAACAGCTGCCAAATATTGTTCCCATGTGAAGTGACCCCTCATTACTGGGTCTAGAATCCCACTGTAATATGCAAGAGGTGTGTACCCCTACATGGTTCTATGCATGAGTACAGCTGTCATAACAGTGCCATTCTTGTGCAAAAAAAAAAAAATTATTCCTCAGCATAATTGGGAATCCCCAAAACTGGAGCTGTGCAAATTACCTTTTTTAACTCATCAACCCCTTCTTCCATCTCCTCAGCCCAGACAATTCTTTCCTGATTTGCCTGTTCTTTCTTTAGAGCTTGCAACAAGGACATTATGTATGAACTGCAATCAAAGGCCCATGCTCTCACATAGTTACGTAGTCCCAACAATCTCTGTGTGTGCTTTATCGTGAGTGGCTTTACTGTTTTCAAGATAGCCTCAGCCCTCTCAGGAGTAACTTTTTCCCTCATGCAAAATTAACTGGCCTATGTACAGTACTTCCTTTTGACAATACTGTAATTTCTCCTTGTCTACTTTATATCCTTTGTCTGCAAGAATAATCATAAGTTGAACTGAATAGCATCTGCACTCTTCCTCTGAGGTGCTACAGACCAATATGTCATTCACGTACTGCAACACACTTTCCAAATCAATATTGCTTAAGTCCATCTGCAGGACTCTACTGAAATCAACGGAGACTCACAGTAGCCCTGGGGCAGGCAAGTACTTTTCAGTCGAGTTTGTATGAACGTAAATGACATCAGATCTTGCGAGTCTTTATTCAATGGGATTGAGAAAAACACATTTTTCAAGTCAATCACAGTAAAATATTGTGGGCCTCATTACGAGTTGCCCGGTAAAACCGGGTTCATTACCGGCATGCCGGAATGAGCGGTCCGTGCTCGTATGAACCCGCTAATAGCGGGTGATTACGAGTGCGCGAGCACACGCGTTCCTCCATGCCGGTAGTGGCAATACCGCCATGCCGCATGGTAATACCGGCATGGTAATACCGTGTTCGCAAAAAAACTGACCCGGAAATTACGTCATCGCGCAGGAACAGGAAATGGGCTGGCGGCCATCTTTAAAAACACAATCCATTGCCATCCTCCATAACCACCAGCCGATACTCGGAGAGCACAGTGGAAATCCATAGAGGATGTCAAAGGCTACTAGGAAGACCACCCCCAGGATGCGTAAACAGCGTTACTCAGAGGCAGAGCTCACCATATTAGTGGACACTCTAGCTGCACATGCAGAGACAATACAATCCCACGACAAGAAGCGGGAGGTGCAGCAACAAAAGTGGCAAATCTGGCAGGAGGTAGCCCGCAAGGTATCAGCCGCAGGTCCCACCCCGCGCAGTGTGAGGGACTGCAGGAAGCGGTGGGAAGACCTCCGGTTGAAGGTACGCAATATCATGGCCACCAATCGGAGGGAGGCCATGGCCACAGGCGGGGATGCCCACCCCCCTGCCAAATTGATGCCCTGGGAGGAGACGGCCGGCAGATTCATCAGTCCTGAGTCCATCAAGGGATTATGCGAGATGGAGACGGGTACGGCATCAACCACGGAAGGAGGTGAGTGACCCTGCAGATCCCTGTAGGGGAGACCATGAAGTAGCACAAGTGAAGTGGTAGAGAGTCTAGACAAGGCAATGCATTTCCCAACACCCACATGACCATACCCAAATACAGATGGTGGGCCAAACGCTGCCACACTGAAATACATGCTGAGTGCCCATCCCTTAACCAACACACAGCCAACACACCTGGAGCTTGCCCATGTGATACTTCACGCAAACGCAAAATCAATGGCATGCCACCTGCCATGCAGTGAATGCTTACATGCCCCCTCTGAATACCCTGCGTGACACACCTGTAAGACATGAAAGCATGATCAAATGAATAATGAACAGCACTGCCACTGCCATGTCACACCATCACTGATGCCCTGCATCTCTTCTACCCCCCCAGGCACTGATGAGGAAGAAGCAACCTAGGAGACAACTGCGAGGGCATCCACCTCACACCGTAAGAAGAGGGTAACCACCACCACCACCTCCGCTGGAGACAAGCAGGCCACACCCACACATCTCCAAGGGGAGTCCCTGGAAGCACCCGCCTCCACTGGGGAAGAACTTGATGCCAGTGTGGAGCCTGAGGGAGACACTGAGGTGACATGCCCAGCCACCCCGCGCCCCGTGCCCACCCCTTTGCCCCAACACCTGCAGTCACCCACCTGCAGTGAAGTTGATCCCTGCCTCCGTGACTGTGACCTACCCACCTCTCAGGAGTCCAGTCCCAAAAATGTCATCCACGTGACTGCACAACCCACCACTCCAGCCCCCTCCAGAACCCTGGAGACACGATTGTCGATGGTGGAGGCCCAACAGGAGGCCATGTTAGACCTACTCCGCCAGTACATAGCAGACGGGGAGGAAACCAGGCGGGGTATTGCCACAGCAATTGCAGGGACCACAGCGGCCATCGAAGCAAACACAGCCGCTGTCAATGCATCGGCTCGGCTAATGAGGGACTGCCTGGGGGCGGTGACACAGGTGCTGACCTCAATGCTGCTTCATATGCAGCGGCCACGGCTTGCAGGAGGTGTGGAACCTTCCAGCGAATCACCTACTACCTCCACACCAGCTTCATCTGTCCCCACCAGCCCAGTGCGCCACACACGTAGGAGTGCAAGGCACACTGAAATGCCGCCTCTGGACAGGAAGAAGTCCCGGAAGTAGTGTGGGGGGACAATGGTAGTGGGACACAAGGTTAGGGGTGAAGGTGTGCATCTTGTGGGGTCTATTGGGGGTGTTGGTGTTTGTTGGGGGGGTCAGGGAGTTTGTTGGGGGGGACTGGGAGTTTGTTGGGGGGTCAGGGAGTTTGTTGGGGGGGTCAGGGAGTTTGTTGGGGGAGTCTGGGAGGGGGGAGTGGGCACATTTTTGCTGTTGTAAATAATACACACGTTGTGATAAGAAAAATCCATGGTTGGGCATTGTTATTTTTGTGTGCATCCATTTAATGTGGTACGGTGTTCAGTGCCCAACTCCCAACATTCCTTGTGTGCATTTCCACATTGGCCCAGTGTCTGACTGACACGAGTCTTTCATAGTCCCTGTATTTCAGAAGTATTTGTGAATTAGTGCTTGGCGTACAGCATAGCCATCCCGTGCATCACGTACTGGCAGGGGGGCTACTTCCTCTCCGTTTCCATCCTCATCATCCTCACCCGGCCCATGCATGTCAATGTCAGGTGGCAGTGGTACATTTCTCCAGACGCACATGTTGTGCAGCATGACACAGGCCATGGTGATCTTTGCCACCTTCTCAGGCCTATATAGGAGTGCCCCACCAGACCTGCTGAGGCAGCGGAACCGCCCCTTCAACAAGCCAAAGGTCTGCTCAATCACTCAATCACAACACGTGGTACGAGTGTGCACACGATTGTACTCCTCCTCATGGATGTTCTGCGGGTTACGCACAGGGGTGAGTAGCCACGGCCTCAAGGGATATTCTCCATCACCTGCAAGCAGATTCAAATAGGTGTGTGTCACTCTGAACTGCCACATTCAGGGAGCACAGTCATGGCAGCAGCTATTTGGTGTGGCCATGCACATGTCCCTGTAAGCATGAAAAAATGTTATCTAGGTGTAATCTATACTGTCATGAGGTGTGGTAGTCTGGATGGCGTTCAATAGATGATGCAGGGTGTAATCATGCATGCTGAGGCAGATATGCTGTGGTAGTGCTACAATGTTTTGACTCCAATTCATGCTGTTTATTATTTACTATGAATGGTCACACTGCCCAGATTGTCACACTTGCCACCCTGTTCATTCATGCATTGCTTGCCATCACCAGGGTGGCCTGGTTGTGCCTCTTACTTGTTCTCATCGATATGCATTATTTGTGAGATGTGGCCCAGTGAAGTGTCATGTACCGTTTGGCTGGGTCAGGTGAGGAGTGTTTAGCTATGCATTCATTCTCCACTCACTGGCTATTGCCACCCAGGTGTACTATTAACCCCCCCTTTCCCACCTGGGTGAAGTATCCCCCCCTTTCCCACCCGGGTGCAGTAGCCCCCCCCTTCTGCATCCGCACACAAGAGTACCCCACAGCATGGCCATGGGCCTGTTGTGCAACTCACCGAGCAGCCAGACACGTGGTCCGGCATGTCGCTCCATGTGACGGGGTAGCGTGGAGTTGCGCAGTACCATGGCATCATGTGTGGATCCAGGAAATCGGGCGCAGCAATGGGTGATGATCTTGCTGGAGTCACATACCATTTGCACATTGATGGAGTGGTATTGCTTGCGATTGCGGTACACTGCCTCTATGGCATGGGGGACTACCAATTCCACATGGGTGCAGTCGATGGCACCAACACAATCGGGCATGCCTGCCAGTGCATGGAATCCTACTTTGGTTTCGGCTATCTCCTGGCCTGTCCATGGTAGGGATATGTGGGTGCTTGCGTGCTTCAGGAGGGCATCCAGCACTTGGTTCAGCATGCAAGAGAATAGTGGTTGTGAAATGCCATGCAGCTGGCCCGCTGTGTGTTGGTAGGTGCCTGTGGCCAGGAAGTGTAGCACAGACACCACCTTTAGTAGTGGGGGGATGGCAGTGCATATTTGTGTGTTGTTCTG
This sequence comes from Ambystoma mexicanum, assembly GCF_040938575.1. Lineage (NCBI taxonomy): Eukaryota > Metazoa > Chordata > Amphibia > Caudata > Ambystomatidae > Ambystoma > Ambystoma mexicanum. The sequence goes on from NC_090931.1 coordinate 101,996,983, forward strand.
TATCATGTCCACTATGGTGATGATGGTGTCACGGTCCAACCGGTACAGGGTGTGGATCTGCTCAGGGTGTTAGGTTGAATGGGATGGGTCTGGTGCAAGGGATTGGTGGCTGCCTACGAGGTGCTGGTGGCTGCGCTGGTGACTGTGCTGGTGGTAATTGCTGGCCCTGTCTCACCCTCCTTCTCCTCCTGCGTCTCCTCTGTGCTGCCTGTTCTTGCTGCTGTAGTTGTTGTTATTGTTGCTGTTGTTGCTGTAGTTGTAGCAGTATAGGCATGTCCTCCTGCGCCATGATTGCAAATGCTAGTGGTACCATTTTGGTGTAGGAAGGGGTGTGGTGTGTAGGTGTGCTCCTTTTGTGCTGGGCCACTCTACATTGCCTACACCTGTGGGGGGGGTGTGGTGTGTGGGTGTGCTCAGTTCATACTGGCACAGCCTCCTTTGACTCCACCTGTGGGGATTGTGTGCACCTGTGGCAGCTGCCTTGTATCTTGGTGGCTGTTTGCGGGTGGTCCGCGATGCCTGTTTTGCCGGCATCATGCAGCCCACTATTACCGGGTTCGCGATGCTGGTTTTGGCATGTTTGCGTGGGTTGTAATTGGCACCTATTACCGGCATGCCGGTATTTCCTGCACGAAGAGGCGCATGTACGCGCCTATGCTGCTATTTACGGCACAGTAAATAACGGTGCCGTTAATACCGGGTTTGTGAGTCAGAATGCTACGGAACGTTAAATGATGCCGGTATTTACATACCGGCGTAATTTTTCCCTTACCGGCATACCTCGTAATGAGGCCCTGTGCCTTAACAGGGATATTACATAAGATTGTCGCAGGATTAGGAACTAGAGGGAACTCGGCGTCTACAATCTGGTTAATCGGGCGAAGGTCTTGCACTAGACGACACACCTTTTTTCCAGGATAAATCACGGTATTACACAGTGACTCTGATGCCACTAGGATGCCCTGTTCCATCATGGCAGATATCATCTTAAAAATACCTTCATCTGCATCTCGAGACATGGGGTACTGTCGTGCTTGAGGTACAATTGCTCCTGGTTTCAATTTAATCTTCACTTCTCAAACTCCCTTCAATAGGCCTACGTCATAGGGGCCTGTTGTCCATAATGGAACTGGCACTTTCGCCATGTCTTCATCAAAATACTCAGGGTGTTTCTGTACTAACATAATTTTCTAAGGAACCTCACGTTTAATTGCTCTTACCCAATAAGTAATGTTCACCTCAAATACTACTTCGTCATCTGACGGATGATCTCCAAACATATCCTCAGCAGTGACATCAGTCAATCTGTAACCTTCCACAATGGCAATCACTGTGCCCCATCGTCTGCTTTCATAATCATTTCCATCAAGCAAGGCCATTTCTCCTCGCACTATGGCTGCTTGTAATTCTAAAGGGAAGACTCACGCTTCCTCTTCATCCATGGGTATCTTTGACCTGAATAAAAAATGTATCAGGTATTCTCATAGCTCTGCCCACTAAACCTGGCAGCCATGTTAGCAGAATACTTACCCCATAGTGAAAAACGTCTGGTTCTAATGCTACTCCTCATATGGCCATTTGTCCAGCAACTGCCATAATAAATTCACTCACGTTCAAATAATACTTTCCTGGTGTTGAACATACTATGCCTTTATCAGTGAACAAAATTGTCATGTTCAATTTGGTCATTATAGCTCGACCTAATATATTGACAGGTGTCTGCCTTGAATATAAAAATGGCACAGACATGTCACACTCTCCTATAGAGACTGGCAATTCTTAATTAAAAGGAACTCTACTTGTAGCTCCTGTTAAGCCTTGAGTATTCATAGCATTTCCAGACATTGACATTTTCCACTCTCGTATACATGAGCGTGTTGTACCCGTGTCTACTAAAAAAGAAAACAAAATTGCCTCCTATATTGTCGTCAACCCTCAGTTCCTCTTGAGGATTGGCCGTCACAGATAATATCAAATACATCAAGTCTCCCAGTGAGCTGTCCTATTGTGGATAGATTCTCATCCTCGTACCTGTGAAAGGATTCCCTCCCTCAACAGTAACACCCCCTATTCTAGGAGTCATTAACTGCCCCATGCTTGTGCTTTGCTGTATCTGCATCAGTGACTGATGTGACTGCCCTTGCGGCAGATTCATTTTTACCTTCTGTGTTTGTAAATATTGTTGCATTCTCGGCACTTGTATTTGTTGCACTGTCTGATTCTGAGCAAACCCATCTCCATTCTTCTGTGAATATGCAGGTGGGTTTGTAATTCCCCCTCTTGAGAATTGCCCATTTTGCACGAAGCCTTGACTTTAACAGGTGTGAGCATAATGCCCTGACATACCACATGTCCAACATATAGGAGGGGGTCTCCTAACTTGCCCCTCCTGCATGCCTTGACTATCGTTCTGCGTGTCTTGAAACCCACTTTGATTGTTCTGGAAGTTTCCCTGATTTTTTCTGGAAGCCTCTACTTCTAAAGCCTTCCTTTCCGCATGATGCAAATACATTATTACCTTGATCAAACTGTCTTTAGTTATTCACCTGTGGCATGCTTGCTGCTTGCTGTGAACCCTATATGTCTCCACTTGTCAACATTTCCCCTACAATGGCGTGCTTTGATTGTTTTTTCTGCACTAACTTTGCCTCTTCACCTTTCCTAACATCGTCTTTCTTTCTATTCTTCTCTTGCAACAGCTTGCAATAATGCACGATGGTCAGCTGAATCTCTGGCCATGGCTTTGCCTCCATGCCCACTAATTTCATGAGCTGCTTTTGTACTGCTTCTGTCAGCCCTTTCCACCACTTTATTTCTCCTCCCATATCTAAAGATGTACTTGGTTGATCACTTCTCTCTTTATTGCATCTCTCCTTGTCCCTCGGGACCTTAGAGATCATATCTTCCTCAGGAATTTCCTCTGGGCCTTCGTCGCTACTTTGCACAGGTGACTCATATGCCGGGTTGCTGTACCCTATCGCTGCCTTAAGCTCTCCTAATGGGTATAACCCATCATCAATCTAACTATTGCTGTCTGATTCAGGCGCGGCTGGTGGAGCAGAAGGCTCCTCACCCCCATCTTTGCATTTATTCAATATCCAGTCTTCAGGAGGTGGTTCTTCTCTTTCCTCTTGGTACATTTTCTAGAGCTCTAAGCTCGCTAATTGTTTATCTAACCTTTCTCCTGTATATGTTATATGCAAATGTGTCATCATATGCTGCAAAACTGCCTTCAATAAGGATCCCCTTGTGGCCATGGCATGAACATCTTATCTGCCGTGCCCTTAACCCATTCCGCACTCTACTGATTAAGTTTGGGTGCGTGTTTCGGCAACTGTTTGCAGAGGTGTATAAGTGGAGTAATATCCTCCATTCTGACTCGTCACACTTGACTATCAATACTCACCCTTACACATTACAGATTTACAATTCAGAAAAACAAAACAATATGAGCATGCACCAAATCGTCACAGGCTCCAAACCCTCTATATCACATTTTTTACTTTAATATACTTTTTCACTAAAACACCATCAATTCAATTTCCACTAAATAAATAATGAATTCTTAAATCTTGTGTTTTCTTTTCACAGCTATCAATTCTTCTATTGCTTTTTCACCATATTCAGTCACATAAAATGAACAGAAAAACGGAGGTACTCGACCGGCCTCATATACCTCAGTCTTCTCTTCAAGACTTATTCTACCCCTAAAAATACCTCGATTGTGATGTAAATCGTTCTCCTTAAACTCATCTTTAACCAGGTTTGTGGCCTACCTCACCCGTAAATAGGGCTCTAGAAAGGATTGCTTCTTTTACGTGTTTACAACGCAGGAACCAGGGCGTATTCTTTATCGTGGCACCTTCCCTCACAATATCTCTTAATTGCTTGGCCTCTCCTCAATTCAATTACTCAATAACTCAATTGCTTGGCCTCTGCTCAAGTCAATTACTTAATATTCAATGTTCATTGTTCTCAAGTTACTTTAGCCCAACCTCCCTCCATTACTCGTTTTTTCCATATCACTTTCTTCATTCACTGCCCATTCACAATTTTTGCCACCTCACTCAGTTTTTACTCACCATTTGCTTCTTTGACTTCCGACTCTCGGGATCGTCCGGCTCTTTATAAGCTGCTTTAACTTTCCATCCCCTTGAACTGGTCACTATGAACGTCACTAAATACAAAACGTCCCATTGGTTACACAAACTATAGGACCCGTAATCACACGGCCCCCTACAATTGGTTGGCACTCCAATCTCTGTCATTAATTTTCTACCTACGTTAGCAGCATGCAGGCTGGTCTTCCAGGTGCTGGTGAGCTAGTCCTAACCATAGCTTCCCAACAATTAGCACATTCATCTATCATCAGCTCAGTTCACTGCTGTCAATTAAGGCTTTGAACTTGTCCTTGGGAGGATTCTTTTGCTCTGGAGAATTTGTTAAAGGTAAGGCACGCTCTGCCCTCATGCATAGGTGTGACCATCATTTTCGTCCAACTTCATCCTTCCACATAACTGAAGACCACAAAATCAAGCTCTAGTGCCTTTTAAATGCTATTGTCTAATAAACCTCTGATGTCTTTTTGTTTTTGTCCATGTCTTCTGAACAGCAGTTTCATTCTTTCACAGTATTTGTATCCAATGTCTGCTCACCCCAGCCTGATTAGACCTTGGCTTCTTGGGGCTCGTCCAGCCTTGCCTTTCAGAGTTTCACTCCTGCTAATTTGTTCACTTGTTTTAAACTGCGACACACTGGAAAAGAGGCCTTCCTTCTCTGGTCCAGCTCTGCAATAATATGTAGCGGAAATATCCATTCTTTACTCACTAACTCACTAAAATATATATATATATATATATATATATTCACTCAAAAAACTTAGTTAAGGGGACGTTATGGTTAAGTTGCACAACTAAAAACCTGTGAAATTCACTAAAAAAACTTTGCAAACGTGACATTATGGTTTAAAGTAAAACCGAAAAACCCCTGAATTCACCAGTTATGGTAGGCTAAGCAAGCATACCTGCCCACCCCACTGTGCACTGCTAACACTAACACCCATGACATGAAAGATGGCATCACAAATGTCATTGATGACATCACTGATAATATCACATGTGTAGCCCCTATGTTTTTGTTCAAACTGTTGGACGGATTTTCACCAAATTTGCAGCAGGGGCAAGGGCTTGGTCCCAAAAGCATGCTTTTGTAAATTTGGTGACAATCCGTCCAGTAGTTTCCTTTAAAATGACCCAAAAATAGGTCTAAAAAAATGGCGCAAAGTTTTTCTCCCATTTAGTCTATGGGACAAAAATATGTTTTGGGCCCCCCCCCCCTATAACTTTTGTCCCCCTGGTCCAAACATCACCAAACTTTGCAAAAACAGAGTGGCCCATAAACTTTTTTTGCAAAGTTTGGTGAGGATTCGTCCAGGGGGAGCGGAGTTATAGGCCGCCCAAAAAGTTCTCTTCCTATGGAAACAGCAACTTAACCATAACTACACGGCCACTACTGTTGGCGCATGCCACAACATGCCACAATCTATTCACTATAAAGCTAGCCTCAAGAATACTTTGTCTGCTTGCATTTCTTTGCATCTGTGCATGAGTAAAATAACTTGATATCGTCATTGTTTCTGTTGTACAAGTTTCTTCATCTTGATCCCAAGATGTCACTTATCTTTGATACTTTCTTGATGCTTTATAGAATATCTTCATTTTATTGTCTCTGCATCTCTTCTATGTATGTCGGTCTGGCTTCATGTGTTGTCACCATTCTGCTCTTCCATTCATTGGTCCTGCTTTTTCTGGGATTTCATTCAAATGGCGATCATACTGTCTCATATGCAGGTATGGCTTTCTCAATGGGAACCTTGCCTCCAGGATTCTCAGTATCAGTATTTTCACTGGTACTACACATGTCTCACACTCTGGTTCCCACCCAACATATAGGCAATGTGGGCGAAGTGGTTGAGGTGGGGGTACTTGACTCCTTCTCTACACAACTGGACTTCTTCAAATCAAGATGTCTAAGCACTCCTCTTCTGGACTCACAATGACCCCTTCTCCAGATGGCAGGCACACAGGACTGGCATTCAGGGTTCTTCTGATGAAGAGTAGAAGGTGCACAATGGTCCCTCATAGCTTGGAAAGAGGTTGCCTATCCAGGTCCTCTCTTGATTCCATCCTTGGATCAGCTCAGCAGGCTTCAGATTTCTTGAAGAAATCCAGCTGCATACTCCTTCCTCTGACTGGACCCAGGATTCTAGCTTCAGGTTTCAGCTTCAGAACAAATTGGTGACTGAGTGGTCCCCTGTTATACACATTTGGTCCCCGTTCACTCAGGCTCGGCAAGCAATCATTCACGAGTGCATTCATGCAAGCAGGCAGCCAATCAGGCTCACATGCATTCAGGCAATTCACTCCACCTAGACAACCATAACACAGAATGTGGGTAGTAATACACAACCAGCTTTTCATAACACTACACTGCATTTGCTCCAGTTACAGTTAGGGCTGTCTTAGGCATGTTGTCATACATACCAAAACGAGACACCCAGAACACATAATGTGAGGTAACATCAAATTCCATTCTTAGAAGTCCCACCCCAAGGGTGTATACACAACACACATCTGCTGGAAAGGTTCCAATCAGTCTGACAGAAGGCAGCCCCAGAGCCATATATTTTATTTATTTGTTTTGGTTACTATGTAACCTTTACAAAATTTAAGATGAATAAAGAATGAAGAATAACAAAATTTCGGACCTAGTACATAGGAGTAAAATAGAATACATGCAAATACATAAAATACTACTACATACAGTTGATTAACACAACAAATAATCTCAGGATTGTTATTCCACAGCGTGTTTACAAATTACATGTCACTTGAATAGCTTGCATGTATCTGAGAGAAAGAGTAGTACAGAGATCTGTAACGGCACTGCTCAACAGTGTAACATATCTCCCCACAAGATATCTAAATCAACTCTGTCTAAATTCATTACAAACTTTTTAAAGCAGCAAAAACGTTCATTCATCAATGCCATAGAGTATATCAGAAAATGCCGTAATGTTTCTTTACAGTTGTCATATTTACAGAATCTACTAACAGACACTGCAGGATTTAGCTCACCCCTAATTTCATTAATCTCCCCGGTCTTTAGAAGATTGAATCTAAACCTCATGAAATCATAACCGTGGTTTTTATCTGGAAATTGCATGAGGTAAGGTTCAAGACAACCCATTTTTTTGTAATGTGACACAAGTTTGTAATGCAACTTCGTGTCCAATACGGCATCCATGGTTTTAGCCCAGTCGGTGTATTGGAGGAGCTTTTTAACTTTTAATGGGTTCAATATAAGATATTCAATTGTTAAGCCCCGTTTTGCTAGAATCCCACAGCATTCTGCTTTTAGTTTAGACAGAAAACTTAGCTCCGGGGTCCCTTGGCATAATGTTTTTCCTAATACTGAGAATAAAGTTGTATTGGAACTCATATAAAGTTTCCTGCATACAGACAGCCTTCTCCATTCTACCAGACTTTCTACTGATTGAAGACCCAGTTCATAGCGAATAGCTGAAGAAGTTACTGAACCCAGACAACGGGTCGTTTAAGACGAGGTAACAGTACCTGAGATGGATGGGGATGTAGATCTTAATCAAACATCAATAATCAGATCGAGTCACGAAGTTGGCAAAAGTCAAAGCTGTTTTAGTAACAAGTCCTTATAACAGGGAGTACAACGCAAATCAACGGACGCCGCACAGACTCATCTCTCAGTACAGAACTCAATGTATTTCATAAAAAACACACATTTATAGTAAAATCTCATCATCATTGACGTCATACTACATGGCAAATAAGAAAAACCTACGGGGGTTGAGGTTGGTGAACGGGGAACATCCACATATACTTTCTATGGGCTACAGAGACATGATTGGATCTCAAAGGTCAGGTGGGCAACTAAGCACATCCCAAGTGCAAGTCATGTTCCATGTCATGAAAATATACAACATACTTTTGGCTTCTCGCTTGTACCCTCTGGAATATTCCACTCATTAGCAGCATACAACTGGGTCTCCAGATGCTGGGGGGGTTTGGCCTGGTCATGCCTTCCCACCCAATAAACCCAACATCCATCATCACTCCTGCAGTCTGCCATTCAATTAATACCTCTGAACTTGGCCTTGCAGATGCTCACTGTGCCTGAGAATAAATGGGAGTGAAGCATGTTCTTATCTTCTGGTCTCGGTGTAGCTTCTTGACTTGCTTCTGAATCGGGTGGGGGTGTTCCAGTCTCACCAGCATATGGCTTCACATCGTTAAGATGTATCCAGGCACGTCTTCCTTGAACCTTTACAGCAGATGGAGTAATATTCCCCACTATAAAAGGACCACTAAAACGAAGTTAGTACAAGATCTCCATTAAATAAATTTGCTACTGGTAAAAGGTGTTTAGATTTGGTTGCTGAATGGTCTTCATCTATGTCTTGAGACTGACACCCCTTACGCCTGAGTTGATCTGAAAAGACACAGATATTAGTGTTCATACATGTTAAATGTGCATGTAACACATTTCCTAACAACTCTGCAGTTGTCTGGGCATCACTCCTAGTCCTTGATGGAGGAGTCAGAGGTGTTCTCATTCACCTCCCTGTTACTAATTCTTTGGTTGTGAGGTGGTGGTCCAACTCGGGCTGGTTTCCAATGCATATAATGCAAGGTACAGACAATACAGTCACCCCTTCTTCAGTGTTAACTTTAACTTGGTGATTCTCTCTTTGAGAAGACAGTTGAGTCTCCCACATATCCCATTCTCTTATGGGTGATAAGCAGAAGAAAACTTGTGTTTAGTACTAAGCAATAGACTGATTTGCTCAAATACCTCATTTACAAAATGGGGCCCATTGTCGAATATTAGCACCTCACAAGGCTCACATACTTCCCATCTAGGAAATACTTCTCGGACCAAAAACATTTCTGCGCAAGTGGCATCGTGGTTTGCAAATGCTGAAACTGACCATTCTTTCTAGGAATCACAATTGTTCGCAATGTGTGCCCAGCAGTAAACCTTTGACATATGATGCAATTTACTACTTAAAATGCAACGTGTTCTAACAGGTTTGGTACAAACCAGTCTTCTGCAATAGCTGCAGCAAGACTCTCCCTAGTTACATGTTCTAATGTTACCCTTAATGAGGCGACAGGCATCATCGCTTTACCAGTGCTGTCCTGTTACCACAATGCCTCAGACGGGGATAAGGAACACCCACTACATGTCCACAGCTCTTTTTCTTCTTGTGGAGCACTACCTTGAAATTCAATTGATTATATTCTAGAGAAATGATTAAATCTTTAATTTACAATCATAATTGTGACTGTTTTTTCTTTCACATCAGGGGTATCAAAACTAACAATATCTGATGAATATGCAACCCTTTTGGCCTCTTTGTCTGTGGCTTGGTTTCCACGTGAAATAAAGCCAGTTCTCTTAATATGTGCTGCGCATTTAACTATTGCGATGGCTACTGGTAGTTGTAGTGCCTTAATAAGCCTGTCCAATAATGCAGCGAGTTGCACTGGAATGCCGTCCACTCGGAGATAGCCCCCCCTTTTCCAATGTGCTAACCCTGCATGTAGTATTGATGTCATATATGCAGTGTACACTGTAACTTCCTGTCCTGCATGATTCTTCAGCACGACAATAAGAGCCACCAATTCTGCAGTTTGCACCAAAAAATGAGACAGTAATCTTGCACTTGGTACCACTTCATATTACCCATTAGCTCCGTGCCTTACCACAGCTGCTGAACCTGAGTGCCTTTGGCCATCAGTCTGATCAATATCCAAAGACCCTTCAATAAAGAGAACCTCCCCCCTGCCAGAGCATTCTCCTTTACTCTCGGGATTTCATCACAAACTCCTCATAATTCGAGCAATCATGCACCTGCTCGTCCTCTGTCACAGGTTTGGCTACAAACATGGCAGGGTTCACTATTTTACACCTAAAAAGTTTGTTCACTGGATTGGATATGACTACCTCATATGCAGAAGCCCTCTGAGATGTTAGTGTACCCTTAGGTTTCTCCAAAATAGCAAACAAAGCATACTCAACAAATAAAGTAATGGAACACCCATCACAATGCTTGCAGATTTCTCAATAGCGAACGTGGCTGCTGCCAGCAATTGTTCACAAGGAAAGTGTCCTCTCATAACTAGATGTAAAATCCCACTATAATATGCCAAAGGTTTATACCCAAGTGTGGTTCTCTGTGTAAGCACTGCTGCCATAACTGTTCCATTCATATGTGAGAACAAAAGTAACTTCTCAGAATAATTGGGATTCCTAAAACTGGAGCTGTGCATATTGCTTTTTTCAACTCCTCAAACCCTTCCTCCATCCATTCCATCTTCTCATTATTCACTTGGGCTTTCTTTAAAGCCTACAAAAGAGGTCTCCTATATGTATTATATTAAAATACTCACACTCTAACATAGTTACAAAATCCCAAAAACTGCTGCATTTTCTTTATCGTGTGTCGTTTTCCTCATCGCCTCAGCTCTTTCAGGTGTAACCTTCTTTCCCTTATGTCAAATCAACTGACCTATGTACAACTCCTCTTCCTGGCAATATTGTAACTTCTCCATATCTACCTTATCTCCTTTGTCTGCCAAAACCGTGATCAATCGAATTGAATCTTGCCTGCACTCATCTTCTGTCGTGCTACAAAATAATATATCATCTATGTACTGCAGCACAACATTGAAATACTATTGGCTTCTCAAACTATAGGGCACTTTAATACGTGGTCCTCTATAATTGGTTGGTACACTTGTACCCTTCTGGAATATTCCACTTGCTAGCAGCACACAACTGGGACTCCAGGTTCTGAGGGGTTTGGCCTGGTCATGCCTTCCCACCCAATTAGCCCAACATCCATCATCACTCCTGCAGTCTTACATTCAATTAATACCTTAGAAATTGGCCTTGCAGAGGCTCACTGGACCTAGGAATAAAAGGGAGTGAAGCACAGTCTTATCTTCTGGTCTTGGTGTAGCTCACCCCAAAGTTTATTCACATCCGACCATGTGACTGGAGACCATATTTTAGAGCTCTTCATTATATTTTAATACCATTAAATGAAGGAATCTTGCCACCCTCAATGGTTTTCATTAGAGCTCAAACAGGAGCTGAGCTTGCTTCACACGTTTTGGGTCTTCTTGAGTACATGGCAAGGCTCTCGGCGGCCCGACTCTTGACACTGGTCCAGACAAGCCTTTCACAAATCTTCCTTCGCCGCCAGCTATTCTGCTGCCCCACACTTCCAACCCTTTCATTCATGGGGTCCAAGTTTGCTAAAGTGCATTATGCAACATCCAGAGTCTATATATTCCTATGTAAATACGTAGGTGCATCGCCACAATCTTTCCACTACATAGCCAGCCTTATGATTATTTTGTCTACTTGCGTTACTGCGTCTGTACGATTGTAAAATGTTTTTGCATTTTCTCTGGCACTTCATCACGTGCGCAATCTTCATTTTGCTCCCGAAATATTGCATACTTCTTTTCTTCGTTGTCAGGTTCTATAAGGTATATATTCTTACTTCACGTATATCTCTTCTGTGTGTGTCACCTCTACTTTTTGTGACATTACCAGTTCTTTCTTTCATCCATTTTCACACTTCTTCTGGACTTCCTTCAAAAGGTCATCATTTCTTAGTGGATACATATAGGGTTTTCTCAGTGGATACCTTGTTTCAAGGACTTTTTGTGGTAATGGCATTCTCACTGGTATTGCACATGTTGCAATCTCTGGCTGTCAACATATAGGCAAAATAGGGGCGGAAATTCCGGGAGAGGTACTTTGTTCCTCCTCTACACTACCGATTTAGGAAAGCAATATAAAACAGACTGCCAAATGTGCACCTCCAATTAGTATAACTCCTCCGTTGTCCAGAGTGGAAATAATTCTAAACCATAACATATTTGTGGAATGGTCTTTGAGTTATAGAAGCAAAGTAGAGGAAATAGTGAAAATGTACTACATTTGCGGTCACCTTTTTCATTTGTGTTATTTGCTTGCCCACTTTCCCCACTAAATACTGACGATAGTAAAAGTTGTCAAAAGATTGGAAACCCTAAGTACCTCATAAATGTCCTAATGGCTAGTTTCCCATGGTTCAAGAACAACGCGTAACCCATATCGGTTGAACGTCTGCTTAACCTCATTATTACAGATTTCTTAGCATAAATCTTCAGTTCATTCAATAACACACTGAATGCCGTTATCGGGCGTTGGAGACCTCTTGGAATATGTTCTAATAACAAGAAATCGTCAGCATAAGCCGACCAACAAAATGTAACCCCCCGCTATTTTTGGCAGCACAAATGGTGCCCCATCCAATGTTCTTCCCACATCTGCCATACACAGATTAAATAGTGCCGGCACAAAGAAACAACCTTGAGGAAGTTAATTCGAAGTACTTATGGGAAGCGATAGGAGGCCTTCTTTGTTTGGACACACTTGGATTCAGGATCCCTCGTGAAGATGAATCATAATATCTAGAAGACCTACTGGAATCCATAATTTAAATAGTTTCAACCACAGCATAGTTCTATTCACTAAATCAAACGCCAATGAGAGATCAGTGGCCGTGATGTAAATGGGCGTACTCTTCTCCTTCCAAGCCTTCTCTTGCAATATTGTCACAAGGAGACCTCCAGCATCCATGCCCACTTCTTTCCTAAATCCTGTTTGCTGGTACGCCAGAACATTATTCCTATCAGACCAATCCAAGTGTTTTAAAATGAAACCAGCAAATATTTTTGAGTCTGTGTCTAAAAGCGCAATTGGCCGATAATTTGAGGGACATGACCTATATCCTTTTTTTATAAATTGGCACAAGCCATATAGCGAGGAGGGACCTAGTTGAAATGATTTCTGCAAACAGTAAGTATAAAGCTTTCTCCCACGGATCCGAATGTCCTTTCAGGATTACGTTAGCAAGGCAATTAGGCCCTGAGGCTCTGGAAGAACTTGTTTTCTCAATTTGAGATTGAATCTCTGCCATGGAAAATTGAATATCCCATGGATGATCTTTTATACAGTTTAGACCCTTCATAACCCACAAATTAGGCACATATAGAGAGCTACCATTTCCAGCCCAAATTTCCTGCGGAACAGGGGTGGTTTGGGCCGAAATTTGTGAGGATTCCATTGCATTTACCAAAATCCAAAATTGCCTGGAAGTACTGTCTTTTACCGCCGTAAACATTTGTTCACTGTCTGATTGATACATATAGGCCAGATGGCCTCTTAACCAATTTTTCAATGTTTGTTTTTCCCTCCTTATGCCCTCTAGTTTCATTTCCCAGGAATGGCATGTTTTTAGTATGCGCCTGACTTCTTTATGGAACTACTTTTTCCTCCTTTGGACTTGACTGTCGAAGGCATGATTGTGCCTCAAACTTCTCGTTATTATAGAGGTTCTTTTGACTGACTTTTTTATGACGGAGTCTACATAAGTGCCAAATTGACCATGTGTATACCGTAAAAATTTTGTTTCAATTTTTGATGTACTAAAATCGGATAAAAATATTGAATTAAGTTTTTGTACATTACCCTTATGCCAGGAAATTCTGGATTTGCCATTATTCATCATAATGGGGACACTGTAAATGTTTTTATGTTTAGTTCCAAGCCTTAAAGATAGGATCACTTCCAGCATTGAGTGATCCCTAAATGCAGAGTTCTTTAAATCAAAGTCGTGAACTATATGTATCAAGGTCTTAGACATGTAGATGTAATACATCGTGGAGGTGCATGTGCCATCCATCCATGTGGAAGGATCTACAGATACACTCGAGAGAACATTCGCAGAGAGCAAGATCCAAATTTAGAAAGAAATCATGCCACATATGGCCTTGCAATTTCTTCCTAGTGCACCCAGGCGGACCTCCTACAATAAAGTTTTTATTTTTATCATAAAAGGATTATAAGAGCCCTAAATCCATTTTCCGCTAATGATCCATTTGCCCCCTCCCTTGTAATTTCAACATTTAGGTCCTTCAAGATAACAATCTGCATACCCACAGTGATAACCATCCGATCTTCTATCAGGGAGTTTATTTTCTCTAATGTCTCTTGAAGATTCAGTTCCGGTGAAATGGGGTTCCGCCCAGCCCTTTAAGATGAGGTAGCAATACCCTGGAGATGAATGGGGATGCAGATGTAACTCAAACATCAATAATCAAAATGTCTCAGGTAGTTGGCAAAAAGGTTAACTGTTTTAATATCAATTATCTAAAACAGAGAGTACAACAGACATCAACGGACGTCTCAGCGCATGGCTTCTCAATTTGTTTCAGAAAAAACATCTTCTTTAGAGCAAAAATGTGTCATTGATGACGTCAACCTACATACTTACTAACATTATTCTGCGTGGCAAACTACAAAACCCTATTGATGAAAGTGATAGAACTGGAGGCAACATCTAAGAATACATTCTATACTAGTCTAAGAAAGAAATAGGCTCCTTAACATCAGGTGGGGCAACTAAGCCTTCCCTTAAAACATGTCACTATGAAAGTCACTAAATACACAATGTCCCATTGGTTAAACAAACTATATGACCCTTAATCACGCGGCCCCCTGCAATTGGTTGGCACTCTTACATCCGTCAGTACTTTTCCACCTACATTAGCAGAACACAGGCTAGACCTCCAGGTGCTGTTGAGCTGGTCATAACCATAGCGTCCCATCAATTAACATATCATTTATCATCACGTAAGTGGTCTGCTGTCAATTAAGGCTTTGAACTTGTCCTTGGGAGTGTTCTTTGCTCTGGAGAATTCAATGGAGTGAAGACACGCTCTGCCTTCATGCATAGGTGTAGTCGTCATGTTTGCCCAACTTCATCCTTCCACATGACTGAAGAGCACAAAATTGAGTTCTGGTGCATTTAAAATATTATTTTCTAATAGACCTCTGACATCTTCATTGTGTTTGTCCATGCCTTCTGAACAAGTTTCGTTCTTTCACACGATTTGTATCCAATGTCTGTTCATCTCCGACTGATACGACCTTGGCTTCTTGGGGCTCAACCAGCCTTGCCTTTCTGAGTTTCACTCCTGTTAATTAAATTTCTTTTATAATTTCAACACACTGGAAAGGCCTTCCTTTCTTGTACAGCACTGCTATAATACATAGTGGAAACATCCATTCTTTACTCATTCCTATATATGTATACATTTAAAGCTAGCCTCAAGAATGCTGCTTTCGTTTCTTTGCAAATTTACACGTATAAAGTGACTTGATATCTTCATTGTTTCTGTAGCATACATTTCTTCATCTTGAGCCCAAAATTTCACTTATCTTTGATACTTTCTTGATGCCTTATAGAATATCTGCTTTCTCTTGTCTATGCATCTCTTCTATGTACGTCAGCCTTGCTTCATGTGTGACATCACCATTCTTCTCTTCCATTCATTGGTCCTGCTTCTTCTGGGATTTCATTCAAATGGCCATTATACTGTCTCATATGAAGGTATGGCTTTCTTAATGGGAACCTTGCATCCAGGATTCTCCTTGGTATCTGTAGTTACAATGGTACTGCACGTGTCTCACACCCTGGTTCCCAACATATAGGCAATATGGGCGAGGTGGTTGAGGTGGGGTACTTGGCTCCTTCTCTGCACCGGGTTCCAATAGATGTTAAAAAGAAAGATGAATTGGGAAGGAGAGCTCACTTTTAACTCCAATGAAACAGCCATAGCACACTTAGACATGTTAACACATTCTTTTATCACCATGTCATCCCCGTTCCTAATGGTGACTAACAAGCCCCCTGACGGCTTCCCTCTCAAATCCTTAGTGGTATGTTGTATCCAAACATCAAAACCATCCAAAAAATGGGGGGAGATCAAGCATGTTTACTGGAGGCAAATTATAGAGTGTTGAGATGACATAGAATAAAGTTCGGGGGAGTTGCGGGGAAGCCGGAAGCCTCTAGAAATCCACAATAACAACAAGACATGTCTAAACTGGTTAAAAGTTTGTCTTTAGTGCTTGCAATTGGGAAATGGAGTCTCGCAAGCTTAAGGCCAACCACCTCCAGTTTAGATATTGCTTGTCACCTGATTGGGGCTCAAATTTTTGGATGTCGTAACCTAACTTGTTGAATTTGTTCACCTTTGACAGTAGAGCTTCATGCACTGGGAGGGACTATAAAACCAGGCGCACATGATCATAACGCTCGGGGTGGATAAAGTCCACCAAATGTATGTCAGCCGTGGTGATTAATCTAAGGCTAGGGATTTCATTAAGCAGCGCTAAAACCCTCCATCTGTTCAGTGAATCAGGACCACCAT
This sequence comes from Ambystoma mexicanum, assembly GCF_040938575.1. NCBI lineage: Eukaryota > Metazoa > Chordata > Amphibia > Caudata > Ambystomatidae > Ambystoma > Ambystoma mexicanum. The sequence goes on from NC_090931.1 coordinate 102,013,359, forward strand.
AACTGAACATAAAATGGAGGACAACACTGGGATCATCAGGGAAGCACGGTTGTCACCATGGCACACTGTTCACTATTGAAGACTGACTTATTTGTCCTCGCCTCCCACTGTGAGGCACAACTACCCTCCGGTTGAATGTCATTCATCAGTTCTTCCGGGGGCTTAACCACACGCTCCTTTGCGATTAATACCTTCATCCCACTAAGGTTAATTTTATCCTGTGAGTTCTTTGTCCCCAATTGGAATGTTCCTATATCAACTGCCCGCCCCTCCCGCTGCTTAGGGCCCAGCTCCTTTAAAACTCATGTGTTACCAGCGGTATTAGGGAGATTGGGTGGATTACAGTGCAGCCCCACGTCCTCTGGGTCGGCTATAGGAGCCATACTGGTCCCCCGTGAGATCACGGACAGAAGGGTCTGAGGCTGTTGGTCCTACACATGGGTCAAAGTGTTTCTCACCATTGTTTCCAGCAGGTGGTTATTACAGGTAATTTCTCCATCTGGGTGCTCTATTTCCCTGCTGGTTCCCGATTAGGGTTCAGTCCTAGGTACAGACATGCTAGTGGTCGACTCACTTATTACAGACTCGGTTTCGCACAGTGAATTGTGAGACCCTGCTCGAGCCGCACACAGGGAAGTCTGTAATCCAGCCAAAACAGTGTCATCACTTAAGGTGGAAGTTGCTCCCCTACCAGCATTTTTTCCGACATTGGTACGTGCTTCCCTATTAATAGGTTCCGGGGAGACCCTAATTACCTCTCCCTCGTCCTGCCTTTTAGTAAAAAGGTGATACGTGGTCGGTCCCATCTTAAAGTTTGAGGTTTCATAACCTGTGACAGTTTTCTTTTGATTCTCTTTAGTTTTATTTCCCTTATGCTTCATTGGAGCAGTGTGCTGCTAATTACAAAACAATCTGCTTCCTCACCAACCGAAGGGAGCCCAGACCCATAGGCTTGGTAAACCCCCAGCTCCTTTCTTACCATATTCTGCCACGATTTGCGGGAGGGCTTATTGTACCCTTTCCTAGGAATCAGGTTTTGCATTGTGTTCTTTTTCTTGCCCTTTTTTGACAGAGCTGGAATGCACACCCGGAGCGGCCTCAACATTAGAGGAGATCCTAATCTCTTCTGGTCTGTCTCCCAGTTCCACTCCAACTTTTATGGAATTCTGCTTTCCCCTTTTTTTGTTGTCTGGGATATTTTACTTGGGATCACATGGATCTTCCAGGAAACCCTCCTGAGTTCCAGCATCATCAGACGCATCCTCTGTGCTTGATTTCATAATACCCGGGCAAGCAAAAGTTCTTAATCCCCCTTACTTTGGAAGTTAATTAATAATGTAGTAATTGCTCTTAAGCACTTGGTTTGATCTCTTAGTTCATTCAAAATAGAGTCTTGAATCCCAACCCCACCCCCGTCTTCAACCCCAGCTCCTGGAGACCTGCGCCGATGATACAGGATCATCCACTTCCTCCCTCCATCCCAGTGGGTACTAAGATAGGGCCAACAGTGAAACCTCCCCCAACACAAAGATGGATGGGGTGTCTGAGAAAGATATATCCATCTTGTGTCTGGCTGCTGGGGTAACGCTATTAATGTCGGCGCTACTGACTCCGCTCGGTCCAGGAGGTGAACTGTGAAGGCATGCACACTGCAAAAGCATGTGATATCCACTGGGCAGAATAATCCACACACCCCAGTAGGGAATGAGACTAAGATATACTTTGCAAGGAAGAGCAAAACTTTATATAAAATAAAGCAAACAAAGAACTCTGCTGCCCGAGAGTGCTCTGCCAAAAAATACACAGGCAGCACATTAAAAGGGCACACAGCGTCATCATCTATGTTTCATATAATGTAGAAATCCTAACATTCAATTGGAAAAGGCCCTATTGAACAGTTGATACTATAAGGGAGGTAGAGTGCTGATTGGTTGTTGCTTTTCCAATTGCTTCATGCCCACATGGGTCAGCTGGGCTCCTTTCCGCGGTGTGAAGGTCAGGCTAAAAGTGAATCAGTCCTCTATCTAAGCTAAGCAATAAGAACTAACAATTAGAATAATGGCTGGCATACAAATTCTTACATGAATGGGGGCATTAAGAAAAAATGGGCAATATACGGGTGTTGTGACGCTTCCACTTGGGGTTCTCTTTGATACCTTTATCCCCAGAAGCCGGGTCGGCCATACCCGTGAACTGGGAGACTCCAGCCCTTTAAGACGAGGTAGCAATACCCTTCAGATGGATGGGGATGCAGAAGTTACTCAAACATCAATAATCAAAATGACTCAGGTAGTTGACAAAAAGATAACTGTTTTAATATCAATTATCTAACAGACATCAATGGATGTCTCAGTGTAAATTCTGTCAATGCATCTTGAAAAAAAGCATTCTTTTATAGCAAAAAATAGTAATTGATGACATTAACCTATGTATTTACTAACGTCATCCTACGTGGCAAACTACAAAAACCTAGTGCCTATTTTGATAGGTTCTAGTCTAAGAGAGTGAAGAAAAGTGATAGGTTTCTTAACATCAGGTGGGGCAACTAAGCCCTGCCCATAAACAGGTCACTATGAACGTAACTATATACACAATGTCCCATTGGCTACACAAACTGTAGGACCCTTAATCACATAGCCTCCTACAATTGGTTGGCACTCTAACCTCTGTCAGTACTTTTCCACCTACGTTTGAAGCAAGCAGGCTGGGCCTCCAGGTTCTGCTGAACTAGTCTTAACCATAGCTTCTGACCAATTAGCATATTCATCTATCATCATCTCAGTGGTCTGCTGTCAATTAAGGCTTTGAACTTGTACTTGGGAGTTTTCTTTTGCTCTGGAGAATTAAAGGGAGTGAAGGCATGCTCTATCCTCATGTGTAGGTCTGCTTCTCATGTTCGTCCAACTTCATCATTCCACGTGACTGAAGACCACAAAATCAAGCTCTAGTGCATTTAAAATACTATTTTCTAGTAGACCTTGGACGTCTTCCTTGTTTTTGTACATGTATTCCGAACAGGAGTTTCGTTATTTCACATGATTTGTATCCAATGTCTGCTCACCCCAGCCTGACAAGACCTTGGCTTCTTGGGGCTTGTCCAGCCTTGCCCTTCTGAGTTTCACGCCTGTTAATTTGTTCAATTGTTTTTAACTGAGATAAACTGGAAAAGAGGCCTTCCATCTCTGGTCCAGTTCTGCTATAATACGTAGTGGAAACATCATTCTTTACTCACTTTAATATGTATATATGTTAGCACATGCCGCTATCTATTCACTATAAAGTTAGCCTCAAGAATACTTTGTCTACTTGCGTTTCTTTGCATCTGTACACTTGTAAAATAACTTGATATCTTTATCATTTCTGTAGCATAAGTTTCTTCATCTTGATCCCAAGATGTCACTTATCATTGATACTTTCTTGATGCCTTATAGCATGTCTCTCCATCTCTTCTATGTATGTCAGCTTGCTTCATGTGCCTGTGGTGGTGGAGTCACCAATCTGCTCTTTCATTCATTGGTCCCGCTTCTTCTGGGATTCCATTCAAATGGCCATCATACTGTCTTGTATGCAGGTATGGCTTTCTCAATGGGAACATTGCCTCCAGGACTCTCCTCTGTATCAGTATTTTCACTGGTACCGCATATGTCTCACACTCTGGTTCCCAACATATAGGCAACATGGGTGAAGTGGTTGAGGTGGGGGTACTTGGCTCCTTCTCTACACTCCCCTCTTAGAACTCTCATGATATAGGGAGATGTTTGTTTCTGTTGGGAGGACATACTGCAGACTGGGATTAGGCCTGTGGTGGGTGTTCTTGAATGGCCGAGTGAGGGGGTCTGATGGTTATCAACATGAAGGAGAGTGAGGGGTCGGGAACTGGGGAGGCTTGGCATGGTGAGGAGGGAGTTGAGAGGGCATGGGCAGTTTAGTGGAGATGGATGGGATCTTGTGTTAGAGTTTTGCTGTGATTTCATGCTCTACGGAGAGCGCAGTCTGGGGAATGATGCGGGACAATTGCAACAATAAATGATTGGACTTCCGTGAGAATAATGCTTGTGCGGAGCTGCCGAGGAAGGGAGAGGGTGGGGGCTTGGACTCTCTGTGCTGTGTGAGGCGCTGTGGGTGGGGAGAGCTGGGTTTTGTGGGGAGACCATTTCTCGGACTAGTAAAAAGATGGCATCTCTCTTTGTCTATGGCTAGGCAGTGGATTAGGTTTTGCAGATACATTTCTATATTATATTACACGATCTTGTACAGTGGGGGAGGGAGTCTTTCACCCCTTGGTTCACACATGCTTCAGTCGCAGCAGGAATGGTAAGGCGGGTGGAATTAGACCACCTCGTCCTCAACAACTGCCAGAACCAACAAGGAGCGATGACAGCTCGCCTCTCCCAAGCTCCAGCATAGTTATATCCGTAACTGGGGGAGGGGATGGTGGGAGAGGGAGCGCCATTGCCCTTCTCATAGTATTTTTCACCGGAGTGAACACAATGGGCGCAGAGAGAAGGTCATCATACATCCTCACCCCCATTGATTTTTCTTTCCTGGTATGGGGATGAGGTTTCATAATCACAAAGGATGTGCAAGGCTAGCTCCACTGAGCTCGTATCACACTAATTCTCTAACAGAGTAATAGATAAATAGGAAGCCTGGCTACCGGACTGAAAAAGAGCACCTCGCCCCATCTGCCCTGCAAGCTAGCGAAAAGGCTAACAGGGACTCTGGGGCACTCCGGGTTCCGCGAAACAAGATAAAAGGCAATATAAACTAAGAGGGTACAGTGACCATCTTATCTTTGTTCAGGAATCCATTGATTCCCATGGCAAGGCCTGGGTGTCACAGCTACTGCCAAGTCAGAATGTAGCTGCCACCAGCCCAAACCCTGTTCTGTGGAGATCAAACAGGCACCCAAACACACACAGAAGGACTATAAAGGTGTACCCCCACCCATGCTTGCCATCAGGGTAGAAAGATGAAGAGCTGCACTGCCTGAGGTCCAGGCTGGACCTCAATGGCAGGAGACCTTCAGAAAGCGCACACAGAGAAGTGGTAGGACAAGGAAGAGGATGCCATGTCCCTACAAAATGTGTTTGCAGCATCATATTAACCCTTTGCAATCCCTGTCACATTCATACACTGAAATCATTATGCTCTTTTAGGGACACCGTCCTTTTTCTTTGGAGAAAAAAAGATTCAAGATTGTGCATTGTTAATATATGCCTGTCACAGCCAGCCAGCAGCAACCTATTCACCCACAAATCCATGCACTAGACGTAGCACTGCCAGCAGCTACCTATCCACCCACAAAAGCATGCAATAGAGGTAGAGTTGCCAGCAGCTACCTATCCACCCACAAAAGCATGCAATAGAGGTAGCGCTGCCAGCAGCAACCTATTCACCCACAAATCCATGCACTAGACGTAGCACTGCCAGAAGCTACCTATCCACCCACAAAAGCATGCAATAAAGGTAGCGCTTCCAGCAGCTACCTATCCACCCACAAAAGCATGCAATAGATGTAGCGCTGCCAGCAGCTACCTATCCACCCACAAAAGCATGCAATAGAGGTAGTGCTGCCAGCAGCTACCTACCCACCCACAAACGCATGCAATAGAGGTAGCGCTGCCAGCAGCTACCTACCCACCCACAAACACATGTAATAGAGGTCGCTCTGCCAGCAGCAACCTATTCACCCACAAAATCATGCGATAGAGGGAGCGCTGCCAGCAGCTACCTACCCACCCACAAACGCATGCAATAGAGGTTGCTCTGCCAGCAGCTAGCTATCTACCCACAAAAGCATGCAGTAGAGGTAGCGCTGCAAGCAGCTAGCTATCCACCTACAAAAGCATGCAATAGAGGTAGCACTGCCAGCAGCTACCTATCCATCCAGTGTAAATAGCTGCTACTGAAATTTCACACTCACTGTTGTTCTACAATATTTATGTACTTACTTATAACTGTACCGCTATGATAGTATACTTGTTTTTGTATATTCCTGTGTATATATTTCACTGTATGTATATCTCTGTACTTATCTTGTGCAACCTAAACTGAAGGATTTCCTGTATTCCTTGTGCCCTGATGTCTTTGGGTCTGGTGTGCATTACAACATAATAAACAAACAAACAAACAAGCAAAAGCATGCAATAGAGGTGGAGCTGCCAGCAGCTACCTATCCACCCACAAAATCATGCAATGGAGGTGGTGCTGCCAGCAGCTACCTATCCACCCACAAAAGCATTCAATAGAGGTGGCGCTGCCAACAGCTACCTATCCGCCCACAAAAGCATGCAATAGAGGTGGCGCTGCCAGCAGCGAGCTATTCACCCACAAAAGCATGCAATAGAGGTGGCTCTGCCAGCAGCGACCGATTCACCCACAAAAGCATGCAATAGAAGTGGCGCTGCCAGCAGCGACCTAGTCACCCACAAAAGCATGCAATAGAGGTATGGCTGCCAGCAGTGACCTATTCACCCACAAAAGCATGCAATGGAGGTGGTGCTGCCAGAAGCAACCTATTCACCCACAAAAGCATGAAATAGAGGTGCCACTGCCAGCAGCGAGCTATTCACCCACAAAAGCATGCAATAGAGGTAGGGCTGCCACCAGTGACCTATTCACCCACAAAAGCATGCAATAGGGGTGGCCTTGCCAGCAGCGATCTATTCACCCACAAAAGCAAGCAATACAGGTAGCACTGCCAGCAGCTACCTATCCACCCACAAAAGCATGCAATAGAGGTATTGCTGAACACGGATTGACAGTGCACCACGCCAAGTGGACCTTTGGAGTTTCCACCTTTAAAACTAAGCAACATATAATGGTTTTAGTACTAAAAATGGTACCCATATCCTCTTTATTCTAACATCTGACCGGGATGGCAGACCCCCAATGCCTGAAATTCAACACAACAGTCTAGATGACGCAATAATTCGAGACCTGGGTTGAGCGGTCCACTTATCAAAACAGTTGCAATGATTTCACCCACATTGATGTTATGTTAATGTTAATGTTAATATTAAAGGACATTTGTACCACGCACTATCACCACCGAAGTGGTCCGCTGGTGCTCTGGCGGCTCTGAAAAGGGAAGGGATGGGGGGTTAGTGGGAAGGAGCTGGAAAAGTGCAAGAGAGCAGTGATGTGCTGTTGCCGGCCTCAGCCCGGGGGTTTAGTTGGCTGGGCCTGGGGTGTTTTGCGGCCGGTCGTCGTCGTGTACTGTTGTGCGAGTCTATGTGTGTTTTTTGTATTGTTGTTGCCATGTAGTGAAGTTTGTGCGGTTTGCTGTGCTGTAGGTTTGTGGTTGTGTTTGGTTTGGAGTTTGAGAGATGTATGCAGAGGGGGAAATTGTTAGTGCAGTTGATTAGTTGCCATCTCTATCCCGACTTGAGGCGGTGGGTTTCTGTATTCTATCCTAAAAGCATCATGACATTAGCAATATCTTGGGAACTGACTTGGCATCTTGACTCAGTTCCCTTTGGGCGTTTGGTCACTCCACATTAAACCATCATCCTCGGGAGGATACCTCAGGGGCAACGTGCTCGTCTTGGAAGCAAGACGACACTGAACAACACAGGTTCTATCCTCGGGTCGACGCTTAGAAACCTCTGGGTGTTAAGCGCGTTATAAATAACCTATCATATCATATCATGCCTGGACAGCAGATGTCACCATAAGCGAAACCACAAGTGAGTGGCCAAGCACTGAGAGGGAAATGGTTGCCTGAGCAGGAGAGATCATCTCGGATTAACGCATTGAATAAGTCACAAAGTAGTTTATGGTGCCTCCGAAACAGCGTCTCCCAGAAGAAACACATTTTCTTTATTTAACATAGGTACCTACTGCGGGAGTTGTTGCACTTAGAGTCTGTGCTGTGAAAATAGGTATAGAAACAAACTCACATGTTGGTATTTCATGCAGCATACGAGGAAATAGTGTGTATTCAGCAATGCATCGCAAAAGGGATACTTTAATGATTGCAGTGTTAGGAGAGATGACAGCAGACTTTGGCTACCAAGAGTACCCCCAGTCTCAATTGACAGCAGTAGCTACCCCTTAAAGTGCCCATCATGTTCTCATCAACCTGCAACACATACAAAGCTTTTACAACCCAAACAACCATTCTGCCTGGCCGAGAAATTCACCATCTCGAGAGTCCAACACAAAACCCGAAACCACAACACTGCTAGCCGGAAAACGGGAAACATGCCTTTTCCTGCTATGCACCCCTTCTCTGGAACGAGTTACCAATGCAGACACAACTGCCCCCCTCCATCCGACACCCCAGGAAGGATTTAAAGACCCTACTCTTTAAGGTACATCTCGTCTGTTAGTGATAAGCCACACACACCCTAGCTCTCCTGCTCAGGACCTGCCACTCTCTCCCGCTTCCACTGCACATCCCAGCTCCTCGGCTTTCCCGCCATCATTACTTGTAACCCCTTTGTGTGGGTCCCTTCTGTACAAGACTTTGCTTCTTCTTCGCTAGGTTTGCGCTTTCCGAATCATATATAAACAGGAGAACTTGGCTGCCAAAGAATAGCCAAGATGGATGGGTTCCCCTGCAGTGCTTTGCAGATGAAAGGCTTGCATGTCAGACGGGTGAGTCTGCCTTCTTTCATTACAAGCTTGATGAAAGGAGTACGACCGAGTGTGGCATTGATACCTGTAACCTATAATATGTAACCTGTAACCTATAATTTTACCATTTGATATATGTAACCTGTAACCATGTATGTGACCTTCCTCGCCTCACCTCGTTAGGTGTCTGCTCACTGTAACTCTGAGCCAAGCATTCTTACGTGTAACTAAGACACTTTCTTGCAACAGTGCCTTGATGCCCTTGGGCTGTTAGTGCGCTTTACAGATCCCAAAAAAATAATAATACATTGATTAACCAACATCAAGAGACCAATCGCTTTACGCTGAGATGTTTACGCATAGTTGTCATGAACACCTTTAGTAAACAATACTCATAGCAAGGCGTGTTACAGATGAGAAGTGAGGAAAAGAGCACGCTTTAAACAGCCAACTAAATAACACTCGGATGTAATTATAGCTAATAAGAATGGCTACAATGCGCATTAAAAAAAAATAATGCACATCATCAATATTACAATGCGCTGGCACTCGTTTTTGGCTTGGTTGCCTGGGCAACGTCCACTCTGGGCACATGATACTCACACCATGTTCTGCTCCCGCGAGTTCTCTTGACACTTTAGTATATAATTACATCATAATAACCAATTGTGCATAAAAAGCCTGGAAACACGCTCCATCTGTGGGGTGGAGTGACTCGGATCACAACATACATGAAATACATGGTGTGAGAGGTCAGAAGATGCCCACAGGCTGATACAAAGGTGCGGAAAATGAAGGTCTGGTATATAATGTTATATGTGTCGGTACATGATATTTGCAATGTTATGTTATGTGTTGTGTATGATTTGGGTTCTATGTTACATTCTGTGTTACATATTACTGTATGCTCAGCTATACTACGATACATTTCATCTCTAAAACCCAGCACATCCTGTCCTCTCTCTCTTCCTTTCATCCTCCTCCCTCTACTCCCTGCTCCTCCTCTGGCCCTTTTTTGGCCACCCCTCCTCCCCCCTTCTCATCCGTTCCCCTGTTCTCCCGAGACAAGGTTTCTAGACAAGTCAGATCTATGAAAGTCTCATCAAAACAGGTTCTCCCTGTTCTTCTAAAACCATCAAGGACCACATTGACACCCTGGCTCTTTCTTTGGGTGACTTCTGCAACCACTCCTTTGACATTGGAGTCTTCCCTTCCCCCCTGAAGCACTCCCTTGTGCACCCTCTTCTTAAGAAACCCTCTGCCGACCCCTCCTGATCGGCTATCTGCCAGTCTCCATCACTCCTTTCCTGGGCAAACTCCTGGAAAAGCTGGCCATCTCCCAGCTTAATATCCACACTGAATCTGTTGGTTGTCTCCATGATCATCAGTCTGGCTTCAGAGCTGCCAGAAGCATGGAAACTGCTCTCCTGAACATCCGTGAAGACCTGCTCTCCAACCTCAATTGCAACACCCCCTGTGTTCTCATCTTACTTGATCTCTATCCTGCCTTTGACATGGTCAACCATGCCATCCTGCTCAACCGTCTCCGTGATAACCTGGGTATCACTGATCAGGCCCTGGCTTGGCTGACCTATTTTCTCTCTGATCGACCCTCCCGGGTCAAACTTGGGTCCTTCCTCTCCTCTAGCTCCATTTCTACCTGTGGTTTTCCCCAGGGGTGTAACCTCACTCCCTGGCTTTTCAACCTATACCTGGCACTTCTTGCCCACCACATTTCCGCTCTCTGTCCCAACTTTCAGTGCTATGCTGATGACAGCTCATTTTCAAGCTCCCTTCAGTCACCTCTTCTCCTTCTCTCTTCTCTGATTGTATGCTATACAATGATCTCTGCCTTAATGCCAGTAATACTGAGATTCTCCACATCAGCACACCTGCTCCCTTCTTTCCTGTCACTCTCTGGCCGGCCTCTGCTGGCCCTCCGCCTGCTCCCACCTGTGAGGCTAAAAACCTAGGGGTTTTCTTTGACTCCACACTCTCCTCTCCTCGCATCTCTGGCATCTCTAAGAAGTCACACTACCAACTGCACCTCCTCAGAGTTATTCATTCTTTCCTCTCCTTCCCCCAGAAGCTCACTGTCTCCAGAGCTCTGGTTCTCTCTAGGCTTGACTACTGCAACAGCCTCTTTCTAAAACTGCCTCCCTCTACTCTCCGCCCTATTCACCTCATCCAAAACAGGACTGCAAGACTTGTCCTTGGCCTCGAGTCCAGGGATCGTATCTCTCCAGGTCTGAAATCTCTGCATTGGCTTCCAATGGCAGCGAGGATTAAGCTCAAAACCCTTTGCGTTGTCCACAGGGCCTTCTGGGGTCCGGGGCTTAAATACCTTCAACTCTCTCTTCCTAAATACCTTCTTTCTCGAGCACTTCGCTCATCCGCCTCCAACTCCTTAGGGTCAGTCGCTTCTCCAAGCAACGAGTTGGTGGTAGGTCTCTTTCTACAGCTGGGGGCCTCCCTCTGGAACAGCCTCCCTGTGTCTCTGAAACTTGAGGAGAGCCATCTCCGGTTCCGGAAGCACCTCAAGACATTCTACTTTCTCTCCTCCTCTCCGCTGCTAAACTCCAGGCTGAATCTGAAATTGCCCTGGTCACCTAGCTACCTTCTGTTCTCAGGCCCAGGTCCCCTCCCCAACACCTGCACTGCCCCCCTGATACCCTGATACACTCGGTGGCTGTTTCTGTATCCCTACAGCCCCCCACCAGTATCTGACACCTGATGTCTGCACTTACTCATGCACTTTCCACCACTTGGCTGCACTTCTTTTTTATTGCATTCATTGTTTTTTATTTATTTATTTGATTGCTATTCTATGTACTGCACTGCCGCCTCTCCTTTCACCTTCGCACTTTCCCCCTCCCCCCTCCCTTGCACATGCGCGATCTCAATGTCACCTGGCCTAGTAGGATCGCTGTCTCTGTCTTCCCTCTGTTTCCCCTCCCTTGCCTCATCGGGCCTTGAAACACTTGTGTACATGCGCGTTGTACATGCCATATCATATCAGACATGCCTTTAATATTATGCTATGTATTATGGGGGTGTTATATGTCATGCTATGCTATGTTATGTGAATACCAGTGCTGAGGAATGTCAAGAAAGTGTCATATTGGGCCCCCGACAGTATCCAGACCAAAGCCTGCAGCAGAAAGGAAAAGCACATAAGGGGAGAGGAAGAACGCAGGGAGGGAGGGGGGAGCAGAGCTAGGCAAGCATGAAAGACGTATACAGTCAAGAGAGCGGATGCAGGGCAGACATGCCGAGTCTGGCCTCTTGCATGTGTGTAGCATTAGTGGAGGGCAATCAGAGCATGCAGCTACGCATGGACTGTGGCACGGTGTTTCTGCTGCCTTGCATGGAGACCGGAGGCCTTTCACCCAGCAGATTCCCAAAGCTCAACACTGGGTCCTTTCCGCCGGCGGGAAGCTAGGGGATTTTACAAGTTCCAAGCAGGGCCACTGTGTGCTGTTTTTATATTTAGCTAAGCAGTTCCGTACCGTTGCCCACGCAAGGGTTTCATGGAAGGGAAGGGGCGCACTAGGGCTGTTTCCAGGCTGCAGGTGCTTGGCCAGCTTTCTGTCCAATGAAACACTGATTTTACTTACAGCACAGATAGTCGTCTCCAGGAATTCGAGTCAATATTTGAACATATATTGCATGGCTTTTTGACCCCTAGAAGGCATTGCTGGACTGCGGCATGCTTTGAAGGCATAGGGAATTATCTGGCTACACCTTCGTTTCTAACAAAGTTCCTAAAACTGTTGTGCACATTTTATTTCCAATTCTTATGGTCAACCTAGTCAATCGAAATCATGTCCTGGAACATCAGAAAAAAAGCATTTTTTTATGTGCACAAAATACATTTGTGCAATTACATTTGTATTAGTACTAATGCAAATTACATTTACCCCAGTGCAAATGCAATTATGATATGATGCGTCATTTTAACGCGCCCTCCATTCAAGTGTTTCTAGGCGTGACAAGACAAGGTAGGGAAGACAGAAGGAGGACACAACAAAGGATCTTACTAGGCCTTGTGTCATTCAGATCGTGGCAGTGGAGGGGGGGGAGGGAGAGGAGAAGTGCCAGGGGGGGAGAAGGGGGAAAGTGCAATCAGGGTGGCATTCCTCGAGTAAGTGCAGCCAGGGCAGCGCGGCTCTGGGAAGTGAAAGGAGGCGGGACTGTAGGGTTACAGATACAGACCGAAGTGCGCAGTGGGCCCGGAGGCAATGCAGGGCCTACTGGTCGTGGAGGAGCCTGGTGCCCATGGAGATTCTGAGGGTAGCCCGGCAATCAGTCAGCACATCAGACAGGTAGGTTAGCAGGTGAGAGAGAGAGCAAGAGAAAGCAAAAGCAAAAAGGAAGGTGTTAGGGAAAATTCTCTGTTTAGGCTGAATTTCCTAACCTAGTGAGTCCCCCAGCAGCTTTGCTGGATTTCGGGAGTTTGTTTTTTTCCATCCTGCCAAGAGTGAGACTCTTTTTCTCCCACTCTTGGACATGTATGTGTGTAATTCCTTTGAATGTCAATGGCCCTCATTACGACCCTGGCGGAATCCGCGGTGCTAAATGCACCGCGGAGCATGGCGGAAAGCCGCCGATAGCGCCATGGGGGTTGGCGGATTTACCACCCCATGCCGACCTTGGCGGAGCGGTAAATCCCCAATCCCCATTTTACCCTTCCCCATTCCCATTCTTGCCCCATAGGGTATAATGGGAGTGGGGAAGGAGTTAATTACGCCGCCGTAAAGTACGGCGGCGTAATTAACAACGAGGTCCCTTAGCGCCATGGTTTTCTCCGCCCGGTAAAACCAGGCGGAGAAAACCTCCATGGCGCTAAGGGAACTCGTAGTACGGCGGACGGGTCCGCCGCGATTAGCGCTGGCGGAAACCCACTCCGCCAGGGTCCTAATGAGGGCCAATGTGTTCTATGGGCTATGGGGTCTTTTACTCCATAGGGTCTCATATGTTTTTCTAGGTGTGTTACACCGCACCCTATGTGCCGTAGCACTGGGGCGTCCTAGCGGACCTCCACCATAGACTCCATACCCGGGGACTGACTACTGTCTCCCCGGGCATGTAAAGTCACCATTGGCTTTACTAGACCTAAATTTACTAACAGAACTAGTACAAACCATCTTATTGTGGACGTACTAGTAGGGGTAATTCGATTACTCCTGGATCTGTTACTCGAGGGGGCACTGTCCCGTCCCCCCTCGTCGAGTTTTGGCTGGTGGCAGTGGAAACTACTTGTTATGTTCGACCCCGAACCTAACCCTATGGGATTCGTCCCATTGTTGGAGATTGATACTTTTTCTCGTTAATCTCTAACGTACCACCGGTCTACTTATCGTAAATAAGTTTATCGGATGGTATTTTCTGCCAGAACTCGGTTTGTTCCACTTTTGGTGGGCTCTGTACAGAGACCCTCCAAAATGGTGCCATTCTGTCTGGGTTACCACAGGGGTGTGGGAGGGGGTTTAGGAACCTTGGACCGAGTTGCCTTGCCAACTCCGGTCGCACTCTGGAGTGATTGGCCCAAGTGGTGAGCCTTACCGCTCACCACTTAGCATGTGTTGATTGACAGCTAGACTGAATGAATGGGGGTTTTCTGCATAAAAGCTGAGCCGACGTGCACGACGACACCTCCGGTGGAGCCCTGCGAAACCAACTCACCACTTCCCGACGACAGAGGAAATCTCCCTTCCGGAGAGTCTCTTCCCCTGACTGGTGGGAACAACCAGTCCCCTTTGCTTTTTATTCGCCTCAGGACGCAGTGGTCGAATTGCCCGTGCAACGCACCCCGGCAACCGGAGAGCCACTACCCCTGTACCGCGACCAAAAGGAGGTGCCTTGTGACGGAGCACTCCGCGGCTGGTCTCTACCCTGGTGGTGCACCGGACTTCACTTTTCTTCGACGACGAGAACCTCTCTACTCTTGGCAAAGACCCGACGTGCATCCACCACCAGGAACAACTGCCCCCACTGGAGCTGCCCTCCAAAACAAGGTACCGTGTCCGCCTGGCTTCCCTTTCGATCGGTTCGAGTGAGGTGTCTTAATCCTCTCCGTTCCGTTGGGTCGCCTCCAAGCTTTTCTCATTTATTGTTCTGAACTGGTTCAATCTGCCGATAATAATTTGCTACAAAGACTTGAATGCATCTCCACTAGAGACTTTCTGGGACATATCGCCTTGCCTCTCTCCGAGTGGGCCTGGCCTCTGAACTTTACGATCTATTGTGGTTCTTGCCTTCTTACCGTACATCTTGCCCGTGAAGTATTGAACTGTGTTGATTTCATAACCTGCCTATCTTTTTCTCTCCCATCCTAACCAATATTAGAGTGTCATCTAGGTTGAGGTATACACCTCTGTCTGTAAATAAGTGGTGCCGGTAGAACCTAGACTTGTCGAAATATTGCTAAGGGGGATTGATCGTTTTCGTAGAGTAATTGTGTTTGATTTGTTTGCCGTGAAAGTGCCATAGTGTTTTTCATAGATGTTTCGCTATAAATAAATACCTTAATATCTTTACACTAAGCCTCGTTGCGTGTTTGCTTGTCTTGCTGGGAAGAATTGCCCTATTTTGTATACTCCACATACTGCTCAACTCTTCTTGAGGGAAGTCTGACTGCTCAGCCACAGCTACCAAGTGAATCTGTGTGGTACAGACTGCTACCAAGTGGGTTCACCGCCAAACACCTGTAGTCCTAAATCTTTTGCAGTGGTCCCAGAGGGAACTGAACAGGTTTCCGCCTAACAGAAGGTCTTGAGCTGCTTCCAGGTCCTCATGTGGTCCGGCTCAAGTTTGAGAGGGGGAGGGAGGCCGTTCCAGCGGGAGGCACCTGCAGAGGAGAGAGATCTAACACCCACTCTCTGCCTGGAGAAGCGTCTGACCCTCAGAGAGTTAGAGGTGGCTGGGCAAAGGGATCCAGAAGGAAGGTGCTTAGGAAGAGAGAGTTGGATGTAGTGCGGGCCCCGGACCCAGGAAGCCTTGTGGACAATGCTGAGGGTCTTGAACTTGATCCTTGCAGCCACTGGGAGTCAGTGTAGAGATTTCAGGGCTGGAAAGATATGATCCCTGGCCTTGATGCCAAGGACAAGTCTCACAGCCCTGTTCTGGATTAGTTGCAGAGGGCGGAGAGTAAAGCAAGGCAGATTGAGAAAGAGGCTGTCGCAGTAGTGAAGCCTAGATAGAACCACGGCTCTGGAGATAGTGAGCCTCTGCGGGAAAGTGAGAAAAGGAAGAATACCTCTGAGGAGGTGCAGCTGGTTGTGGGACTTCTTAGCGAGGTCCATGATCTGAGAAGAGAAGGAGAGAGTGGAGTCAAAGATTACACTAAGGATTTCTGCTTCACGATAAGGCGCAGGAAGAGGGCCCAAAGAGAGCAGCCAGAGTGAGAGATGGAAAACGGGAGCAGGGGTCCCAATGAGAAGGATCCCTGTTTTACTGGCATTAAGGTAAAGATCGGTGGAGGCGCGTCACTCCTGAATCGCAGATAGACAGCCAGGAATGAGCAAAAGGGGAGGCTGAGGGGAGCTGAGTGTTACCCGCATAACACTAAAAGTTAGAGGAGAAGGTAGAGATGAGGTGAGTCAAAGGCGCCAAGTACACCTTGAAAAGCCAGGGTGAGAGGTTAGAGCGCTGGGGAAAACCACTTGTAGAGAGAGACATGGTGGAGAAGAAGGACCCAAGTTGGACCTGGGAGGGTCGGTCCAGGAGGAAGGAGACCAACCAGGTTAGAGCCTGATCTGTGATGCACAGGTACTCACAAAGACGATTGATCAGTATGGCATGATAGACCATGGCAAAAGCAGAGGAAAGAACAAGGTTGTTGAGGACAGATGGAAGGCTAGCGTCGAGATTAGTGAGCAGAACTTCACAGGTGCCAGGAGAGCAGTTTCCGTGCTTCTAGCTGATCTGAAGCCAGACTGATGGTCATGGAGACAACCAACAGATTCAGTGTGAAGAGTAAACTGGGACATGGCCAGCTTTTCCAGTTGTTTGACCAGGAAAGAAGTGATAGGTATAAGGCGGTAGTGTGCCAGACAGGAAGGATCGGCAGAATGTCTTTTCAGGAGCGGGTGCACAAGGGAGTGCTTTAGGGGGAGGGCAAAGATCCAGTGGCAAAAGAGTGATTGCAGAAATCAGCCAAGGCTGGAGCAAGGGTGGCGATGTGGTCCTTGATGGTTCTGGAGGGGCAAGGGAGCACCTGCTTGAATGATACTTTCATAGATCGGACTTGTCTAGAAACATCGTCAGGTGTGATCAGAGAGAAAAAGAAGAAAGGAGGAGGAGAGAGAGGGAGAGGCAGCCAGAGGGGGCTCGAGAGAGGTAGAGGGAGATGAAGAGGAGAGAGAGGACAGGGTGTCCTGGGTTTTAGTGGCAAAGTGAGAAGCCAGAGCCATGCAGAGGGCCTGAGAGGGAACAGGATAAGTGTAGAATGCAGTAGGATTGTCCAGCTCCTTGCTGATTTTGAAGCATCCGGCTGTGTAGTTAGAGGCTGTAATGACTTGGGCTTTGATATGGGCTCTGTTATTGGACAGGACAACGAAGTGAACTTCAGCAATTGTGCATGTGAAAACACTGTCAACTCAAAGAAGGCTGCATGGTCACCCTGGATGGCTCTGGAAACCTGTTTAAAGAAAGAGGTTTTCACTAATACTTTGATTGAATGAACAGAGGTTCACTTCTCTGTGCTGCTTGGAAAATTCTTATTCTGGAAGTTTGTATTGGTACACATGAACGTGGACTTCCAAGGGTTTTAATGTAATCCCGCCTGGGGTTTGAAAGAGTTTGTGAAGGATGTACCTGCCTAGCTACTGCCCAATTCCCTATATAGACAGCTTCTGTGAAAGTGCTCAGGTCTGAGAGTCAGCTTTGTAGTAAATTAATTTGTGTTTTCACAGGTCCTAATGCAATAGCACCAGATTGCAGTGATACATTTTGAAAATGTACATGTCTGCACTGATGAGTTTGTTACAAACATAAAAAAGATGTTCCCATTGGTTATATTCCACTCTAATACTACATTTTTACATATAAATAAAATATAAATTACTTTATTGTGCAGCTCTTTATAGAAACAACCTCCCAAAAATAATGAATTTTCGGAAATTGCTTATTTCTCATTCATGAAGAAAACAATCATAAGCATAATTCTAGAAGAAAAACAATGTTTTTATAAAAATATACAAATATGTATTCATTCCTTATTAGTATAAAAAGAAATTAATCCTAATTGATATTTCACAAATGGTCACATAAATCTATACATGTTCTACCATTTACAACAGAAACCTTCGATTAAAAAAACAGACAGATATAACTTATATTTGTCGGTGCTCATTTGAAAGTGACAAAAGCATCCATATTACAGGTACATGAAGGCTAAATTCAGAGAAAACTTCAAAAGAGAAAGAAACCACAAAACAGAACACAAAGCAGTACTGCAGTCTTGCAATTAAAAAAGGAACATTTTACTATACAGCCAAAGTAAATTATTTACATCCTAGTAAAACAACAACATAGACCTGGGGTCGATGCCGCAGCCATCAAATGATATGGTGACATTTCAACAATCTTCCATACACCGCCTTCATCAGGACCTACATGGGGATGCTGGGAGTTCCTTATACCATTATGAATAGGTTCAGTCCTTGATCACCCCTATCACCAATTAATTAGTAGTCCCTTTCATCAGGAGACACTCAACAAAGGTTGTTATCTCCTATTCTTCTTTTTCAGGAAAAAAAGATTCATCAATAGCTCATCATCAGCCTCTAATATCTGTCAATAAAGATTACTAGCAGTTCAATAGGTGATATAATCATAGAGACAAGTTAAGGTCATCTACACTCTTATGGTCAAAGGTGATCACCCACCTTGTTTTCATGTTAAAGTTACAGAAACCCATTCGCAGGTGGAGAGTAGTGGACCCATATGATATCAGAATTCTGCATACATTTTGAAGAACAGGAAGACCAAGAAGCAACACCTAAGTAAGATTTGATCCTTTAAATAGGCCCCGAATGCATGTCATCCGTCTCAGGGGTAATCAAGGACCAACCGCCCAGCACTCACTTAGAGACAGTACTTTACTAGTATGTGCTCACAAGGCATGCTGGGAGCCTCCAGCCACATCCAGGTACTAATTCACAGGAGACTCCCAATCACAGATTCTAAAAAAAAACTAAACAAATCAAAAGGAACACGTAGTGTCTCACTCCTTAAATTCAAAAGTGGTTTGTATACAGTGTTGTATAGGGGTGCCAGGCCCCTCCCACCCAACACAGTACAGATATCATGATAGGCAGATCAATGGTACCATTATTGCAGAAATCAGAATTATAGTGCCTTTATTTTTAGGTAAAAAAGTGCATGTGGCACAGCACATTTTTGGATTAGAATGACCCAGGAAGTGAAGAGTGCTTCAAGTATTACACACATATCATGAATATGTAAAAATATATTATGAAAAAAGATACAAAGTAAGAAATTAAATATTGACTCACCGTTGGGTAGCACAGTAGGTAGACTAGGATATATTTGAAAATTGATGCTCAAACACAAAATGGTGTCTTAAGGGCAGGTGTGGAAGTCCTGAATCATGCTGATAAAGGAATGATTTTTTTTTAGAGTTCACAGATGCCAGAAAGCTTGGTGGGATGGAACATGACCCTCCTGTACAGTGCTCTGCCAAGATTATCCATTCTTAACAATATCCAGACCCTCCCATGCACTTACTTAATGTTACTTCTATGTAGGATCTATGCGGCCATCCAAAAGGACCGACATAATTTGTGAGGAGTGCTGGGGGCTGGCCTTATAACTACACATCTGGCCAAACTCTGGTGGTAGCATGTAGCATGCATTGCGTGATGATGTTTATGATGATGATCTCCCCTGAAAGTCAACATTCAAGTAGATGTTTACTGGTGTTATTGATATTGATATTGATATTTTATTTCTATATTGCTTGTACACAAGTGTTTCAGAGTGCAACAAGGCAAGGGAGGGGAACATGGAAGAACAAAACAACAAGCTTACTAGGCCCAGTGACATTGAGGACGTGAAAGTGAATGAGAGAGGGAGAGGGGAAAAGTGAATGGAAGGGGGAGAAGTGGAAAGTGTGGAGCAAAGGAGAGACAGATAAATATTAATAAATACATACATACATAATAAAGGCAACACACAGTGGTAGTGCAGCCAGCAAGTGGCAAGTTCTGGGTTTAAGGCAGTAGACAGGGTATGTCTGATAAGTGCAGGTAGAAAAGGGGGGCTGTAACGGCACAGATACAGACCGCAGTGCAGGGGGTGGCCTGGAGGCAGTGCAGGAGGGTGGCAGTGTGAGCAGGTACCTGGGCCCAGAAGACAGAGGGTGGCCAGGTGCACAGTGCCAAGAGAGAGAGCTCAGCAGGGGGGGTGAAGTCAGTAGCAAAGAGGAAGGTCTTGAGGTGCTTCCGGAACTGGAGATGTTTCTCTTCGAGTTTCAGAGTGGCAGGGAGGCTGTTACAGAGGAAGGCCCCAGCCGAAGACAGAGATCTACCCCCAGCTTGTTTCTTTGAAAAACGACTGACCCTGAGGGAGTTAGAGGTAGAGGAGTGAAGAGCTCGAGAGGGAGGTATTTGTGGGGGGATAGCTGAAGGTATTTTGGACAGAGGCCCCAGAAAGTCATTGAACAATGCAGAAGGTTTTGGATTTTATCCTTGTATCCACTGGGAGCCAATGGAGAGATTTCACAAGTGGAGAGATACAGTCCCAGGCCTTGAGGTCAAGGACACGTCTTGCAGTCCAGTTCTGGATTAGTTGCAGAGGGTGGAGAGTAGAGGCAGGTAGATTTAGAAAGAGGCTGTTACGATAGTCCAACCTAGAGAGAACCAGAGCTTGGGAGACAGTGAGCTTCTGGGGGAAGGAGAGGAAAGGCAGATTACCTCTGAGGAGGTGTAGTAAGAAGTTTGACTTTTTATGGACATCAAAGATGTGGGTGCAGAGGGGAAAGTGTGGATTGAAAGATGACCCAAGGTTCTTAGCCTCGCAGGTGGGGGTAGGAGGAGGGCCAAGGGAGGCCGGCCATAGAGTGAGGGGGAAAGGAAGGTGAAGGTGTGCCGATGAGAAGGATCTCTGTCGTGCTGGCATTCAGACAAAGTTAGTTGGCGTCACACCAACCTTGAATGGCAGTTAGGCAATCAGAGATGAGAGAAGGAGAGGAGGTAGCAGAAGGCAGCCTGAAAATGAGTTGAGTGTCATCAGCATAGCACTGGAAATTGGAGCAGAAATGGCAATGCAGTGGGCAAGAGATGACAGGTATTGGTTGAAAAGCCAGGGCGAGAGATTAGACCCCTGTGGAACACCACAGGTAGAGAGGGAGCTAGCGGAAAGGAAGGACCCAAGTTGGACCTGGCAGGATTGATCAGAGAGAAAAGAGCTCAGTCAGGCCAGAGCCTGATCAGTGATATCCAGGTTATCACGGAGACAGTGGAGCAGGATGTTATGGTTGACTGTGTCGAAGGCAGAAGAGAGATCAAGTACGATGAGGACAGAGGGAATGCTAGAGTCAAGGTAGAGAGCAAGATCTTCATGGATGTTCAGGAGAGCAGTTTCCGTACTTATGGCAGCTCTGAAGCCATACTGGTGGCCGTATGGACAGCCCACAGAATCAGAATGAAGGTTAAGCTGAGAGATGGCCAGCTTTTCCAGGAGTTTTTCCAGAAAGGGAGTCATGGAAATTGGGAGATAGAATAGACATCAAAACAAACTGTCATGCGTACGCTGTGTGCGTAGCATGGTGATGTTTATAACAACAACCTTAAGACAGAGGGTGCGTGTACTAGGTATCTATAGGTAGCACTCACATTCACAATTTGTGCATACATTTACGAGTTCAGATAATGCTCACTTAAAAGATTTCAGGGCATTTAAAGCTTTTAACCACAGCCAATATAGGGGTTCCTAATGTTGTCTTTGTTCATAAACCCTAAAAATAAGTCTGGCACATTTGCATATTTGCGATGAATGCTCCATATTTTTTTCAGGAACCACATATGTCCAAAACACAATCATCACAATTGGTACGACAAAAAAAAGGTACACAGCAGTTCATGTAGATCAGACAAAGCAAATTGTTCTGTTATTTTGCAAAAGGCAAATCACAGGTTCATGATGTACGGTTTTTTCAACTTGCAATATTAACAGTGCCCAATCTAAATCCTCATTAAGACCATGTTTTGGCTATCAAGCCTATAAATCCATACATGCTCTTCATACAGCAGATTATTTGTTATGTATGATGTGTAAGTAATGAGTTTTACAATCCACCATAACAAATAGTCAACCAGATGTCCTTCATCCACAACGTGTCTTACTCGTGGTGCAGTCTGGTTTTTGCAGCGGATTCTAGACCTGTGTTCATCTATACAGATATTCACTGATCTACCAGTTTGGCCAATATACCATAGAACACAAGGGCATTAAATGCAATATATAACTCTAGCTGATTTGCAATTGGAAAACTGCTCTAAATACCATGTTTGGTTGCCTATTTGAAAACATTCAAGTTTCTTCCTCTACTTACAGGCAGTATAAGAACCTGATGGTTAATGGTTAAGCACTCGCAAAGAAGGGACATGTGAATGTTCCAATTGGTCCTTTAAATTCAGATTGCGTTTAAGTCCAAACAACACTACCTGCTCTCCTTCTAGAAGCAATTGTATTAAGGGCCAACGTTGTTTCATTATTTGTTTAATCAATGTTATGTGTGAACTATGTGTGATTACAAATACCAATTTCTCATTGGCCGTCTTTTGTGGTGTTATAGACAGCAATGTCTACCTTGGAGTGTAATGTGCCCTTTTATTAGGGCATAGCTCCCAGCTAATGTTCCACCCATGTGGGGATTTTGTAGCAAAGGGGAGAGCACAAGTGGACACGGCCAGCATGGCCATCCCATAGCTGGGGCAATGGCATCAGACTGACCTCCCAGCACAGTAGAGAAGGCTGTTAGGGCAGTATGAAGATTTGTGGGGCAGGATAGCAAAATGGGGTTTCCCCCTGATATAGGCATTTCCAGAGTGTGGGGGGGGGTGTTGGTGGAGGGTAAAGAGTCTACAACCTTTGATATGGCAGTACCAGATGGTTTCCCCAGTTACAGCAACTCGCCCAGCCCCAGTGTGGAGTTTACCTGTCACATTGTGGTACCAGGCAGGACACTCCAGAAAGGGATTCACTGAACATGGGAAGTCAGACAGAATTTGTCAGTTGAGGCAGTTGGTACCCCACATTCTAAAGACACACACACACACGCACGCACATCTGTTGGACTTCAACTTCTTTCCATCCTTCTGTTTTATTTTAATTATGCCTACCAAATTTGGATTTTGTTACCAAAGTCCATTTTCCATTTTAAAGAGAGTTTCTCTCATTATATATTTTGTATTTTGTCTACATGTATATTTACTTCCACCCCTTTATAATGACAGTTTTATTTTACAAGCATGTTATAAGCATGTTCTAATACATTGCGTTATATCATGTCATATTATTTCATGTGTTATGTACGCTTTATAATCTCATTTTACACACATGTGTAATATGGGTTGCAACCTCTAATTTCAAGTAAAGAGCCATCACCCAATGTAGATCTGCAAAAGCAATCAGACTCTCCAACCATTATAAACCTAAGATTACCCTGCTGCCATGAATTAACACATTGGTGTAACTGCAGCCCAGGATAAGGGGAGTCAAGGCTGGATTATGCAGATTAACTCCCAGAAGAGCCCAGTCATAGCCAAGTGGAATTCAACCTCCAAGACTACCTTTATCATCCCAATAACACTCGTAGCAGGCCTGAGAACCTCCAAGCAGACTGGCCCATGGCCTTGCTCCCAGTAGAGTGAGAGACCAAAAGCCATCCCCATTTAGAGGTGCCAGTGGTTCCTCACAGATTTCCTTTCTATAGCACCTGACTGTCTTGGACAAGATAGTGAGTGAAGGGGTTGTCCTCTCCAAGGGAGCAAGTGGAGGAGTATGTGCTCACCTGCTCCTTTGGGCATTGCTTGACTATACCTTGACAGTGCAGGAAGGTATCAATGCCTGTGCTTAAGGTAGAGACA
Organism: Ambystoma mexicanum; assembly: GCF_040938575.1. Lineage (NCBI taxonomy): Eukaryota > Metazoa > Chordata > Amphibia > Caudata > Ambystomatidae > Ambystoma > Ambystoma mexicanum. The sequence continues at coordinate 102,037,058 of NC_090931.1, forward strand.
AACTCTACACTCAGTCATTATGTGGAACAGATGCCTTCCTAGAATGTTATCCGTAATTTGAATGCTTGCTTTAACCCAGGTAGCCTGTCATGCATTATTGTATACCCTTCTAATTTACCAGATATTGTGCTGGAGGCAGCCTACATATTCAATAACATAGCATAACATATTGCATTCTAGTGTCTTTTGTACGAATTCACCACACACAGGAGCAACACTTGTTCTCCTTCTCCACCTGCAACCAGTCAGCTATGCCTAGAGGTGGGGAGCTCCTTTTTGTCAAACCCTCCTTTTTTGTACCCCAGCAAGTATCCTGCAGACAGACACTTTCTAGCTCTGATGCATCCAGCGCAAGTCCTGCTTTACCAGATCTCCCTCCGTCATTAGAGGAGAGGATCCCGTATGATTAACTAGTTAGTGGCGCCTATAACTGCCAGAGTTAGTAGCATTTACAAATTCGCAACACAATGTAATACTAAGGAATAAAGATCGAACCAGTGCATAGCCAAATAGAACATTGTAATAAGAGTATTAGAAAATAGACATTGATGTATTTGACATAATAAGTAGGATTTACAGGGGAGACAAACTAGACAAACACATGAAAAAACCCAGGATACGAGAGAAGGGATAGTTTAACCAAAAGATATATGAACGTTACATTAAATATGCTGTAAAGATATTCCATTTGTTATCAAATGTTGGTACATTCCTGCAGGACAGTGCGTACATTTTCTCTATTGTATGAAAAGAGCAGATAGAGTTCCAACAAAGATTATAAGACAGTTTTTGATCAGTTTTCCAGCTTGACCAAGTAAGAGAAAACGCAGTACATTTCTGGAGATTGTATGGACATCATGTAAGGGTTAATTAAAACACCAACCATAAGATTTCCCTGAGTCAAAGGTTCTTGAAATGAGGACATGTGTTGCACACATTCCCAAATGTTTTCCCAATAAGAGTAGACATATTTACATTTACATATAGAATGAATAAAAACAGCAAGTGAGGATTTTTTTGAGCAACACAAATTAGAAATAGAGTTAGTCATTTCTGCTAATCTAGTTGTTGTTAGATAAACTCTCTGTAGAATAAAGTAGTGGCACTGAGTGAGATCAGCACCAACTGATGTGGTAAAAAGCCGGTTCCTAATTTTAACCCAAATGTCAGGTGACGGTTGTAAATTCCAATCAAATTCCCATTGATTGCAAACTTTTTTTTCTTGGAGTTGACTACGAACAATTTCCCAACATGTTGTAAGTTGTTTCTATGTTTAGGCTCCCAGACTTTTTTCCGACTCTCCTTGGCCTTGTTTCTTTTTCACCCTGGAAGACCATGGTCTGGATGGCACCCTGGCCAGGGTCACAATGTGCCTGTATATGGGAAAAGGGCACTGTGCTTTAAGAGCTCTGTGGTAGGGATGTCAACAGTATAAGGAGTAACCTAGCATTCGATAACTAGCACTGAAATGCATGTGTGCCAAGGAAATCTTTTATAAATTCAGTGCCATGTGTATAATGAAATATGTTGCTTTCATAGAGTGTATGTCTGTCCTCCCTGCCCCCTTTTTGTAAATGTCAGTACCTGCCCCCGGGCAGTAGGCAGAGCAGCAACCGGGTGGGCTCTACCACCAGTTACGTAAGAGGGGGGGGGGGGGTGAACAAGCCTCCCACTGTACAGCCGGCAGAAGCTGAGTGGGCAAGGGCTCCGTATGAGCACCCGTCCCATTTTAATCAGGACCCGCCTGCTTGCCTCCTGATTCAAATGCCAAATTAATATTGCAAGGCAGGTGGTGCACGGAGGGCATGCTGCCTCTTTCGTCACACTGGTGTGGATTCTGCAGCAGGGAAGGGGCCACAAAGAGACAATCCGTGCTGGGTAGCACCACATAGTCCCCTCACCCCAAAGATGGAAATAGGCTAGGGAATCAGTCGTTCATTTGGACAGGGAGGCAGAATTGCTATGCATGTTATATTTTGGCACGTGACGTGACCGAAGTGCATTTTATTGTTTTAGAGGTAATGCAGTCAGTTTTTGGGAAGTTAATGTAGTTTCATTGTGTGGGACAGAGCATGCATATTCTTATATTGTGGGTCATTTGTGCATTTGATGTTTCTGGGGGTAGAGTGCACAGTTTATTGTTTTCCTCTAGCGCACACACGTTATTGTGTTGGAGGAGTTAATTATCTTTATTGTTGTGTGGGAAGTGCGTGAACTTTGTTTTGAATGTACTGTCCTGCTTTTTGGATGTACAGGCACTTTATTTTTGTGGTGTAGAGCAGGCACTTTATTCTTTTGTTAGCCGTAAAAGCACTTCATTTTGTGAGCACAGTCTTCCCTTTGTTCCTTTGGGTAATCACACGCACTTTAAGTTTATTAAGATGCATGCTCTTCCTTCTTTTGGGGTATCAAATGCACCTTATTGCTTTGGGTGCATTACATGTATTGTATTATTTTCACAAGTGTACAGGTTACATTCAATTGTTTTTTTTTTATGATGCATTGTTGCACCCATATCATGGGGTTTAAAGATGCCAGTCAATGTGTCACCAGATCAAGAAAGGGACGGCGGCGTGAGACGCCACACTGTCATTTGCATGTGCCCAAAATATGGGCAAGCGCAGACATTACTATTAAAGTGACCCCGATACGTTACTTTGATGATTGCTTATGTATAACGCGCTTAATACCCAGAGGTTTCTATGCGCGGACCCGAGGATCGAACCTGTGTTGCTCCGTGTCATCTTGTGTCTAAGGTGAGCACGGCGCCCCTGAGCTATCCTCCCGAGACTTTGCTAGATGACCTGTAATTTAGTGCAAGCAATGGGGGACGGTGCTTTGAATCATGTGCTTCGGGAACAAATGACTTTATAAACTTCAATATGTGCATTCAGATTAACGCACAGTGGTGAATTTGAAAGGTTATTTTTCAAGCTTGCCATGGTGGTGTTTCTGAATGTGGATTCTGTACAATTCACTTGGTGTCATATTCTGATTTAGGAGAGAACCCACTCTGCCACGAATCAAATGGAGAAACGCATGTCCATCCACTGAGGCTGAGTGGAAGGAGGCCAAATGAGGCAATATTACCAAAGATGGCGGGCCGACCCTGTCTGTAATGGCTCACTGCCCAAGTGAAGGGCCGGAGCAAAGCCATACAATACAGCCCACGTTCCGAGCATCCTGATTGGCCGGCGCCCCCTTCCAGGGGGAGAATAACTCACAGCAAAGGGTTGCGTTTGTTAGGGTGAGAATCATTGTGCTAGACTTTTGGCTTCCTTCAGACTTGATAGCTCGTCCTCTGTGTATTCAAGATTGGAAGAGTGCACTTATTTTACAGGCAGTTGTAGAAAGGAGTGATGTGTGATTACACTCAGATGATAATGTTTTTGAGATGCATTGAAGGGAAAAAAATAGAGAGGTAGAATGAAGAAAGTAATCAATGATGAAAAGACAGAGGGGAAGAAAGAAAGAAATGTACAGAGAAATATCAAACAAAAGAACAGATGCAAGGAAAGAAAGAAAGAAAGGAAGGAAGAAAGAAAGAAAGAAAGTTGAACAGGGAAGAGAAGTGAATAATAAATGGAGAGAGAAAGGGGAAAAGAAAACGCTAGAAAAGAGAAGACAATGGAAGAAGGTTAAAAATAAAGCGAGACATGTAACAAGAGGGTTCAAATAACAATGCAATACAGCATTTTCCATGTAGTGCATGCGAATTAATCAATGCACGTCAGAGTTTAACACTTTTTCCCTGTAGACACGCTCATTATTCATACATCGAAATGACAGCCATTGCCTCTCATTGTCTGGAGTGTCCTGCAGAGTCTAGTATTTGTAGTAGGCCCTCAAAAGCAGAATGAATGAAGGGCTCATTTTGGGGCTACCTAACATGTATTCATAGGTCTTTTATTTTTCTTCAAGGAGTCGTCAGTAATGTCAATGTTTTTAAAATAAAATATTTCAACACGGTTCCGGATTGTTTGGACTTGGATGCTGTGCTTTGCATATGCATTGCAGCCAGGGGACGTGTGAGGTATTAACTGGCCCGGGTGGCATTCCTGTGGATGTGATGGCATGCTTGGTGCATGATATCAGTAACCAGACATGTGGGGCCACACATCACAAGGGGTTGCTATAGCATGACCATAAGACATTAACTGGCCCGGGTGGCATTCCTGTGGATGTGATGGCATGCTTGGTGCATGATATCAGTAACCAGACATGTGGGGCCACACATCACAAGGGGTTGCTATAGCATGACCATAAGACATTAACTGGCCCGGGTGGCATTCCTGTGGATGTGATGGCATGCTTGGTGCATGATATCAGTAACCAGACATGTGGGGCCACACATCACAAGGGGTTGCTATAGCATGACCATAAGACATTAACTGGCCCGGGCGGCATTCCTGTGGATGTGATGGCATGCTTGGTGCATGATATCAGTAACCAGACATGTGGGGCCACACATCACAAGGGGTTGCTATAGCATGACCATAAGACATTAACTGGCCCGGGTGGCATTCCTGTGGATGTGATGGCATGCTTGGTGCATGATATCAGTAACCAGACATGTGGGGCCACACATCACAAGGGGTTGCTATAGCATGACCATAAGACATGAACTGGCCCGGGTGGCATTCCTGTGGATGTGATGGCATGCTTGGTGCATGATATCAGTAACCAGACATGTGGGGCCACACATCACAAGGGGTTGCTATAGCATGACCATAAGACATTAACTGGCCCGGGTGGCATTCCTGTGGATGTGATGGCATGCTTGGTGCATGATATCAGTAACCAGACATGTGGGTCCACACATCACAAGGGGTTGCTATAGCATGACCATAAGACATTAACTGGCCCGGGTGGCATTCCTGTGGATGTGATGTCATTCTTGGCGCATGATATCAGTAACCAGACATGTGGGGCTACACATCACAAGGGGTTGCTATCGCATGACCATAAGACATTAACTGGCCCGGGTGGCATTCCTGGTGCATTGCTGGCAGTGCTTGGCATACGGTGACAGCAAAGGGACATGCCAGGCATTCTCTATATCTTGATTGCTTTCCTAGGGCTCGTAAGGCAGCACTTGGCATGTTATTGCAGCCACTGGGCATAGATGGCATGGCTGCAGTATGTGCCGCTGCATGTGGCATATGATTGCAATGCCCAAGTTGTTCAGCTGTAATGTACATCGTATGACTATACACAACATGTCAGGCTATAACATGCATACAATAGCAGGCAGCTATAATTATCTTATTTTGGCAGCTCTTAGAAACATGGAGCTGTGTTTCGCATGTGATGACTGTGCTTGACATGTGATGATATAACTGCCATGCAATGGCAGTAGTTACCCATATGCAGCTGTGCTGGCATACACAGTCTGTGCCCTGGCCTATGTCCACTCTTAGTGTCACCCTGCCATGTCATGTGAATCCATCCAGGCCATTTAATGGTAGCACCATATTTAAAATATGGTTGGCAAATTAAACAGTATTTCTGTTTTTTGTAACTACCTTTTATTGTGTTAATCCTAAACGTATGTTTTACATCTGAAACATAATTTATGGTAATGTCATCTGTGGCACAAGGCGCGTGACATCACAGGATTAAATGTCATTGGTGGGGCAATGGTAATTTCCTGTGTTGTTATCATCTATCCTTGCCATGTTGGTTAATTGACATTCCTGCTGCCTGGGGTGCGAGGGTAGAGGTTGAGGAAGAGGGGGAGCTTGGTGCAACGAAGAGGTGGAGGGGAGGAAGCGAGCACCAGTGCCAGCGTAGGGTTGTGAAGGAGAGGTGCGCCTCAAGTCAGTTAGAGGTGGGAGGACAGGGGAATGGTGGAAGAAGGGGCGCAGTACCAAAATATGATTAGATGGGAAGAGATGAGTGAGAAGGGGGGGGCAGCGCCTAGTTTAGGGGTGGCCAGTAAGCGTCAAGGAATAAGGGACAGTTTATTAGTGGAGTGGAAGGAGTTTCTCTAACTAACATTCAACGGGTTCGAAGGGAGTGGATAACGGGGCACAGTAACAGGCCAGTGGTGAACGTCTGCTGCCTCAACATAACATAGCAACGCACATCTGGATTTTTTGCCTGGCTAACAGGTAATGTTTGAGCCCATCACCTGATAGAATTCACCTCTATACTGTACCTGATGTCCTGCCAGCATAATGCCTGTCTGATCAGGGTTTGATTGATATGATAGGTTATTTATAACGCACTTATTACCGAGAGGTTCCTAAGCGGTGGACTTGGGATCGAACCTGTGTTGCTCCTATCGTCTTACTTCCAAGGCGAGCACGTTGCTATCCTCCCGAGACCAATTGCACGGATAAGCCGTGAAGTGAGGACTGATCACGTGTTGGCCGTGCCTCCAATCACCAATATTCTCAGATTTTTACTCAGTGGCATGGTGGGAGGATTTTGGCCCCATGCATTGCCTCTTGTGCCCGCAAGTGCCATGCTTGTTTGGGCTCCAGGCAGCATTGGTGAAGGGTCTCAAACATTAATCCTGCGGTTAGTTGAAGGTTAACCACACTTCAGTGACTCCTCTCAAAACAAAATGGACGCTGGATGAATTCGTTGAGATATACCTTTCAAGCATTGGATAAGGTTAGCAGCAAACTTCTATCACACTTCCACACCTAACACGCGGACTTAACTTTGCAAGGCATGGGCCGCGGTCTAACGCATTTGCCCGTGAACACTGAGCACGTTGCATCTTAGTCACACATGCTCTTCATGCATGTATTTGGAAGCATGTATTGCATTTGGAAAACAAATCTTGTAAGTGGTAGTGCTTGGGTTTTAGGTAAATGGCTAATTTGTTTGCAAGCAATTTGTTTGATCATATGTACTTGCTTGTTTCAATGAAGCATACAATGACATAGGCAACAGGCGTAGGCAATATTCAATTGAGGTCTTCAATCACTAAGAAGGTATACATTACAGAATCTTAGAAATGAGGCCAGGCCTGAAATCAGTGTTTAAGTTAATTTACTTTTGCCAGGGCGCACATGCAAACACGGTCGTTACTTGTACCACAATGCATCTTTCACACAGACACAAATCCCAGCATCTTGCCTCAGCAAAATCGATGACGCCACCACGCCAGCAGCAACGCGGCGCACGCGAGGCATAACCAGCTTTCGAAGATCAGGCTGAAGCATTTGAATTGCAGATTCTTGTGGTTGGCTGAAGGATGCTGACGCAGGCGATTGATTGACAGGTGCCTCCAGCATGTGCAACTGCTAGAAGTTGAGAGGTGCTCTTCACAGCGTGGTGAACTATATGTGACAAGGTGATCTTCCCCTGAGAAACATCTGGCTGTCATAAACATCAGCATGATTGAAGGGCATGCAATGAGCAGAGGGACAGCTGGAGAAAGACAGGCAGAGGAAGAAGATGACAGGACACAAGAGTGGATAACATCCATCGTGGGGGAAACACGAAGAAACTATCTGGAAGTAGACCAGTTCAGCTTTGAAGTGCTAGGGGTGTAAATATTCGCCCTGAATTACATAGAACATGACTTTAAGCCCCACCCTCTCCTGCACTTATTAAAGGGAGTGTTTCACGGCCACTATTTATGAAAGGAAGTCCCCAACAGCTCAGTCACCAGATGAGCATCAGAACTTTAAATGAAAGTGGGTCGACGGTAATTATAGAAAGCGCTGCTGTCACGTGAGTGAGTGGCTGCTCTTGGAGCCCTGCATGGGATGGCTTACTATTGTTAGCATAGGAGCCTAAACAATAAGAATGTCACGTTTTTATACATTCATGCAGGATTCACCCGCTTCTGATTGTCATGAGTGTAGTCGTTATCAGCACCCTGGGCGGGAGGAGCAGCCAATCAGGTTCCATGAAACGCAGGCTGAAACTGCTAATGTCGCCCAGCGTTCTGTAATGGAGGTCCTAACCTATATATATGTATTGAATCAACAGCTGAATGAAGTGGACACCCACCCCCCCCACTTAAACCTAATCAGAGAAATTCAAAGGGATTTATGTGGTGACAATTATGCAAAAATGGGTTTCGATGATGGTGCAACATACTAGAGTTCAAAGGCATTGGGCCTCATTAGGACCCTGGCGGAGAGGGTATTACGCCAGCGTAGTGCATGGCGTACCTCTCCGCCATACTACGAGTTCCCGTAGCGCCATGGAGGTTTTCTCCGCCTGGTTTTACCAGCCGGAGAAAACCATGGCGCTACGGGACCTCGTTGTTAATTACGCCACCGTATTTTACGGTGGCGTAATTAACTCCTTCCCCACTCCCATTATACCCTATGGGGCAAAAATGGGAATGGGGAAGGGCAGAATGGGGATTGGGGATTTACCGCTCCGCCGAGGTCGGAATGGGGCGGTAAATCCGCCAACCCCCATGGCGCTATCGGCGGCTTTCCGCCATGCTTCGCGGTGCATTTAGCACCGCGAAATCCGCCTGGGTCGTAATGAGGCCCATTGTGTTATAATGTCGAAAATGGCAATACTATGTTGTAGAAAGGTGGCAAAGCACAGAATGGACAATGAGATATTCTGTACACGGACATAAAATCATTCAGGCTAAAATTGCCTTTAATGAAATTGCATGCAACTAAATGTGGCTTGAACAGAGGGAACTAAGGAGTGCTCAAAGTATGCAGTGATGAGATCATTTTAAAAGCTGAGACGTTCAGGGACAATCATGCCTTCAAAAACTTGACGAATGGACAGAAACCAGATTAAAGGGAGCCTGGTCGAAACCCTTAGCTGAAGGAATCCAGCTGCACAATGATAAATTGAGCAGAACACCAGAGGAAAAGACAGATATGCATGCCAGATTGTTTGTCATTTTTGAAGGGTTTAGTCCAATTAAGTTTAATTGCCCAATGAGCTAATGTTTGACAATGTAGCTGTTTAAGACTGAACAGGGAAAGGTGGGGGCACTTTGCTCCCTCCAATTTGCTATAAATTTGTCGGTGTAATGCTGAGAGGGGAGTTCTCTCATGGAGGCAGGGAACTTGGGCACAGTTGTTAGGTCTGCACTGTGTCAAGCTATTGTGAATAAACCCTTATGAACTTAACAGTCTCTGGGATGATCCATTTGAGGGGTCCTTATTGAATTGTGTTGGAGTATGTGAATCCTGCACCCTAACCTCCTCGAGGTGCAGATACTTTGTCTTAAGGTATTCGAGGGCCAGCCCTGATCCCATGGGCCCTTCAGAGGTCATTAGGTCCTCGATTACATTTGGTAGCAGAGGATGGTTTCTGACCATCGATTATTGATTAAAAACGTCACCTAATGTCCGTTGACAAAGTAACTCTAGGTCTTCGACAAAATCACGGGTCCTCGCCAGTTCGGGCTGAGTAGACTGTGAAGCTCCCCATAGACAATGACTGCGGCTGGGGCCTGAAGGGACCTGCCACATCCCAGCAGACCAGACGATAACCTGAAGAAGGCAGTGATCGAGAGGGTCAGGAGAATAGAAGGTGAGTGAAAAGCTGCCATAGCCAATAGAGAGTAGGAACAAAACAGATACGTTAACTGCATTTAAAAATTAATAACAAGAGTAAAATATTAGCGCGAGACATGCATGCAGGTGGTCGGGGTTGTGTCTTACTTTGTACATGTCACGATATGTGTGTGTTTAAATTTGTATGTTGTGGCGGTTCATGAGGCTCGCTTCGTGCGTGTGCAGTTAAAACATTGAAGCCAGTATGAAAATGATATTTTAAGCTGAATAAAAAATTGGCGTCAAGCCAAGTGTTTGAAATTGCAAACATTTCCATCAAAAGAAGTGGGCAAATATTGTAGTTTAGAGCACACAAATTTGTGGTGATTGCAGCCCAAAAAGAGCTAAAACAACCTGACAAAAGTAAAAAATGCTGGTACACTTTTAGTGAACACATTGGGGGTCATTCCGAGTAGGGTGGTAAGGGTTAACGGTCACCGTTAACGAGACCGGTGCCGTTAAACCCTTACCGCCCTATTCCGAGTTCCCTTTGCGGGTTGGTACTTAACGCCTGCTTTTTGCAGGCGTTAAAAAACCAACCCGCAAAGGGACCTAGGAGCTAATTACGGCACCATAGAATGGATAATTCACCATGGCGGAGTCGGAAAGATAACGGCGTCAACCAAGGCGCTAATAGTGCCTTGGTTAACGCCAGGGTCAGAATGAGGCCCATTGTGTTTCAAACCAGCAGCTATGGAGTTAAAGTTGTATTTTACTTATAGCAGGCAAGATAATTGATAGATCATGCTAAGAACCGTATATTTTCGCATTGAAATAGCTGAGGTATGGTGATTTATGGAAGTACTGTTCTCGTGCATTAAGCGCATTGCGCGGAAAAGGAATGCAACATGTGGCAATGTTTAAACTGTGAGGTGCATGGGAGGTACGTCTAAGAACCAGGAACTGCCAGCCTGAAATGTGTACAAATATAAGAATTGATTGAAAAATGCTTAAAGCAAAAACAGAGCTCTGGTTTTGTTAGAATGTCTGCATGAATTTGCAAGTGGGGATTAAACATAGTGGGGTTGTTTTCTTGGTGTTTTTACATCAGAGCAGCAGTTTGAAAAAAAACAAAAAAACAATTGAGAACGAATGTGAAAAGGGGGGTTGACAAGAGAAATAAATCAAGGGCCCTCACTAAGAGCCTACGAGAGAGAGCGCGGTGATCAAGCCAGAAAGTAATGTACAAATTAGCAGCCCTCACAGAAAAGCACGGAGAACGCTCTCCATGTGTGACTTGCCAGACCGTCTAATCACACAGAATCTTAGAAAAGACAGGCAGCCAAATATTTCCGTGATAAACTCAGGGCTCAGATCTGGCTGGGTCATCACATGTTTTCATTTTTTTTTACTCATGGTGGGCATGCTAACAGCCGATGTAATTGTGAGATTATTTCAGTGAACTGGAGAATGTTTGTGTATATGTGTGTTAGATATTGCATTTAATTCTTAAAGACACAGTGCATTGCATGCAGCAGAAAACAGCACAGTAATGCAAGGGATCCTAGATGTGTTGACCAGGATCACAGTACCGTCTGCTGGCATAGCCAAGATACAAGCATTAACACAGTTGCTGCGCAGACTCGAATGTGCATACTTGTTTGCCGCTTGGACAGATATTCTATGCGCATCTTCCAAGGGATTGCTTAGGTTTTAAGAAATGCCCAGCTGAGCAAGCTAATTTTAACCCCTATCTGGTGCAGGAACAGTGCTGCCAAATCGCGCCACGTGTGCTGAAAACCCCAGTAATTGTGCAGGTATATTTGTGAACTTCAGATTTAAAAATGGTTCAGCCAGCCTCACTGGGATGTGCCCTTCTGATCCGTCACATGAACGCATGTCCCTACAATAAGCGCTTAACACACTGAGACAACTTCTGAACCCCCGTGGATGAATATGGATTTCCACTTTTGGCTAGTGCACACAATCAGCAACATTCCCACAGAGGGAAAGAACGCTACAAAGATTGTGTTACCCAGACCATGTGTTCCACAATGAAAATGAAAGGCAGTGCACGTTTTAATTGATTAAGGTAAATGTATTTGTCAAAACCGACAGGAAATGGGTTTTGGAACCTCAGCAGCATGCAGTCAAATTTTCCTGGCATGTGCTATTTTAGCCTAAGGTAAACTGGAATCTTATTTTTAAGACCAGGCAACATCGTGGGGGCCGGGGACAGCTACCCCATGAGCCCTCCAACAAAAACGTCTCTGGAGTCTACTGTCGTGTGGCAAGGAATGAGCGATTCCTAGTAGCACGGAGCATGCAGAAGCCCATAGGCATTGTGGTGCTAGTGAAAAGAAGGGCCTTGCAGATTACAGTAAAGGGCATACACTAGGGGCTGCGTGATGAAGCATCGCCTGTGGTTGTGGGACAAATAGATGTATGTTGTGGTTATTATGAATGCGCTGCATGTTGGGCTCACACTGAGTGGAGTATGTTGTGTAGGGCACAGCATAGTGTTTAATTTAGCAAAAGGTGAAGAGGTACAGACACTGCTGGGGGAAATGATAGAGGTAGGTAACCAAAGCAGGGTTGACAATTTTGCGAGAAATGAGAAGGGATGGTTCTGCGCCAAACCCACTAGAGAAGCATTCCATGATTTAGGGACAAGACGGGGGAGCTTAGCCCTGTGGCATTAGCCCTTTTTGGTGAATGGGGACAGCAGTGGGTAACAAGGTGTCAATGAGCAAGAGCACTGGGGAGCAGCGCAGGATTCAAGAAATGCTTGCTTCTCGCATTGCATGTCGAAAAAGCTTCTCACCCAGGTAGGCCCTGCAGTGACGCATGTGTATGTGTTTATGTATGGTTAAGTGCTGTATGGAAATAGAATGCTGGCGGTAGTGGTGATTTTTAACGTTTATGTTGCAGAGTGAACACGCATAAATGAATTGTTAAATGAGAATTTTTGTCCTTGTATAGGAAGGGGGAATTCAAAGCTGCGTGACCATCCTGCGCACCTAATGGGGAAACCAATGATGACAATGAAACAGGTCTTAGCCCCATTTCAATTCCCTTACATTGTGGGGTGGCAAGCAGCCTAGTGCAGGTAGCAATCTGGCCCTGGCCGAGCATCGTAGAAAATATTGGCTCGGTCATTGCGCCAGCAGTCACAGTGACACATACATACAGGACTGCCAGCAACTTAGGCAAATGGAATATGGCAGTCAGTGTATGAATGTCTCTTTCTATAGCATGCGTGGGTCTGAAGGAGCCAGAGAATGGAGGTCATAGCTTAATTTAGCTGACTCCTCGCGCTGAACCCCTTTCGGGGCTGGCAGAAATTCTGTAAAGGGCAGAGTTTGTGCCTGTTTATATCTGTGAATGCCACCAGCCACATACATGCCACTCAATGGGGTGCTGTTGTAAAAACAAGGAAAAGATATTGGGCCTCATTACGACTCAGGCGGTAAGGGGTTTACGGCGGCGTAAACAGCGCCGACCCTTACCGCCTGAGTACGAGGTCCCTTAGCGCCATGGAGGTTTTAACACCAGGTGTTAAAATCCATGGCGCTAAGGGACCATGGAGTTAATTACGCCACCGTAATTTACGGTGGCGTAATTAACGCCTTCCCCACTCCCATTATGCCCTATGGGGCAAAATGGGAATGGGGAAGGGAAAATGGGAAAATGGGGATTTACCGCCCCGCCAAGGTTGGAATGGGGCGGTAAATCGACCAACCACCATGGCGTAAACATAGTTTACGCCATGGTGGTAAAGTCACGGCCCAGGCGGTAACTTACCGCCTGGGTCGTAATGAGGCCCATTGAGACTTATTACCCCAAAAGGAAATGCACCAAACGCAGGTTACAATGGAACATACAAAGATCTTTATATTACACTGAACAGTTTCAAAGGACAATGTAACCGATAAGCTATCAGGCCCTCAGTACAACACCGCAAACTCCAGCATGGTTCAGTGTGCTCAGTGAGTGGGACCGTACATTAGAATAGTCTTGCTTTATGTACCTTTGAAAACAGGATGTTCAACCCTACTATGAGATAATATTGGTTGATACATTACAGATCTAGGGTTCGCGCCGAGTTCACGTGTCTGTACATTTAGGGTTTGCCTTTAATACATTCCCCAACAAGCCTCAATGGCAATAGTGTATTTTCTCGCAGAGACTTCTCAAACAGTTTTTATACAAGGTAGTCAAACTAGTGTCCACAGTTCAGTATTTGGATACATTGTGTTTGACATATGCTCGCAGATTAGCTTCATTGACATAGGTAATCCTCTACACACAGGTCAGCGAAGGACAAGGTCTCAGTTCGTGACCCCCACATGTGGCTTGCGGGCAAGTTACACATTAGAGTGTACACGGAGGTCAAGACGGCCATGTTACATTCGGAATGACACTGTCCACCATTTTAGACACAGGGTGACTGTACAGAGAGAACCTAAAATGGTGGATAGACCTAAAATGGCAGTTTACATTAACTCTGAGGTCAAGACCTTGCGACACGGATTTCCTTGCAAATGGCTTATAAGCAGCTTGGCATAGACCTATGCACGTATATTCATCAAATAGGAGGCACGACATAATTTCCTGCTCGACACTGTTTGGACACGTGGCCTTTATACCCTTTGGTTGCAGGCACTTTTGGCTCAGATACGGCTGTAAATCTGATATGTGGACCTTTAGTTAAGTTATTGTGTGTGTGTGTGCGTTGATGGCAGAGGCGCAGTGTCCCCAGTTTTGTGAATTGCCTTTGGGGTTGTTGATAGGTGCTTTATTTTAGAAAATGATATTCTTGTGCATTATTTGTTAATGCCCTCACATTAGTCCAGACCAGGTGTCGGTGAGCGGGAAAAACCATTGCAGACATTTCAGTGGATTCCAGGCTGTTTAAGACTCATAATTAGACCAGGATTTGTGATGTCATATGTCTGTGGGTGCGGACAGTAAATGGCACATCTTGGAAGCCATTTCTTCCAAAATGCCTTGCAGAGGGAGAAGCCACCGGCACACTGAGTGGTGTGAGGTGGCCTAGCTCACTCCCTAATTCCCGCCAAGATATGTACACTCGCCAACTTCCAAGTCACCAGCCGCCACTGAGCTGAACTGACCCTAGCAGCAGCATCAATTAAATGAACCAGAGCTGTGTAAAACTTACAATTGTGACTTTGGAAGAGTAGCCTTTCCTCCATGGCTGGCCGGTGAGCAGCTCATCTGGCACAAAGTCATGTGTATCCTTTCAAACGCTGAGAGTTGCATACTGCGGCACTCTGTACTTTTAAAGCCTGTGAGGATTTTGTGAAATGCCTGTAAGGATGGCGGTGTAGTAATACAATTAACACTGATAATGACGGGAAATGAATGAGCAGGTGGTGTAAGTATGACGGGGAAAGGAAAGGGCCGGAGGCCTTAGCAAATGAGATAGTGAAAGGGAAGTAATGACACAGGGACGTCACTCCACCAGAATGATAGAGGTAGCAGAAGCGACATCTCAATGACCCCTGGAATCCGATGATACCACTATAGGAAAAGTTTTAAACATTTTTTATTCTTGGGATAGCAAAGGGGACCGTGCGGCAACAAGGGTTTCCTCTGGGGGCGCAGCCATGACCCCTGGCGACCCTCAAATGACGTCCCTGAATAGGCAATCCAACGATAAGGTGCAACAAACAGAGTGTAGCATGTAACCTGGCCTGGTATGAGCAAGGGTTATTTTAAAGCTACAGTAGTAGTGTTAGAATTGAAAAGAGATAGTGATAAACTTCATGAGATGAGGAGCAAGTGATTTTACATGGGGGTTTAAATCAATGCGCAGGCAGGAGCAGGCACTGCCCTGTAGCTGAATGGTCCATAGTCATTCATGCGTTCTATTATTTTTTATTAGAATACCCCTCAAATTAAAAGATGTTACTGGATCACCTGCAACCTGCTTTTGGGAAATTTGGGGATAACACACATGTAGTGTAGGGTTTTTTTGAGGTGCTCCTAAAGGTTGTTTCTAGGAGCTCCAACGTGATTGGTAGGACAGTCTGCATGGAGTCATACCAGGGGTGGTAGTTTACAATTTTGAGGCCTTGTCAGCCGGAGTGGAGAACATTTTTATTAAATAGGGAAAAACCTTTGGTTTGAAACGAGCGGTTGAGATTCTGGGACCAGAGGAATTAGATGAATGAAGAAAGACTTGAATGACAAAGTGTGAAAGCATGATGACAGTGTTGAGGTTATCGAGGAAAGCATGATTAGTTGGGGCATGCCTTAAGTTAAACACAAGCAATTGTGAAGGCATGAGTGCGGCAGAATGCCAATGAAAGCGGGTGAGTGAGAAGTAAAAGATTTATAGTATTTTTGTAACATAGTGAACATAGCCAGCGGTACGACCTGGCAAAGAAATAATGACATATTTTAAGAAATTCAGGCGCAAGCTGCGAATTATGACAATTCATAAACATGAGATAGAAACAGTTAGCCTCCAGGAAAATGAAGGCAGCCATATAATAGGGGATTATGGTAAATAAATAAAAGAGCGAGCAGGATGAAATAAGAATCATGAAGGACAGTAGTGGTTAACGTAACATACCGGGAGGGCACCCAAGAGAAAAACGGTAAGATACCGGGAGGGCACCCGAGAGAGAAACAGTAAGATACCGGGAGGGCACCCGAGAGAAAAACGGCAACATACCGGGAGGGCATCCGAGAGAAAAACTTTAGGATACCGGGAGGACACCGGAGAGAAAAAGTAAGGATACGGGTAGGACACCCGAGAGAAAAAGTAAGGATACCGGGAGGACACCCGAGAGAAAAAGTAAGGATTACCAGGGGGGCACCTGAGACAAAAACGTAAGGAATACCGGGGTTGGGGGCACCCGAGAGAAAACAGTAAGGATTTGCCTTGTTCATGCGCTTTAAAGAGCGGTCAGAAGAAACGTGAACCCAGAGCCCACATAATTGACGACGATAGGCTACGGTGACGATTAAAGACGGCACAAATGGGGTTCGTTTAAACCACATGTCGGGGTATTCATTAGAAGGGAGATATATGTGCGTCCAGCTGGTGTTTGTCTAGTCTGTCAAGTGTCTGTTATGCATGTCCTGTTGTATGTCAAATGTAAGGAATTTTGTCTCCTTGTTGGTTGAAATCAAGTAAAAAGTTTAATGCGATTCTACAGTTCAGAAGGAATCACACATATTTTGATGATCTCAAGTAAATTGCCAAAGAAAAAAAAATATATAATAATAATTTCGTGGAGGGGCTGGATTGGAGCATGCTGCATTTGATGCTCGCTCATAGTAATGGGAGGTTTGGACTCACATAAGGATATCAACAAAAACAGAGATAAGCCCGGGAAACATGCTCCAATTGGAGGAATGGGTTAAAGGTACCACCCACAAGATGTTATGCTGCCGCTACAAATTGAGCCTTAATCTAAAACCATTTTACCACACATGGCAACTTATTTGCATGCCACATATACAAACAAAGATTTTGAAAAACGCTATGCTACTCTCGAATTGTAAAAATATCAGAGCAAGGAAAGGAGGTAGAGCATCCAGCAGCTTGGTTGAAATACACCGCAGGGGTGAGACACCTGCAGCAACGCCTGAACAAGACAAGGGTAAGAACAAGAATATCGCATCCCTAAGCCAAGGGACAAGGGGAGACACAATGATGCGTTAATGAAGAAGGGGATCAAGCACAGACAAGGAAATCTCTCAACTAGGGAGAGAGGGAAGGAAGAGGAAAGAAAGTGAAGACAGAAATGATGAGACAGCATTTACAAAGGACGAATGGATGGGAGGACAAATCTCATTGAAAACTTGATGGGAAAGGAAGGGATGAAGGGAGGCCTAAGGAGGAGTTAGATGAGGCACAGATACGAAGAAAGAGAAAGAAGTTAAGGGACGGAAGGATAAAAAGGAAAGTTAGGCTAAGGCGACAACAACCTTATCGCAAAGAGCAAGGAAAGCAGCTTGATTGCGAACCAGAGAGCAGCCTATGAACGTGACAGACAGAAACAGCAAAGGTTAGAGGAAAAGCAAAGGTACGTACGTGATGCGGAAAGTCAAAAGGAAAAAGGAATATAGAGATAAGAAGAAAGGGAGAAGATAGGGTCAGAGAAAAGGTGAGGAAGCGCAAAAGGAGTGGTCACAGAAATAAATAAACAAATACAAAAATAAATAAATCAGGAAACACTGAAAATGAGTGGTTACCTTGAGTAAAAAATGAATAAAAGGATAAGGGATACACTCAGAAGCATGTGGAAAACAAAGAGGATTTATGAGGGTTCCTGGCTAACAGAAAAAAGGAGCATTGGGCAATACAAAACATCAGGAGACCATGACGACCAAGCAAAGGAGTATGGCCGATAAAATTGGGTCAATTAAACAAAGGAAAACTCACACAAACAATTTTAAAGTAAATATGGTGAAGTAAGCAAACAACTTGTGAATGCCAGTAACAATGTTGATTTATTTTACAGACAAGCTATGGACCTCTTGCGTGGAAACACAAGAAATCATCTGCATGGCCTTAAATTAGGGAGAAAAGAGAAAAAGGTAAGTACTAGTTCACACCAAAAGGGTGTGAACACGCAATTGACAAACACTCAAGGTAAGAGGATCCAAGTGAGTAACAGGAAAAGGTAGCAAGAGACACAAGGTCTTCACAAGTTAGCTGTTTTCCCAAGATAGGTATTATCAGGTGCGGAAAGAGTAGAGAAATAGATAAACAGCATGGCCATTCAAGACCACCTCAGAAAACAGAAGTAAAATTGAAGGTGAGTAATTATTTTTATGTTCATAATGTCAAAAGAGTGTTATGATAGAGGTATGCAAGCATTAGAGTAGGCAAACATTAATGGGAACAATAAAGGTGGAGGCACGTAGTTAGAATTGGTGCCACAGTTATAGAAGACAGGGGTAGGCTAGATCAAGTTAGACAGGGACGGTGTGCAGCGAAACGCCTTTGTTTTATCTCCCTAGGATGAACACAAAGCACAAGCATAGACCATGGTCCTACTAACGGAAAAAAGAATAGGAAGAATGGCTGCTGAGCTGAGGAAGTATGTGCAGCTAACCAGGAAGAATGGCTGCTGAGCAGAGGAAGAATTTACTGCTAACCAGGAAGAATTTACTGCTAACCTGGAAAATACAGCTAAGCTGAGCAAAGAACCAAACCAAAACTAAGTATCCCCGCGGGGTGGTTTGGGAATTAAGTATTTATGTGCACCAACGAATAGGGGAGAATGGCCCAGAGAGGTTTTTTTTTATAGCAGAAGGGAAGAAGGGGGTTAAAGTTCGGAAGAAAACCTGACCCCTTGCAAATGCCCGAATGACTTTTGCCTTTATCTTGACTTTCTACAGATAACGGGCATCCCCAAGGACGTTTGTGTCATCTTCTTCGGACGTACCTAGAAGACCAGGAAAGAAGACGACATCTTTCTTTAATTGTTTTGTCTCCTTAGGGTTGCATGTGGCACCCGGAAGGGAGAATGTGTCTCATGATGGACATAATGTGGTATTGTAAACAAAAATCATTGCCTAAGCCAGCTGACACAGTGCTAGGAATGGGGGGTATTTTAGTTAAGGTGTGAAAATGACCCACAGAGGGAAATGTTTAAAAGGAAATGCTTTGTAGCTTGTCTAGGAGGCCAGGGGTGTCAAATAAGAGGGAATGTCTCAGTTTTAGGGAATAAGTAATAATAGCCAATGCAAAAAAAGAGGTTTTTAAGGAAATGTGTTAGATAAGTCGAGACCCGGTTATTTACAAAAGAAACTCATTCCGTTTTATATCATAGGTATACGTCGAGGGACCTGTATGTCTTGGGATACTGACATTGAACCGCGTGAGGAGAGAGGAAGGTCGTAGAGGAACCCAGTGAAAGCCTGACGCGGAATTATGTCTGCAAAGAGACTCCCCTAACCCTGCACCCCCATGCTGAACTGTCCCCTCTTATGGACCTAATGAACAATGAACCCTTTTTGAAAAGAGACACTCTTAAAAAAACACTGAACCTTATGTGATAAAGAAAAACAATGACTTCTGGTCTAAGCATCAAAAGAACCTGGGAAACCGACAATGAAAACAGCACATGGAAAAGAAAAAGCGACTGGACACAGACGGTCCACTAACGCCAAACTCATAACAACTACAACGGAAGATACAGAAAAGGAAAGAGTGTGGACAAGAGGAAAGGACGAGGTGAAATGACGTTCATGGGCAGGAGAAGATACTTAAGGAGAGATTGTACTTTGTTGGGGTGGGAGTTGCAGACAAGGTGTAAAATGCGAAGAGACAATGGGCTAATGGGTTACCTCAAAGCTTGACCAAACCTCTTGAGTCTCACAATGGATGTGAATAGACCAAGGCATACCGTTAGATTAAAGGCACACAATTACAGGAAATAAGACACACATGTTTGTTTTAGTAGGACAATTAGTTAGTATATGCCAAATTATAAAATCGTATTAAGAAATGTTTAGATAAATGGTAAGGTGAATGCAAATAGAATATGGTTTAAAGTTGTTGGTTTACAAACAACTGACTTTAAAGACGCAGGAGTGTAATGGAGGTCCTAACCTATATATATGTATTGAATCAAGGGACTTATGTAGTAACAAGCATGCGAAAATGGGTTTTTATAATGATGCAACATACTAGAGTTCAAAGGCATTGTGTTATTATGTCGAAAATGGCATTACTATGTTGTATAAAGGTGGCAAAGCACAGAATGGACAATGAGATAGTCTGAACACGGACATAAAATCATTCAGGCTAAAATTGCCTTCAATGAAAATGCATGCAACTAAATGTGGCTTGAACAGAGGGAACTAAGGAGTGTTCAAAGTATGCAGTGATGAGATCATTTTAAAAGTTGAGACCTTCAGGGACAATCATGCCTTCAAAAACTTGGCGAATGGACAGAAACCAGATTAAAGGGAGCCTGGTCGAAACCCTTATCTGAAGGAATCCAGTTGCACAATGATACATTGAGCAGAACACCGGAGGAAAAGACAGATATGCATGCCCGAGCATTTGTAATTTTTGAAGGGTTTAGTCCAATTGAGTTTAATTGCCCAATTAGCTAATGTTTGACAATGTAGCTGTTTAAGACTGTACAGGGAAAGGTGGGGGCACTTTGCTCCCTCCAATTTGCTATAAATGTGTCAGTGTAATGCTGAGAGGGGAGTTCTCTCATGGAGGCAGGGAACTTGGGCACAGTTGTTAGGGCTGCACTGTGTCAAGCTATGGTGAATAAACCCTTATGAACTTAGCAGTCTCTGTGATGATCCATTTGAGTGGTCCTTATTGAATTGTGTTGGAGTATGTGAATCCTGCACCCTAACCTCCTCGAGGTGCAGATACTTTGTCTTAAGGTATTCGAGGGCCAGCCCTGATCCCATGGACCCGTCAGAGGTCATTAGGTCCTTGATTACAGTTCCATGGAATCTGCACGCTGCCTACCCTGCCAGGGGCCATCATCCCCCAACCTTCTTATTTTTACTTTTCCCAACCCCCCTCCCAGTCTCAAATAATCGACTGTTGCAGCGGCAGCACCTGCCGCCACCTCAGCTGCAGCTTCCCTCCTTGCTTTTCCGGCTGCCATGCTAATAGAAAAGGGGCTTGGTCCAGAGCTCCGCCTTGTACAACCATGGTGGCCATTTTGGATATGTTCCCGTTCAATGAATGAAAATACTTTTTTTTAGCACCCCGGTTTACCGCTTTGGTAACCAGGGGTGCTAAGGGCATTAGCACCACGTTACAATTGCTGGAATGGGGGTAACAGCCTGGAGCCCCAGTTCCAGCTCTTGGAACGGGGTGCTAATGTCACATTATTTTCCAATTTAATGGAATGGAATGTCCTAACCTAAGAATGATGAAGAGCTGAGTTAGCCCTAGTAGTACTTAACCCTGTGACTGCAAAATGCAAAATATGTTAACTCACTGAGCTATTTTACCAGAATACCACTTTATTATCCCCAAAGGAAACATGTTCAAGAAAAATCTGGAAATAAAGGTTCCGGTAGCAATATGCCGGCAACCCTATCCAGACCACCAAACTCTAAGTATGCTGGTAGAGTCACTGAACTACTGACAGGACTGACCTGCTAAGAGTTCAAGCCCCTACTGGCATGTTTGTCATTGAAGCACGGGCACCATTAACAACAGTGCCCGTGCTTCAATGTCCCCATTCCCATGGAGTCCAATAGGGATTTACTGTACCGCCACCGCTTGTGATATCACGGTAGCGCTGAGTTGTCAGGTGGCAGTAACGCTGTTATGGGGTGCCGGTAACCCGTCAGCTACCGGCAGATTTTTAACCGGCAACCTCGTAATGATGCCCAATTTCTCAAAGGAATCACTGAACTGGGGATTCGGCTTGTAGGTGTTAGCCACTGACTGCCCATGGGCATGCTAATCCCTATGGCCATTCCCACAAAGTTCCTGCACTCTCTGCCCAAAAAACCTCATCATGGGAACTCTTTGAGCTCGCTATAATCAAGTTTTACCATCAAGTTTTGCATGGGAAGTGCCTGCCAGTGTTTTTTCAAAGCCGCCTTCTGAAAGTTAATGACTGGAGTTGTAAACCCGCTACTGGTGTAATAAAAATGTCTTAACCAAGTCTGCCTTCAGCCACTCCATTTATAAGCACTCTGAATGTCCTTAACTAAGGTCCTGTTAAAAACAGGCACTGGCAAAGCCAACAGTTTTGGCTCAGTATAAGGTATTTGCTAGGTACTGCTATTATAATCCCAGGTACAAACTCCCTTTTGCACCTACTACCATCAATCACCAGTTGATACCACTACGGAAGTGTCTGGCAAGTGCCTTTGTAATGTAAGGTTAGCAAATTTGTAAAGTGCAGCAAAGGTGTGGTGACATCAAGATGCTAAGAAACCTGAGAGGGTAAGGAAGCAGCTGACATTAAAACAACAGTGTTTTGAGCTGTTTACGAAAGATGCCTAAAACATGCATGGCCCATAAGTAGTAAGGGAGGGCATTCCAGAAGGAAGGAATCAGCACATAGAATGATCTGCCCCTGCACAAGCACATTGAAAGCAGGGGACAGAGAACAGAAACTGATCAGATGAGTGAAGAGATCTCTTAGGCTGGTAAAGAGAAAGTTTTGATTGAAGAAATTCAGCCCCAGCAGAGTGAATGGCATGGTGAACAATACACAACATTTTAAAATTCACCCGGCTTTTAAAAGGCAACCAGTGAAGGCACTGAAGAAGATCATAGGAGTGGGACAGTCTGGGAGCATTAAGGGCGAGCCTGGCCGCTGCATTCTGCAGAATCTGAAGGTGCTGGAGTAGCGCCACTGGCTGTCCAAGATAGACTCCTTTGCAGTAGTCTATCGACCCCATGATAGAGGCAGTTACATTTTAGCTCTGGCCTCCATAGGGAGAAAGGGAAGAACCTTCTTCAGAACTTTCAGTTTGGCAAAGCCAGTTTGACATACTGAAGACATCTGTCTCTCTCTAGAGCCGGAGGACATCACTTTTATGCCTAGGCTCTTGACTACAGCAGAGGGTTTTGGACAGGGACCAAGACGTACCAGCCAGTACTCTGAAGTTACACAAGAGCCAAAAGAGGCCTGGCCAACTCCCAATTACCCATGCCTACACAAAAGCCCAATCTGTTGGCATTGCCAATGATTGTTATATTTGCTTTTCAATTTCATCTGATATGTGAGTGCTTCCATTTGGGTCCTAACCAGCATTCCGCTGTGGAATGCACCACCAGGACGTGAAGTCAAGCGCATTACTTATGCATGCACCGTCAGCAGAATAATGCAGCGCCCCAACCCCCATTGTGGACATGTGAAAATTATGTTATGGACATTGAGCCGCCATTTGCTCGTTTGTCATATATGAAGTGGAGACATGATACTTTGCCACTAGATTTTAAATGCTTGTTGTCTGTTTTGCCCTAATATCATTGAATCCACCTTGCATTGTATGTTCTCTTGTCCAGGTTATTCCCAAATTCGAATAGGGAATCTAAGAATATGCCTGAAGTTAGTGATGTAGCTGCTGCTAAGAACCTTTGTAAAAACTCATCTTGCCCCGAGGTTGTAAATGCGGTCTCGATTTACTTGATCAGGGCATGGAAGAGGAGACGCAGGACATTAGGCTCTCTACCATGAAATAGCCCACATATTACATGCTTCCTAATGCTGTAAATGAAGTACTGAAATATATTAGGATGTGAAGCTCTGTAATTTCTGATGATTCGTATTTAAGATCAGGCAAATGGTGTTGAATTGTTGATCTGTTTTATATCTGTAATGTTTGTGTGTATTGCTTTAATGGTGCTAAGCTGAAATAAAGTATATATTGATTTATTGATGTATATGTTAACCTCAAATATGAAGAACAACTACATATATACTGTAATATGCTATGTGAACATTTGATTTTAGAAACTGCTTAAAATTGAACCTTTAACCCAGATAGCATGTTTTATCAACAATGTTAATTACTATTTTTTTTTTTAAGAATGGTTACAAACCCTTCAAAATAAATATTATAGTTATATGTATTATATTTTTTCAATTTTATTTAGCTTTTACATGAATGGTATGTCCTCATTTCAAAAATAAAATAAATGTGACATATGAGTGTGTGGCAAATGAGTGCCGAGTTCATGGTGTAGTTACATATGGCATATCATTTTATGACTTCTGGGCCCCGGAGAGTGCAGCAAATGAAAGTTTGTCACTTTCAGTTTGTGGAGTATATATAATACTTTTATGTGCTACACTCTCCGGCAAAGTATGCTGTGCAAATTAGCACTCCTCAAGCTTAATTCCACATCAACATGTGATCATTTATGGTGAAATAGGCAAACAGAATTAACTTGTTTCACCATCAGACTTCAATATACACACATAACACTAAAACCAAAACATGTTTTATTATTATTTTTCTCTTTGTACAGGGATTGATTGACTGTGTTCTGTTAATTCCAAATTGGTATGCTTTATATTCTTCACATGTTATGGATTAGTTTCTTTTATCCGTCAGCCAATTGTTTTTTTAAAGTGTCAAGGTACTAGAATTGATTTTAATTAAGGTATTTTACTAAAGGTCATTAATACCCTTTGCCTTATGATACTGTTAATTTCCTGATCACTTTTTCAGAATCCTCCTTAGTCCTTGGGATTTACAAATGTTGGATAGCCATGTATATTAGTGTTGCACAGAGTGTACTCCATCACACATTCTCAGGGTCGGATTGGGGGGGGGGGGTTATCAATAGTATTTTTCACATTTCACATTGCACTTTAAGGTATTGTACATGTATGCATATTGTGATGTATTTTAAATGATGAAATTGTTTATGTATCTGTCATTTTGTAATATGTATGTCCAACAAAATAATTAGCCAGTGATGGCAGCTCCATAAATTGACACAATGACTAAATAAATAAAGAATTGTTGTGTGACACAACATATCTTCATTCTATCTTTCAGTGTAGTAATGTTTGCACAATTAGACATGACTAGATGATATCTTTATGTTGCCTTCAATCCACAATCTTGAGGTATATGAGTATTAATGCTATATTTTCCAATGATTTAATATGCCATTCACCATTTGAGGGTTCTCTTCTTATATTTTCATTTTCTCTACTCCATCCCCTAGCTGCTGTTTTCTTCCCTTCAATATGTAACAATCTCATCTAATCTAAAAGACTGAGACATATTGATGTATCCACACCTTCACTTTCAGATGTTTCTAGTGAAGAGTTTGCAGTACCTTCTATATCTTTTTTTAAAAATAAAACTCTCTTTATTGTTTCACCATCAACAAATAATGTACAAAACCGAACTGACCAGCCCATCCCTCCCTCGCTCCTCCATCCCCGTCCAACACTCACATTGTTACAGTAAAGGGGCAACAGCAAATGGATATTTTGATAGTATTAGGAGATATCACACGAGGTATATCAGGTCTTTAGTCATGTTCCCCCGGTGCATGCCACTCCCGGTTCAGACCGTTATGCGTTAGTCAGTGGCCTGGGGAGGATTCTGGTGTTGGCGCTCTCTGAGAGGTGTCCAGTTGATATTGTCTGAAGGGAGGCCGGTAGTCAAAAGGGTGGCTGGAAGGCGGGAGTGTTGCTGCATACCTGGTCTCCCACTGTTCGCATAGACTCATGCCTTCCAGCCACCTCGGGAATGTAGGGGCGTTAGGTCTGCCCCATGTCCGTGCCACCAGATACCTGGCCACAGCAGTTGCCATGGCCAACAGTTTTTTTTTTTAGTGCGGGTAAATCCTTTGATTAGTGCCCATAGGCAAAGTTCTGGTGAGTAACCCCTCATCAGGGATAGCATTCCAGACATTGGGGCTGATTCATGGAATTATTTGCACCAAAAAACAGGGATTTGTGCGCCATTCTGCCCGCAAATCCCTGTTTAACAAATGGGGATTTGTGGGCAGAATGGCGCACAAATCCCCGTTTTTGGTGCAAATAATTCCACGAATCAGCCACATTGTCTCTACGCTCGATTATTTCATATTTTCTTCATTGTTCTGTTAAAAAATCTTCAAAATTCTTGATTTGAATCAAGCTTTTTTCTCGTTTTTTTCTCATATCTTACCAGGATCTCCGGAAATATAAAAGAGCAATTATTGGTTGATTTCCACGACTCTGTCAATATTTCTGGGTCATATATATATATATATATATCAGTAAAAAAAACTTTGTTAAAGGGACTTTATGGTTAAGTTGCGCTACTAAAAACCTATGAAATTCAGTGAAAAAACTTTGTTAAAGGGACGTTATGGTTCAAAGTAAAACCAAAAAACCCCTGAAATTCGGCAGTTATGGTAAGATAAGCAACCATAACTCGCGCCGCCACCGTGCACTGTTAAGACTAACACCCAGGACATCAAAGATGACATCACAAATGTCATTGATGACATCACTGACAACATCACATGTCTGGCTCCCTCTTTTTTCCTTTACTGATATATCTAGGCCAGTTACAATCAGGAACTAAACATTCACTATACTATGATACAAAGTACTATGTTTGTAGACTTATACTACAAATACTACAAGTATGTTCTTACAGTAATTCACTTAGGGTCCACTCAAAGCATATGAACCATATACAAGGGAGAAAACACAGACTTGGAAGACAACAATGCTTTCTATGTAGGAAGATGATTAGTACGGTTATCAGCACTGTGTTATAGTTCTGTTGTTTTTTTATTACTGTACTTTCCCTGAATATGCTCATATTTGTACACATTGCACGTACACTACTTTCATTAGGGTCTAGTCACAATATGTGATAGTTATACATAGGGAAGTAGTAGCTTTGAAGCAGAGCAATCATTTCTGTACATGAAGATATTCAGTTACGTTATGAAAATTGTCGGGTAATACTGCTGTTTTTTTGTTTACTTCACTTTCCCTGTGTATGCTCTATTTGTATGTGTTATTGTCTGTTTGTGTTTGGTGTGCAGTAATGCAATAATGTAGTAATTGGATTTTATTAGCTATCTATTACATGTTTCACACTATGCAAAACTAATAAAAAAGCAGTTATCTTTTCAGTATTCAACATGGCAAGATTATAAATATTGCACCTTCATCATTTATGCTGCACACACTGCTTATGTTTCTGCATGAATAGCTTAGTATACTGGATAGAACTTCATAATAGAATGCTATGTATATCAACACATTCCTTAATGCACTAATTAGCTCATGAGATTTATTCCAATGATCCTTGGCACTTTTTTGTCAATATTACAATAAGAATCCCTTCTACAGAGTTTTCATGAAAAGTAAATGCACATGTGATGTCATCAGTGATGTCATCAATGACATTTGTGATGTCATCTTTGATATCCTGGGTGTTTAGTAGCGCAACTTGACCATAACGTCCCTTTAACAAAGTTTTTTCACTGAATTTCATAGGTTTTTAGTAGCACAACTTAATCATAATATCCCTGACTTCATATACATGTAACATAGAACATACTAACGCCATCGTAGTGATTTTCATGTCCGCGGACTACCGCCATATCCGCGGACACATCGAAAATCTAAGCGTGGTGAATGTAAATTTAAATATTGTGCCCCATTTCCCCTTTGAAGTTGGCTCTGAAAAGAGCCATTGTTTTTTTTTTTTTTACAGATGCTTGACAGACACCTGTTATTTTGTATTTTTTTTCTTGTTTTCTTTTCTTACTTTACTCCTAAAATCTTTACATAACCTTCTCCAAAGCAACCCTTACATTCCAAAATAGAAAGGCATTTCCCGTAAAAGATAAAGAAATGCCATCTTCTTTAAAATTAACAGCATTACTGGCATCAATATTCTCATTGTTACAGAAGAACATACCAGCTCTAAGCATGAAGGCACACATGCCTCGGTTGATGACACACCTAGCAATGTTTTGCTGAGGACAAAAAACTGAACTATTGTCCCATATTGCCCTAGGTAGTAATCCAGAAAAAATTACTTTCGCATTTGGAAGGATCTTCATTACGGTTTGAACCAAGCGTTCCAAATCAGCCAACAAAGTAGGGGCACTGACGTTGCCCAAATGGAAAGCACCATAGTGCAAAACTACCACATGCGGACTGTTCATCGTGGCCATATCCTCACAAACTTGTACAATTACCTGTACATTGCAATCAGGCACAGTGCTCCACAACACCTCCGCTCCTTTCACATCAAAGTTCTTTGCAACATGCCTGCATTCAGCGTACTGCTGTAAACCATGCACAAACATATCTCCGAGCACCAACACCCTAACTTTCTCCACTTCGGCCATCTTCACCACACACAGTCTCTTTCAACACAAATCCACAACCTCGACATCTGATTGGCTGATCCGTACAGTCTTCTTTCCATGTTGGATTTCCTGGAAAAACCCGGATGTAGCACGCCCTGTCCACGAACAGCCGCGGTGTCCGCGGACGGCATCCACTTTACTCTCTGTGCCATTCCCTCATTGCATACAGCTAAGCAATCACACAATACGAATAACGTCCTCAGAACACCCCCATTTTGTGAATTTTCGAACATTTCAGGACAATTATCATTTCATTATTCAACATATTAACATTACAAATATTATACTTTCATCTTGTACTCTGCACACAATGCTATGTTTCTCCATTAGTAGCTCAGTATACTAGATAGAATCCCATAATACAATGCTATTTATATCAATGCATCGTTCAAAGCACTAATAACGGTATGATATTTATTGCAATATCCTTGACACTTTTTTCGCAACATTATAATAAAAATCCCAAGTACACAAATTCCATAAAAAGTACATACACATGTGATGTCATCAGTGATTTCATCAATGACATTTTCAATGTCATCTTAGCAGTGCACGGTGGTGGCGTGAGTTATTTTTCATAGCTTACCATAACTTGCGATTTTCAGGGGTCTTTCGGCTGTACTTAAAACCATAACGTCGTTTAAACAAACTTTTTTTAATATCACGCAAAAAATATACAAACATGGCGTGCAAAAACCAACTTCTCACAGATGCTTTACACAGAATTTTGCAAAGTAAGAATTTATGCTCGTTCACAGTGAAGGTCAGCTGCTTCCATTTTTTTCTCGGGCCCCGGAGAGGCTCACGAAGCGGACTATAAGGTTGTATTGTGTTTTGACCTTGACAGATAGAGATTGTGATGAAAGACTTCTCTTGAAGGAGTGTTGCTAAAACGTAAGAGAAGATAAGGATGAAATTTATGAAACGAAACCACTTTTATATATTATATCACTATGCGAAAGATCGTTGGCACACGCGGAGTCGTATTTTGGGACTGCACCACTCGTAGACAATGGAAATTGCAATTGTACTGTAAATAACCCTTTAGATTATTTTATACCAAATATAATTACAATAGCGTAGCATTAAAGACCGCTCAAGTTGAACTTGTTCGTTGAAAGTGGCATAATGTTTTCTACCGCGCACTATCACCGCCGAATTGATCCCCTGTTGTTTAGAGGGCTCTGAAAAAGGCAGACGACACAGGGCGGGTTAATACAAATAATTTAACCGGTCTATAGGCGGTCAAGCGCTCTACTCGCTGTGCCACTTCACTGTAGCCTGTCAAATGGCACAGCGAGTACAACGCTCGCTTTGACATCCGTGCACAGCTTGCTAACGCAAGTTCGAATCCCGGCAGGGCCAAACTCAGCCTTTCATCCTTCTGTGGTCGATAAATGAGCACCACACACCGTGGTTAATAATAAGCACCGCTTAGATACCTCACGGTTATTAGCGCTATATGAATGGGAAAATATTATTATTTTATTATTAACATACACCGTTGAACTATCTTCGATAGCAAATAGTTTCACGCCCTAATAAATAAAATGATGATTTTTAATGAAGATCGGCAGGTGAGACTAATTTATGTTTTTTAAAACAGGTATGAGGCTCCATTTTGCCTGCGTCACGATTTACAGACTCCAGCGGATGCGGTCTTCAACTGCCAGGTGCAGGTCCAAATATGCAACTTCATGACCCTCACTATTTTATGGGACAATCGCCAAGGACCAATATGCCCTTACGCAGTACTAGCGGCTACAAACAACATACCAACCAATAGGGTGGTCTAATGGCTCGTTTTTGCAGCAACCTTCCGATTATCAGAGCGACCATTTACTGCTTTTATCATAAACCAGCAGCCTATCTACCGCAAAGGAACAATGCGTGGCTCCAAATAAACTTTTGCTGATCGACAGCAGAGACAATAGCAAATCGCTGAATATTCACTAAACATTTCATGTAAAATAAATGTACTTTACCAAATGTACAATCCTGCTGTTTACTTTTAAACCACAGTTTCATATTCCGAATTGTGGCGCACTGAGTTGTAAGGTGATCTAACACCCTCTGTACCGCAAAGGAACATCGCGTGCCTCAACATGAACTTTTGCGGATCGACAACAAAGACAAATGCAAATTGCTGAATATTCTCTAAACATTTGGGGGGTAATTCATAGAATCCAGCGCACAAGTGGCGCACGCGGCTGGCGCACAGTGTGCGCGTGCGAATCCCTGCGCCAGCCGCGTGCGCTAAAATCCAATTCCACGCACAGCGTATTCATGGATTCCAGCCACCAAAACCAGCCGTGGCGCACAGTGGCGCAGTGACCCTGTAGCAGCGCTAGTTACGCCCCCAAGAACGCCTCTTGCGCAGGGAAAAGCCATCAATAGACCCAATCCAGTGCAAAGGGCTGCGCTAACCCTGTACCAGCACAGCAAGTGGGCTACGTGTATCACTGGGGTGCGCGGGAAGTACCTCACGCGATTCCATCAGGGTACGTGTATTTCGGGGTGCGCGTGAAGTTCCACACGCGATATCAGCAGGGTACGTGTATTTCAGGGTGCATGGGAAGTTACACGTGATTTCCGCAGGGTACGTGTATTTCAGGGGTGTGCGTGAAGTTCCACACGCGATATCAGCAGGGTACGTGTATTTCAGGGTGCAGGGGAAGTTACACACGCGATTACAGCAGGGTACGTGTATTCCAGGGGTGCGTGCAAAGTTCCACACGCGATTCCATCAGGGTACGTGTATTTCAGGGGTGCGCGGGAATTTCCACACGCGATTGGGCCCGTGCGAGCAGGGTACGCGTATCTCAGGGGTGCGCGGGAAGTTCCACACGTGATTCCATCAGGGTACGTGTATTTCAGGGTGCGGGGGAAGTCTCACACGCGAAATCAGCAGGGTACGTGTATACCAGGGGTGCGCGGGAAGTTCCACACGCGATTCCATCAGGGTACGTGTATTTCGGGGTGCGCGTGAAGTTCCACACGCGATATCAGCAGGGTACGTGTATTTCAGGGTGCAGGGGAAGTTACACACGCGATTACAGCAGGATACGTGTATTCCAGGGGTGCGTGGGAAGTTCCACACGCGATTCCATCAGGGTACGTGTATTTCGGGGTGCGCGTGAAGTTCCACATGTGATATCAGCAGGGTACGTGTATTTCAGGGTGCAGGGGAAGTTACACACGCGATTTCCGCAGGGTACGTGTATTTCAGGGGTGCGCGTGAAGTTCCACACGCGATATCAGCAGGGTACGTGTATTTCAGGGTGCAGGGGAAGTTACACACGCGATTACAGCAGGGTACGTGTATTCCAGGGGTGCGCGGGAAGTTCCACACGCGATTCCATCAGGGTATGTGTATTTCAGGGTGCGCGTGAAGTTCCACACGCGATATCAGCAGGGTACGTGTATACCAGGGTGCAGGGGAAGTTACACACGCGATTACAGCAGGGTACGTGTATTCCAGGGGTGCGTGGGAAGTTCCACACGTGATTCCATCAGGGTACGTGTATTTTGGGGTGTGCGTGAAGTTCCACATGCAATATCAGCAGGGTACGTGTATTTCAGGGTGCAGGGGAAGTTACACACGCGATTACAGCAGGGTACGTGTATTCCAGGGGTGCGCGGGAAGTTCCACACGCGATTCCATCAGGGTACGTGTATTTCAGGGGTGCGCGGGAATTTCCACACGCGATTGGGCCCGTGCGAGCAGGGTACGCGTATCTCAGGGGTGCGCGGGAAGTTCCACACGCGATTTCATCAGGGTACGTGTATTTCGTGGTGCGGGCGAAGTCTCACACGCGAAATCAGCAGGGTACGTGTATACCAGGGGTGCGCGGGAAGTTCCACACGCGATTCCATCAGGGTACGTGTATTTCGGGGTGCGCGTGAAATTCCACACGCGATATCAGCAGGGTACGTGTATTTCAGGGTGCAGGGGAAGTTACACACCCGATTACAGCAGGGTACGTGTATTCCAGGGGTGCGTGGGAAGTTACACACGCGATTCCATCAGGGTACGTGTATTTCGGGGTGCGCGTGAAGTTCCACACGCGATATCAGCAGGGTATGTGTATTTCAGGGTGCAGGGGAAGTTACACACGCGATTTCTGCAGGGTACGTGTATTTCAGGGGTGCGCGTGAAGTTCCACACGCGATATCAGCAGGGTACGTGTATTTCAGGGTGCAGGGGAAGTTACACACGCGATTACAGCAGGGTACATGTATTCCAGGGGTGCGCGGGAAGTTCCACACGCGATTCCATCAGGGTACGTGTATTTCGGGGTGCGCGTGAAGTTCCACACGCGATATCAGCAGGGTACGTGTATACCAGGGTGCAGGGGAAGTTACACACGCGATTACAGCAGGGTACGTGTATTCCAGGGGTGCGTGGGAAGTTCCACACGCGATTCCATCAGGGTATGGGTATTTCGGGGTGCGCGTGAAGTTCCACACGCGATATCAGCAGGGTACGTGTTTTTCAGGGTGCAGGGGAAGTTACACACGCGATTTCCGCAGGGTACGTGTATTTCCGGGGTGCGCGTGAAGTTCCACACGCGATTTCAGCAGGGTACGTGTATTTCAGGGGTGCGCGGGGAGCACCACACGTGAATTGCACGTGTGGGTCCTCCCAGGTGTTCCCTCTACACCCTCCACGGCCCCTGCAGGTGGCTCACACCACAGGGGCCTACCCTGCACATGTCCTGCAGGCACCCCATCCACCATGGCCATGCCCCCCAGCCAACCCACATGTCAACTTGCACTACTGCCCACCAACGCATGTCCCCCTGCACCCCCAGCCACCAGGGGCACCCTCCACAGGCCCCCACCCATGTCTCCCAGCACCCCCACCCCCCAGCAGTGCAGGGCCACCCACCACCAGGCCCCCACCCATGTCTCCCACCACCCCCACCCCCAGCCACCAGGGGCAGCCTCCACCAGGCCCCCACCCATGTCTCCCAGCACCCCCACCCCCCAGCCACCAGGGGCAGCCTCCACCAGGCCCCCACCCATGTCTCCCACCACCCCCATCCCCCAGCAGTGCAGGGGCACCCACCACCAGGCCCCCACCCATGTCTCCCACCACCCCCACCCCCAGCCACCAGGGGCAGCCTCCACCAGGCCCCCACCCATGTCTCCCAGCACCCCCACCCCCCAGCCACCAGGGGCAGCCTCCACCAGGCCCCCACCCATGTCTCCCAGCACCCCCACCCCCCAGCACTGTGGGGCACCTGCCAGCAGGCTCCCACCCATGTCCAACTCATGTTTCCCACCCCCCCACCCCCCAGCACTGTGGGGCACCTGCCAGCAGGCCCCCACCCATGTCTCCCAGCACCCCCACCCGCCAGCACTGTGGGGCACCTGCCAGCAGGCCCCCACCCATGTCCAACTCATGTTCCCCACCCCCCCCAACCCCCAGCACTGTGGGGCACCTGCCAGCAGGCCCCCACCCATGTCCAACTCATGTTCCCCACTCCCCCACCCCCCGGCACTGTGGGGCACCTGCCAGCAGGCCCCCACCCATGTCCAACTCATGTTTCCCACCACCCCCACCCCCCAGCACAGTGGGGACCTGCCACCAGGCCCCCACCCATGTCTCCCACCACCCCCACCCCCCAGCCACCAGGGGCACCCACCACCAGGCCCCCACCCATGTCTCCCACCACCCCCACCCCCCAGCAGTGCAGGGGCAGCCTCCACCAGGCCCCCACCCATTTCCAACTCATGTCTCCCACCACCCCCACCCCCCAGCACTGTGGGGCACCTGCCAGCAGGCCCCCACCCATGTCTCCCACCACCCCCACCCCCCAGCACTGTGGGGCACCTGCCAGCAGGCCCCCACCCATGTCCAACTCATGTTCCCCACCACCCCCACCCCCCAGCCACCAGGGGCAGCCTCCACCAGGCCCCCGCCCATGTCTCCCACCATCCCCACCCCCCAGCACTGTGGGGCACCTGCCAGCAGGCCCCCACCCATGTCCAACTCATGTTCCCCACCACCCCCACCCCCCAACAGTGCATGGGCACCCACCACCAGGCCCTCACCCATGTCTCCCACCACCCCCACCCCCCAGCACTGTGGGGCACCTCCCAGCAGGCCCCACCCATGTCCAACGCATGTTCCCCACCACCCCCACCCCCCAGCAGTGCAGGGGCAGCCTCCACCAGGCCCCCACCCATGTCTCCCACCACCCCCACCCCCCAGCACTGTGGGGCACCTGCCAGCAGGCCCCACCCATGTCCAACGCATGTTCCCCACCACCCCCACACCCCAGCAGTGCAGGGGCAGCCTCCATCAAGCCCCCACCCATGTCTCATACCACCCCCACCCCCCAGCACTGTGGGGCACCTGCCAGCAGGCCCCCACCCATGTCCAACTCATGTTCCCCACCACCCCCACCCCACAGCACTGTGGGGCACCTGCCACCAGGCCCCCACCCATGTCTCCCACCACCCCCACCCCCCAGCCACCAGGGGCAGCCTCCACCAGGCCCCCACCCATGTCTCCCACCACCCCCACCCCCCAGCACTGTGGGGCACCTGCCAGCAGGCCCCCACCCATGTCCAACTCATGTTCCCCACCACCCCCACCCCCCAGCCACCAGGGGCAGTCTCCACCAGGCCCCCACCCATGTCTCACACCACCCCCACACCCCAGCCACCAGGGGCACCCACCACCAGGCCCCCACCCATGTCTCCCACCACCCCCACCCCCCAGCAGTGCAGGGGCAGCCTCCACCAGGCCCCCACCCATGTCTCACACCACCACTACCCCCCAGCACTGTGGGGCACCTGCCAGCAGGCCCCACCCATGTCCAACGCATGTTCCCCACCACCCCCACCCCCCAGCAGTGCAGGGGCAGCCTCCACCAGGCCCCCACCCATGTCTCACACCACCCCCACCCCCAGCACTGTGGGGCACCTGCCAGCAGGCCCCCACCCATGTCCAACTCATGTTTCCCACCACCCCCACCCCCCAGCACTGTGGGGCACTTGCCAGCAGGCCCCCACCCATGTGCAACTCATGTTCCCCAGCCAACATGTCATCACAATCTAGATCCCTGGTCCCTATGGTCAGCCTCCAAATGCAAAACACCCCCCAAGTATTGCATCCACCCACTCATAATTTGCAATTACATCACAGAACACCAATTGCAAGTTCCGAAACAAACACATTTCCCTCACATACACCCAATGGGTGTCAGTGAATCTCAAAACACATATCATGAAATGCATGAAACCAATGAGATACCACACATTGAAGTTCACCCAAAAAAATATGTATTAAAGGAAACATAAATAGAATAAAAAATGAAGAAACAGAAACGTGAATGTACAAAAATGAAAAGAAGCATGTCCATTAAAAAAAGCAAAACCAAAAATAAAATTCCAAAGTAATGTTGTCCAAAGTCAATGTCCACAAAACAAAATCCAATGGGAAATAAAAAAGAAAGCCATTGCTCCATGGTTAAAAAGTGAAAAAAAAAATACAATCCAACTGCGAACTATCAACCACTGAACAGGTTATCATGTCTGTTCTTGCGAGAGAGGGGCGCCCGCTACCTTTGTAAAACTATTTGTTAAGGAGCCTGGGATTGGTGGCCCTAGGTCTCCTGGGGGCAACCAGACGTGGTCTCCCTCTCACTGTGCTTAGAGAGGCATCAGCTTCACCTCACTGATGATCCCCAACAAGGGTGAAACACGTGTATGGGGTTGCTGGTGGTACTCTCGTTCAGATTGGAATTGCCATTGTATTTCGGTGCTGGACTGCCCCTGGGCAGGACAAAGACTGATATGCAAATGGATATTTCCCATCTGTGAAAGGCACAGTGAGTAAAAGCAGTGGCTGCGAACTCTCAAGTGGTTAATAACCACTGAACAGGTTATCATGTCTGTTCTTGCGAGAGAGGGGCGCCCGCTACCTTTGTAAAACTATTTGTTAAGGAGCCTGGGATTGGTGGCCCTAGGTCTCCTGGGGGCAACCAGACGTGGTCTCCCTCTCACTGTGCTTAGAGAGGCATCAGCTTCACCTCACTGATGATCCCCAACAAGGGTGAAACACGTGTATGGGGTTGCTGGTGGTACTCTCGTTCAGATTGGAATTGCCATTGTATTTCGGTGCTGGACTGCCCCTGGGCAGGACAAAGACTGATATGCAAATGGATATTTCCCATCTGTGAAACGCACAGTGAGTAAAAGCAGTGGCTGCGAACTCTCAAGTGGTTAATAACCACTGAACAGGTTATCATGTCTGTTCTTGCGAGAGAGGGGCGCCCGCTACCTTTGTAAAACTATTTGTTAAGGAGCCTGGGATTGGTGGCCCTAGGTCTCCTGGGGGCAACCAGACGTGGTCTCCCTCTCACTGTGCTTAGAGAGGCATCAGCTTCACCTCACTGATGATCCCCAACAAGGGTGAAACACGTGTATGGGGTTGCTGGTGGTACTCTCGTTCAGATTGGAATTGCCATTGTATTTCGGTGCTGGACTGCCCCTGGGCAGGACAAAGACTGATATGCAAATGGATATTTCCCATCTGTGAAAGGCACAGTGAGTAAAAGCAGTGGCTGCGAACTCTCAAGTGGTTAATAACCACTGAACAGGTTATCATGTCTGTTCTTGCGAGAGAGGGGCACCCGCTACCTTTGTAAAACTATTTGTTAAGGAGCCTGGGATTGGTGGCCCTAGGTCTCCTGGGGGCAACCAGACGTGGTCTCCCTCTCACTGTGCTTAGAGAGGCATCAGCTTCACCTCACTGATGATCCCCAACAAGGGTGAAACACGTGTATGGGGTTGCTGGTGGTACTCTCGTTCAGATTGGAATTGCCATTGTATTTCGGTGCTGGACTGCCCCTGGGCAGGACAAAGACTGATATGCAAATGGATATTTCCCATCTGTGAAAGGCACAGTGAGTAAAAGCAGTGGCTGCGAACTCTCAAGTGGTTAATAACCACTGAACAGGTTATCATGTCTGTTCTTGCGAGAGAGGGGCGCCCGCTACCTTTGTAAAACTATTTGTTAAGGAGCCTGGGATTGGTGGCCCTAGGTCTCCTGGGGGCAACCAGACGTGGTCTCCCTCTCACTGTGCTTAGAGAGGCATCAGCTTCACCTCACTGATGATCCCCAACAAGGGTGAAACACGTGTATGGGGTTGCTGGTGGTACTCTCGTTCAGATTGGAATTGCCATTGTATTTCGGTGCTGGACTGCCCCTGGGCAGGACAAAGACTGATATGCAAATGGATATTTCCCATCTGTGAAAGGCACAGTGAGTAAAAGCAGTGGCTGCGAACTCTCAAGTGGTTAATAACCACTGAACAGGTTATCATGTCTGTTCTTGCGAGAGAGGGGCGCCCGCTACCTTTGTAAAACTATTTGTTAAGGAGCCTGGGATTGGTGGCCCTAGGTCTCCTGGGGGCAACCAGACGTGGTCTCCCTCTCACTGTGCTTAGAGAGGCATCAGCTTCACCTCACTGATGATCCCCAACAAGGGTGAAACACGTGTATGGGGTTGCTGGTGGTACTCTCGTTCAGATTGGAATTGCCATTGTATTTCGGTGCTGGACTGCCCCTGGGCAGGACAAAGACTGATATGCAAATGGATATTTCCCATCTGTGAAAGGCACAGTGAGTAAAAGCAGTGGCTGCGAACTCTCAAGTGGTTAATAACCACTGAACAGGTTATCATGTCTGTTCTTGCGAGAGAGGGGCGCCCGCTACCTTTGTAAAACTATTTGTTAAGGAGCCTGGGATTGGTGGCCCTAGGTCTCCTGGGGGCAACCAGACGTGGTCTCCCTCTCACTGTGCTTAGAGAGGCATCAGCTTCACCTCACTGATGATCCCCAACAAGGGTGAAACACGTGTATGGGGTTGCTGGTGGTACTCTCGTTCAGATTGGAATTGCCATTGTATTTCGGTGCTGGACTGCCCCTGGGCAGGACAAAGACTGATATGCAAATGGATATTTCCCATCTGTGAAAGGCACAGTGAGTAAAAGCAGTGGCTGCGAACTCTCAAGTGGTTAATAACCACTGAACAGGTTATCATGTCTGTTCTTGCGAGAGAGGGGCGCCCGCTACCTTTGTAAAACTATTTGTTAAGGAGCCTGGGATTGGTGGCCCTAGGTCTCCTGGGGGCAACCAGACGTGGTCTCCCTCTCACTGTGCTTAGAGAGGCATCAGCTTCACCTCACTGATGATCCCCAACAAGGGTGAAACACGTGTATGGGGTTGCTGGTGGTACTCTCGTTCAGATTGGAATTGCCATTGTATTTCGGTGCTGGACTGCCCCTGGGCAGGACAAAGACTGATATGCAAATGGATATTTCCCATCTGTGAAAGGCACAGTGAGTAAAAGCAGTGGCTGCGAACTCTCAAGTGGTTAATAACCACTGAACAGGTTATCATGTCTGTTCTTGCGAGAGAGGGGCGCCCGCTACCTTTGTAAAACTATTTGTTAAGGAGCCTGGGATTGGTGGCCCTAGGTCTCCTGGGGGCAACCAGACGTGGTCTCCCTCTCACTGTGCTTAGAGAGGCATCAGCTTCACCTCACTGATGATCCCCAACAAGGGTGAAACACGTGTATGGGGTTGCTGGTGGTACTCTCGTTCAGATTGGAATTGCCATTGTATTTCGGTGCTGGACTGCCCCTGGGCAGGACAAAGACTGATATGCAAATGGATATTTCCCATCTGTGAAAGGCACAGTGAGTAAAAGCAGTGGCTGCGAACTCTCAAGTGGTTAATAACCACTGAACAGGTTATCATGTCTGTTCTTGCGAGAGAGGGGCGCCCGCTACCTTTGTAAAACTATTTGTTAAGGAGCCTGGGATTGGTGGCCCTAGGTCTCCTGGGGGCAACCAGACGTGGTCTCCCTCTCACTGTGCTTAGAGAGGCATCAGCTTCACCTCACTGATGATCCCCAACAAGGGTGAAACACGTGTATGGGGTTGCTGGTGGTACTCTCGTTCAGATTGGAATTGCCATTGTATTTCGGTGCTGGACTGCCCCTGGGCAGGACAAAGACTGATATGCAAATGGATATTTCCCATCTGTGAAAGGCACAGTGAGTAAAAGCAGTGGCTGCGAACTCTCAAGTGGTTAATAACCACTGAACAGGTTATCATGTCTGTTCTTGCGAGAGAGGGGCGCCCGCTACCTTTGTAAAACCAACTGCGAACTATGTACATGGGAACAAGCCAGGGTCCATTATCCCAACAAAATAAAGGAAACCTATCTAACTACACTAACTAATAAAATAAACTATATACAAAAATGTGGCCAATGTCCGAAAGGTCCAAATAAAATCAAAACAAAAATGAAACCTAACACTACCTACATAACTATGTACAAGGGCAGCGGGCTAGTTTCACGGCTCACTTGTGGATGTCCCGGGCCAGGGCATCATCAAACTCCTCCTCAATGTCCCGGAGGCGGTCCTCCTCCATGGCCCTGAGGGTCCGCAGGGCCGTCGACGTCTCCACCTCCAAACCCCTGCGGATTGCCTCGAGGCACTCGGCCCGCCTCAGGGCCCTCCGCATGGAGTTCTCCGCCCTGACCATTGTGAGCCGTGCCTCTTCTGCCCACTGCCGCTCCGCATCTATGGCGTGGCCCAACCGCTGCCACACGGAAGACACTCTCTGTCCTGGGTCCTCCTGCCCTCCGGCCGATGCCTGCCCCTCCGATTTTGAAGGCCCCGAGCCTTCATGGCTCCCTCCACATTGCTGCTGCTGCTGTGCCTCTGCCCGTGCACTGCCTCCTGCTGCCTGCACATCCTCCGCCGGCTGGGGTGCAGTCGTTGATGTGGCCACCCCTGCTGGACGTCCGACTCCCGACTGTGGCAGGGATGCCTCCTCCACCAGCCTGGCCGCACCGTCAGAGGCAGCTCCACAGGGCACCCAGGTGACTGATGGGTGGGAAGATGGCACAGAGGACGACTGGCGCGTAGGGGGTCAAGTTGAGGAGGGGGCGGAGCAAGCCCCATCAGACGGAGGAATCCTGCCTGGGTGACCTGTCCCAGCAGGCTGACGTGGTCAACGAGCCATTCGAGATGTCTTGCAGTCTCTTCATGAAAAGACTGCAGGTCACCTCGCATGGCCCGTTGACGCAACGCCACACCAGCCAGGACAGGCTCAACCCGGAACTGGATAGCCACGTCCGCAGGCAGAGGAAGGCCAGTTGACATGAGCTCATCCCCTGCCTGAAAACGGGTCTGGACGTAGGCATCCCTGCTGGTGCAAGATGATGCAGTGACAGGATCAGGGACAGGATTGCACACAGGCACCTCCGCGGCGGCCTGTGCTGCCTCCTGTCCCTGGTCCTGCACTGCACCACTAGCACCAGTGGGATCCCCACCTCCAGACCCCATCTCTGGTGCTTGCAGTGCCTCCTCCTCCACCAAACCCCCCACCAACCTGGATGACTCCGTGCCATCTTCCCCTGTTGGGCCCTGTGGGGTCCCAGCTGCCCCTTCTGCTGCCGAGGAGTCCAACTCCAACCTCCGCCTCTTGGACCTCCCCCCGGCAGCTGCGGCCTGGGACACGGCACCGGACTCCTCACTCCCCGACGAGATGACAACATGGGAGGGGAGTCGGGCCTTGCGTCTCCAGCTGGCGGTGGGATCCCCGCCGCTGTGCTCCACAGCACCTTCTCCGCCCTCTTCATCAGTTGACGCTGCAGACAAGGAGAAACAAAACACAGGCATCAGGGCACTGTACAACGGACACATACACACATGACAGTTGTACATGAGTGGCATTGGCAAACCTCAGACATGTCATCACAATCCCCAACACACATGTCATTACAACTCGCACACATGAGCCATACCACAGCCATATCGCAACTGCCACCACCATCCATACACATACAACAGCATGAGCAGCCAAAGGTGAGCCAGACATCACATGCAACACAGGAAGTGCAGCACACATGTACACACACCACCACACTTGCATGCATGTGTACACCTCTGCCAAGTGTCGCACTGTTCAGACGGGCATCCATGTCACATCTGCCAATCAGGCTTCCACATACCGCTGTCACATGCATCCATGTTGCATCACTGTTGCACCCTTGTCAAATACACACACATGCACATGTACACAGTGCTGATACATGCAGCCGAAAACAACATACATGCGTGACATCACGGACATGTCTACTTACATAAACATTCATCCAAAAATGTGTGCCCACACAACTGCATTTGGCATGCAAGCCTACACACAAAAGCACCATCCATGTCTCACACATTACAGCCCTCGCATGTGTCAGCCCCACAGCCCTGTACACCCCCACCCATACTCGACCCCATACAAACAGATGTGCAACCTGCACACTACTGAATAATCACCACACGCACTGCTCACAATCAGGATGCATGTACACTCACCGCTCGACTCCAGACGGGTCTGCTTCTCAAGGACCTGGACGTGGAGCGCTGGGGATATGCGTTCCAGGACCCTCATCTGTTCTTCCAACAAGTGGCCCTGGCGCCCCTTGGCATCCGCTGCCTTCAAGAGGCGCCGGGCCTTGTTCAGG
Organism: Ambystoma mexicanum; assembly: GCF_040938575.1. NCBI lineage: Eukaryota > Metazoa > Chordata > Amphibia > Caudata > Ambystomatidae > Ambystoma > Ambystoma mexicanum. Next base: position 102,078,897 of record NC_090931.1, read on the forward strand.
GTCCTGGACCTGAAGTCCTCCCAGCGCTTCTTGACATGTTGTAAGTCGCGGACTGCCACCCCCTCCGCGTTGATGGCAGTCACGATGTCAGTCCAGATCCGAGTCCGTCCTTCCTTATTGGCGCGGGAACTTCCGAAGAGGGCATCATACTGCCCCAGGACTTGCTCCACCAGGACACCAACTTCGGTGGCACTGAAGCTGGTGCCCCTCTGCCTCTCTGGCCGGGGGTTGCCAGTGGTCACAGATGGTGTTTGCCCCGATATGACAACCCCAGAGGCAGGAGTGGGTGGGCAACTGGGTCCTGGGCTGGGCTGTGGAGCGATGGAATCCCAGTCGGGAGTCTTCGGTTCCAGCAGGGGTGGTCACAGCAACAGCACCCCTGGCTGATGTGCAGGCAGCAAATGGCAGGGCACGTGGGCAGCAGGCAGTCAGGCAGCAGCAGATGGCAGGTGGGAGCGTGCTCGGGGCTCTGGGGGCAGTAGTTCGGCCTTCTGGGCAGGAGCGTGGTCTTCCGTGTGCTTACGCGTGGCCAGCTTGATAGAGAGTGATTTGGCACGTGAAAAATCTGCACGTCAGCGTGTAATTCCAGGAAAGGCCCTTAGCGCGTAAGCGCGTCTGCACGCATACGCATTTTCATTGGACAGAAGGCCCCTCAAGCGCAAACGCCCCTGTGACGTGACGCGTACAGACGTGCATGGGCATTTCAGCGCGCGTGAAATACTGCACGTCCGCGTGTAATACGAGGAAAGGGCCCATGCGCGTAAGCGCGCGTGGAAACTGCACGTCCGCGTGTAATACGAGGAAAGGGCCCATGCGCGTAAGCGCGGGTGAAAATGAAAAACTGCACATCCGCATGTAATACAAGGAAAGGGCCCATGCGCGTAAGTGACGTGACGCGCGCATGCGTTTCCCTCATTGCACGGGTTAAAGGTGAGCGGGCCCAGCAGTTCGCTGTACGTGCCTTTCGTGGAGACCGACGTGTGTTGCTGCTTCCTGTTGTTTCGCCCGCCATCACAACTTCACAGCTATCAAGGACGTATCTCTTCTTTTGGCGGGGGTATTGGCACGCTCTTTTTCCCACTGCGGGTGCCCCTGTGTATCGCACCCATTTTCGATGTCATAGTAGCCTGTGTGTCCCACGCGTACGCGTTATTCGTGTTACTGGGTGCCACCGCGTACTGCGGGAGGTTGAATCCATGCACGTAGGCTGCAGGGTTGCGTGCATGGTTTTACTGCAGTTTTGGGGTGCCTGAGTTTTGCGTGACCCGTCACCACATCACCGGGGTCACATACAGCCTTGCAGGTGCAGGGGGGCTGTTAACATCTTGCTTCCCACCCCCTTCACCCCAATTGCCCAGGTCAATTGTGGTGTACACCTCCCATTGGCACCACTCCATCTGTGCCAGCACAACTACATCTGTGCCATGGTTGGGAGGCCACCAAAGGTGAGGGGCGCCTCAGCTGGGCGTACTCGTGGCGGGCGTGGTCAGGGACATGGCCGTGGTGACCAGGGAGTAGGGGGACTCCAGGTTGTCCAGGGCAGCCACAGAGGGGGAAGAGGCAGGGGTGCGCCACTTGAGCACAATGTTGTGCCATGTGTCGGTGCAGCCATGCCACCACCCCCTGTGGTTCCGGGGGATGCAGCTCCTGCATCTGGCACTGGCACCCATATGACCCAGCAGTCCGTTCCATCGACTGCCACGGGCCCAAGGGTAGTGGTAGCTGCAGGTGCAGCTGTGGACACCGCCACCCAGGCTCAGGGTCTGCCAGCGCAGGCTGCGTTGGCACTTGAAGAGCCCTTGGTAGATCTCCAACAGGCCAGGGGGGAAACCATAAGGGCAGGCCAGGCTGCTCAGACCAAGACACGTGTCCCTGGGGCAGTCATGTCATCTGCTGCCCCGAACAGCCGGGTGTTGGCAAGTGCAGGGGCAGATGCACCCAACAGCACCCCGGTTGTGAGTCTGCCAACCAGGACCGTTGTGGTCAATGACCCTGCCACAGCTGATGTTGCTGCGCAGGGTCCATAAATGGGCACCCAGCTGCCACTGACACAAGTCAGGCCTTTGGTCATCCCTCCACCTGCCACTCCCTTGGCTCAATCCACCGAACCCACTGGCCATACTGGTCAGGGCGGCATTAGCCAGCCAGGGTCTGCGCCACAGTCCAAGAGGAGGAAGGTTGCACCTGCAGCACAGGCTGGGACCCCACACACAGCCACGACCTCCTGCACGTCGAGGAAGAAGCCTTTCTGTAAGCAGGAACTGGACTTCCTCGTGGACTACGTGCAGGGCCACAGCCGTGACATGCTAGTGGGTGCCAATAGTCAGACCACGGCTGCCCAACGTGACACCCACTGGAAGCATGTTGCGGAACATGTCAGTTCATTCGGCCATGAGGTGCGCACGGTGCAGGAGTGCAAAAAGCGTTGGAATGACATCAAGCGCAGCACTAAGGCAAAACGTGCCTCAAATTACAACTTGACTCTGGTGACTGGCGGTGGGCCTGCACCAGAGGAGGAAGAACTCACTTCGCATGAGGCTCTCGTTGCGGAGTTCATACCACCTGAATTGGTCAAAGGAGTGGGAGAGAAGCTGGACTTTGATGCCCAGTCCAGTGAGTGTTGATGCGTGTTTGTTGAGGACGTGTGTGTTTCACTTTGGGGATGTGTTGTGCATGATTGCTGCTACATGTGACGTGTACATGGTTCTGATGTGTAAGTAATGCAATGCTACCGTCATGCATGTCTCCTCTGCCTGCATGCGGGACTCCATGTAGGCATGCTCCCTTGCCCCTCCTCCGCCACTCTGCACCCCAGTTCCACCTTTGCACTGGTCTGCTTCAATCTTGCCAATGTGTACTTTCTTGTTCATGTGTCCTGTGTAGATGCTAACTTCCAGCGTAGAATCTGCCAGACATATGCCGTGTGGTACAGCCTTAGTACTCGATGCAGGGTATCTCACTTGTACTGTGCATGGGTCAGATGTCCCGCAGGGACATGAGTGCCCATTCATGCTCCATGTGCATTGCACGCATGCCCCTATGTGTCCTTGACTGGATGATCACTGTAATATAAGTCCTTGGTTACATACATTGCCTGCCATCTCATCAGCCTTCCCATGTCAACTGTGGCTCAGTCCTGCGTTGCACACATGTTTGGGCTCTGACAATCTGTGTGGCTCACAGGCCTCAGCCTGTTCAATGGCCAATGACTCTGTCCAACTCTTGTTGTGTCTTCTTCACACGTGGGCGTCCTCCGGAGTTTCCATCATGTGTCCTGCCCACTGTCCCAGCATCATTTGCAGTGTTGTAATTTGAATCACATTAAGCTGTTGATGCCAGTCAACACTGCCTGTCAATACACAGGTGTATGGTCAGCCATTTGATACCATGCTAGGCATCCCTGCTTTGGTACAGGGGTGGAGGGGTGCTTGGCTTCTAGACATGGTACACATTGAATGCACAATGCACGTGATGTCTGAATTTGACATTGCACTGCCTTCACATTTCCTGGCACACACCATGTAGTGCTTGTACATTTAGGTAGTGAGTGGCGTACACATTTTCTGCACTGCATAGACCCACTTCCATGGAAACTGCCACCTTTCAACAGGTCTGATCACAGAAGCTATTCAAAGTATACCCAGCATGCATGCCAGGTCATATGTTGTGTGTCACATGTCTGCCGCATGCCTTTGCTGTCGGTGTGTGTGTGTGTGTCGTGTGCTTCTGACATGTGTATTGACCTTTTTCTCTCTATTTTTCAGGTGATGACGCAATGGAGGCAGAGGATGGTGTTGTCATGCCAGACACAGGTTTGGTAACACCACATCAACCCGGCACTAGTGGGGGTCGTGGGGTGGTAGGCCACGAAAACCCCCAAGTGCTGCAGTCCATCTTGTCTCTGGCTGCCTATGAGTCCAGCCTTGATGACGACTCTGACGTCCATGTTGAGTTGGATGAGCATCAAGTCCATGTGTCAGGGGTGAGTGATTCTGATGTGGACACTCCTCTGTCTGCGACACCTGCACTGAGGGATCAGACAGTCTTGGTTCCTCCGCCTGTGGTGGATCGGGACGCAGGGTCACCCTCCACACCAGTCACTGATGTGCCTGGGACATCACGTCGACGGGGGCATGTAGTCGTGCAGCCGCTGGCAGTGCCAACACAGCGAGGACCCCCGGTCCTTGGGTCCCGCAGGGGTCAAGCCCGGCAACGCGGTCGCCGCGCGCAACCGCTGTATACTGAGTGGGAGCAAGACATGACTGCCAATTCCGAACGGCAGGGGGCAGCAATGGAGAACATCGCTGAGAGCATGGAGCGTGTGGCCCGATCTGTGCTCCCCACTGCTAGGCAGGTGCTTCTCCAGCAGCAGGCGGCACGGTCCACGGCCCGCTCGCTCAGGCTGGGCATGGCGGCCTCAGACAGGGAACGCCAGGCTGAAATGTCGTCTCTGCGTCAAGCAATTGCTGCTCACGCAGAGGCGCACATGGATGCCCTGAGGGAGGAGTATGCTTCCCTCAGATCCACTCTGGGTGTCCTTATGATGTCCCAGAGGCAGCAGGCAGAGGAGAGGTTTGCATAGCTTGAGCGTACCATCTCGGCTGAGCTACAGGCTTGCCGGGAGGTGCAGCGGTTGTCCAGCCAGGCCTTGCAGGAGGAACACCGTGTTACACGTGCTACCTTGCAAGAGGAAGCACGTGTATCACGGGAGGTTCTGCATGCAGACCTACGTCACATCGCCACACAGAACCAGGCTCACCCGTCCGGCAGACTTGCTGCCGACGAGGGGCAAGCTGCGGCTAGGCGTGGCCAGGCTACTGTGCCACGTCCTCCTTTCCAGGATGAGCCAGACTCGGACGACCATCTATCTCCCACATAGGTCGTGCTGTGCAGGCGTTGAGCCCATGGAGGATTTTTTTTTGGCTCAGCATCATCGCATGTGGATGTTGAGCAGCACCCTGTACCTCCCCCCTCCTGGGTGCCTCCCCTCCCCCCGGGTCGTATGTGGCCATTTTTGATTTTTCTTTTAGTTTAGTTAGTTAAGTTTCTGTTTGATAGTTAGTTTAAATAGGTAATGTAGGTTTTCCATAGTTAGTGTAATTAGTTAATAGTTGATTTAGTTTAAAATTGCTAGTCTATTGTGCTTTCATGTGACGGTGCGGTGCTTTGTGGCTTTTGAAGGCATCCACTGTCTGTTCCAGCTGGGCCCTTCATGGTTGTCTTGTGTATGTGTTTGCTGCTTGGGTTCCTTGACTCACATATGCCACTCCTGACTCCCTTATCCATGGGCTCGCAAGGATGGTTCGGTGTTACAGCATTTTACACAAGGGCTTTGGACTGTCATATCCGTGGCATGTCTGGTGCTGTGTGACTTGTGTTGACACCCCTAGAGGGGATGATTTAGGTGTCATTGTCCACTGTTCAGCTTTTGCTAGATGGGGTGTGTCATGATTAATGTGGACATTGATTGCTATGCATTGTGTAGTATGTTTCATATCTTTCCTGTACATGTGCTTGTTGCAATTCATGCTGTAGATAGTGTTCCACACTTTGGAGGTGAAAGACGGACTGATCGTGGGATTTGTGATGTGACTCTCTGACATGGTCAAGTAATGAGATGCCTGATGAGACACACACAGATGACTTTGAAGCATTAATCATGTGTTTCATGCCCTTTCTGCAGGGGGATGAGCCTCCAGAGTACCTTTGCCAGCAGACATGGCCCATTGGACGACGGAATTCTGGACCCGTTTGTTGGTGCCCACATGCACATGTGTGCACAAGCAGAGACACAGTGATTGCAGACCCACATCCTAGAACTGCTGACATGTTCCAAGGAACTCCAGGCAAGGTGAGCATCACAGGGGGGCCACGACACAGCAAAGCTTGCACCAGGCGAGTTGCACATTTAGGCTTAGTCACAGCACTGAGGGTGAGCTTAGACGAATATTGGTGTTGAAGCACACAATGCAGCTCAGATGTGTTTGTGGACTGATGGCTGTTGATAGTAGGGTTGTCTGGGACACATGCAGGGGCAGTGGCACATACCCTCCGGTACACCAAGGTCCATTGAGCCACTTGTATCAACCATGTAGCCTTCCGAGACATGGAAAGGGGCAGCTCACAGGGACATACAGCAAGGGACATACTCGGGTGCAGTGCATGTCTTTTCCACGTACTTCATGATAAATGCACTGCCAACTTTGTTTCGGTCATGGTGGTACGCAACTTGCTCTGTAGTCATGGCTTGCTATATAGGTCTGTCTGCTTACCCTGGGAACATTGCATGTTGTGTGAATTGTGACACATTGGTGTTCCATTTGCCACGCACCCACCAGCGGCTGCCTTACTGCATTGACTGTGTATGACCCGTCACAGGGGTGATGTTATATATGGGTACGAAGCATCAACCACAGATTGTCTGTTTGTAGAGTAGTTTGTTGCTATGGGGCATGTTTGGTGTTGTGTTTTTGTGTAATTGGCACGTACAGGTTGTTGACTGTGGCTCTCTTTGCAGCATTGCAGTGCTCCTGTAACCAGACCTGAGAGTGCGCAGGCAGGAGGCCAGCACTCAAAACCGGAGCTAAGTGTCTTGTTGTTTTTTCTTACGAACTGCTCTGCATAGGCTTGCTGGGGAGTGTACTGATGCATGGATGTATGTGTGGTTCAATTTGGTATGTTTTATTCTCCCTAATCACCCGTGATCCTATGCAATTTTGAAACCTGTACCCTCTACCCGGTGTTCCTGCTTCCCGTGCCTATCCAAGCAACGTTCCCTGACCTTCTTTCCCCACTGGGGTTGCGGATGCCTGTGTAAGCCCCGAACTTGCAGGCGCCAAAACCCTAGAGGGGGTGGTTGGTTCGTACCACTCCTGAGCCTGGACTACAGAAGGCCATGACAATGATGTCCAAGTTTGTTTGGATTGTGTATGTGTTCATGCAGGTTGTACATTTTCGTGCATTCTCTAGTTTCATGTGTCATTCCTCCTCCCCTCTCCTGCCACTCATTCCAGTCATCCAGGGTGTCAACACCTGTCCCGACTGCATATCCCTGAACCTCATTCCCCACCAGGGTCTCAGGGGCCTGTGTGAGTTTGACCTTGCAGGCACCCGGGACATGGTGGGGGTGGTTGTTTTGTGACACTCCCGCGCCTGTACAGGGGACCTGTGACAGTACACATCCATTCATGGTGCATCATCCTATGTCATGTACCACACATGTCTCACATCCTGTCGTGACATTGTTTTGCTGTGCTACCTTGGTTGTTGCATCATTGTGGTAGTACTTGGCCTTTGTGAGGTACTGCTACGTCAAGTCATCTACTGGAGGGTGTTTGGGTTCGTTTTTATGCCTTGGATTTTGTGATTTTGGAAATGAGTGTGGATTCTGAGGGTTCAGGCATCTTTTTACACACAAGGTGGGAGATGGTGACGAAGGGTAAAGGTGATCCTGTGGCCAGGTGGAATTGAGGTGTGGAGGCTCCATGACCCAGGTGCAGTTGTTCAGTGGGTCAGGGTCATTTGTGAGGGAGGGGGGGGGGGTTGTTGTTGATAGTTGCCTTGCCCTGCAGTGTGATGGGAACTCTGACATAGTAATGGTGGTATCCTATGTACATGTTGTGTTCTGCTGATCAATGCCTGTTCATGTGTTGTGTTTTCCTTTCAGGTGCGAGGGGATAGTTGTGGTTTGACATGCTGGGGTGTACACATGGTGGATGTTCACATGTGATGTGTAGGGAACACTGATGGTCACTTGAGTGCACATGCATATGTGGAGTGCATGTCCTTGCAGAACCACACACTTGCACTCTGATGCACTACATGTACTCCCACCCTTGCATATCCATGTGTACACTGTTTGCCTTCTGGTGCCCACTGTGTCCCGGCAGCACATGTTCTGTGACCGATCATGGAACCAGTACATTCCTAATTTGATGTTTGACGTGGTCTGTCACTTAGATGTGATGCTCAGGGTGTGCATCACACACAATGGCTGTTCACTGTGCTGTGCGCTGAGCAGTGTGATGCAGGAGTAGGACACTGCACACATGAGCTGCAGTGTTGATTTTGCAATGCATAATGTGCATGTAGACAGGCATTCATTTTGATGTTACGTCTACGACTGTTGTAATGCATTTGGAAATGACTTATTTTGGGTGGGAGATTTTGTTGGTCTGTCATTTCATCTGATTCCGGGTCAGGCAGCAGTGTCCGATGCCACTGTGCATTTAGGACATGGCAATGTGTACCTTATCGTTACTGCATTGGTGTATGGGTATTGCGTGCCATGTCATGTTGATGTTTGGGAGGGTTTGAGTGACATGACAGTGATGGCCATGGCCTGTTTTGCAGGTGTGTGTGATGCACACCTTGCATGTCCGGGTCATCCGCTTCTCAAAGCAACTAGCTGGGGGTAGATTTCTCTCCGCAGCAGGGCCCTCCCCCTGGAACAGACTTCCGGCCTGACTTGAACTTGAGGGGAATCATCTCCAGTTCTGGAAGCACCTCAAGACCTTCCTCTTTGCTTCTGCTTACTGTCTGCCTCTCCCTTGCAGAATTCTCCACTGGAACTGCACAGGAGCTGCAACTGGGCCACTCTCACCGACCTCGGTCCCTGGCCCAGCCACTCTCCACTTGCACTGCCTCCCTGGCAACCCCTGCACTGCAGTACTGTCTCTCTATCCCTACAGCCCTCCCTTCCCAGCACTTGTCTGCACTTACCTTTGTAGTTGCCACCATGTGACCTATGTATTATTTTTTTGGGCTACTTCCCCTGTACTGGACTCCCCCCACCCCTTCCCCTTGCACTTTTCCCATTCCCCCTACCCCTGCACTTGCACGATCTCAATGACACCTGGCCTAGTAGTACCGTTCTCTGTGTTCCCTTGTTCCCCCCTCCCTGCCTCATTGCGCCTTGGAATACTTGTGTATGGCCCATATCATGTCATATGTCATATGTGTGCCTTTTGGTCACACAGGATAGCTTGTGTTTAAGTAGCTAGGGATGCAGACGATGTGGCACTTCCATGGCAACTTTCTCAGGGTGGTAGGGTTGTGACAGTTAACTGTCTCTTTGTCATCATCGATTGTCACCTGGTATGTGCCAGGCCTGTGTGCACTCCGCAGGGGTGGGAGTTTAGGTGAAAAATGTGGCCACAAGCTGGGTCCGGGCTTCCTCGCCACGTGCCCTGTCCCCTCCCATGGGCAGCGCCTGTGCCTGTGGTTGGGGATGTGGGGGCACCACCATGTCCACCAGGACGCCCTGCCGTGTTGCAACATTGTGCAGGACACATGCTGCCACAATGATCCTGCACACTACTGGTGGTGCATAGAGTAGTTGCCCACCAGAGCGGTCAAGGGAGCGGAAACGTGACTTGAGCACTCCGAATGTGCGCTCCACTATGCCCCTGGTTGCAATATGGGCGGCGTTGTATCTTACCTGGGGTAGTGTGGTGGGGTTCCGGATTGGCGTCATCATGTGGTTGCTCAGAGGGTAGGCACTGTCCCCTGGGGAGGTGATAATACTTGAGATTATTAGGGTTTGGATATTTGTCTGTGTGTGACTTGCATGCATGTGCAAGGGCATTTGTACTGACCTAGGAGCCATGTGTCGCCATGCTGCCCAGCTTCCAGGGCCTGGCTCATGGCGGACATTCTGTATATGAAACTGTCATGGGTGGAGCCAGGGTAGTTTGCATAGACAGAGGTGATGATTCCCTTTGCATCACATACCACCTGTACATTGATGGAATGCCAGTGCTTGCGGTTTTGGTAGATGTGCTCAATGGCCCTAGTTGGACGTAGGGCCACATGGGTGCAATCTATGGCACCGAGCACTTTGGGGAAGTGTGCCACCCTGAAAAAATCCAGGACAACGGCCTGCCTTTCTGCGGGTGTTCTGGGCATGTATATGTGCCTGCGGACTGAGGGGCGCGCTGTCATGATTGCCAGTACCTGGTGTAGGCAGCGTGACTGCATGGCCTGTGAGACCCCCCCCACTATGGCAGTGGTCCGCTGAAATGACCCAGTGGCCAAAAAATGCAGGACATTGAGCAGCTTCTCCAAGGGGCTCAATGCTTGGGAGCAAAGGGTGGGGGATGTGAGGTCATCTTCCCACTCCCTGACCAGGTCTAGGATGATATGGGGTGGAAACCTATACCTGCCATAGACCTGGTCATCAGGCATCCCAAAAAGGCTTGTCCGTGGTGCAAAAATGCGTGCCCTGGCTATTCTCCTCCTCCTGCGGTGTCCCACGATCAGTGCAGCGACAAATGGGGCATTCATCGTAGCTGTATATACGCGTTTGTTGTTTGCGCGCACTTTTATGCTGTGCGCGGGGACGCTTCCGCCTGCCTTCGTGTGGCAGACGCGTTGACGCCTGTGCACGTCTTTTGCCGTGCGCGGGTTTCCCGTATTCGGATACTGTCCGAGTGTCATCGCGTATTGTCGGGGGGAAATTCTGCCGGGGTCGGCCGGGCCGTCCGCAGACCTCCAGGCAGGGAGGCCCCAACTCCTCCCGTGTGTATCCCAGATAAGATGAGATAGAGTATGAGACGCACACAAGGAGCAAGGTGACTCTGCTGTTTATTAGACAAAACGGCAGGGATGGGTCAAGGAGCGCACGCGTTCGTCCTGACACACACACAATTGTGGGGCTCGCAGGCCCTTTTTACTGTATTATGACGCGCTACTTGCGTCACTTCAGAAAGTTAACAAAAAACCTATTGCCACTCTTAATTGGATGTTCGAGTGGTAGGATTAGTATAGCACACATATAGAGAAAGATATTAGTGGATAAGGTGTAGTCAGGTGGTATATCTGGGTTGTCCCTACAATAAGATACATGAAAATTGTTACATGAAGGCTCCTGAGGATTGGCTAAATGTGCTGGCGTCAGTGATAAGAGCCCCAAGTTCTGATTGGTGCACCCGTGAGCTCCCCAGCCTGGGACCACCGTCGTTCCCAGCTCTCGGTGTACCTGTAAGTTGCAACAATGTTTCACTATGGGTACATGCAGACAATGTGAGGACTTATTCATAGCTAGACGGGGTACCGTTCCCACCGTTGCAAATGTCCATTGAGCCTTTCAAGTGTATCTGCCAATGTCTCGTAGCGAGGGATCCAGACGCCTCTGTTCTCCAGGGTTTGGCATCTCGTCAGGTTCGGCTTGATCACGTGGGAAGGGACCGTGAAAGAGGCATAATTCTGCACAATTAATATTGTTTTTCTACTGTGCGTCTGCTTTAATTTGTCGGTGTGACTTTAACGTTGGTGCGCGGAGTGCGAGATTGCAACATCGTGCCTTTGATGATTTGCTCTTGGAACGTGGGTTTGCAACATTGCGACCTTGGCTGGTTGCTTTGCCAAGCTCATTCTGTAGGATCAGCAACTGACTTTTGTTTTGTTGATGTCCACGGGAGCTCTTGTTTGAGGCCTACTTTGGCCCGGTGCATAAGTTGTTCGTTTGGTGCACAGGTGCTTTAGGTTATAGGAGCATGTAATTCCATAATCGGTATTGTCTTTATTATATTTCTCATCGTTGTACCTGGTTTCAAAGAGAAGCGTGAGCAAGCTAATAAAAGTTCATGACGCGTCTTGCGTTTCTGCATTCTGAAAGCCTATATGAAAATAATAAAGATGCACGTCCGTGAATATGCCTGTCGCCTACGTCATAGCACTGAGTATATTCTTCGTGTAGGTTGGTGTGGGAATGTCCAGTGTGTATATTTGTACAGATGTGCTTCCCGTTGTCTAGGTCGTCATGGCATCTCTAACGACGTGTAGATTTTAGTCTAGTTGATCCGTGCCGCAGGTGTCGGCATGGCCAGTGCGGGCTGCTGGGCAAGCAGATGGACACATCCGTATGTTCCTGTACCAGGGTACCTGGTCGTCTGGTAAATGGGCAAACTCTTCTCGTGGCGGGTGTTTGGGTCGTGACCCTCTAGGCCAAGCGCGAGAGGTGAAGGACGGGAGCCTGGTTTTCCATTCTCCCACTTCAGTATGATCGGAGGGGAGTGAGCGTACACGCAACTGGCCTGGGTACGTGTGTTTCGGGGTGCGCGGGAAGTTCCACACGCGATTAGCCTGGGTACGTGTGTTCCGGGGTGCCGGGAACTTTCACACGCGATTGGTGGAAATCCACGTGTGTTCTGTCATCACGTGCAATGAGGGAAACACCTGCGCGCGTCACGTCACAGACGCGCTCACGCGCTAAGGGCCTTTGGTTCAATGAAATCGCATATGCGTGCTGCCGTGCATACGCGCTAAGGGTCTTTCCTCGTATTACACGCGGACGTGCAGTTTTCCACGCGCGCTTACGCGCATGGGCCCTTTCCTCGTATTACACGCGGACGTGCAGTTTTTCACGCGCGCTGAAATGCCCATGCACGTCTGTACGCGTCACTTCACAGGGGCGCTTGCGCTTGAGGGGCCTTCTGTCCAATAAAAATGCGTATGCGTGCAGACGCGCTTACGCGCTAAGGGCCTTTCCTCGAATTACACGCTGACGTGCAGATTTTTCACGTGCCAAATCACTCCGTATCAAGCTGGCCACGCGTAAGCACACGGTAGACCACGCTCCTGCCCAGAAGGCCGAACTACTGCCCCCCAGAGCCACGAGCACGCTCCCACCTGCCATCTGCTGCTGCCTGACTGCCTGCTGCCCACGTGCCCTGCCATTTGCTGCCTGCACATCAGCCAGGGGTGCTGTTGCTGTGACCACCCCTGCTGGAACCGAAGACTCCCGACTGGGATTCCATCGCTCCACAGCCCAGCCCCATGACCCAATTGCCCACCCACTCCTGCCTCTGGGGTTGTCATGTCGGGGCAAACAACATCTGTGACCACTGACAACCCCCGGCCAGAGAGGCAGAGGGGCACCAGCTTCAGTGCCACCGAAGTTGGTGTCCTGGTGGAGCAAGTCCTGGGGCAGTATGATGCCCTCTTCGGAAGTTCCCGCGCAAACAAGGAAGGACGGACTCGGATCTGGACTGACATCGTGACTGCCATCAACGCGGAGGGGGTGGCAGTCCGTGACTTACAACATGTCAAGAAGCGCTGGGAGGACTTCAGGTCCAGGACCCTGAACAAGGCCCGGCGCCTCTTGAAGGCAGCGGATGCCAAGGGGCGCCGGGGCCACTTGTCGGAAGAACAGATGAGGGTCCTGGAACACATATCCCCAGCGCTCCACGTCCAGGTCCTTGAGAAGCAGACCCGTCTGGAGTCGAGCGGTGAGTGTACATGTATCCTGATTGTGAGCAGTGCGTGGGGTGATTATTCAGTAGTGTGCAGGTTGCACATCTGTTTGTATGGGGTCGAGTATGGGTGGGGGTGTACAGGGCCGTGGGGCTGACACATGCGAGGGCTGTATTGTGTGAGACATGGATGATGCTTGTGTGTGTAGGCTTGCATGCCAAATGCAGTTGTGTGGGCACACATGTTTGGATGAATGTGTATGTAAGTAGACATGTCCGTGATGTCACGCATGTATGTTGTTTTCGGCTGCATGTATCAGCACTGTGTACATGTGCATGTGTGTGTATTTGACAAGAGTGCAACAGTGATGCAACATGGATGCATGTGACAGCGGTATGTGGAAGCCTGATTGGCAGATGTGACATGGATGCCCGTCTGAACAGTGCGACACTTGGCAGAGGTGTACACATGCATGCAAGTGTGGTGGTGTGTGTACATGTGTGGTGCACTTCCTGTGTTGCATGTGATGTCTGGCTCACCTTTGGCTGCTCATGCTGTTGTATGTGTATGGATGGTGGTGGCAGTTGCGATATGGCTGTGGTATGGCTCATGTGTGCGAGTTGTAATGACATGTGTGTTGGGGATTGAGATGACATGTCTGAGGTTTGCCAATGCCACTCATGTACAACTGTCATGTGTGTATGTGTCCATTGTACAGTGCCCTGATGCCTGTGTTTTGTTTCTCCCTGTCTGCAGCGTCAACTGATGAAGAGGGCGGAGAAGGTGCTGTGGAGCACAGCGGCGGGGATCCCACCGCCAGCCGGAGACGCAAGGCCCGGCTCCCCTCCCATGTTGTCATCTCGTCGGGGAGTGAGGAGTCCGGTGCCGCGTCCCAGGCCACAGCTGCCGGGGGGAGGTCCAAGAGGCGGAGGTTGGAGTTGGACTCCTCGGCAGCAGAAGGGGCAGCTGGGACCCCACAGGGCCCAACAGGGGAAGATGGCACGGAGTCATCCAGGTTGGTGGGGGTTTGGTGGAGGAGGAGGCCGTGCAACCACCAGAGACGGGGTCTGGAGGTGGGGATCCCACTGGTGCTAGTGGTGCAGTGCAGGACCAGGGACAGGAGGCAGCACAGGCCGCCGCGGAGGTGCCTGTGTGCAATCCTGTCCCTGATCCTGTCCCTGAATCATCTTGCACCAGCAGGGATGCCTACGTCCAGACCCGTTTTCAGGCAGGAGATGAGCTCACGTCAACTGGCCTTCCTCTGCCTGCGGACGTGGCTATCCAGGTCCGGGTTGAGCCTGTCCTGGCTGGTGTGGTGTTGCATCAACGGGCCATGCGAGGTGACCTGCAGTCTTTTCATGAAGAGACTGCACGTCATCTTGAATGGCTCGTTGACCACGTCAGCCTGCTGGGACAGGTCACCCAGGCCGGATTCCTCCGTCTGATGGGGCTTGCTCCGACCCCCTCCTCAACTGGACCCCCTACGCGCCAGTCGTCCTCTGTGCCATCTTCCCACCCATCAGTCACCTGGGTGCCCTGTGGAGCTGCCTCTGACGGTGCGGCCAGGCTGGTGGAGGAGGCATCCCTGCCACAGTCGGGAGTCGGATGTCCAGCAGGGGTGGCCACATCTACGACTGCACCCCAGCCGGCGGAGGATGTGCAGGCAGCAGGAGGCAGTGCACGGGCAGAGGCACAGCAGCAGCAGCAACGTGGTGGGAGCCATGAAGGCTCGGGGCCTTCAACATCGGAGGGGCAGGCATCGGCCGGAGGGCAGGAGGACCCAGGACAGAGAGTGTCTTCCGTGTGGCAGCGGTTGGGCCACGCCATAGATGCGGAGCGGCAGCGGGCGGAAGAGGCACGGCTCACAATTGTCAGGGCGGAGAACTGCATGCGGAGGGCCCTGAGGCGGGCCGAGTGCCTCGAGGCAATCCGCAGGGGTTTGGAGGTGGAGACTTCGACGGCCCTGCGGACCCTCTGGGCCATGGAGGAGGACCGCCTCCGGGACATTGAGGAGGAATTCGATGATGCCCTGGCCCGTGACATCCACAAATGAGCCGTGAAACTAGCCCGCTGCCCTTGTACATAGTTATGTAGGTAGTGTTAGGTTTCATTTTTGTTTTGATTTTATTTGGACCTTTCGGACATTGGCCACATTTTTGTATATAGTTTATTTTATTAGTTAGTGTAGTTAGATAGGTTTCCTTTATTTTGTTGGGATAATGGTCCCTGGCTTGTTCCCATGTACATAGTTCGCAGTTGGATTGTATTTTTTTTTCACTTTTTAACCATGGAGCAATGGCTTTCTTTTTTATTTCCCATTGGATTTTGTTTTGTGGACATTGACTTTGGACAACATTACTTTGGAATTTTATTTTTGGTTTTGCTTTTTTTAACGGACATGCTTCTTTTCATTTTTGTACATTCACATTTCTGTTTCTTCATTTTTTATTCTATTTATGTTTCCTTTAATACATATTTTTTTTGGTGAACTTCAATGTGTGGTATCTCATTGGTTTCATGCATTTCATGATATGTGTTTTGAGATTCACTGACACCCATTGGGTGTATGTGAGGGAAATGTGTTTGTTTCGGAACTTGCAATTGGTGTTCTGTGATGTAATTGCAAATTATGAGTGGGTGGATGCAATACTCGGGTGGGTGGTTTGCATTTGGAGGCTGACCATAGGGACCAGGGATCTAGATTGTGATGACATGTTGGCTGGGGAACATGAGTTGCACATGGGTGGGGGCCTGCTGGCAGGTGCCCCACAGTGCTGGGGGGTGGGGGTGGTGGGAGACATGGGTGGGGGCCTGGTGGAGGCTGCCCCTGCACTGCTGAGTGGTGGGCGTGGTGTGAGACATGGGTGGGGGCCTGGTGGTGGGTGCCCCTGGTGGCTGGGGGGTGGGGGTGGTGGGAGACATGGGTGGGGGCCTGGTAGAGGCTGCTCCTGCACTGCTGGGGGGTGGGGGTGGTGTGAGACATGGGTGGGGGCCTGGTGGAGGCTGCCCCTGCACTACTGGGGTGTGGGGGTGGTGGGAGACATGGGTGGGGGCCTGGTGGTGGATGCCCCTGGTGGCTGGGGGTGGGGGTGGTGGGAGACATGGGTGGGGGCCTGGTAGAGGCTGCTCCTGCACTGCTGGGGGGTGGGGGTGGTGGGAGACATGGGTGGGGGCCTGGTGGAGGCTGCCCCTGGTGGCTGGGGGGTGGGGGTGGTGGGAGACATGGGTGGGGGCCTGGTAGAGGCTGCTCCTGCACTGCTGGGGGGTGGGGTGGTGGGAGACATGGGTGGGGGCCTGGTGGAGGCTGCCCCTGGTGGCTGGGGGGTGGGGGTGGTGAGAGACATGGGTGGGGGCCTGCTGGCAGGTGCCCCACAGTGCTGGGGGGTGGGGGTGGTGGGGAACATGAGTTGGACATGGGTGGGGGCCTGCTGGCAGGTGCCCCACAGTGCTGGGGGGTGGGTGTGGTGTGAGACATGGGTGGGGGCCTGGTGGAGGCTGCCCCCGCACTGCTGGGGGGTGGGGGTGGTGGGAGACATGGGTGGGGGCCTGGTGGTGGGTGCCCCTGGTGGCTGGGGGGTGGGGGTGGTGGGAGACATGGGTGGGGGCCTGGTGGAAGCTGCCCCTGGTGGCTGGGGGGTGGGGGTGGTGGGGAACATGAGTTGGACATGGGTGGGGGCCTGCTGGCAGGTGCCCCACAGTTCTGGGGGGTGGGCGTGGTGGGAGACATGGGTGGGGGCCTGGTGGAGGCTGCCCCTGGTGGCTGGGGGTGGTGGTGAACATGAGTTGGACATGGGTGGGGGCCTGCTGGCAGGTTCCCCACAGTGTTGGGGGGTGGGGGTGGTGGGAGACATGGGTGGGGGCCTGGTGGAGGCTGCCCCTGCACTGCTGGGGGGTGGGGGTGGTGGGAGACATGGGTGGGGGCCTGGTGGTGGGTGCCCCTGGTGGATGGGGGGTGGGGGTGGTGGGAGACATGGGTGGGGGCCTGGTGGAGGCTGCCCCTGGTGGCTGGGGGGTGGGGGTTGTGGGGAACATGAGTTGGACATGGGTGGGGGCCTGCTGGCAGGTGCCCCACAGTGCTGGGGGGTGGGGGTGGTGGGAGACATGGGTGGGGCCCTGGTGGAGGCTGCCCCTGGTGACTGGGGGGTGGGGGTGGTGTGAGACATGGGTGGGGGCCTGGTGGAGGCTGCCCCTGCACTGCTGGGGGGTGGGGGTGGTGGGAGACATGGGTGGGGGCCTGGTGGTGGGTGCCCCTGGTGGCTGGGGGGTGGGGGTGGTGGGGACATGGGTGGGGGCCTGGTGGAGGCCGCCCCTGGTGGCTGGGGGGTGGGGGTGGTGGGAGACATGGGTGGGGGCCTGGTAGAGGCTGCTCCTGCACTGCTGGGGGGTGGGGGTGGTGGGAGACATGGGTGGGGGCCTGGTGGAGGCTGCCCCTGGTGGCTGGGTGGTGGGGGTGGTGGGAGACATGGGTGGGGGCCTGCTGGCAGGTGCCCCACAGTGCTGGGGGGTGGGGGTGGTGGGGAACATGAGTTGGACATGGGTGGGGACCTGCTGGCAGGTGCCCCACAGTGCTGGGGGGTGGGGGCGGTGTGAGACATGGGTGGGGGCCTGGTGGAGGCTGCCCCTGGTGGCTGGGGTGTGGGGGTGTTGGGAGACATGGGTGGGGGCATGGTAGAGGCTGCTCCTGCACTGCTGGGGGGTGGGGGTGGTGGGAGACATGGGTGGGGGCCTGGTGGAGGCTGCCCCTGGTGGCTGGGGGGTGGAGGTGGTGGGAGACATGGTTGGGGGCCTGGTGGAGGCTGCCCCTGGTGGCTGGGGGGTGGGGGTGGTGGGAGACATGGGTGGGGGCCTGGTGGAGGCTGCCCCTGCACTGCTGGGGGGTGGGGGTGGTGGGAGACATGGGTGGGGGCCTGGTGGTGGGTTCCCCTGGTGGCTGGGGGGTGGGGGTGGTGATAGACATGGGTGGGGGCCTGGTGGAGGCTGCCCCTGGTGACTGGGGGGTGGGGGTGGTGGGAGACATGAGTGGGGGCCTGGTGGAGGCTGCCCCTGGTGACTGGGGGGTGGGGTGGTGTGAGACATGGGTGGGGGCCTGGTGGAGGCTGCCCCTGCACTGCTGGGGGGTGGGGGTGGTGGGAGACATGGGTGGGGGCCTGGTGGTGGGTGCCCCTGGTGGCTGGGGGGTGGGGGTGGTGGGAGACATGGGTGGGGGCCTGGTGGAGGCTGCCCCTGGTGACTGGGGGGTGGGGGTGGTGGGAGACATGGGTGGGGGCCTGGTGGAGGGTGCCCCTGGTGGCTTGGGGTGCAGGGGGACATGCGTTGGTGGGCAGTAGTGCAAATTGACATGTGGGTTGGCTGGTGGGCATGGCCATGGTGGATGGGGTGCCTGCATGACATGTGCTGGGTAGGCCCCTGTGGTGTGAGCCACCTGCAGGGGCCGTGGAGGGTGTAGAGGTAACACCTGGGAGGACCCACACGTGCAATTCACGTGTGCTGCTCCCCGCGCACCCCTGTAATACACGTACCCTGATGATATCGCGTGTGGAACTTCCCGCGCACCCCTGTAATACACGTACCCTGATGGAATTGCGTGTGGAACTTCCAGCGCACCCCTGGAATACACGTACCCTGCTGATGTTGCGTGGGATACTTCCCCCGCACCCCGAAATACACGTACCTTGATGAGATCGCGTGTGTGACTTCCCGCGCAACCCTGTAATACACGTACCCTGAAGATATCGCGTGTGGAACTTCCCGCGCACCCCTGTAATACACGTACCCTGATGGAATTGCGTGTGGAACTTCCCGCGCACCCCTGGAATACACGTACCCTGCTGATGTTGCGTGGGATACTTCCCCCGCACCCCAAAATACACGTACCCCGATGAGATCGCGTGTGTGACTTCCCGCGCACCCCAGAAATACACGTACCCCGCTCAATCGCGTGTGTAACTTCCCGCGCACCCCCGAAATACACGTACCCCGCTCAATCGCGTGTGTAACTTCCTGCGCACCCCCGAAATACACGTCACCCGCTCAATCGCTTGTGTAACTTCCCGCGCACCCCCGAAATACACGTACCCCGCTCAATCGCGTGTGTAACTTCCCGCGCACCCCCGAAATACACGCACCCCGCTCAATCGCGTGTGTAACTTGCTGCGCACCCCCGAAATACACGTCACCCGCTCAATCGCTTGTGTAACTTCCCGCGCACCCCCGAAATACACGTACCCCGCTCAATCGCGTGTGTAACTTCCCGCGCACCCCCGAAATACACGTACCTCGCTCAATCGCGTGTGTAACTTCCCGCGCACCTCCGAAAAACACGTACCCCGCTCAATCTTGTATTTAACTTCCCGCGCACCCCCGATATACACGTACCCCGCTCAATCGCATGTGTAACTTCCCGCGCACCCCCGAAATACACGTACCCCACTCAATCGCGTATTTAACTTCCCGCGCACCCCCGATATACACGTACCCCGCTCAATCGCGTGTGTAACTTCCCGCGCACCCCCGAAATACACGTACCCCGCTCAATCCCGTGTGTAACTTCCCGCGCGCCCCGGAAATACACGTACCCCGCTCGATCGCGTGTGTTGCTTCCCGCGCACCCCCGAAATACACGTACCCCACTCAATCGCGTATTTAACTTCCCGCGCACCCCCGATATACACGTACCCCGCTCAATCGCGTGTGTAACTTCCCGCGCACCCCCGAAATACACGTACCCCGCTCAATCCCGTGTGTAACTTCCCGCGCGCCCCGGAAATACACGTACCCCGCTCGATCGCGTGTGTTGCTTCCCGCGCACCCCCGCAATACACGTGCCCCGCTCGCACAGGCCCAATTGCTGTATGTTGCCACTTTTGTGATGCGCTGGGACTCTACCGTCTGCCTTCGTGTGGCGGACGTGTTTCAGCTTGTGCGTGTCTTTGGCTGTGCGTGGCTTTGCCCTATTCGATTCCATGAATACGTGTGGTTCGCTTGCGTGTGGGCGTTCCGTCTGCTTCCCTGCAATACATCCCCAGTTACGCCCTTATTTTCGCGCGTTGTTCCCCATTCCGCGCGTTACGCCCCGTGTCCCGCCCACTTTCTGGTGT
This sequence comes from Ambystoma mexicanum, assembly GCF_040938575.1. Lineage (NCBI taxonomy): Eukaryota > Metazoa > Chordata > Amphibia > Caudata > Ambystomatidae > Ambystoma > Ambystoma mexicanum. Next base: position 102,099,188 of record NC_090931.1, read on the forward strand.
ATGCGCCGAGGTTGTGCGCTTTCACTGTGCGCGTTGCGCGCCTTTCGGGATGTTGCAGTGACTTGTGCGCCATGCACGGGTTTGGCGCACATCCCGAGGTGAACACGCGCAGGGACTTCCATGAATCTATTTTTTTCCGCTTGCGCCTGCTTGCGCCTGCTTGCGCGAAGATTTTCGGCGCACGTTTGTTCCATGAATCGGCCCCTTGATGTCAAATAAATGTACTTTACAAAATTTACAATCGCGCTGTATGCTTTTAAATCACTGTTTCATATTCCGAATTGTGGCGCGCTGTGTTGTGACATAATATGTGTTGTCTTCCGGGTTCTGTGTAAAGTCACTTAGGACTGGAGAGGACTGGGCGCGTTTGATGACGCACCCTGTAACATCACGGAGAGAGGCAGGGAATATGAATGCTTTGATAATATCAGGCTTAGGGGCGGGAGATATGATTTAGTGTCACAAAAGCAAGTCAGCCAGGTCAATAGCGCCAGTCATAGGATTATCACATAATGTCGGCGCATATATCCCCCTATGAAAGGAGGTTTTTTCCGCCAGATGGATATCACTGGCGTGATTGTTTTTAATTATGTTTTGACACAGGTTATCCTACCCCCTTATAGAACCACATTAAATTAGCATGCCTGCCTGCCTTAGATAAGGGAGATGGTCAAGATCCGGTGTTTCTCATCATTATTATTCTCTTTTTAGCACCAGCCACTTTAACAATAGGCGTATACAATAATCTGTGGTAAGATAATAATAATGGTATGCCGCGGTAAAAATTAGATTATATGCATTATGCATTATATTACAGTTCCGCGGTAACCGCACCCTTTGAAGGGATGAATTATGCACCATAAGCCATAGATCCGAAGGGATGCGGCATTGGTTCTACACCATAGTAGTGGAAGATACTCAAAACCACTGTTTGGGTTGTAGAATTAGATATGTTCCAAGAAACTATTGGAGGCAATCAGATTCATAAACATACGAATTTAGATTCGAATTGCCGTCTGTTTAAAGTGGGGTGTTTTTCTAAAATAGAACATGTGCACATAGAAAATGATACAATATTGATTGATTTGAACACCCTAATCCCTATGTTATATCGAGTAATTGAACCTCTTCAAAAATGGCAGACAGCTTGAACAAGCAGAGGACATTGAATTAATTTTAGTCCTACCTTTATTTCGAAGGTTAAACTGTAGGGGGAGGGTTTAAATACTGTGTCGTGTAAAACTGAATTCATGTGAACAAGCTACAAGCCGTAGCGAAACGCGTTATCTCTGAGGTTTTTCCTCTGCTGGGCTGGAGGTTTCCACATGGAACTTTTAAACTTTGTATGAAATAAAGAAGATTTTTTAACTGAGCGACGGTGCAGTTGGCTTTTGTTCAGAGCGTTTTTTTACTTTGCAACTATTCACAGCATCCTGGGAGTGCGGCTCGAGTTTGCGCCAATGTTTGGTGCAAGAAAAATAATGATCTTTACACGTTGATGCGTCACAACGCGGAGCGAGCACCCACTGCCACATAATCATCGAAGACATCGGAAGCGCGCGGACTGACAACGCGGAGACTACAATGTCCCGCTGCTGCTCGGAATGGAGCCTCTTCACATGGAAGTGAGAACGCCCGCAGTGAGCAGAGACAGAGGCATGTAACCGCTGCCGTGGTATCGGAGGAGGACACGGCGCAGCGGATCTGACCCTGGTGAGTGCCATCTGCCTTCTGTTCATGTTGGGGTGTTGGGTAACCCTATCCTGACCTCACCCAAGGGGGTAATTATCCATTCTTATGTCACGCAGTCCCTTATACATTTTGGGCGGAATTACTGTTAGACATTCCATGAAATTACGCTCTCAATAGCCAACGTGCACATAATACCTCCGCCCAATATGGCATACGCCTTAGCCACGAAGGAAGCCTCGAGAAGGGAATTGGCTTCGAATTTATTCAGTGAGACACTAAAAACTACCACAGGTACAATTAAGAGCAAGACTTCTGCACCTATTGAATCCAATGAAATCACGCTCTTAAAGGAACATGAGAAACTGTCCAAAAAGGAAATCAGCAAATGGTGGGAGGAGCATTCACTCCAGAATTATATAGATGTAAAAAGAATACCAAGGGGGTTGAGGATTTTGACGACACCGTCCTTTGAAGAGCAGGACCCCGAAATGTTGGAAGAATGGGGTGCTGCAACTAATTTATGTTCTAAAACCCTATTGGAAATATTGGTGAAATATGCAGGGAATGACAGAAAAAAGATCCTAATGAAGATTTCGGAAGTTGAAAAAAAACTAGAAAAAATAAAGCTGGGCGAGGACAGTGTGAAATTGAAAGTGAATATTGACAAGAATCTCATAGTCTTCGAGGAAGAAATTCAACAAAGAAAGCAGCGCAAATTCCTGAGAGATAAGGAGGACTATGAAAATGGTCGTGTCTATACTTTTGCTAGACGGTTCGATCAAATGAGGGCACAGACGAAGGCACAGAAGAAACCCTCTGCCGAGAATAGAGCTGGTACCTCCAATGAAGACTCCACAGCCTCTGAATCCGATGTGATAGAAAGTGAAAATGAGGAACCTCCAGTTAGATTAAATTTTTTAGAAGAGATGCGCTTGCTTTGTCAGGATGGAAGGACAAACAAGCAGACTGGAGGAGGCAAAACACGGGGACAAGCTCAAGGAGGAAGACAAAAACGAGGAGGGGGCAGAGGGGCCAAAAAACCGACAAGGAACACCTCAGGGCGATTACTGCGCTCTGGGAACTAAAAGAAACAACTATGGAAAAAAGTCTGCAAATGTCCATTGTCAACTTGTCCACACATATCCTAACGGAAACACAACGCTCAGTGCTAAGTTTGGGTCTGAATTTCTGTCCCGCATTAGAATATGACTATCCGCAGACCAGGATAGATTTCGACCAATATATACGGAAAATCAAACTACGGAAATTCTTTATGATGAATCCTGTCAAAGAGAAGATACGAATTGCCCAAACTGGGCGAACTGACCTTTCTAAAGTAGATTTGGACACTTTATCTACTCTCATATCCCTACAGGATGATAGAGATCCAACTTTTGAACCAGCAGAACTCGATTTGGATGAATTGGATATCAATATGGAGTGGTATAAAAGTACGAAATTGAAAAGTAAATCCAAGTTCATGCCCCCTATGATTATAGGAGGCACTGTGGAAACATTTCAAAACTTGGTGATAGATGACCTGAAAAAGATAAGACACAAGGAGGCGAGAAAATACAAACCTAATATTGGAAAAGAATACACGAAAGCTCTGAAAGAACTGAACCTCTTGCCCAACTGTATCATCAAGGCGTCAGACAAGGGCAGAAACATTGTGTTGATGACCCGAGATCAATATATATATGAGGCCAATAGGCAACTGAATGATACAACTTGCTACGAAAAAGTAAGCGACAATCCTATGAAGGATTTGGAACTAAAAGTACAGACGTTCCTCAACAAATGGGTTGAAGAAGGAATGCTGGAAGATGATGACATAAAGTTTCTCTATAAATCTCACTCTATAACCCCGACAATATACTTCCTGCCGAAAATACACAAGAATATCTCGAAGCCTCCGGGGAGACCCATCGTTACACTAACAGGGTCATTATTAGAAAACATGTCCAAGTACATTGATGAGTCTCTGTTTCCCTTCGTTCAAACACTACCCTCATATTTGAGAGATACGAAGGACTTTTTATCAAAGATCAATGAATTACCCTGCGAATCAGATTTTCTACTGGCCACGATGGACGTGGTTTCTTTATACACGTCCATCACACACGAGCAAGGGATCAAAGCCTGTACTCATTATTTGAATACTAGGTCGTTGAATTTTTCCAAACATTCCGAAATGATTTTGGCCATGATACATCTGTGCTTGACGAACAATGTTTTCCTATTTAACCAGAGGTACTATAGACAGAAGCAAGGTACCGCGATGGGAACAACCTTTGCCCCGTCATACGCAAATCTCACAATGGGGTATTGGGAGAAATATGAGGCATGGAAGGAAAGTAACGAAAAATTCACGAATAAGGTGATCATGTGGCAACGCTACATAGATGATTTATTCATCATTTGGAAGGGCTCTCCAAAGGACTGGATGGACTTTGTGGCACATCTAAATAAAAATGAGTACAATCTAAAGTTCACTGAAACTCACAGTCCTAAGGAAGTTGTATTTCTGGATGTCACGGTCCAAATTGATGAGGGGAAAATAAAAACGAAAATGTTCCGCAAGCCAACAGGAACAAATGCCCCATTACATGCGAACAGTGCCCACTGCAAAAATCTAATCTGGAGTATTCCGTACGGCGAGTTTATCCGTCTCCGAAGAAATTGTTCGGAACTCAGCACTTATGACGATGAGAGTAAAATCGCAGCTTGGGGCTTTAAAAACCAATGTTATCCCAAACGTATCATCGAAAGAGCCTATTTAAAAGCACGTCAATGCGAGAGGTCCACATTGCTACTAGATCATAGCAACAAGACATCTAGTACGGAGCAAGAAATTACAACTCGTCTGATTTTGACGTATGGACAATCTGCAAAATACATCAAAAGCATCATACGCAAACACTGGAAGACATTGATAGTGGACCCGGACCTGAGACATTCACTGGGAGAATATCCCAATTTTGCCTTCCGAAAATGTCAATCTATTAAAGACAAACTAGTTAGTAGTTTTATGCCACCAGACACCACATCCCAGCAACCTACTTGGCTTAGCAGTAGGAAGAATGGCTTCTACAAATGCAGAAAGTGCAAGATATGTGAATATGCGGAGGAGTGCAGCACATTTCTACACCCTATACTCAAGAGAACTATCTCCATTGTGGACAGAATAACCTGTGACTCAGAGTACATAGTGTATGCACTCAGATGCACTTGTAATAAGTGGTACATAGGCAGTACCAAGTGCAAACTCAAGATTCGTATACAGCAACATATAAGAGCCATCAAAAATCATGACTATTCATACCCTATTGCCAAACATTTCTGGGAGAAACATGAAGGAAAACTAAGTGACTTTTCGTTTATGGGGTTACAACAAGTGAAGATTGGACCAAGGGGAGGAGACAGAGAGAAACTACTCAGACAACGAGAAACAAGAATCATCATTGATTTCGAGAGCAAGTTCCCATTGGGACACAATATCGATGAGGAACTTTATACTTTCTTGGGCGAATAAACCATCGGGCTGTTATATTATCCTCCTCCTGCAAAATCAGTAAAATGACTATGCACTGAAGACTGTTAAGCCTTTCTTGAGAATTCCCCCTATGAAAGGAGGTTTTTTCCGCCAGATGGATATCACTGGCGTGATTGTTTTTAATTATGTTTTGACACAGGTTATCCTACCCCCTTATAGAACCACATTAAATTAGCATGCCTGCCTGCCTTAGATAAGGGAGATGGTCAAGATCCGGTGTTTCTCATCATTATTATTCTCTTTTTAGCACCAGCCACTTTAACAATAGGCGTATACAATAATCTGTGGTAAGATAATAATAATGGTATGCCGCGGTAAAAATTAGATTATATGCATTATGCATTATATTACAGTTCCGCGGTAACCGCACCCTTTGAAGGGATGAATTATGCACCATAAGCCATAGATCCGAAGGGATGCGGCATTGGTTCTACACCATAGTAGTGGAAGATACTCAAAACCACTGTTTGGGTTGTAGAATTAGATATGTTCCAAGAAACTATTGGAGGCAATCAGATTCATAAACATACGAATTTAGATTCGAATTGCCGTCTGTTTAAAGTGGGGTGTTTTTCTAAAATAGAACATGTGCACATAGAAAATGATACAATATTGATTGATTTGAACACCCTAATCCCTATGTTATATCGAGTAATTGAACCTCTTCAAAAATGGCAGACAGCTTGAACAAGCAGAGGACATTGAATTAATTTTAGTCCTACCTTTATTTCGAAGGTTAAACTGTAGGGGGAGGGTTTAAATACTGTGTCGTGTAAAACTGAATTCATGTGAACAAGCTACAAGCCGTAGCGAAACGCGTTATCTCTGAGGTTTTTCCTCTGCTGGGCTGGAGGTTTCCACATGGAACTTTTAAACTTTGTATGAAATAAAGAAGATTTTTTAACTGAGCGACGGTGCAGTTGGCTTTTGTTCAGAGCGTTTTTTTACTTTGCAACTATTCACAGCATCCTGGGAGTGCGGCTCGAGTTTGCGCCAATGTTTGGTGCAAGAAAAATAATGATATATATATATATATATATATATATTACATGTCCGTGCTAGCGGCCGTGTAGTTATGGTTAGGTTGGTGTTTCCATAGGAAGAGCACTTTTTGGGCGGATTATAACTTCGCTCCCCCTTTACGAATCCTCACCAAACTTTGCAAAAACAGTATATGGACCACTCTGAATATTTTTGCAAAGAATGGTGAGGATTCGTCCAGGTGGGGAAAAGTTATAGGGGGGGTCCCAAAACTTTTTTTTCCCCATAGACTGAATGCGAAAAAACTTTGCGCACGGCTACAGCCCGAACCGCTGGACGGATTTACACCAAATTTGCGGCAGGAGCGGCGGCCTGGTCCCGAAAGCGTGCTTTTGCAAATTTGGTGTAAATCCGTCCAGTAGTTTTTAAAAAAATGACCAAAATGTAAGGCAAAAAAATTAGTGATATCTGTGTTCGCTTCGCGGACGGACTTCCCTGTTCGTTCCCCGGACGCACCCCGATTGGCCCAGCGGCTTGCGTCATGTCCGCGGACATGCAACGTGTTCACTGATTGGGCGGCGTGGTGCGTGATGCGCATCAGATTTTCTATCACGCCCGCCATCTTGCATTTGCGGACGTCCGCGGACAGTGCGGCGAAAGTTTGTTCAAAATGTGTATTTAGTAGAGTGTGTTGGTGTGTAGAAGTCTTTGGGGAGGATGGGGGAGTATGAGATAGGTTCAAAGTTGTATTTTATTTATGTGCTAGACGTTTTTGTTGCGTTCGATTTGTCCGCGGAGAACACGGCTGTTCTGACATTTTGTAAATAAACTAAATGGTGGGGTGTTTAGAGGACGGAGTTTGTGTCATTTTTGTTCGCAAGGAAGGTAAAAATTAGCTATGAACACTCGCGGTGTACTTAATTGTTCGTAAATACACAAACTGGGGGTGTCCTCAGGACGCCGTCCGTATTGTAATCTGTCTAGTTCAATGTGTTCTAAGAACACTCGCGGTGTCCCGAAATGGTTGCAATTACATAAAATGGGGGTGTTCTGAGAACGTTGTTTGTATTGTTCGTTGTCAGGGTGAAAGTGTTTTAAGACCACTCCTTTTGTCCGCTAATAGTACAATTTCCTATGGGCGTCAACCGACTTTTTGTCCACTAAATAAACGATAAATCCGGCTGGTGTGCGCCGACATTATGTGATAATCCTATGACTGGCGCTATTGACCTGGCTGACTTGCTTTTGCGACACTAAATCATATCTCCCGCCCCTAAGCCTGATATTATCAAAGCATTCATATTCCCCGCCTCTCTCCGTGACGTTACAGGGTGCGTCATCAAACGCGCCCAGTCCTCTCCAGTCCTAAGTGACTTTACACAGAACCCGGAAGACAACACATATTATGTCACAACACAGCGCGCCACAATTCGGAATAAGAAACTGTGATTTAAAAGCAAATAGCACGATTGTAAATTTTGTAAAGTACATTTATTTGACATCAAATGTTTAGAGAATATTCAGCCATTTGCATTTGTCTTTGTTGTCGATCCGCAAAAGTTCATGTTGAGGCACGCGATGTTCCTTTGCGGTACAGAGGGTATTGGATCAGCTTACAACTCAGTGCGCCACAATTCGGAATATGGAACTGTGGTTTAAAAGTAAACAGCAGGATTGTACATTTGGTAAAGTACATTTATTTCTAAATGTTTAGTGAATATTCAGTGATTTGCAATTGTCTCTGCTGTTGATCAACAAAAGTTTATTTGGAGCCACGCGTTGTTCCTTTGCGGTAGATAGGCTGTTGGTTTATGATAAAAGCAGTAAATGGTCGCTCTGATAATCGGAAGGGTGCTGCAAAAATGAGCCATTAGACCACCCTATTGGATGGTATGTTGTTTGTAGCCGCTAGTACTGCGTAAGGGCATATTGGTCCTTGGCGATTGTCCTATAAAATGGTGAGGGTCATGAAGTTGCATATTTGGACCTGCACCTGGCAGTTGAAGACCCCATCCGCTGGAGTCTGTAAATCGTGACATCGGCAAAATGGAGCCACATACCTGTTTTAAAAAACATAAATTAGTCTCACCAGCCGATCTTCATTAAAAATCATCATTTTATTTATTAGGGAGTGAAACTATTTGCTATCGAAGATAATGCAACGGAGTATGTTAATAATAAAATAATAATATTTTCCCATTCATATAGCGCTAATAACCGTGAGGTATCTAAGCGGTGCTTATTATTAACCACGGTGTGTGGTGCTCATTTATCGACCACAGAAGGATGAAAGGCTGAGTTTGGCCTTGCCGGGATTCCAACTTGCGTTAGCAAGCTGTGCACGGATGTCAAAGCGAGCGTTGTACTCGCTGTGCCATTTGACAGGCTACAGTGAAGTGGCACAGCGAGTAGAGCGCTTGACCGCCTATAGACCGGTTACATTATTTGTATTAACCCACCCTGTGTCGTCTGCCTTTTTCAGAGCCCTCTAAACAACAGGGGATCAATTCGGCGGTGATAGTGCGCGGTAGAAAACATTATGCCACTTTCAATGAACAAGTTCAACTTGAGCGGTCTTTAATGCTACGCTATTGTAATTATATTTGGTATAAAATAATCTAAAGGGTTATTTACAGTACAATTGCAATTTCCATTGTCTACGAGTGGTGCAGTCCCAAAATACGACTCCGCGTGTGCCAACGATCTTTCGCATAGTGATATAATATATAAAAGTGGTTTCGTTTCATAAATTTCATCCTTATCTTCTCTTACGTTTTAGCAACACTCCTTCAAGAGAAGTCTTTCATCACAATCTCTGTCTGTCAAGGTCAAAACACAATACAACCTTATAGTCCGCTTCGTGAGCCTCTCCGGGGCCCGAGAAAAAAATGGAAGCAGCTGACCTTCACTGTGAACGAGCATAAATTCTTACTTTGCAACATTCTGTGTAAAGCATCTGTGAGAAGTTGGTTTTTGCACGCCATGTTTGTATATTTTTTGCGTGATATTAAAAAAAGTTTGTTTAAAGGACGTTATGGTTTTAAGTACAGCCGAAAGACCTCTGAAAATTGCAAGTTATGGTAAGCTATGAAAAACAACTCATGCCACCATCGTGCACTGCTAAGATTAACACCCAGGACATCAAAGATGACATCACAAATGTCATTGATGAAATCACTGATGACATCACATGTGTATGTACTTTTCATGGAATTTGTGTACTAGGGATTTTTATTAGAATGTTGCGAAAAAAGTGTCAAGGATATTGCAATAAATATCATACCGTTATTAGTGCTTTGAAAGATGCATTAATATAAATAGCATTGTATTATGGGATTCTATCTAGTATACTGAGCTACTAATGGAGAAACATAGCATTGTGTGCAGAGTACAAGATGAAAGTATAATATTTGTAATGTTAATATGTTGAATAATGAAATGATAATTGTCCTGAAATGTTCGAAAATTCACAAAATGGGGGTGTTCTGAGGACGTTATTTGTATTGTGTGATTGCTTAGGTGTATGCAATGAGGGAATGGCACAGAGAGTAAAGTGGACGCCGTCCGCGGACACCGCGGCTGTTCATGGACAGGGCGTGCTACATCCGGGTTTTTCCAGGAAATCCAACATGGAAAGAAGACTGTACGAATCAGCCAATCAGATGTCGAGGTTGTGGATTTGTGTTGAAAGAGACTGTGTGTGGTGAAGATGGCAGAAGTGGAGAAAGTCAGGGTGTTGGTGCTCGGAGATATGTTTGTGCATGGTTTACAGCAGTACACTAAATGCAGGCATGTTGCAAAGAACTTTGATGTGAAAGGAGTGGAGGTGGTGTGGAGCACTGTGCCTGATTGCAATGTACAGGGAATTGTACAAGTTTGTGAGGATATGGCCACGATGAACAGTCCGCATGTGGTAGTTTTGCACTACGGTGCTTTCCATTTGGGCAACGTCAGTGCCCCTACTTTGTTGGCTGATTTGGAACACTTGTTTCAAGCCGTAATGAAGATCCTTCCAAATGCGAAAGTAATTTTTTCTGGATTACTACCTAGGGCAATATGGGACAATAGTTCAGTTTTTTGTCCTCAGCAAAACATTGCTAGGTGTGTCATCAACCGAGGCATGTGTGCCTTCATGCTTAGAGCTGGTATGTTCTTCTGTAACAATGAGAATATTGATGCCAGTAATGCTGTTAATTTTAAAGAAGATGGCATTTCTTTATCTTTTACGGTAAATGCCTTTCTATTTTGGAATGTAAGGGTTGCTTTGGAGAAGGTTATGTAAAGATTTTAGGAGTAAAGTAAGAAAAAAAAACAAGAAAAAAATACAAAATAACAGGAGTCTGTCAAGCATCTGTAAAAAAAAAAAAACAACGGCTCTTTTCAGAGCCAATTTCAAAGGGGAAATGGGGTACAATATTTAAATTTACATTCACCACGCTCAGATTTTGGATGTGTCCGCGGACACCGCGGCTGTTCGTGGACAGGGAGTGCTACATCCGGGTTTTTCCAGGAAATCCAACATGGAAAGAAGACTGTACGGATCAGACAATCAGATGTCGAGCTTGTGGATTTGTGTTGAAAGAGACTGTGTGTGGTGAAGATGGCAGAAGTGGAGAAAGTCAGGGTGTTGGTGCTCGGAGATATGTTTGTGCATGGTTTACAGCAGTACGCTGAATGCAGGCATGTTGCAAAGAACTTTGATGTGAAAGGAGTGGAGGTGGTGTGGAGCACTGTGCCTCATTGCAATATACAGGGAATTGTACAAGTTTGTGAAGATATGGCCACGATGAACAGTCCGCATGTGGTAGTTTTGCACTATGGTGCTTTCCATTTGGGCAACGTCAGTGCCCCTACTTTGTTGGCTGAATTGGAACGCTTGGTTCAAGCCGTAATGAAGATCCTTCCAAATGCGAAAGTAATTTTTTCTGGATTACTACCTAGGGCAATATGGGACAATAGTTCTGTTTTTTTGTCCTCAGCAAAACATTGCTAGGTGTGTCATCAACCGAGGCATGTGTGCCTTCATGCTTAGAGCTGGTATGTTCTTCTGTAACAATGAGAATATTGATTCCAGTAATGCTGTTAATTTTAAAGAAGATGGCATTTCTTTATCTTTTACGGGAAATGCCTTTCTATTTTGGAATGTAAGGGTTGCTTTGGAGAAGGTTATGTAAAGATTTTAGGAGTAAAGTAAGAAAAAAAACAAGAAAAATAATACAAAATAACATGTGTCTGTCAAGCATCTGTAAAAAAAAAAAAAACAACGGCTCTTTTCAGAGCCAACTTCAAAGGGGAAATGGGGCACAATATTTAAATTTACATTCACCACGCTCAGATTTTCGATGTGTCCGCGGACATGGCGGTAGTCCGCGGACATGAAAATCACTACGAGGGGGTTAGTATTTTCTATGTTACATGTATATGAAGTCAGGGATATTATGGTTAAGTTGTGCTACTAAAAACCTATGAAATTCAGTGAAAACAATTTGTTAAAGGGATGTTATGGTTAAGTTGCGCTACTAAAAACCTATGAAATTCAGTGAAAAAACTTTGTTAAAGGAACGTTATGGTTCAAAGTAAAACCGAAAAACCCCTGAAATTCGGCAGTTATGGTAAGATAAGCAACCATAACTCGCGCCGCCACTGTGCACTGCTAAGACTAACACCCAGGACATCAAAGATGACATCACAAATGTCATTGATGACATCACTGATGACATCACATGTGCATTTACTTTTCATGAAAACTCTGTAGAAGGGATTCTTATTGTAATATTGACAAAAAAGTGCCAAGGATCATTGGAATAAATCTCATGAGCTAATTAGTGCATTAAGGAATGTGTTGATATACATAGCATTCTATTATGAAGTTCTTTCCAGTATACTAAGCTATTCATGCAGAAACATAAGCAGTGTGTGCAGCATAAATGATGAAGGTGCAATATTCATAATCTTGCCATGTTGAATACTGAAATGATAACAGCTTTTTTATTAGAGTTTTGCATAATGTGAAACATGTAATAGATAGCTAATAAAACCCAATTACTACATTATTGCATTACTGCACACCAAACACAAACAGACAATAACACATACAAATAGAGCATATACAGGGAAAGTGAAGTAAACAAAATAACAGCAGTATTACCCGACAATTTTCATAACTTAACTGATTATCTTCATGTACAGAAATGATTGCTCTGCTTCAAAGCTACTACTTCCCTATGTATAACTATCACATATTGTGACTAGACCCTAATGAAAGTAGTGTACGTGCAATGTGTACAAAGATGAGCATATTCAGGGAAAGTACAGTAATAAAAAAAAAACAGAACTATAACACAGTGTTGATAACCGTACTAATCATCTTCATACATAGAAAGCATTGTTGTCTTCCAAGTCTGTGTTTTCTCCCTTGTATATGGTTCATATGCTTTGAGTGGACCCTAAGTGAATTACTGTAAGAACATATTTGTAGTATAAGTCTACAAACATAGTACTTTGTATTATAGTATAGTGGATTTTTAGTTCCTGATTGTAACTGGCCTAGATATATCAGTAAAGGAAAAAAGAGGGAGCCAGACATGTGATGTCATCAGTGATGTCATCAATGACATTTGTGATGTCATCTTTGATGTCCTGGGTGTTAGTCTTAGCAGTGCACGGTGGCGGCGCGAGTTATGGTTGCTTATCTTACCATAACTGCCGAATTTCAGGGGTTTTTTGGTTTTACTTTGAACCATAACATCCCTTTAACAAAGTTTTTTCACTGAATATATATATATATATATGGAAAAAACAAACAATGCTGCAAAAAGCAGCCCTTCCTCACCCCAAAGTCTAAAGTGGGCGAAGAAATACAGCAATCGGACAAAATTAACGGGAAGTTTATTTTAATACGTTTAAGACATCATGATAAAAGGGTCCAAGCGACTGAAAAACAGTTATGACATGCTTCGCACTAGGCACTTTATTTAATCAAAATTTTGCATACATTTATTTATGTTTCTGCTGTCAAGGCAGGGAAATGGCCTTGATGTTTACCCGCCCAACATTGGGCATTTTGTCTATTATCATCTACGCTAGTGTAATTGTGCTGCTAAAATTGCACCAGACACTTTGGCCCTCATTACAACCCCGGCGCTAAACCATGGCGCTATTAGCACCATGGTTGGTGCCGGTGTTGTAACGAGTCCGCCATGGTGGAATGGGGAAATACCGCCCCATTCCAAGGTTGGCGGGGTGGTATTTTCCCATTTCACCATGGCTCTTCCTCATTCCCATTTTCGCCCCATAGGGCTCAATGGGACTGGGGAAGGCGCTAAGTATGGTACCACAAATTGTGGTACCGTAATTAGCACCGAGGTCCCTTTGCGGTACCCTACTTTAACGGCTGGTAAAACCAGCCGTTAAGGTCGGGTCCCGCAAAGGGACCTCGTATTCAGGCGTTAAGGGTTTAACGGCGCCGACACCTTTTACGGCGCCATTAAACCCTTAACGCCAGGGTCATAATTACCCCCTTTATCTAGAGATACTTATAGTGTGATAACTGTGCTTTTATAATAAAGCGGGAACTGTGTTTGCAGCTAAAATTCATAATAAATTTAATATGCAGAGAATCTGAGATGGAAACACACTATGGCAGTCCCATATATGGCTGACGAACGGGGAGCTTTGTTGTATTACTTAACTCCCAATGTAAAATGGCTGACAAGTCTGTTGTTTTGGAATCTCTTTTCACTTTTGATTACTATGTGGGTATATGTTCGTGGGTATATGTTAATGTCATTCACATGTGGGTGGAAATTATGAACAAGCCACGGGATCGCAGTGAAACACCTCAAGCTGCCAGACTCTCTGGAAAACACAATCTGGGATTATGAAGGAATGTTATACTTTGCAGAATAAAGATTTTTTTATTTTAAATCTCTCAACTCTGTTGGTGAGTGATTAGACTTACGTTTCCGGGAGTGCAACTCGCAATATTATCTCGGGAGCATAGCTCAGGGGCAACACGCTAGTCTTCGAAGCAAGAAGATGCAGAGCAACATAGGTTTGATCCCAGGGTCTGCCCTTAGAAACCTCTGGGTATTAAGCACGTTATAAATAACCAATTACAATGTACAGTGCAACCGTACTGAGAAAGTGGATATACATATATATATAATTTTTCTTCAAAAAAATGAGAACACCCATTGAATGTCCTGGGCCAAGCTTGTGCTCCGTGCGACAAATTCCAAAAACTCTCATGGAGAATTAGAAGCAGTTTCTTTCAATAAACCCAGTAAAGATGATGAGCAGCAGAGGCCGCATGTAACACTTTTCGTCACGTTTTGATGGCTTGATCACAAAATATATTAAAGGAAAAAACAAATAATGCTGCAAAAAGCAGTCCGACCGCACTCCAAGGTCTAAAGTGGCGGAAAAAACAGCAATCCGACACATTGAACGGGAATTTTATTTCGAAGTAATAAATCAAAGACATCATGATAAAAGGGTCCAAGAGACTAAAAGTCTGTGGTGATATGTTTCTCACTAACAAGTTCTTGATCAGACCATATTCAGGTTGGCAGCAAAGTGTCTAAATGCATTGGGGTCCCTTTTCTCTTTCAGCAGCAGTGAACACAGTAGAAGTTACATAGGGTAAGCAGGCAGACATGTTGGAATGGTGAAATGCTGACTGCATGCTGCCAAAGATGACATGGACTACATTGATTACTTATTATAAAAGAGTTGTGTCACCAACACATTTGCCTGCAAAAAAGCTATGCAAAATACAAATGTCCATATAGCAACACAACCTCAAGTACAAGTGTTTTGACCTCCAAGTCTGTTGCTAAAACAAAAACAAAAACAAAAAACTCAAGGAGGCATGAAAACACTATTCACGGTCAATGCCTTACTAGGAGAATTACCTCACTAGATTATTCAGAAAAAAATGGCATATCAAAATGCTATGGAAGGCTCCCAAAATAACAATGCTGGTAGCACATGGCACATAAAATATGTGTAAATGGATTTCAGCAAGAACAGCATACCCATCTATCTATCTATTATGCTCTTATATAGCGCCATTCACTCGTGGGCCTCAATGCGCTCATGAAACAGAACAAATAAAAAACAGAAATCAGTGTCGGAAAGGGAGAGTCAAATGCCAAGGAATATTTAGACCATTGGAATTGTCATTTGGTTAAGTTCCACTCTGGCCCCTCCACTGTCACCTGGAAAAGGTGCACGGCCTCCTCTTGCATTTACTTTTTTTTTCGTGTCAGCGAACTTGCTTGGTATGGTAAAACCGGTTCAGATTGGTTCTACTTCTTTTGGTGATCACCTTCCTATTAATTTATCCATTAAGGGCACAGATGCCACTTCTTTCTTGTAACTCCGCTTTGGCACTGATCCGGTCTGATCGTAGAATGCACTCTGTGTACTGGTCCCCTAAGTTATGTAGAGACTTAACGTACCTAGTTAACAGAGATGTTTGGTGGGTCAACAACCACAAACAACTCAGTGTCCTCCCTGAACAAAGGGAAAAATTGAACTAACTCATAATCAAAACACACGTTTACGAGCTGACCCAGGCAGTTATAATTGATGTTTGCTCACACAGGAAACCATATAATGCT
The DNA here is from genome assembly GCF_040938575.1 of Ambystoma mexicanum. Classification (NCBI taxonomy): domain Eukaryota; kingdom Metazoa; phylum Chordata; class Amphibia; order Caudata; family Ambystomatidae; genus Ambystoma; species Ambystoma mexicanum. The sequence continues at coordinate 102,115,043 of NC_090931.1, forward strand.
GACATAGCCAAACATAAACAAAGTAAGAACGCTGCCTTAAAAGCTTTAATCAGGGCTAATAATTCTCAAGACCAATACATTTTGATGAAAAAATGCATCTTATACAACTATAGGAACCAACTCAAAGTGATTAAACACCAAATCCACTGCGCGGTAATCAAAGACTGCTTATCCTTCTCTGTAAAAGAGACGTCCGCAATATAGGGTCTATTCTAAGAGGAACCACTCAATCGGATACTCTGAATATGTCTTCCTTCATCTCTGCAGATGTTTGGCAAAATTATGTTGCAACCAAATTTCGATTACCTGAGTTCTTTAAATGCTGGCAATCAGGAATTGTAAATTCTGTGAACATCGATGATCTTTCATTCTCGATTGAAGATTTCCTGTGGGCGACCGGACAACTGAAGAACTCGAAGTCTGGCGGACCTGATGGAATACCGCCTTGCATTATCAAATCAGATCCGAAATTTTGGGCAGCTGTTCTATACACCAAATTGGATCATATTTTATGTTTGACCGAAATTCCTCTATCTTGGTGGAACGCTATTATTATCCCCATTCATAAGAAGGGTGATCCCCATGATCCGTCAAACTTCCGTTCTATCGCCCTCATGGACTCTGCTGCAAAGATATTTGCCATTCTTCTACTCAAACATCTGGAAAGATATATTGTCGAAAATTATATCTGTTCGAGATTTCAAGTGAGTTTTAGAAAGAACATGAACACTTCACTCAAGGCTGTGGTGGTAGCCCACTTGTTCTCGATGTCTCAAACCTCAGATACAGGTCCAATTTACATGTCAGCATTGGATCTCTCTTCTGCTTTTGATGCAGTGGTAAGAGAAATATTGTGGCTCAAGATGCTGAAGTTGGGTTTTCCATGCAGATTTGTACAGCTGATCGCCTTACTAAACACAAATACATTGTTTCAGGTCTGTGTAAATCAAGAGGGTGTCATTACAGATCTTATTCCTACCATGACTGGTGTAAAGCAGGGCTGTAACCTCACTGCCACACTTTTTAATCTATACATATGTGATATTGATTTAATATGGACAGATGTGGCTATGTACCCGGCGACACTAGGCAATTTACACTTGCATTGGCTCTGTTTCGCTGATGACATCATCTTGATTGACAGAACTCCCTCTGGGTTGCAGCTAAAATGAAATGCTTTTCATAAATTTGCTACTGCCCACAATTTACAAGCGAATTCACCTAAATCTAATGTCATTGTTTTTGTCAACATAAAAAGTACTAAATCTTATCAATGGACCATGGCTGGCCAAAATATACTCCAAGTTAAATTGCTACGCTATTTGGGCTATCACTTAGCTGATTCTAACTCTCTAAAATCTTGGACAGCCAGACTTAAGGCAAAGGTTTTTCCTCTGCTTTCTAATAATAATTATCTTTAGGAAGTATGGAAAATGTTTGCTACTACTGTTAGAACTGATATAATATTGTTTCGTTCTCATAGTATACGTTGGCCTATGCCCAGTCGCTTTGCGAGGAAATCCATATTACAAGGTTGTGACCTCAAGTGAATCAAGCCTCCATTTTAGGTTAGAACCGCCATTTTAGTTTATTGTACGAAGTCACCTTGTAGTCTAAAATGGCAGTCTCATGTGCTCTTGTTCTTGCCTCAACCTCTTCAACCTCTGTAGGAGGGTTAATGTCCAACCTGCCTTCAGGCTACATGTTAGGGTCATGTATACCTTGTCCTTAGTTGACCACGGAATCAGGGAATTACTTGAATCAGCAATGTTAACCTACTAGTATACAAAAACAATAATGCTATCCAAATACGACATGCAAAACATTTGGTTGATCTGTATTAAAGCAATGTGTAAAGAGTGTAACGTTAAATTAGAGAATAATAATGTTTGTTAGTAAATGTATTTAAAAGTAAACCGCATGCACAAGATATGTAAATTAGGAAACGAACCTGGCGCGACCCTAGCCCAGTGTATAATTAACTTGTGAGAGGCTGGACATCATTATAACAAACTGTATAAATACGCTGATGTCTAGCTAGCAAATTCTGCTCACTGCTCACATTGAACCCTGCTGGTGGTCTCTGTGATGTATTGACAGCCAAATAGCTATTTGTGTACATTGTTCAATACTGTTCAGTTTTGTAATAAAGATTCTTGGAATCTTTACAAGCCTGTGTCGGTGTATTTTCCTTTGCATGGTGTAACAGCCTTAATATTGTATTTTTATGATTCCACAGATGGCGCCCGAATAGGGACCCTCAAGATTAACTTTGTCTCGTTGAAGGTTGGCTCGGCTATCGGACCGGGATCGGACGGTGCCAACAGAAACGGCCACTTTAGACGAGAAGCGAATTCCTCAACAAAACTGCATGATTCGATCCATGAACGGTGAGCTGTAGCCCGAGACGACGTCTTGACGAGGGTCCATTTATCGAGGTGGGTAAATTTGCTGAAAATCACCAGACACGTGGGTCCTTAGCATTGTCCTTAGTAACCCGATTGGGCCTCCCAGTCCTTTGGTCAGGTAAATCGTGTCCCGATTCTTAATCTAACCCTGACAATTTGAATTTGGAGCATTGTACTTGCGAGCACAATGACTTGACCAGGTAACACCAGAACTTTGATATGCCTGGGAAATTGTCTGCCTGCTTTAGGGCTTTATTCCGCAGCGACAGGCAATCTTTGGAAGATAGCCGTCCCGCACCACAGGAGGGGTCGCCGGCATGTAGTATGTACTGTAAGAAAGGCTTGCTAGGCGGAAACCTGTGCAGTTCCCTCTGGGGCCACTGCAAAAGATTTAGGACCACAGGCGTTGGCGGTGAACCCACTTGGTAGCAGTCTGCACCACACAGATTCACGTGGTAGCTGTGGCTGAGCAGTCAGACTTCTCTCAAGAAAAGTTGAGCAGTATGTGGAGTATACAAAATAGGGCAATTCTTCACAGCAAGACAAGCAAACACGCAACGAGGCTTAGTGTAAAGATATTAAGGTATTTATTTATAACAAAATGTCTATGAAAAACACTAAGGCAAATCACGGCAAACAAATCAAACACAATTACTCTACGGAGTAGACAATCAATCCCCCTAGCAATATCGACAACTCTAGGTTCTACTGGTACCACTTATTTTCAGACAGAGGTGTATACCTCAACCCAGATGACACTCGAATATTAGTTAGGACGGGAGAGAAAAAGATAGGCAGGTTACGAAATCAACACAGTTCGATCCTATCAGATAAAATGCAAGGCAGGAAGGCAAGAATCACAATAGATCGTAAAGTTCAGAGGTCAGGCCCACTCGGAGAGAGGCAAGGCGCGATGTCCCAAAAAGTCTCTAGTGGAGATGCATTCAAGTCTGTATTGCAAATTGTTATCAGTGGATTAACCAGTTCAGAACAACGAATGAGAAAAGCTTGGAGGCGACCCAACGGAACGGAGAGGATTAAGACACCTCACTCGAACCGATCGAAAGGGAAGCCAGGCGGACACGGTACCTTGTTGTGGAGGGCAGCTCCGGTGGGGGCAGTTGTTCCTGGTGGCGGATGCACGTTGGTTCTTTGCCAAGAGTAGAGATGATCTCGTCGTCGAAGAAAATGAAGTCCGGTGCACCACCAGGGAAGAGACCAGCCGCGGAGTGCTCCGTCACAAGGCACCACCTTTTGGTCGCGGTTCAGGGGTAGTGGCTATCCGGTTGCCGAGGTGCTTCTGCACGGGCAATTCCACCACCGCGTCCTGAGGCGAATAAAAAGCAAAGGGGACTGGTTGTTCCTACCAGTCAGGGGAAGAGACTCTCCGGCAGGGAGATCTCCTCTGTCGTCGGGAAGTGGTGAGTCGGTTCCGCAGGGCTCCACCGGAGGTGTCGTCGTGCAGGTCGGCTCAGCGTTACCCTCGTCGGATTCTTAGGTCCTGTGGCGACTTCTGAATATCCAGTCCCAAAAGCCCTGCTTTTATGCAGAAAACCCCCATTCATTCAGCCTAGCTGTCAATCAACACATGCTAAGTGGTGAGCGGGAAGGCTCACCATCTGGGCCAATCACTCCAGAGGGCGACCGGAGTTGGCAAGGCAACTCGGTCCAGGGTGCCTAAACCCCCTCCCACACCCCTGTGGTAACCCAGACAGAATGGCACCACTTTGGAGGGTCTCTGTACAGAGGCCCGCCAAAAGTGGAACAAAGGGCTCAACCTTTGGTTTAGGAGTCACAGAGACGAACACAGACGCCATTTTACAAACCGAGTTCTGGCAGAAAATACCACTCGATAAACCTATTTAAGATAAGTAGATCGGTGGTACGTCAGAGATTAATGAGAAAAAGTATCAATCTCCAACAATGGGACGAATCCCATAGGGTTATGCTCGGGGACGAACATAACAAGTAGTTTCCACTGCCACCAGCCAAAACTTGACGAGGGGGGATGGGACAGTGCCCCCTCGAGTAACAGATCCAGGAGTAATCGAATTACCCCTACTAGTACGTCCACAATAAGATGGTTTGTACTAGTTCTGTTAGTAAATTTAGGTCTAGTAAAGCCAATGGTGACTTTACATGCCCGGGGAGACAGTAGTCAGTCCCCGGGTTTGGAGTCTATGGTGGGGGACCCGCTAGGGCGCCCCTGTGTTACGGTACGTAGGGTGCGGTGTAACACACATAGAAAAACCTATGAGACCCTATGGAGTAAAAGACCCCATAGCCCATCGAACACATTGACATTTCAAAAGGAATTACACACATACATGTCCAAGAGTGGGAGAAAAGAGTCTCACTCTTGGCAGGATGGAAAAAACAAACTCCAGAAATCCAGCAAAGCTGCTGGGGAACTCACTAGGTTAGGAAATTCAGCCTAAACAGAGAATTCTCCCTAACACTCGCCCCCCCCAGACTAAGGAACAGGAGGATTTAATCCACTCCTGGATGAATCTCATACCTCTAGTCGATGACATACATCCTAGAGAGACCATCAGCATTTTGGTGGTGACACCCTGACCTGTGCTCAATGGTGAAATCAAACCCTTGCAGGCAGATCGACCATCTCAGTAGTTTTGGGTTTTCCCCTTTCATCTGCATTAACCATCTCAAGGGTTGGTGGTCAGTCTGAATGACGAAAGTAGAACCATACAAGTTCGGCCTAAACTTCTTCAGAGCCCACACGATAGCAAAGCACTCTCTTTCTATTGTTGCCCACCTTGTTTCAGGATCCTTCAGCTTGCGGCTGATGAAGCAAACGGGGTGCTCCCTACCTTTCCCATCCAGTTGACTGAGTACGGCACCTATTCCTACATTTGAAGCATCTGTCTGCACAATGAAGTGTTGGCGGTAATCAGAAGCTCTGAGTACTGGGGCTTGGCAAAGAGCCTTTTTCAGGTTTTCAAAAGCCTGATTGCATTCCTCGTTCCATTTAACCTTTTTAGGAAATTTGGGTGAGGAGATGACATTCAGTGGAGAAGCTATGGTCCCATAGTTCTCTATGAAATTCCTGTAATACCCAGTGAGGCCTAGGAAGGCTCTCACCTGGGTTTGAGTAGTCGGTGTTGTCCAAGTTTGCACAGCTTCAATCTTACTGAGCAAAGGCCTTATTTCTCCACCGCCTACCTCATGCCCAAGATAGACTACCTTACTCTGTCCAATTTGGCATTTGCTTGCCTTTATGGTCAGATTGGCTCATCCAAGAGCCTGCAAAACATCTCTCAGGTGGGTTACATGTTCTTTCCAGGAATTGCTGAACACTGCGATGTCATCCAAGTATGCCATGCAGAAGTCCTCCATCCCATTTAGAACCTGGTTTATCATCCATTGAAACGTAGCAGGTGCATTCTTCAGTCCGAAAGGCATTACCTTAAACTGGTATAAGCCAACGGGGGTAGAAAATGCAGTTTTCTCCTTGGCATGGTCTGTCAGGGCTATTTGCCAATAGCCTGACGTCAAGTCAAATGTGCTGAGGAACTTGGCGGCGCCAAGTTTATCCACCAACTCATCTGTTCTTGGCAAAGGGTGGGCATCAGTCTTGGTGACTGCATTAAGAGCTCTATAGTCCACGCAGAATCTAAGCGCTTTAGATCCGGCCTTTGGTACTAACACAACTGGGCTAGACCATGGACTAGTAGAGGGCTCTATTACCCCGAGATCGAGCATCTTGCTGACCTCACCTTTGATGTGGGTTCGTACGTTTTCTGACATGCGGTATCCTCTGCTTTTGACTGGCAGACAGTCACCAGTGAGTATGTCGTGCTGGCCCCAAGGGGTCAAGCCTGGTGAAAGCGAGAACAGGGAGGCAAACTGATTCAACATAGATTTGCACTCTTCTTGTTGCTCGGGTGTCAGATTGGAGGAGAAATTCACTCCTTCAATTTTTTCATCTAAAGGTAAGCCTCTGAGGAGATCCGGAAGAGCTTCACTCTCTTCTTCTTCCTCGGATGACGCTAGAAGCAACGCTCCTACAGCAGGTCGCGAGACATACGCTTTAAGTCGGTTGGTGTGAAAGACTGTCGGAGCCTCCTTGGGATTGCCCAAGTCCACCAGATAGTTAACCTCTCTGAGTATACCCACTACTCGGAAGGGTCCCATCCGCTTATCCTGCAAGGCCGTCTGCCTTGTTGGGATCATAACGAGAATGAGCTGGTCTTGAGCGAACTCAACCATGTTAGCCTTTTGATCGTGCCAGTGCTTGACCAATGCTTGTCCAGCTTTCAAGTTATCGCTTGCTTCCGTCATCACGTGCGACATTCTCCTCCGGAGACCTATCACGTAGTCAGTCACTCTGACTGGCTTGGGGGAAGGAGCACTCTCCAACCCCTCCTTAATCAGGGCCAATGGACCTCTGACGGGATGACCATAGAGTAGTTCGAAGGGAGAGTAACCTACTCCCTCCTGAGGGACTTCTCTATAAGCAAAGAGAAGGCATGGCAGTAGAAGGTCCCACTTACGCTTAAGGGGTTCCTCTAAAGCACCTATCATGCTCTTCATGGTTCGGTTGAACCGTTCTACCAACCCATTGGTTTGTGGGTGGTAAGCTGTTGAGAACTTGTAAGTAACTCCACAGGTTTTCCACATGGCTTTCATGTAGTGGGACATAAAGTTTGACCTCCTGTCAGAGATTACTTCCTTAGGAAACCCAACCCTAGTAAAAATACCAAGGAGGGCCTTAGCCACAGCCGGTGCTGTAACAGTCCTCATAGGAATTGCCTCAGGATACCTAGTAGCATGGTCTACTACAACAAGTATAAACCTGTTGCCTGAGGAGGTTGGAGGATCAAGGGGACCAACGATGTCAATCCCTACTCTCTCAAATGGGACTCCCACAACTGGGAGAGGCACTAACGGTGCCACATTCTTGGATCCAACCTTACCAGAGATCTGGCAGGTGTGGCAGCTCCTGCAGTGTTTTTCTTCTTCAGCCCCCATTTTTGGCCAATAGAAGTAGAGCGAGAGCCTTTCCTTAGTCTTCTTGAAACTCAAGTGACCAGCCAAAGGAATCTCGTGGGCTAACTGCAAGAACTGTGGTCTGTTCTCTTGGGGTACTACAAGTCGTTTGTAGTCTCCAGGTGCAGACTCGGTCGGTTCACTGTAGAAGAGGCCATCTTCCCAGTGCAACCTGTATTTCCCAGGCTCTTGCCCTTCAGCCTGAGCTTCTGCCTGGTGGCGAAGACCTTCCAGAGTTGGACATTCTCTCTGTCCCGTACTGAAGTCTGCCCTGTTGGGTCCACCTTCTGCCAGTAAAGACTGCAGCTCAGGATGGTCAACAGGATCCAGATCTCCAATGAGTTCCTGGCCTTCCATTAGCTCTTCCTCAGAGTCTAATTCTACCACACAGGGTTGTACCTCCCTCTCAGCCTCGGCTGGAGGTGGAGTTACGGGTGTAACTTTGGACAACCGAGGGGAAGTCCGTATTGGCTGCACTGGAATGCTGGCTTCTGGTTTCGGGATAGAAGTCTTAGGTTTCCCTTTCGCTTCTGATTTCTTGGAGACAGCGGCCGACAATTCCAGTGGAGCAGGAGTGATATCTTTCTTCATCATCTCCTGGAGAGTTCCGCGCATGGTCCTCTCTCTTGCGGGTCTGGTTAGCTCCTGTAACCGTTTACTAGGAAGTCTGGGAGTATGCGATACAACTCCGAGAGTTTTCAAATCGTTACCCAACAGTACGCGTCATGGTACCTCACTCTGTATGCTGACAGGTATCTTCACAGTCATGTCGTTACACTGGATGAGAACTGGTAATTGGGGAAGCATCTGCACAGGCCCTCCAGCTAACTTGGTGAGGCGTTTGGGTGCCTTAGCAACATCCTCGGCCTGAAAAAACGATTTATCCACCACAGTTATGCTGGCCCAAGTGTCCCTAATGGCAGGAGTCTCCTGACCATTCACCTGGACACTGCCCTTATAATACTCTTTAGTATTATCGTGGATAGAATTATAGACATCTAAATTCTGTTGTTCCCACAACCCCAGAGATACTAAAGAAACGCTGGCTGAGACTCCAATGGGTTCGTCAGCTAGCAGTAGAAAGTTTCCACTTGCCATTTGGACTTCCTCCTCCGGAGCGAAGGCTAAGGAGACAAGCTGGACCCCTGAAGGTTTACCCTTACATCTGGGATCTCCTTTCACGTGATCAGTCGAGCCACAAACAAAGCATTTACCGAATGCTTTCTGGAATGATGGCTTGTTCTGACCTCCTTCCGGTTTGGCACCAGAAGACACACTATTCTGCTGTGGTTTTCCCGGTGGCTTACCCTTCTGGTTTTGTTTGGGGCCCTATTTGGAATGTGAGTTATTCAAATTCTCTTTTGAGTCTTTTTTAGGCTGTTTTCCCTCATCCTTTTTCTGAGTTGCCCCAGAATCCTTATGAGTAGCCCTGTTGGCAACCCACAAGTCAGCAGCCTTAGCTAGCTCCCTGGAATCCAATTCCTTCGAATCAGCCAAGTGCTGTCTGAGCTCAGGAGAACAGGCATCATAAATAGACTCCAACATAAAAAGATTTCTCATACCCTCATAAGTGTTCACTTTGTAACCCTTAATCCATCCCTCTAAGTTTTTCAACCCTTCACTCACCCAGGTAGCCCAAGGGGTACCATCATGCTTTTTGAGGGTTCTAAACCTCTTAAGATACTGGGAAGGGGTCTTCCCAAATCTAGCTATTAAAGCTAGTTTCACACTTTCGTAATCCGTCTTATCCGCCTCCCCCAACTCCATTACCACATCAGTCGCAACAGGAGGGAGCCTAGAGAACAACCAGGGGAGCAACACATTCCCTGTGATGTCCTGGAGCCCATGATTGTATTCAAACAGTTTCAACCAATCCAACACATCCAATCTCGGTTCATACATACCCACTAATTCCTTCGGCATCCGGTGTCTTTTGGGACTGGAGCTCCTAGAGGAACCAGAGGAGAGAGAAGCATTTTCCATAGACAACTTTTTCATCTCTAACTCGTGATTAAGTTCTATTTCTCTGAGTCTTAACTCAGCTTGCTTCTGCTCAGCCTGGGCATTCATCCGTCTGAACTCGAGCTCTTGGTTTCGTTCAGATTGAGCCAAGAACCGTTTATATTCTAGTTCGAGCTTCATTTTTTCAAGTTCAAAATAAGCAGGGTTACTTGTGGGACCTGGTATGGGCCCCATAGGCACAGCTGGTAAGGCAGGTAGAGGAGCAGGGGAGACAGTTTCGTTAGCCTCTCCGTCCTCGTCAGCCTCTTCATCGCTATCATCAGAATCACGATTCAGATCAACACCATTACTGTTTTCTACAGTTGCTGGAGAGATTGGTTCCTCTGAACCAGTACCCAGACTTTGGTTCGCCAGCAATCTCTCGATTAGTTCTAACTTCTTGCCTCTTACAGGAAGATTCTCTTGCCTACAGAGAGCTCGCAGACTCTCAGTATTTTGACTTGACAAAGACTCTTGACTGTAAGTTTCCATCGTAGACATGGTTTTTGAAAGTTGCTTTTTGTGCAAAGTTTTGTGGTTAGTTATCCTACAGTGTCGAAAAGCACTCTAAACTGTATACTCGATACAAATCCCACCGCTGTACACCAGTGTTAGGCGGAAACCTGTGCAGTTCCCTCTGGGACCACTGCAAAAGATTTAGGACCACAGGCGTTGGCGGTGAACCCACTTGGTAGCAGTTTGCACCACACAGATTCACGTGGTAGCTGTGGCTGAGCAGTCAGACTTCTCTCAAGAAAAGTTGAGCAGTATGTGGAGTATACAAAATAGGGCAATTCTTCACAGCAAGACAAGCAAACACGCAACGAGGCTTAGTGTAAAGATATTAAGGTATTTATTTATAACAAAATGTCTATGAAAAACACTAAGGCAAATCACGGCAAACAAATCAAACACAATTACTCTACGGAGTAGACGATCAATCCCCCTAGCAATATCGACAACTCTAGGTTCTACTGGTACCACTTATTTTCAGACAGAGGTGTATACCTCAACCCGGATGACACTCGAATATTAGTTAGGACGGGAGAGAAAAAGATAGGCAGGTTACGAAATCAACACAGTTCGATCCTATCGGATAAAATGCAAGGCAGGAAGGCAAGAATCACAATAGATCGTAAAGTTCAGAGGTCAGGCCCACTCGGAGAGAGGCAAGGCGCGATGTCCCAAAAAGTCTCTAGTGGAGATGCATTCAAGTCTGTATTGCAAATTGTTATCGGTGGATTGAACCAGTTCAGAACAACGAATGAGAAAAGCTTGGAGGCGACCCAACGGAACGGAGAGGATTAAGACACCTCACTCGAACCGATCGAAAGGGAAGCCAGGCAGACACGGTACCTTGTTGTGGAGGGCAGCTCCGGCGGGGGCAGTTGTTCCTGGTGGCGGATGTACGTTGGTTCTTTGCCAAGAGTAGAGATGATCTCGTCGTCGAAGAAATGAAGTCCGGTGCACCACCAGGGAAGAGACCAGCCGCGGAGTGCTCCGTCACAAGGCACCACCTTTTGGTCGCGGTTCAGGGGTAGTGGCTATCCGGTTGCCGAGGTGCTTCTGCACGGGCAATTCGACTACCGCGTCCTGAGGCGAATAAAAACCAAAGGGGACTGGTTGTTCCCACCAGTTAGGGGAAGAGACTCTCCGGCAGGGAGATCTCCTCTGTCGTCGGGAAGTGGTGAGTCGGTTCCGCAGGGCTCCACCGGAGGTGTCGTCGTGCAGGTCGGCTCAGCGTTACCCTCGTCGGATTCTTAGGTCCTGTGGCGACTTCTGAAGATCCAGTCCCAAAAGCCCTGCTTTTATGCAGAAAACCCCCATTCATTCAGCCTAGCTGTCAATCAACACATGCTAAGTGGTGAGCGGGAAGGCTCACCATCTGGGCCAATCACTCCAGAGGGCGACCGGAGTTGGCAAGGCAACTCGGTCCAGGGTGCCTAAACCCCCTCCCACACCCCTGTGGTAACCCAGACAGAATGGCACCACTTTGGAGGGTCTCTGTACAGAGGCCCGCCAAAAGTGGAACAAAGGGCTCAACCTTTGGTTTAGGAGTCACAGAGACGAACACAGACGCCATTTTACAAACCGAGTTCTGGCAGAAAATACCACTCGATAAACCTATTTAAGATAAGTAGATCGGTGGTACGTCAGAGATTAATGAGAAAAAGTATCAATCTCCAACAATGGGACGAATCCCATAGGGTTATGCTCGGGGACGAACATAACAAGTAGTTTCCACTGCCACCAGCCAAAACTCGACGAGGGGGGACGGGACAGTGCCCCCTCGAGTAACAGATCCAGGAGTAATCGAATTACCCCTACTAGTACGTCCACAATAAGATGGTTTGTACTAGTTCTGTTAGTAAATTTAGGTCAAGTAAAGCCAATGGTGACTTTACATGCCCGGGGAGACAGTAGTCAGTCCCCGGGTATGGAGTCTATGGTGGGGGACCCACTAGGGTGCCCCCGTGTTACGTCACATAGGGTGCGGTGTAACACACATAGAAAAACCTATGAGACCCTATGGAGTAAAAGACCCCATAGCCCATCGAACACATTGACATTTCAAAAGGAATTACACACATACATGTCCAAGAGTGGGAGAAAAGAGTCTCACTCTTGGCAGGATGGAAAAAACAAAAAACTGAAATCCAGCAAAGCTGCTGGGGGACTCACTAGGTTAGAAAATTCAGCCTAAACAGAGAATTCTCCCTAACAGTAGTATAGCATTTAATGACATTTGGCACAGACAGACCACCAGACATAATTCTAATATTCGGTGACCAACCAATGGTAGTTTTGAAATCCCTCGTATAGTATATCTAGAGTCTGTATTAGTTAAGAAAAAGGCTAGACCTGCAGCATTTGATGCATTGCACAGTTGGAAAACAGAAGCTTTGCAGCAACAAAAGAGTAGAGAGAAACATTTACGTAGACATATGACAAGTATCGAAAAGGCACGGTTATATGAACAAAATAAACAATTAGAGTCAGTTAGGAACACGGACAGGGTGTTTCAATTAGGCATTCAAAAAATCTACCCTTCAAAAGATTTTCATACGTCAGATGAATTGAATAATAAACTTTTGCATGAACGAAGGCCCGATGCCTCCGCACCACCTCCGTACATCCCTCCTCCTGGCGCTTTGCCCCTTCCCGTTGTTGTTCCCCCTCCTATAGTTCCTCCGATCTTCCCTGCTGTTCTTCCTGTTGTTCTTCCAGCCGTCACTCCTTTGCCTGCCCAGTTGCCTCCACCTGTTGATATTCAGAATGTGCCTACTCTCCCTCTTCCTAATGATTCTTCATCGCTTGTAGTAGACCAGGGAGCGAGACCAAGGGTTGTGACTCATAATACTTTGTCCCCAGACAAAAAGAGTGAATTGATTGCTTGGGCTAAACATTGTATGGAGAAGGGTGAACAAGCTGATGTTTTTTCCACACTCGAAAATTTAAAAGCTATTCCTGAGAAAAATGTTTTTATTGAAGGATTAGGGACTCATTTGACTATAATGTGGAATAGATTAAACGATGAATATTTCCCACAGGGGTTACAGGATTTGAACGCCTTAGCGTTGTCCACAGATACTGCGGAGAATGTATATGAGCATGTTGAGAGGATTTTTGAGTATAGGAAGGAGTTGGAAGGGTTACAGAATGAGGAAGCAGATGGTGGTAGTTTAGGTATTATGTACTTACAGAAACGGTTTTCTCCTCGCTGTGAATTAAAAGGTGAGTAAGCGCAAATTTGTATAAAAGTTGCGATAAGATGGATTTCGGATATGTCGATAACTCCAGATGAAGTATATGACACATATGGTCAGCATACATTAGAAATGCAAAAGAAGGTAATACAGGTGATGGTAGAGTACCTGCAGAATGAGTGTGTAAAAAGAAAGATTTGTTGTCCCGCAGAATTGTTGAGTGTTTATAAGAGAGCTTTTTGGATTGATACTTCTTCGACTGCCTTAGCGCTTGATTTGGCTCTGTTGCTTAGTAAGCGTTCGGAGCCGCCTACTTCTCAGTTGCCTATGAGAGAGGTCCCTCCGATATTTGTCTGGAAAGTTGAGATTGCGGCCGATGCTGCGCGAGGAATACTCGCGGTGGACATCCCTGCACATTACGTATCACAGTTTGTTCACGTCCCGTTTTCAAGACAGGAAGTGAACACCATAAAGCAATCTATTCCGATGTAAGAAAGAATCCGACCGGGTTCTATAAAGAAATAGAGTCGGTCTTACAGTCTTCGGTATTCACCTTAAATGATATTGATTTATTATTTCCCGTACTCCTGCCAGTCAATTTGTGGAAACAGATTAGGACTATAGATGACATACCTGGGTTGGGAGATACATGGGATAACATGGTTAGGCTAGATAGAGAAAGACCAGCTGGCGAACGACCGCCTCAAGTGATATTAACCTTGCCTGATAGAATTATTGTAAAATTGAAAACTATAGTTCCCGAAAAAAGAATAATTTGGGACAAGCTTACGGCCTGTGTCCAAGGAAAGTCTGAGGGTGCTACCGATTTCTTCAATCAGTTCGAGCAGGTATTTTCCGATTTCAGTGGACAAGACTTAGGCACGGAGTCAGGGAAAAGGCTGTTTGTCGACAAATTTTACGTGGATTGCTGCCTGACATCCAGTTACAGATTATGTCTTCTGAAAGTGCTTGGCAGGCGAAGTCTCAATCAGAAGTACTGCATATGGCTCAGTACTATGAAAATCGTGTAAATACTGAAAAGGAAAAACTTGAGAAAAAAAAAGGTGACCTGAAAACAAAAGTTTTATTACAACAGATTGTTAGAAACACAAGAGGGGGTAATCAATTCAGAGGTCAGTACATTCCACAGGGAAGTGCGCCCTTGGCTCCGGTAACCATTAACCAGTGTGCCTATTGTCGGCAGGAAGGCCACTGGCGCACACAATGTCCGACCTTGCAGCAAAGGTCATTTGGGAACATGGGTAGACGATCCAGAGGTCGCCCAGGTGCAGGGGGCCCTGGCAGAGGTCAGTTTGCATCAGAACCACAGCAACCTCCTTCACAAGATAAGCAAGTTTTGAATGTGGATAATAGAAACATTTTTGATCACCCTTCTGCTGCGTACCTCTCTGAAGAGCTTCCTTTTGATAATATTCTGTTTCGCTAGGATTGCCCAAAGCAGGATTTGGAACCTACGCCTATTCCCGTTCATCAGAAAGGCCCCTACGTTGAGATGGCGGTGGGAAATAGGAAGCATCTATTTTTAGTAGATACGGGAGCACAGAAATGTTCCATTGATCATTCACAGGTTCCAAATATTCCCCTGTCAGGGCAGTCCAACGTTTTCAGGCACACCTGTAGTTTGTCCGGTCTCTTTGCCGGTACCGATAACACTGGGTCCCTTCAGGGAACAGTGTCCATTTCTACTTACCACAAACCGTGGGGAGAACTTGCTGGGGCTAAATTTGTTAAAGGCATTGCATGCAGTAATACATTGTTCTCCGGACAGAGTTCGGTTAACAATTTCACCTCAGCAATCACTCGCCTCTCAGTTTTTGACTCGATCTTTACCGCCAGAATTCAGTAATGTTCCAGAATGCTTATGGGCAATTGATGATAATGATGTGGGCATTCTTCAAATTGAACCTGTTAAAATTATTTTGAAACCTGGAGTAAAATTGCTTCGCATCCCGCAATATAAGATCTCAGTTGAAGGCGAACAGGCTTTGAAATGTATAATCGTGGAGTAATTGAGGAGATTACGGGTAGCCTATGTAACAGCCCCATTTTGCCAGTATACAAAAAAGGCGATAATACGATTCCCTTTCGTTTTATAATTGATTTACGTGCTATTAACAAAATTGTGGCTCCTCAATTTCCTATTGTACCTGATGTTACAATGATACTAACCATGATTCCGGCTTCTGCCGCTCATTTTAGCGTTGTCGATCTTAAAAACGCGTTTTTTCAGTATTCCCATACACAAGGATAGCAGGTATTTGTTTGCGTTTTCCCTAGGTGGACGCTCGTTTACATTCACTCGTGCACCACAAGGGTACACTGAGAGTCCAAGTATTTATAGTAGGGCATTGAAAGAGCAGCTCGATACTCTCGAGTTGCCTACTACTTGCACATTACTACAGTATGTAGATGATCTCCTCTTGGCTGCTGATTCTGAGAGCGCCTGTAAAGAAGGCACCGTGTTGTTGCTTTGTCATCTAGCGAAACATGGCCACAAAGCTTCACTTAAAAAATTAAATATTGTTGTCAGTAGGTTGCCTATTTAGGCTACCTCCTGTCAAAGGAGGGAAGACGGTTGACACCTGAACGAATAAAGACTATTTCTGTAATGTCTCTCCCAAATGCGCAGAAGGAAGTTAGAGCCCTGATAGGTATGGCTTCTTACTGTAGATTGTGGATCCCTACCTTTTCGTTAATGATTAAACCAATGCAGGCTTTGACAGAGAAGGGCATTTCTTTGCCATTGCCATGGACTTTGGAACACCAGACAGCATTTGATTTGCTCAAATCCGCGCTGTGTTCTGCGCCAGTTTTAGGAACTCTGAATTATGACAAGGCCTTTGTATTGTTTGTGCATGAACGTGATGGATGTGCTTTAGCTGTATTAACGCAGGAGCATGGAGGGAAGAATAGGCTGTGCGGCTACTATTCCTCCGCCCTTGATCCTGTAGCATGCGCTTTGCCAAGATGTTTGCGCGCTGTAGCTGCTGCTGCTGCATCTGTAAAACAGAGTGAGGGAATGGTCCTGGGTCATGCGTTAACCCTAATGGTACCTCACTCTGTAGATATTTGATTGAATAGAACTCAAACGCAGCACCTCACTTCTGCACGATTGACAAGATATGAACTAATCTTGTTTTCCCCCCACATTCAAATTCGGAGGTGTTGTGTATTAAATCCGGCTGAACTTTTACCTGTCCCGCAAGATACTGTTGATGGTGACGAAACGTCACACGATTGCCTTTATGTGACAGAACAAGAGACTAAAGGCAGAATCGATCTGAAAGACACGCCTTTGAATAGCCCACAAGAAGAGCTATTTTGTGATGGCTCTTGTTTTAAACTTCCGAACGGTACATCCACGGCTGCTTATGCCGTCACTACTTTAAACACGATTGTGGAAACCAAAAGAATTATGCATAATTCCGCGCAGGCCGCAGAAATGATAGCGTTAACTCAAGCTTGTGAACTTTCTGAAGGGCTTACAGTAAATATATATACCGATAGTCAGTATGCTTTTGGGGTCGTCCACAACTTCGGTAACCTTTGGAAAGAACGAGGTTTCCTGACCTCGCATGGAACGAAAATTCAGCATGGCACTTTAATAGTGCGATTACTTTCACCACTCGCACTCCCTGTTCAGTTAGCTATTATAAAATGTTCAGCACATCAAAAGGTTAAAGATGATGTAGGAAAAGGGAATGCTTTCGCTGATCAGATAGCTAAACAAACTGCCACTGATTTCATTTCAGAAATGTATGCTGTAAGAGAAACTGTAGATATGTGCACTTTGGGTGAAAGCATCGATGCTGTAAAAGACATTCAAGCAGATGCTACCATAGAGGAAACTAAGAGATGGATCGAGGGTGCGGGGAGACTGGATGATGATGGGTGTTGGGTGGACAATATTGAAGGAAAATGGTTACTCCCTGACACCTACATTACAATGATGGTTATTATGGCTCATGGTCCGACACATGTTTGTGCGCTTAAATTGACAAAAATGCTACACAGTGTATGGGCCAATGATAAGATTTTCAAAACTGCGGAGCGTTTTGTCCAAGGCTGCATGGTTTGCTTGCATCACAATGTAGGAAAAGGTGCCTCGACTCCTAGAGGAAGTTTCGCTCCACCTTCTGTCCCATTTGAGGTTATTCACTTTGATTTTATTGAAATCGAATGATGTGACAATTTTAAATATGTGTTGGTTGTCATTTGTGCCTTTAGTAAGTGGGTTGAGGCCTTCTCGGTTAGAAATGCAACGGCCATAACCACGGCAAAAAACTCTGTTGAAAGAGTTTTTTCCTAGTTCCGGGCTGCCGAGAGTCATCTGGTCGGATAATGGGCCACACTTTATCGCTACTTTAATCCTACAAATTTGCAAATGATTACAGATTGACAAACGGTTCCATTTGGCCAGACATGCCCAAAGTGCCGGATTAGTGGAAAGGCATAACGGCATTATAAAAAACAAGCTCGCTAAGATGTGTGCTGGCACCAAGTTAAAATGGCCAGACGCCTTACTGATCGTGTTACTGTCGATGAGAACAACCCCTCAAACTAAGACTGGGCTCTCTCCCTTTGAGGTGGTAATGGGGATACCTGCTAATATTTGCGGTTTGCCAAAAAGCAATTCATTACGGGACATAGAAAATGTGCTTCTTTCAGATTACTGTAACCAGTTGACTAAAAATCTGTTTTCAATTTATCACCAGGTGCGAGAGGCATTACCTGTATGCTACGAGGGTCCTGGTCACAGTCTATGGCCGGAGGACTAGATCCTCACGAAGGTTTTTGAGAGGTCATCTTCCCTTGCACCTCGGTGGAGGGGTCCCTACCAAATCCTGCTAGTCACTCAGACTGCTGTGCAGGTAGCGGGTCGTAAGAAATGGATCCATGCGACGCACACCAAACGGATCCCACAGCCCGTGCCATACGATACAGAAGATACAGAATCCCTTCCCACTGCTGTAACTAGCATGCCCGAAACAGCAACAACCAACAAGGGAGAATAGGAGGCCGCTTCAAAATCCGCAAGGCCAGACAAAACGGCCATCTTGTCTCCTCACTCCCCAACAGTGGAACTTCCGGATCAATCCTTTTATGATCCCATTTCCGTTCATTCGCCACTTCCAGGAGGAAGTGACGACACTTTGTCCTCACCAGAAACTGTGAAATATAATTTGCGTCCAAGGAAGTAAAAGTACAGCATGGTCTGACTGTGCGATTGGAAAAAAATCATTTGAGGGCTTGTCTTTTGGCCCGACTGTACGGGAAGATTCTGTTGGCTAAGGGTTGTGGGAAAGACATTAAGGAGACGCGCAACTGGAGTCGCCAGCAAACAAACAATTGGTGTTTTTCGGCTGAAGACTACAATACCTGCACCTGCTACCGCTCGTACCAAACTTTTAGATAAACATGTGACTAGCAGAGACAATGATCAAGCATGTAAGGGGACCCCCAAGGTGTATTGTTGCCTTTTTGTGATAATGACTGGATTTTTAGTAACTGTTGGTTTTGGGTTATGGTATCTGGAGGAAGCATATCCGCTAGAGGACTTTTTTCCTATT
Source organism: Ambystoma mexicanum (assembly GCF_040938575.1). Taxonomy (NCBI): domain Eukaryota; kingdom Metazoa; phylum Chordata; class Amphibia; order Caudata; family Ambystomatidae; genus Ambystoma; species Ambystoma mexicanum. The sequence continues at coordinate 102,133,760 of NC_090931.1, forward strand.
GAAAATGTATCTGTTATCCCCACTCCTTCCATGCAATTGCATACTTTATCGCCTAGAGATTCTTTGCATAGACGGAACTATCAGAATAATACCCTTTTGTTAATTATGAATGCCACTAATGCAATTTTAAATAGAACCAATTGTTGGATCTGTTCACATCTACCTCAACATGGGGATAAGGGGCTAGGTTGGTATATTCATCCTTTACCTTCGACAACTGCCTGTTACGCTTCTCTTAGAGCACTATTCTTTGGCCGATGGAATGACAGCATCTCAGGGAACTTTGATGGTACAAATTTAAATAGTTTTGAAAAACATGTTTTGATGCCCCTGGGATGCTCGCTTTTTGCAAATAGAAGTAAGCCAAATGTTGCTTCTGTTAGGCCCTCTGATAGATTGTCTCGTCCTTTTCAGCCTTTAATCTCTTTCAAAATGGCTCCTATAGGCAATAAGGATGCCACACCTCCATCTTATTCTGTTAACCATAGCCCCGATTCAGTATCCTTCTGCATACAGAGGAATGGAACACGGTCAATGGGTAATTTTAGAAAGTGCGCCAATGTTGCAAATTTGACTAGTGAGAACAGACCTCTGTACGTAGGCGAACCTGTCTATTTTGTTTGCGGTAATGTGGCATTTCCATGGTTGCCCAGGGATTGGCAAGGAACCTGCTATTTACGGATTCTACTACCTGGGGTATTTATTGCCAGTACTGCAGATGTTTCGAAAACTCGTCCACGACGCGGTGTGAAAGGGGATACTCCAGCGCAAACTCTAGGAGATATCATAAAATCCTTTGTGCCATTCTTTGGCCAAATTACGAATTCAGAAGATATCAGGGGACTAGCGAGAGTATTGGAGAGAACCATCAATCGGACCACTCACATACTCTATAATATGACGTTAGAACAGAAAGCTATAAGATTAGTGGCTCTTCAGAACCGGATGGCATTAGATGTCATTCTGGCCGAGCGTGGAGGAGTATGTAAATTAGTGGGGTCCGCTTGCTGCGTTTACGTACCAGACTCCTCTCTGACGATCTTTAGGGCTATCCAAAATCTACATCTTCTTAGTTCAGAAGTACATGTTCCTGAGGGAAACTGGGAACTTAGTGCATGGTTTTGGGACCTCCTACGGTCATGGGGATGGAAGTTGCTTTCGGCTCTGCTGATTTTCTTGGGAAGTTTTCTGTTTCTTTGTTGTTGTATACAGTGTCTCCCTGGTACATGTTCAGTATTAGGGGGATGTTGCGCACAAGCAACAAGTGTATTAGGGCATAAAATATACGCCCCAGAGAAGGTTTCCAAAGAGTATGTGTTAAAAGTACTCTGGTGTCTGATCTAATGGCAATAGATATGTCAGACAATGATTCCGGATGTATAAATGTTGAAAATGTGGAGTTAGTCGCAAAGTGATTGAAGGTAGTTTAGTGCTTGGCATAGGCCAAAAGGAGGGTTTGTTAGAACTGATATAATATTGTTTCATCCTCATAGTATATGTTGGCCTATGCCCAGTCAATTTGCGAGGAAATCCGTATTACAAGTTCGTGACCTCAAGTGAATCAAGCCTCCATTTTAGGTTAGAACCGCCATTTTAGTTTATTGTACAAAGTCACCCTGTAGTCTAAAATGGCTGTCTCGTGTGCTCTTGTTCTTGCCTTAACCTCTTCAACCTCTGTAGGAGGGTTAATGTCCAACCTGCCTTCAGGCTACATGTTAGGGTCATGTAGACCTTGTCCTTTGTTGACCTCGGGATCAGGGGATTACTTGAATCAGCAATGTTAACCTACAAGTATACAAGAACAATAATGCTATCCAAATACGACATGCGAAACATTTGTTTGATCTGTATTACAGCAATGTGTAAAGAGTGTAACGTTAAATTAGAGAATAATAATGTTTGTTAGTAAATGTATTTAAAAGTAAACCGCATACACAAGATATGTAAATTAGGAAACAAACCTGGCGCGACCCTAGCCCAGTGTATAATTAACTTGTAAGAGGCTGGACATCATTATAACAAACTGTATAAATACGTTGATGTCCAGCTAGCAAATTCTGCTCACTGCTCACATTGAACCCTGCTGGTGGTCTCTGTGATGTATTGACAGCCAAATAGCTATTTGTGTACTTTGTTCAATACTGTTCAGTTTTGTAATAAAGATTCTGGGAATCTTTACAAGCCCGTGTCGGTGTATTTTCCTTTGCATGGTGTAACAGCCTTAATACTGTATTTTTATGATTCCAAACTACCTGTTCTAGACTTTTATACACTTAAAGTAGATCCTACCTTATTGTTTGGCCTAGATTTATGTTTATTGAGTCTAGATGAGATCCTGGACAAGATTCAAGAGAAGATTTGGAAAACAACTTTGGGACTAGCTCTTACTATCCCGAACTCTATAGATCAACATGAACTTGGGCTTTTGTCCTTGTCCGCAAGGTACACTTGGCGTAAGTTAATCTTATATGCCAAAATTCTGGCGCCATCACAAAACTCTTTGTATCAAGAACTTAATGAGCTTCTGATGGTGCAAAAGGTTCCTTTGCTTGCTACATTTGCTTGTCAAATGTTAGATGTTCTCGCACACATAAACTCGACATAGGAAGATCTAATGTTGGGTCTTCCAAATGTAAAATTTAAATTGTACGAAATGGACTGGATCAAAACCATTGATTCCAATCACACAAATAAGACCTATAGGGAATATGCCTCATTTTTAAGAAAAATAGCTGTCCTTTCTCTGTATATACTAAAGTGTCCATGTCCTAAGGTACGTTTAACTTACATGTGGTTTTAATTAAACCAATGTCCGACCTTAGATCGTGTTCATTAAAAATTCACATTATTAGAATGCAAACACGGTTCTTGTCAATGTTGTCTTGTACCTACTCAAGACGAAACAATAAAACATCTAGTCTTGTACTGTACTTACTTTGACAATACCAAGTTTAGCTGTTGGGTGGCTTCTATCCAGAGCTCGCATTTGTTGCACGCCAGTCATTCTGGGAAAGATCTATGTGAGGGGTTAGCACATGGCTTCTGTTCACATTGGGTAGATATTTGTTTAAACTAGACAAAATGCTGGTGAAGTTCAATCAGATTCAGTGCCAATGATTGAAAATGTAAAATGGCATATTGCTTTTAACTCTTGTTTTTAAGTTGATGCAAATTGTCTATTTCATTACCCGTACCTGTTTTGGCAAATTGTGCATTATTTGTGTTTTGGAATGCTTTTTTATGTTGAGCTTACAAATGAATGCTGCTCCTTTTTTGACGCTATGTATCTTAAAAGCATCTATCTTGTTTTATTATATTGGAGTTTTTTTTCTGATGTTTGCAAAGGTTTCTCTGTGCTGGGTGGTAGACTCAAAGCCCTTAAGAACAGACAGAAGCTGGTACCAGAGATCTGGGGCACAGGCATGAAAACCTGAGCTACCGATCCTTTTCAGTAGGATTTGTGGTTGCTTAAGGAGAATATCTTTGTTGGAGTGTAGAGTTTGATGAAAGGGAACTCTTGGGATTCTGGCTGACAAGTATTTCGAGGCTTCGTCTGCTAGATAGTTACGAACCTGCATAGTGCCTTTAAATCTGATGCTTTGATTGACGGGCAGCGAGTGTATTTTTCTATGAGCCTCAGTGATGTGGGTGCATCGAACGAGGCCGCAGATAGCTCAAACTGCTCCATTTTGTATCACTTGTAGGCTTTGTACATTGGCCTGAGGAGATCCAATAAGCAGACAATTGCAGTAGTCCAACTTAGTGTTGATAATGTCCGCTGATATCATAGCCCGGTTTAACTCTAAAAGGTAAGGGCAAATTTGCCATAATAGATGGATATAGAACAAGCAAGAGGATTTAAGGTGAGGAACATGCTTCTTAAATGTGAGGTTCGAGTTAAAATAAACTCCTAGGGGGTAATTCATAGAATTTAGCTCACAAGTGGTGCACGCGGCTGGCGCACAGTGTGCGCGTGCGAATCTCTGCGCCAGCTGCGTGCGCTAAAATCCATTTCCGCGCACAGCGTATTCATGGATTTTAGCTACCAAAACCAGCCGTGGCGCACAGTGGCGCAGCGACCCTGCAGCAGCGCCAGTTACGCCCCCAAGAACGCCCCTCGCGCAGGGAAAAGCCATCAAAATCCCCAATCCAGCGCAAAGGGCTGCGCTAACCCTGTACCAGCACGGCAAGCGGGGTATGTGTATTACTGGGGTTCGTGGGAAGTTTCACATGCGATTGGCCCTGAGCGAGCGGGGTACGTGTATTACTGGGGTTCGCAGGAAGTTTCACACGCAATTTCAGCAGGGTATGTGAATTTCAGGGGTTCACGGGAAGTTTCACACGCGATTTTAGCAGGGTACGTGTATTTCAGGGGTGCGTGGGAATCTTTACACGTGATTGGCCTGGGTACATGTATTTCAGGGGTGCGCGGGAAGTTTTACACGCGATTTTGCTGTCAGAGTGGGGAACGGATATTTTGGGGGTGCGCAGGGAGTCCTACACGTGAATTGGCAGTGTGGGTCCTCCCAGGTGTCCCCTCCACCCCCTCCATGGCCCCTGCAGGCACCCACACCACAGGGGACTACCCTTCACCCCATGTCATGTCCCCCAGCACCCCCACCCCCCAGCAGTGAGGGGCACCTACCAGCAGGCCCCCACTCATGTCCCCCTGCACCCCCACCCCCCCATCATTGACAGGCATCTGCCAGCAGGCCCCGACACATGTGCCCCAGCACCCCCACCCCCCAGCAGTGAGGGGCACCTACCAGCAGGCCCCCACTCATGTCCCCCTGCACCCCCACCCCCCCATCATTGACAGGCATCTGCCAGCAGGCCCCGACACATGTGCCCCAGCACCCCCACCCCCCCAGCAGTGAGGGGCACCTGCCAGCAGGCCCCGACACATGTCCCCCTGCACCCCCACCCCCCCCATCAGTGCAGGGCACCTGCCAGCAGGCCCCCACTCATGTCCCACTCATGTCCCCCTAAACCCCCACCCCCCAGCAGTGCAGGGCACCTTCCAGCAGACCCCCACTCATGTCCCACTCATGTCCCCCTGCACCCCCACCCAACAGCAGTGAAATGCCGATCTCATGACAAAAAAAAAGTCAACTATGTACATCAACACATGTCTGTCACACACGTACACTGGTTGGCATTGCTTGTGTAAACCCACATTTTCACATGCATCAACCCAATGAGCGAATCCCACACATGGAACTAAAAATAGAAAATGTATTATGTGCATAAAATTAAAAACAAAATGAAAGCATACCAAAATATGAAACATGAAATGAAAAGCATGTGAAAAGATGATTGAATGAAAATGATAACCAATCCAAAAAAATTAGAAAGAAAAACAGTCCAAAGTTACCCTCCAACAACGCAAATCCAAAGGAAATGTAAAAAAAAAAATATCCATTGCTTCATGTTCATAATAGAAAAAAAGAGAAATCAATCCATAGTCCAACTATTTACAATCCAGTGTCCGGAAAAAACAAATCCATTGCTCCATGTCCATAATGCAAAAAAAAAAAAAAATTAATACATGATGAAACTATATACAATCCATTGTCCAAGGATGTAAAGGGTCCATGATCCCAACAAAGCAAATGAAACATACCTAACAAACGACCTAAAAATATAACTATATACAAATTTGTCTGGCATTGTCCATTGACCATAAATAAAAGGAAAACGAAAAGGAAACCTAACTCTAAAAACTATTTACAAGGGCAGCGGGCTAGTCCGACGGCTCACTTTTGGATGTCCCGGGCCAGGGCATCATTGAACTCCTGCTCGATGTCCCGGAGGTGGTCCTCTTCCATGGCCCCGAGGGTTTGCAGGGACGATGACATCTGGACATCCAGGTCCCTGCGAATTCCCTCGAGGCACTCGGCCCGCCTCAGAGTCCTAGGCATGGAGTTCTCCGCCCTGACCATCGTGAGCCATGCCTCTTCTGCCCGCTGCCGCTCCGCATCTATAGTATGGCCTAACCGCTGCCACACGGAAGACACTTCCAGTCCTGGGTCCTCCTGCCCTCTGGCCGATGCCTGCCCCTCTGATGTTGAAGGCCCAGAGCCATCATTCCTCCCACCTTGTTGCTGCTGCTGCTGTGCCTCTGCTTGTGCCCTGGCTCTTGCTGCCTGCACATCCTCCTCCGGCTGGGGTGCAGTTGTTGAGGTGGCCACCCCTGCTGGACCTCCTACTCCCGACTGTGGCAGGGATGTGTCCTCCACCAGCCTGGCCGCAGGGTCAGAGGCAGCTCCACAGGCTACCCAGTTGATACATGGGTGGGAAGATGGCAAGGAGGACAACTGGCGCATAGGGGATTCAGGTGAGGAGGGGGTCGGAACAAGGTCCAGCAAACGGAAGAATCCGGCCCTGGTGAGCTGTCCCAGTAGGTCTACGCGGTCAACAAGGCATTCGAGATGATGTGCAGTGTCCTCACGAAAACACTGCAGGTCACCTCGCATGCCCCGTTGACGCAACACCATCCCACTCAGGACAGGCTCAACCCGGTCCTGGATAGCCACATCCGCAGGGAGAGGAAGGCCAGTTGTTGTAAGCGGATCCCCTCCCTGAAAACGGGTCTGGATGTAGGCATCCCTGCTGGTGCAGGATGATGCAGTCACAGGATCGGGGACTGGATTACACACAGGTACCTCCGCGGTGGCCTGTGCTGCCTCCTGTCCCTGCCCCTGCACTGCACCACTAGCACCAGTGGAATACCCACCTCCAGACCCCGTGTCTGCCCCTTGCACGGCCTCCTCCTCCACCAAACCCCGCACCAACCTGGATGACTCCGTGCCATCTTCCTCCGTTGGACCCTGTGGGGTCTCAGCTGCCCCTTCTGCTGCCGAGGAGTCCAACTCCGACCTCCGCCTCTCGGAACTATCCTTGGCAGCTGCGGCCTGGGACGCAGCTGTCATAAATCACCAATGTATCAATTGAAAAGGATACGGTAACCAAAAAAGGATACGATTGGTAGGGCTCTTCCGGAACCTTTTTCACACGACTTGATTGTAAGCAGGTCAAATTAGACCTTCCAAATGATACAACTCTCTGACTGATAAAACAGGCAGAGAGATGGATCACTGGAAAGGGTGTGGGTATTGTATCGTAAGATATGCCTAGGATGGATAAAGTATCATAAAAAACTATCCCAAACTCAAATCACTATGATAGCACAGTATTAGCATTAATTCGAAACACTAACCTTAAGGCCAAACTGAAGAATTCAACGAAAGACTCATGAAGAAACCCAGGAGTGGAAACAACGATAAAGGAGGGGAAGATTAGTAAGGGAGACTTATCCCGAACGGCACGAGGCTCACGCTAGATACCGGGTTGGTGCACCACAGGATAGCGTCCAAAGTACTGTGCACAATCACCTTCCAATAGTTCATGAAATACTTTCTTTCCCACGAAGAACAAAATAAGATTTTCACCTGTTAACTGTCACAGGCACCAAATGTTCAAAGAAGTTCAGAAAACCACGTGCAGGATTGCACGCGACAGAGTACACGCAGCCAGGCCAGCCACGCTTGAAGACAGCGTTTCCGCGTGAAGATTGAGCAAGCAAACAGGATACACGCAGCCCAGGGCAGCTGCGCTTGAAAACAGCGTCCGCGTGTGGAGATTTGGCACGCGAACAGAATACACGCAGCTCAGGACCGCCGCGCTTGCAGACAGCGTCCACGTGGAGATTTGGCACGCGAACAGGATACACACAGCTCAGGACAGCCACGCTTGCAGACAGCGTCCGTGTGGAGATTTGGCACGCGGACAGGATACACGCAGCTCAGGACAGCCGCGCTTGCAGACAGCGTCCGCATGGAGATTTGGCACGCGAACAGGATACACGCAGCTCAGGACAGCCGCGCTTGCAGACAGCATCCGCGTGGAGATTTGGCACGCAAACAGGATACACGCAGCTCAGGACAGCCGCGCTTGCAGATAGCGTCCGCGTGGAGATTTGGCACGCGAACAGGATACACGCAGCTCAGGACAGCCGCGTTTGCAGACAGTGTCCGCGTGGAGATTTGGCACGCGAACAGGATACACGGCTCCAGGAATTAGCGTGTGGAGGAAAACACGCTCAAAAAAGGCCAAAGAAGTTGCTGAAGAAAATGCGAGAACGCAGGTCAGGAGTTCAGCTACAAAACACCAAAACTGACTTAATCAGAAGCAGCGATCGGCGTTTCCACGCTGCTTATGTACGCACTGCCGTGATACACGTGACGGAACTAAATCACGTGAATTTTAACGACGTGAAAAATGCAGACGTCATTTTCCGGGCAATCCATCGAACAACCTCCATTTCGAGTAGAATGGTCTAGTGGTTCTATGGGCGTAACTCATTTTGTATGGAGAGGTCGTTCCTGGTCCAGAGATATGTCCAGCAGGCATGACAGTGCCACCCCCCAAAGGAGCAGCCTCTCCCCTTTTCGAGTGGAATCGCCTTAATAAAGCAGGAGCATGAATGTTAGACAGAGGTTCCCAGGATCTATCTTCGGGACCATAACCTTTCCAATCCACGAGATAATACGGTTTCCCAGACCATAGCCTCATGTCCAGTATGTCTTGTACTTCATATTCGTCTGACCCTTTCACAGAAATAGCAACAGGCCGTATAGGCAATCTAGTTGCATCCAAGCACGGTTTGATGAGTGACACGTGGAATACAGGATGCACTCGCCACCATTGTGGCAATGCCAGACGGACAGCAGCTGGATTTATAACGTGGAGCACTTCATATGGCCCGATGTATTTAGGCAACAACTTCTTTTTAGCGGGTATCCTCAAGTTTTTTGTGGACAGCCATACCTTCATACCTGCTTTGTAGACAGGTGCAGGGATTCTATGAGCATCGGCATAGGTCTTATCTCATTTTTTAGCTTGCTCCAATTGCTGCTTAACTTTCGTCTGTAGACTTTTTAGATCTCTAATATTACGTCCTGCTGCAGGAGTATACAAAGACAAACTGGAATCCAAAGGAATGGATCCTGGGTGTTGCCCATACAAAGCATAGAAAGGTGAAGTACCTATGGCACTATGGTAGGAATTATTATAGGCAAACTCCACTGCCGGCAGAACATTGAGCCAATCTGACTGAAACTGCAGGCACAAACATTGCAGATATTGTTCCATAGTGCTATTGACTCTCTCAGTCTGTCCATCCGTTTGAGGGTGATAAGCACTCGACAACCTGTCATCAATTAGTAATGCCGAATTTAGTGCTCTCCAAAAACGTGAAGCAAATTGTGAGCCCCTGTCAGTGATTATCACTGAAGGTAAGCCAAAAAACCAGAATATATGCCGGATGAATAGATCAGCCAGACCAGCAGCTGTTGGTAAACCAATACAGGGGATAAAAAGCGCCAATTTTGCAAAGTAGTCCACCACCACCCATATGGTATCGTAGCCTTTATTTCTTGCAAGTTCTACCACAAAATCCATTGATATCATGTGCCATGGTTTTTTAGGAACAGGTAGGGACTGGAGTAAACCCACTGGTTTGCCAGGAGTGTTCTTGCATTGACTGCATACAGAACATGTTGAAACATAATTTATAACATCTTGTGTTATAGACGGCCACCAACACCATCTTTTCAGCAACTCTCGGGTCTTCTTCTGTCCAGGATGGGCGGCAATCAAGGAATCATGACCCCAACTGAGGGCCTTCTTCCGAGTGGTACAAGTTGGTAGATAAAGTACTCCTTGTTTGAAAGGCAAACCATTGTATATATCAATATTCAATTCCTGAATCAATTGTGGATTTAGTTTCACCCACTCCTGTAACTCGTTTTTAGGAAAGGTTGTGCAGAACAACTACATATCACGTGATCTGCCAACAACTTATTTTGCACCGATTCTTCCTTCACCTCTTCACCGAGACAAAGCATCCGACTTGACATGTTGTCTGGCAGGGCGATAAGTAATTCGAAAATGGTATTGAGCAAAAAAGACATGCCATCTGGCCTGTCTAGCTGTAAGACATTTCATAGTTTTGAATGCCTGAAGATTTCTATGATCCGAATACACCAACACCTGATATTTGGGACCCCACAGGTCAGTGTCGCATTAAGGGACTGAGCATTTTCCTTAGTCACAAATGCAGGTCGCGAGCCAAGAAAGGATCTGAGCCAGTTTGTCACCGGCTCGGAACATCTGCCCACCTTGATCAGCCTGCCACCCAAAATTGCTTGGTTGATCAAATCAAAGGCGGACGAAGATCCAAGAGAAGTAGCAGTGCCTGGCCACCCTTGTCTATTAGCTCTACTATATTGGATTTAAGATCGAGTAAAGCAGTCTCGGTTTCATGATTCACACGGTAACCTAACTGACCAATAGCAAGAATGTCATTCTGTGTATTAAAACCTTGATATTGTCCAAGTGCGATCTTATCCAAGATCTTTAACAAGAAGGGAACATTAGTGATTGGGCTAAAATTCCGGGGATCCCCAATATCGAGATTCTCCTTTTTCAAGAAGGGGGTAATCCATGCCTCTTTGATGTTATCAGGGACAACGGCCTCGCTGAAGGACCGGTTGACAAAGTAACCCAGGGAGTCAGTGTGTCTCGAAATTCTTGGAAAAGTGAGGCAGGAAAACTATCCCCTTTACAAGATGTGAGTTTATACTTAGAAATTACTTTGTTAACTTCACTTTCCGATACTCCATGAAAGGAGAAACAGGAAAGGGCTGGGTCATAGAAGGGACATATTGGCGTTGTGTCTTGCTCAGAAGATTGAAATAAATTTCATTATTGAGAGATATTTTGTTGATGTGAAACAACTTTCTGAGCGAAGCAACCATGGATGTGCTGACATCCTGTTTTATCTGCTTCTGGAAGAACATCTACGAGACTACCCTTAAGTTCAGATAGCGCCTTGAACAGTCGCTAGGCTTGGATTCAATCCTGGCATTAAGTATTTTTTTTCTGGCTTTCAGAAGAAGAATTTTAAATAGTCTCAGAGCTGCCTTATATGTATTGAGGGAGTCAACGGGGGGATTCTTACGCCAGTGGCGTTCTGCTCTCCTTTTTTTCGCTCTGGTGTCTAAAATGTCCGAGCAGAACCACAGCTGGGAAGAGAAGACTTGTTTGAGGGGGGGGGCAGAGATTCGAATGATTGATTTACGGTCTTCCTAAAAACTGAACAAAGGATGTCAAGAGGAAGTTCAATCATACTCTACAATCAAATCTGTAGTGGAAGATGGAGACCAAAATAGATGACAATCCTTGCATTTGCAAATGTATAACTCAAAATCATACAATTAGAACATCAAACATGGTGTGATACTACAGATCAGATGAGAATCTTCAAACAAAGGTAGCCTCCGAAATACAGTAATATTAAAGGATTTAAAATATTTTAATAAATATGCTTCACTGCTTATGATAAAGAAAGTGCTTATGGTTTTCATTCATACACATTTAAAAAACATATTGGAACCTTTCCAAAAGCAACTTTAAATACAGTTTGCATTTGTAATATCTCCACACAATACATGTGGTGACAATTCACTGAGCTTGTGTCGGAAATGTGTTACGTTCTTAAATACTTTTTATCTTTTTTATTTTTTATTTTATTTATTTTCTTTAATAGTTTTAAAGATGCAATTTTATACTTTTATAGATGTTATTATAATTTGTTTGCCATGTTTTCCCATTTATATTTTTGTACGTATCCCCGTAGCACGTCAAATCTCTTGAAATTCGCGAGGTTTGGGGATTTATTTGAGATTTGAGCTGATTCAAGAATGTTGAGAATGGCCCATGGGATACCTCAAACATTTGCAAATGTTCCCAAATACATTTTAAAGTCCCGTGGGAGGCATGTTGGGAAGTTTGCTTATGCTTCCTGGAGAGGTGTGCAGACAGGAACTGGCAAAGGCTTTGTGAAGTGGCTGCTGCATGACATTAGGAATGGTGAATATGTTTGAATTCATTAGGTTCACATAAGGTGCAATTTCCATTAGCAAGGTTGTATCTTGCAACTAATTATCTGAAGCTAATTATTTCAATCAGTCTATATTTCAGCCAATATTTTCAGTAAGGCCACCTACATTCTGTTTTATGCTTCCTGTGTACTGCTGGACTCAGATTCTCACCGCACCCATTGCATGCTTCCCATGTACTGTTGGATTCATATTCTCACTGCACCCACTGCATGCTTCCCGTGTACTGCTGGACTTAGATACTTACTGCACCGCTGCATGCTGCCCATGTACCGTTGGACTCAGATTCTCACTGCACCCACTGGATGCTTCCAAAGTACTGCTAGACTTGGATTCTCACTCCACCCACTGCATGCTGCCCATGTTCTGATGGAGTCAGATTCTCACTGCAAACACTGCATAGGTCCCATGTACTGCTGGAGTCAAATTCTCACTGCACCGGCTGCATGCTTCCCATGTACTGCTGACATCAGATTCTCACTGCACCCACTGCATGCTTCCCATGTACTGCTGGACTTGGATTCTCACCCAACCACTGCATGCTACCCATGTACTGCTGGAGTCAGATTCTCAGTGCACCCACTGCATGCTTCCCATGTACTGCTGTACTCAGATTTGCATTGCATCCACTGCATGCTTCCCATGTACTGCTGCACTTGGATTTTCACTCACCCACTGCATGCTACCCATATACTGCTGAAGTCAGATTCTCACTGCACTCACTGCATTCTTCCCAAGTACTGCTGGAGTCAGCTTCTCACTGCACCCACTGCATAGATCCCATGCACTGCTGGTGTCAGATTCTCACTGCACCGACTGCATGCTTCAATGTACTGCTGGAATCGAATTCTCACTGCATGCTTCCCATTTACTGCTGTAGTCAGCTTTTCACTGCACCGACCACATATGGCCCATGCACTGCTGGAGTGAGATTCTCACTGCACTGACTGCATGCTTCCCATGTACTGCTGAAATCGAATTCTCACTGCACTCGCTGCATGCTTCCCATGTACTGCTGGATTCAGATTCTCACTGCCACCACTGCATGCTGCCCATCTACTGCTGGAGGCAGATTCTCACTGCACCCACTGCATAGGTCCCAAGCACTGCTGGAGTCAAATATCCACTGCACCGACTGCATGCTTCTCATGTACTACTGGAATCGAATTCTCACTGCACCCACTGCATGCTTCCATATACTGCCGGAGTTAGATTCTCACAGAATCCACTGCATGCTTCCCATGTACTGCTGGATTCGGATTCTCACTGCACCCATTGCATGCTTCCCATCTACTGCTGGAATCAGATATGCACTGTGCCTACTGTAGGCTACCTATATACTAGAGGTGTCTGCCAGTTACTGTCCCCCTTTTTTCTGCTAATGTAATTCTAGAATCAGAAACTCACTGTTAGACTACCTTACTTTCCGGATACTTCTGAAAGCAGATAGTTACTGGGCCTCATTTCGAGTCTGGCGGTAAGCCTGTCGGTGATACCCGTGGCTTGCTACCAGACTCGAAAAATATTGCCGGCACCTGACTTCCTAGTAATACTGGGGTATTATGACCCCGGTGGCTGGAAAGTCGGCGCCGGTAATTTTGTAAGTCCCCATTCCCATGGAGTCCCGCAGGACCCAATGGGAATGGGGACCACGGAGGCACCGGCACTGTGTGCAATGGTGCCGGTGCTTCCGTGAAAGTCTGCGGGCGGGTGCCGTTCCACCCGCCTGGTCTGACCCTGGCGAGCGGGACGGCACCCGCCCGCAGGCTCGTAGTGTGCCGGTCCAGTAACAACGGTGCTGGTAACTTGTAATGAGGCCCACTGTCTCCATAATATGCTACTGGTATGCAGCTGGTTTAAAGTGTTCTGTGGCCCCGACCATATGCTACCCAAATATTCCTAAATCAGATATGCACTGCTCCCGCTCCATGTCACTCACATACTGCTGTAATCACATTCTCATTGGCCACAAGTATGCTACCCGAAGGTATCAGCTCATCCCTGATCCTATCATATGCTACCCATATCCGACAGGAATCCGTTAATTGCTGTCCCATCATATGCTACCCATATCCTGCCGGAGTCAGTTACTCACTGCCCCCATCATATGCAGTCCATATCCTGCTAGAATCTGTTACTCACTGCCCCCATTATATGCTACACATAGCCTGCAGGAATCAGTTACTCAAAGCACACATCATATGCAGTGTATATCCTGCTATCAGTTACTCACTCCCTACATCATATGCTACCCATATTCTGCCGGAGTCAGTTACTCACTGCCCCCATCACATGCAGTCCAAATCCTGCTGGGATCAGTTACTCACTGCCCCCATCATATGCTACCCATATCCGACAGGAATCCGTTAATTGCTGTCCCATCATATGCTACCCAAATATTCCTAAATCAGATATGCACTGCTCCCGCTCCATGTCACTCACATACTGCTGGAATCACATTCTCATTGGCCACAAGTATGCTACCCGAAGGTATCAGCTCATCCCTGCTCCTATCATATGCTACCCATATCCGAGAGGAATTAGTTACTCACACTGCCCCCATCATATGCAGTCCATATCCTGCTGAAATTAGTTACTGACTTCCCCCATCATATGCTACCCATATCCGGCAGGAATTAGTTACTCACACTGCCCCCATCATATGCAGTCCATATCCTGCTGAAATTAGTTACTGACTTCCCCCTTCATATGCTTCCCACATCCTACTGACCCCTTTACACGTTAAACATATCCTGCTGGAATCAGTTACTCGCTGCCCCCATCGTATGCTACCCATATCCTGCCGGAGTCAGTTACTCACTGCTCGCATCACATGCAGTCCAAATCCTGCTGGAATCTGTTACTCACTGCCCCCATCATATGCAGTCCATATCCTGCTGGAGTCAGTTACTCACTGCCCCCATCATATGCAGTCCATATCCTGCTGGAATCAGTTACTCACTGCCCCCATCATATGCTACCCATATCCTGCCGGAGTCAGTTACTCACTGCCCCCATCATATGCAGTCCATATCCTGCTGGAATCAGTTACTCACTGCCCCCATCATATGCTACCCATATCCTGCTGGAGGCAGTTACTCAGTTGTCCCATCATATGCTAGCCATATCCTACTGAAATCAGTTACTCATTGCTCCTTCGTATGCTTCCCATATCCTATTGCCCCCTTCATTTGCCTCCCATATCCAGCTGGAATTAATTACTCACTGCCCCATCATATGCTACCCATAGCCTTCAGGAATCAGTTACTCACAGCGCACATCATATGCAGTGTATATCCTGCTATGAGTTACTCACTGCCTACATCATATGCTACCCATATCCTGCTGGAGGCAGTTGCTCACTGTCCCCATCATATGCCACACATATCCAGCTGGAATGAGTTACTCGCTACCCTTATCATATGCAGTCCATATCCTGCTGAAATCAGTTACTCACTACCGCCATCATATGCCTCCCATATCCAGCTGGAATGAGTTACTCACTGCCCCCATCATATGCTAACCATATCCTGCTGGAGGCAGTTACTCACTGTCCCCATCATATGCTACCCATATCCTGCTGAAATCAGTTACTCACTACCCTTATCATATGCAGTCCATATCCTGCTGAAATCAGTTACTCACTACCGCCATCATATGCCTCCCATATCCAGCTGGAATGAGTTACTCGCTGCCCCCATCATATGCTAACCATATCCTGCTGGAGGCAGTTACTCACTGTCCCCATCATATGCTACCCATATCCTGCTGAAATCAGTTACTCACTACCCTTATCATATGCAGTCCATATCCTGCTGAAATCAGTTACTCACTACCGCCATCATATGCCTCCCATATCCAGCTGGAATGAGTTACTCGCTGCCCCCATCATATGCTAACCATATCCTGCTGGAGGCAGTTACTCGCTGCCCCCATCATATGCTACCCATATCCTGCTGGAATTAGTTACTCACTACCGCCATCATATGCCTCCCATAACCAGCTGGAATGAGTTACTCGCTGCCCCCATCATATGCTACCCATAACCAGCTGGAATGAGTTACTCGCTGCCCCCATCATATGCTACCCATATCCTGCTGGAATTAGTTACTCACTGCCCTCATCATATGCTACCCATATCCTGCTGGAATGAGTTACTCACTGCACCCATCACATGCTACCCATGTCCTGTGGGAATCACTTACCTGGTGCCCCCAGCAAATTCATCCCCTATCCTGATGGAATCAGTTACTCACAGCCGCCACAGTATGCTACTCTATATTGCATGAATTATATGAGTCTACAGATATGGTGTGGGCAGTGAGTACACCAGCTACTGCCCCATTGCATGCTATCTGGATAGTGCTGGAATAATGTACTGACTGCCCACAACATATGCTGCCCAAATACTGCCAGAATTAGACACTCACTGCTGCAGGGTATGCCACTGATATACTGCTGTTCAGCTACTCACTACCCCCAAAGAATACTACCACACATATTCTGCTATCATGTACTCATCTGTAGAAAAGTCCCAAAGGTTTACCCTGTCCCTCCAGATGGACGTATGTCTCCTTTACGGAATGGATAATGTTGGCGTGTACACACAGTCGAGAAACTTTGCTGAAAATGTTGGGGGGGACATGACCTCTGCAGAAAAGGTGCCCCTTTCAAATGAATGGGGACAAAATGGTGTGCCATGAAAGTTGGGGGGGGAACACCCCGTACCCCCCTAAAATTACGCCCATGTGTACACACAACCTAAGTGAAGCTAGAACCCCCTATCAAAAATAATTTAGTGTAATTAGGAAATTGATAATAATTTATTATGTACGGAAATTGAGCGTGTGCTGATGCTTCCAGTCACCATGGAGACCATGTTCATTTTGACGTAATTCGTGTCTTGTCTTTGAAGTGTTGCACATGAGCAGATCTATATCTGGCACATGAATAGTATTTTTTTCCTTCATTTTGCTCCAGTCGAGACACTTTAGCTGATACAAAATAAGATACAATAAAAAAGAAGAGTAGGTAGCCTACTCTGTCTTCTTAATGTGAGAAGTGCCACCTGTTACCCATCGAACAAGAGGCACACTGAGCAGGTATGAGGATTACATGCGATCATTCTGCGTGCATGATTTCACTGCTAATCAGCGCAACTCCGGGTCCTCGCACGCGGGGATTCAGGACAAATAGCAAACACAGGTTTTAGAAATTGATGTTTGCAGCAGAAATTGGAAACCAGCAATCAACTATGGCGCCTGGAAATTGAGTCTCATATCTTTATTCAGAGTGCTTTCTTTTCCTGTAGAGCAGGAACAGAAGAACGCTGTTATCACGCACGGATATGGATCACTGGCTTCCGAATTGGAGACTGTAAAACTCTACAGGAACACCAGTGCACGTTTTTCATCCACATTAGAGCTGCTCCGGCCAGGCTCGGGTCACTGAGGGAGCAAACCAATTCTTTCGATTACCCATTTTATACAAAATCATTTCAACTTAATTTGCTAAAAAGGGACATATTTTGGAAAGAGTTCTGATTTCTGAGCTCATGCAAGAATCTAATCGTGTAAATTCTGGCTGGTGTATAACTCCTGCGTAGTAAGATGCCCATGTATTCAAGAAAAATAAGGTTTTTATTTTCAAAAACAATATATTCTCAGACTAAACCATATGTACAATATCACCTGTACAGGTGAAATTATACTCGCCTGCAAAAGAAGGTAACAGCAGGAAAAGGGCCATACCGCATGAAAAAAAAAAAACTCTATGCTTCCAGCGGCTGCCAAAATAGCTGTGCCAGTCAATATTCCAGGTGAATCCATGTGCCAAAAAAAAAACTGCCCATCAAACTGTGCCCACAGCACAGTCACACACACTCCTGGCAATAGGTGTGTTGTGCAAGAGTATCTACTTCATAAATGAAATTGCACTTACATCAAAAAACAGCACTTGCCCATCTGACTCAATGCCTTACCTTGCTGGTTTAGCATGGCACAATAATATGCAATGTAACCAAGGGCATTTCAGTAACTTCTTGAAAACGACATAAATACTGCTATATTCACAGTACAAAAACATCTGAAGTCCTACCCTTACTATATTTTATCAATAAGACCCCGTCAACCAGAAAATAATCTCGAAATCTACGTAACCAGAAGCCGTCTTTAATTCTTTTGATGTATTTGTGTACATCTTGAAAATTGATTTTAATTGAAAACTAGAACTCTGGGAGATATTGCACGATAAATCTTAATTTTAATTATAACCTTTATAATGTGCCTTAACCATTATCATTGGACAATCTGTGGGCGTTACGCACTGTTAGAGCCTGCAGATTGATCAGAATGCCAAATGCAAAGGCGACCGGCTGAATAGAGGCTACCTGCAGCCAATTCCCTGCAACTGCCCAGGCAGATTTGTTTTACTTTCCACAAGACCATGTATACATGCATGCAACTAATTCCCTGTGACTGTCCAGGCAGTTTTAAATATTATCAGCATGCCCCTGGACTACCCATGTCAATGTAAATTCCAAAGGAGGATAGGGCATCAACACCAGGAAGTAGATAATACTAATCCGCCTGTAAACAGGCATTTAAAGGTATTACTTGCATATCCCAGGTATATCGTTTCGATTTGTGGGGTTTAATGACAGCCCCAAAATGTCACAACTGAAAGGCCGAGTTAGGCCTCTAATGAGAAATACATTGGTCGGTTGGAAAAGGGCACACTGGAAAAATGACCTGCCAACCTCCAAAACCTTAACACAGCAAGGTGGGCTAGTGAATGCAGAGTGTGTGTCTTGCTGAAAGTGACACAAGGAATGTTGTCAAATGGAAAACGCACATTGTGAATGACTAAAGAAAAGGGCAGCATATCAATTCCCACTGCCACACTAAAAATGCCGAGGTGAAAAGCAAGGGAAAGACACTGATGCAGAAGAGTCTTGCATGTAGGGGTATGGCAAAATACAATCAAAGTGTGCTTCTACATGAACAGCAGGGTTTCGATTTCATTTGCCCCATTGAGAAACCAATGCTGTGTGAAAGAGAAAATACCTTGATTCAAAAGTGGATTGAACAATGTTAGCAAGATGCACATTATTGAAAGGGAATAAAAGTCTTCACATGAAAAACAAATTTAACAAAGAGAAAAGGCTATTTTCTTGTAAATGCAATATGTACTTCTCTTATGAGCCCAAGAAAGACAGGGCCATGTGGGTTGCTGGGCAGAATTCTAAAAGTGACTTCCTCCATTGCCAGATCAGTTTGGCTCTTTTTCTGGCTACAACTAATTGCTTTGAAGCCCAGGCAGAAGAATTTGGCTCTTGCAGAAGGGGAATGTGTGTGTCACAGGACGTCAGAGGCCATTTGGTTACAGAGAATCAATCCCTGCAGTATCCATTAGCTCAACGTTTGGCTCCACAGGAGTTATTGATCACTTTATTGCAGACAAAGTCAACATTAGGAGTGTAACGATGTGGCCATTCTGCAACTTAAATTGAAGAAATGAAACTGCAACTTACCCATGTGAATTACTTGGCCATAGATTTACATTAGAAATATAATTTTACTGAGTAACCATGGAACCATGATACTTACAAGGTGTCTGCAGATACAATTTTAAAGCTGATTTCAAGACAGTGGTGCTGATATGATGTACATTCAAATGCAATTTGGGAAATTTAACTTGCTTATCAGTGTGCAGGGAAATGGCACATACAAAGGGCTGCATTTTTTCGAAAACTAAAACTGTGCACTTGTTTTAAATCTTAATGTTATCAAGTAATATTTACCAGTTTACTGAAAAAATCATAAAACGTGGTTTGTATTGAAACGTTTCTTGGCACCAGAGAGATGGTGGCGTGTGTAACCATTAAAGGCAATTATTAATTGAAAAAGCACTTTAAAAAATATATATATTCTCCCTATACACCAGCCTGGTTCCTGGATCATTGTTTGCAGTGGGAGAGGGATTTACATGTCACTATATGACTCATAGATAGGGTAACTAAACCAAGAATAAATGGTGTTTTGTGGGCCATCTTAGTTGCTGGGAAGGAACTCTCTATTTTAAGCATGGTCTCCCAATACATTGTTACAAGTGACACAGGTGATCATAGCTTTATAGACCCCAAACTTGTAAAGCAATGATCAGTTTGGCCCAGAAACACTGCTAAATGCCCTAACTCTACTCAGGCCTTTAAGTGGAGCTTCAGGGTCCGTATCACCTGTACAGGACATAGACCAGGTTGGTAAAGTTTAATTACAGCATTGGAATGTTGGCAGTTCAGACAATGCTGTGGTAGAGGGCAATAATGGCTGGCATGTCTTCTTTCCCAACATTGGAATGTCTTTCCTTGCTTTATTCTAGCCTCAATGTCTGGATTGCTCTGATAACAATAACTCTCCCTTCCTCAGGACATCAAGAGGTGATGGAGTCTTTTGGTCATGGTTAAAGGCCCTTGCTTCACTCAGTCCCATTAACTTGGGCAGAATTCCTGCTTAATTAGCACACTTGTTACAATGTTCTTTCACTCAGCCAACCAGAACAAATGATTGTCAAATAGGTTGAGGTTGTATAACCAACAGGTGCTCAGAATCCTCATTCTTGCCCGCAATGCCCTGCTTGATTGTTCATAGTGCCTGCGCTGTTCTCTCTCCTGCTGTGGATGTCCACCTTTTCTTCTGCGCTGGGGCCATCCCACTGCCCTCAACATTGGGTCCCTCATTCTCTCATGGAAGCTATTTTGGGTGCACTCTCGGTACTCCTTGTGCATTTCTGTTCATATCTCTCTGGCTTCACTGAGTGTGATGGTCCAGCCCATGTCATCACACACAGCTTCCTTTCTCCAAGAGGTCCCTTAATGTTGACACATTCCCCCAGCTATGTTGGCACAGGGACCACAGCAGCGCCTGAACAAATCTTCAGATTCCTTCATTTGTTATCATCTGAAGCATCTGCAGGGCAATATTCCTAGGAATTAGGTGCACCGTAGCCCACCATTATGGCCCTATATTTATTGAATTCATTAAGTTTGCCTTGCAGGGCAAATAATGCTCTCATTGAGAACAAATGCTTACAACATAAATGACAGATCATACGTGCCAACATTATCCATTCCATTCAGGAGATCCAAGTCCAGTCCTGGATTTCACTGTGAATTCTCGGACTTGAGTCCTGGATTTCTCCATTATACATCCAGTGTTACATGACCCAGAATGCATTGTTAAAACTAGGACTGGTCTAGAGGCTCCCAATTGGAATGGACACATGCTTCAGGTGTATCCATTAGCCAGGAGGCGCCCCAATCTGCTGGCCAGACAAGATGGGGGAAATATTGGTGGTGTGTGCATTGCTGCACAACATGTGCGACAGGAGGCATGTCACATTCCCCAATATGTCGACATGACATTTCCAGAGGAGGATGACAACACACATGCCAGGGACTACTTTCTCCGCCATAGTGACCATGAGGATGGCAGGGATGGATTTCTTGTGCTGTAAAACTCTAATCGAGAATGTATTTTAAAGACACTGGATGGCACATACCTCCCATGATTGTATACAATCACATAAGAAATGTTTATCACCCACTCAAATATGGCGGTGCTCTTCTCATTTCATGTCCATATGTGACAAACAACAGCTGTGCTCTCCCTCCTGACTGATCCATAACATCTTTGTTGCATGCTGTGTTGATGCTGCTGTAACGTGTCCAGCTTCCTCTTCCTGGGCACCCTATGAACCTGTTGAGGGATGAATGGAATGTGGTCACTTATCATAGTGACAGGTGTATGGAAGAACAAAGCACTCATGCATTTTGTGGGATTCTGAGTAAAGGCTAATGTGAGATGTGTGGGTTCACATGCAGGGGGATGCCTATTCAACCATTGGTATGCACACCATTTGATGTACACCCAGCTTGCTGTGCGTGACAATGGTATTTTGTGTAACATGGTTTGTGTTGTCATGCTACTCCTGACTGATGACGCCCAATAAGGCTGAAACATATCTGGGATGCTTGTGGTCTCGTGCAGAAGGCATGTGACCTACCAGTTCGGGCTGGACTACCCCTTTGGGGGTGGGGCCAAGCCTGATTTGCCTATGGTCTTTCCCCTTCTGTAATGGCTTGGCAGGTTAAGAACGATGGTCTGGAGGGTTGCCTAGAGCAAGATTAATTCTAAACCTTCCAGACATCACCTCTTTTGTTTTGCTTGTGTTGTCATGTGCACCTTGTGGTTTGCTCAGAGGAATCCGCATGGTACTTTGCTATCATGGACAGCATATGTATCTATGAGTCTCACACCAAACTTGTGACGTTGGATAATGATTTGTCCTGTCATTTATACTGATGCTTATTGGCAGATGTATTGCTCATTGACATTTCTATGTGTCACACCAATTATTGGCACAGGTCTTCAATGTGGGCTCAATGAATTTTTGGGGGATTATAGGATGCAGCCGGGCACAGGGGGTTTCAGTTGACTGTAGTGTGGAATCTGATAAAATTAGATGCCTGGAATTGTAATCGTTAGACTCATTATTAGAGAATCATAAGAGAATCATAAGAGAGAATCAGTACTCTTTGTTACAGAACCACTACCCATAAAACCAATTGATAGAGAATCATTACTCATTGTTACTCAGTATTATTCCTTTAGGCATGATTGCATTATGTTTAGCTATCCATTATTGCATCCAGTTCTGAGCAGTACATGTAGAAGTAGCATCAATTATTTAATCCACATATTAGACTGCCACTTTATGCATTAGCCATTGACATGTTATGCATCTGAAGAGAGAAATAGGCCCTGTTGTATGAAGGGTTATGATATTGTCATGTATGACAGAAATAGATGCTTTTAGATTGATATGTTTGCATTATAGCGCTTGCCATAAGGAAAGAAACATGCTAGACACTAGAGTTTGCAATAGCATGACAAGAAGTGCCATGTAGTGCTTTAGAGACACGGTATATTTGCATCATGACATGTAGAGATGATTTTATGTATTATGCATTAGAAATTGTGCTTAGGCTGAGAGAGAAGTATTATTTGCTATTAGAGAGAATGAGTGAGGCCTGGGAATGACACATTGTCGTATTTGAAAAGATATGAAGAGCCATTTAGTAGCTTGTTATGCTTTGTAGTTACACATTTAGAGATATGTTTGACACACACGTATGCATGTTGAGTGTGCACTTAGAATGAGTTTGTATTATGTTACCGCTTGCATTGCGAGAAGAAAGCGTAAACGCTAGGAAGCATTTAGATGGCATTATAAAGCCATTTCTGATGGAGACACACAGAAGTTGCCTGCGCCACTGGGCTCAGTGCGGAGATGTTATGGTACACTGTGATAGAAGGAATTTGTAAACAGTTTTGGTTGATAAGAGGTCGCCTTTGCCCGAGTGGGGACGGCCTGGCTAATCAGCATTGCTGGTGTGCCGCAGAGACAACGAAGGTGGGGGCATGAGCAACATGGGGAGAGAGGAGGGAAGCCTTTTCACACAAGGACTTGCTTTGAAAACAGGCACTAAGAGAGCATTTTGTAATGCAGACAGATGCCAACAGTGGAGTGAATGGAGAAATAGATGGAATTAGATGGTGTTTGTCGCACAAGACATGGAAGTCCAAGGTAGAGATATGATGTCCAATGTCACTTTGACACTCTTTGACACAGAACATACAGTGAAAGTACATGCAAACACAGACTGGCAGGCATTGGTAATGCTGACACAAAGGGAACAGACATTGTTAGTAGAGAATGTAAGTAACCATAGAAATGAGTGCGTCATTGGAAACTATAACCAGAGGTGAAGAGAAAGGAGAGTGGCTAGTTCGAGGGAGTTGCTGTGAAGGAGTTGCCCCTAGTCCTTGCTGGAGGCTGAGAGTCTGTTGGAGGATGCAGTTAGATACAGATGGAGTTACTTCGAGTTAATTGTTGATGGATGGAGGATGCAATCCTGAGAATGATGGAGAGATGTTTTGGTACAGCAGAATTCGATGGCGTTGGGGCAGAGAGCTTGGTCTGCTTGGCAGAAGCAGTTCGTGTGACCAGATCTTAAGGGGCCTGCCACTGCTGACTGGCTGATTGCAGAGTTGTGCATAGAGGAGAGACGTGAAAAACAGAGCTGGAGACAGAGAGATGCACAAGCAAATGGGAAGTATGGTTCATGGCTAGACAAACTGATTGATTACATTTAGTGGGGTAACTTTGGTGATGGGTTTGGGAAAGACATGGCATCTGAAGGGGAGGTGCCCGAGCCAAATGCATGGGTACAGAATGGTGTGCCATGGAGGTTGGGGGATGGGCATCCCTGTCCACCGGCCCCAAGAATTACGCCCATGATTAGAATGTGACACCACCTAGTTGTTGGTCAGATACTCACACAAAGAGCTTTGAGTTTGTGATAGGGGAGATCATACAGGGATTGTTTTAAGAGAATAAGTGTGAAGCATGGTGTGGATTGGTGTGGATAGGATTGGAGAGGTTCGATTCTGCATGAAGGAGAGGATTGTTGGATGTTTGACGCTTGCATTTAGACTGCATTAGAATCACACACTTGCATCTAGACTGTAGTAGAATTACAGGCTTGCATCACAGGCTTGCATTAGGAACCTGAAAGGCTTATAGTTATTGCATGGTAGATTTGCACCAGAAGCATAAAAGGTGCAAATTCGATATTGGCTAGAGTTTTAGCATTGCCTGAATTATGCTTTGCTGTGCATAAATAAATGTTTTCCACTGTTATAATTGAATCGATTCATGCGTTTTCTTTGTGTCTTGTGATTTGTGTCCACAGTAGTAAGATAGGAGTATGTTGGTATTATTTGTTCTGTATAGCATGGGTGTTTTGTTAGAAGTAATTTAGGAGTAACACAGTGCACCTAGGGCCTAAGGTACGAAGGCGCAGGGGGGTGTAGGGATCCACACACCTCTCCTAGGAGATTGTCTAAGATTGTCTGAGACCGGAGCATGCTTGCCTGGGGGGCGGGCAAGACCATGATAGTGATTTGCTTTTCCAGACTAACAGTAGGGCTATGGGCTGCTCTGGTCACTGCATTGCAACATTGCATGACGTCCCATTTCCATGGATGCAATGTTATATTTGTATATTCACAGCCATGTGAACATGGTGGTGCTTCATTTGTGGCACATGCATTTTGTTGCTCCAGCATTTGTCCCATGCCCTCTTTAGCGTGGCCGTGACCTTGCCATTGCATCCTTACAAATGTCCAGCCTGACTCATGATATGCTAGAGTGTGAAGTCATGCATTAACATTAGAGGGGTGTTCCTACTCACCTGGTGTGTGTTGACATCCTGCACCAATCTCTGATTCCCCAATTCCCTCCATCCATGCCATGTGCAGTTACTGCTGGCCTTTTCCTCGCAGGGCATGATGAGTTTGAGTGGCTCCACTGTGTCACCTCCGGTGGCATCTGTCTCCCGCATGTAGATGGTGATTAGGGACAGTACCATGGCCTTCTGGTCATTCTCTTCCTGCTGCAGTCTTAGTTACCTATGGGTACAGTGGCAACAACAACCACATTGTCATGTTTCTCTGTTCAGATGGCATTCTTCCTCTGGACAGTTGTTTTGTATTGCTGCACTCGAAACAGTTCATGCGCATGGCTGACCACCTCAGCTGCAAGACCCTTGCCTCCACCTTGCTGAACTCTTTTGCTTAAAGACGCACATTTCAGGCACCTTCAATTGCCTTTTCCCCCTGTGTTGGCACTACTTGAGGGTTTGGATGTCAAAAGTGTGTTAATAGATTGTGTTTTCAAAGATGGCCTCCGCTGTGCTTCCCATTTCCTGAATGATTTTATTTCTGCTCAGAGCTAATTCCTCTGGCAGAATAACATTTTGGCAGTTCCTTCTATTTCTCAACCGTAATGCTAATTCTGCCGAAAAGTGGGGGATTTACAGATAAGTACTGGTTTTTGATGCCAATTCCGCTGAATGGAATTATTGTCATCACGATGGCTGGGCCGTACACCTGTGCCTTGTGATTTGCTGCTAAGTCCGCCAGACGTCATAGCAGTAATGTTAATTCCGTCCATCATAATTAGCCCGTCATTACAGCCGAACTCACGACGAGGCCCAATGTAGCTTGTTTAGGTGCTATTATGAATGACAACAACACTTAAAGCGCGTTTCTGATGAGACAGTTTCAATTTTAAGTTCACACTTGATTGGCTATTTTTGGTTAGACATATCACAAACTTACAGACATGTGTAAAGGGTTTTTTGGTCTGAAATTCGATTTCAGTTTATGTTTCTGATGACGTTTACAACTTGTCCAATAAAAGGTCTGTGTCTTTTTTCTGCAGTTGTGCCCTTAATTAAGGGCACAATGGGCCTCATTATGAGTATGGAGGTAGCCATGCCGCTTTTAGCGGCATAGCTACCCTCATACCGGGTACCAGGTCCGGGTCCTGCAAAAGGGGACTTACCGGGCCATTCCGACCTTGGAGGGCCCAGTAAATCCCTTCCGCGGGAGCTGGACCCGGTACATCCCCATTCCCATTTGAGCCCCCGTAGGGTTCAATGGGAATGGGAAGGATGCTAACAACGGCCCGTTGTAAGCATCCTGGTCTGCTAGCGGGTCCCGCTAAGGACACCTGGTCTTACCAGCCATTCTTTAGCGGGATCGGCTGCAGACCTCGTAATAGGGCGGGCCGGAATGAACGGTGCCCTTACCGGCACCGTTCATTCCGTGGCCGCCTGGGTCGTAATGAGGCCCGATGTGCACTAAACCGGATCTAAAAATGTGAATTTAATTAGTTTTTGAGCTTCTTTTTTGTTGTTACTGTTTTCCCTTTAACTGGAAATATTCATTGTTTCGGAGTCGATGTGTAAATGCAAACCATATGTATCAACCAAGAATGCCACTTACAGACATGATCAAGATTCATTATTGTTGCTATCCAGTGGATACAATAATGAAGCCAATGGCCTTTAAAACTATTTGATTGTTATTCTTTTCACCAGGGGGAGAAGGGGATACTGATAGCTGATTGGACAGTTATTCCCATGCATCTGTGAGCAATTATGGAAGATGTTAGGAGTGAAATGAAAACCAAGGAGCCATTTCCCTGGGAAAATGCCCCCCCCCCCCACCTCCCATTTAATATTAACGCAGTTCTTTTGAGAAAAGCAAGGATTTCTGTTCGTATGGATGCCTGGGGAATTATGACAATGAAACGTAAATGCGCCCGTCAACTAAAGGTCGGAGTAGACATTTTTATGGAAAAGGCATAGGGTTATATATATCCACGAGGCTAAAGAAAGCCAAAAAAGAGCACGCTTTCAGCATTTTCACATCCAATATCTATTCTGGGTAATTGAGCCAAACATGGGCAATCCGTTAACCCTACTGATGACCCAACCACTGGTCCGCCAATGTCCATTGACATCAAAAGAACCAGTTCTAGGAAATACACCTCCAGGCCTTCGCGAGCATGATTATCCTAATGAAGCGATGCAGGGAAGCCAACATGGCTAGGCCAGCGCGCCACCCGCACTCAACTTGTTCTGCACAACTGCTTCATGTGTGTCATTTTTTGCAAATCCCCCAAGCACTAGGTAATCCCCAAATCTACATAATTGGAAAACTGAATGCTTTTCTGCATGAGCAGGAGCGCAGGGATTGAGGGATAACCAATGCCCCGGCGAACTCCGCGTCTTTCGTGGGGTGATTGACAGAACTAGGCCGCCGCCAGCAGCCACACAGTAGGTTGTTTGCGTCCTCCCATAAATGTTGCTAAGAGAAAGCAAACAGTATGGATTGGGAGTTCAAGGACAGTGCTACCCTTTGCTCTGTTCCCTCTAGCACTGCCAGTCTGTAGATATAATGGGTTATGTAGACATTGCGGCAATGGGAAGGCTGGATGGTTATCTTCAAGGCACCACATGATGGAGAACATCTGTGATAATCTAGTGGACATTATTTAGCAATCGCTTCATCCTTACAGAGGTCTATGTCAGCAGAGATCAGCTGATCTTTTGTGCTATGGGCACATTTAAGGACAATGTGATTTTCGCTTAAAATAACACAATATGTCAGTGGGTGAAAGGGATTGAAATGCGTGAGTTCACCTCTAGCCACAGAGTGGATGTCAGTGAAATGTTTTCATTTATAAATGCTGTCGGTGTGCCTTTCCTGATGCTGTCACAGTATTGCCTTGGGCTTGGGCTGGGGGGCTGTTAGCACCCCTCTCTGCAGCTCCAAACATGGGGGTGATGACAATCATCATGACACAGGTCATAGTTCTTTTGGGAAATGAACACATTCCCAATACCTGTGTGTCCATTTAATAGTCAAAGATAGTTCACTTTGCAATCAGTGGTTTCTTTTCAGGACACACCACGTAGTGCAATGTATGCTTGCAGATAAGCGTATATTGTGCTTAATTCTAAGCTTAAAGATTCACTAAGGCAGAGGTTGGCAAGCTTTGGCTCTCTAGATGTGTTGGAATACAATTCCTATTGGCCCAAGGCAGTATGTGCAATAGTCAGGGCTCGTGGCAGTTCTAGTCCAAACCATCTGGATAGTTGAAGGTTGCAGAGACCTGCACTAAAGGGGGGACGGGCATGGTAGAACCCAGCTGCACAGCAGCCCCCTCTTACAAGAAACATGCTGACAGCAGCCTCTGCTTTCTCCTACATGTGACCTTGGCCATAGGCTGCCATCTTGAAAATCCTGTATGTAGGCTAAAGGGCCATGCCTCAGAATTCACGTTAATCAGTATTCACTTAAAACAGGAGTTCAAAACCTTTGCATCTCCAGATGTTTTGCACTAGAGCTCCCAACAGTCCTAGCCAGCATAATCAATGGCTAGGGAACCTGGGAGTTGTAGTCCAGAACATCTGGGGAGCTAGGGGTTGCAGACACCCTGATTTCTGAAGAGGCACTTTGCATATGAGAGGGTGTTCCCTCATGTGAGACATGAGTGTAGTTCCATTATGGAACCTGTCAGTGGAGAGTCAGAACGAAGTCTTTGATTGCCGAGTTAAGCACCTACACTGCCTTGAATGGCACATTGGGGAACTGTGCCAGTGGGGACACTGTGTGTGTTGGCATGGAATCAGGAATGTGCAGCTGCTATCCCATGACATGCTCCCATCCCTCCTCGTGTTGTTCAGAACTGAGGTTAATGTGCAGTAACACACCTGTGGGTGCATATGTGCAAATAACTAGCCACATGTATCTGTGTGAATACACATCTTGTGTCATGTTATTTTGCCTTATTAAACACATCTTCTGCCATACGCATTGCCACTTGATGCTTAGGGTCCAGAAGGGAAGGGGTGTGGGCTAGTAAGTCAGGCAGTCGAAGGAGCGCATATGTTGGTGTTGCTAAAATGGTGTTGCAAAGCAGATCAGAGAATCTAGGTATTGATAAAGTGTGTGTGTGTGCATGCGGTTGTGCAATATCTCAGAATGCTGAAGTTGCTTCATCCTGGGCGGCTTTGGGAGGCATCGTCCCAGCTTTGTTGTCTGTGTTGATCCTTGTGTGGCATGAGGTTTGATAGGAGGGTGTCGATGCTGGGTGTGAGGGGATACTTTTCAAGGGTAGAGCAGTGTGACAGGTGGTTGGTGTTAGAAGAGAGCGATCTCAGCTGGGTGCTAGTGTAGAGGAATGTGGTGTGAGTGTTCGTTGTTAGTGATGGGTCTTTGGTCACATCAGAGCCAAGACAAGGGGCCTCATTACGAGTGCGGCGGTAAGGGGTTAACGGCACCGGTAAGGATGCTGGTGCCGTTAACCCCCTCCCTCCGCATTCCGAGATCCCTTAGCGGGTCCCACTAAGGCCGGCTGGTGTTACCAACCTCCCTTAGTTGGAGCCGCAAAGGGACCAGGGAGCTAATAACGGGCCCGCTGTTTGCGGGCCCGTTATTAGCTCCTTCCCCATTCCCATTGAGCTCTATGGGGGCTCGAAAGGGAATGGGAAATGGTTTTCAGAATGGGGACTTACCGGGTCCTCCAAGGTTGGAATGACCCGGTAAATCCCCATTCCGACTACCCGGACACGACTTTGGAGGCAGCCATGGTGCTAATAGCACCATGGCTGCCTCCAAAGTCGTAATGACCCCCAAGGTCTGTGTATGGGCTTCAGAGGACCTTGCTGTGTGGGTTCTCCTTTAAAGGTTCGGTGTGCATATGCGGCGTGAGTGGCGAGGTGTGCATGCGTGGCGTGAGTGGTGAGATCACAGTTATTGGTCCGGTTCTTTGGTGTCTCCTCAGCCATTCATGTGTTTCTGCACTCTGGGGTGGATTCCTTTTGTCACATGGCTGTTTCTCTTGGATGGTTGCTGTTGACTGGCAGGTTTCATGGGCTTGTCAATCAGTGTCATGTTTTTGTAGTAATTCTGTGGGATCTGGCTGAGTGTTGTGTTATTTTAGCTACATTCCAATGTTTACTTCGCATAGACCTACATGTCTGAAACCTCGCAGGAAGCCTGCATCTTGGCGCAGATGTACTAAAGAGGAACAAAAAAACTGAACGCACTGTTGAAAACAAGTGTTTTTTAGCTTCTTTTCTAAACAAAAGGAAGTCCGCATTTCGAATATCCAATGGGATTCGATGCCACACTTTAGGACCCAATACTGAGAACCGTCTGTCCCCCCAAGAATGTAAGCAGTGGTTGGGTGAGTCCTAGATGTACTGTGGCTCTGTGCAGGGGCTGAGATTCCAGTCACGTTCAGTCACTTCCGGTGGACTTCAAGGCCACTCCTTTCCCATCTGCTTCAAGTGCAGCAACCAAGGACTTCCGTGGGTCTTGTGAACATCCTGAAGGAGAAGCCTACCTGCATTGATGGCTCATGTTATCCTTTCAGTTTTGTAATGTATGTTTTGTCTGCAGATGAATTCACTCCATGCTGGAAATTCACTCCATGATGTATCTGGTCCGGTGGGAGATGCAAGGTGCCTCAAATTGTTTCCTGTGCCCGATTGGTAGTGAGTTTTTCTTTCGAGCCAGAAATCACCAAAGTTTGTTCAATCTTTTTGGTGACTTGCGAGACTTATTTAAATAGTACAATAGCTAGATCGATGTGTGAGATATCTATCCCATTGTCCTTGGCAATTTCCATGAAAATTAAGCCTCCTTTGGTCTCACAAAATATTCTGTAGCAGGCCTACAGAGAGTTCATTCAACCACAGCTCAGATTCTCCTTAATTGACAATTCTACCTCACTACTTCGGAGAGATGTGAGGAGCCATGCTTTTTTCTCGTCGCGTTGCCTTGGTCGGGTATACTGCTTGTTCCTCATGGATGTCCACTGGCCTTGCAGTGCAATCTGTGGTAATGTGCCCTCACCGGTGGATGTATGTCAACTGAGGCCATTTTACTATTAAAGCTCTGGTGCCAATTGTACTAACTGGGTCTACTTTAGAGGAAATCTGGTCAACCCTGGATCCGGAGGACTTTGTACACATGAGGAGGCTGCTTACTCCTCTGCTCCACCATGCCCTGTGTTGGAGTATTTAGCACATGGTGGCTTCTCGGTCAGAGGCTAGGATCCAATTGACTTTCCGGGATAGTCAACCAAACGTACTGCTTTCCTCCTCCAGGCCTTTTCCTCGGCAGGGCCCATGGGAAGATATTGGACTCTCATGAAGTCGAATAATGACCATATGTAGAAGATCCAAGAGGTCAAAGGGCCACGTTGGTGTCTGACATCTTGCACTTTCTAGGTCTTTTGGTGTTACAATGTACTACTATGCATCTACCTTCCAGCTTGAAGAAGCCTTGATTGAGGAATTTGTGAGCTCTTGAAAAACAATAAAACAAATACAGAAAATGGCTGTGGGTGGATGCAGCACGGTACCAATATTTGATAGAAATAGAATTACTGTCGAGCTTGCAAGAATGGCATGAATTGTTCCCTGCCGTACAATTGCAGCGGTAGCGAAGCAGCAGCTGTTTGTATGTGTTGATGCCTTGTCAAAGGTGTTTTGCAAGGTCCATGTGTAGATTCTGTTTACCTAAACCTATCTCAACCCAGAAACCTAACTCTAACCCTGATGCCTTACCATAAACCTATTCCCTTAGCCTGAGACCGCAGACGCTTGCCTCAAACTTGTTACCAAACCCCTAAACCTTAAGCCACTATTTTAGACCTAACCTTATCCCTTGACCTTTAGTCTGTAATCCAAAAATGAAAGGTAAAATGGGAACAGAAGTAAAACAAATGAATAAAATGAGCATAGGGGTAAAATAAAAAGCAAAAGGAAAAAGGATAAAAATGGGGAAACAGTTATAACGAGGGGTAAAACATGAAACGGGGTGATATGATCAGTAAAGTGGGAAAAGGTGTCAATAGCGGGTAAAGGTGTAAAAGGGGAGACAATATGTATATTATTGGTTAAAACTATTTTTGACATGAAAGAAAGCAGTGATTGAATTAATTGTTGGTGCCTTATGTATTCAGCATCAGTCTAAGAGACTACTAACATTCCAAACTTTTTATTTATATATAGATGAGATGGGATTGTTGGGCAATGACCATGCAATTGCAATCCACTAAAGCCATTTGTTAAAAAAAAGAAAAAAGAAACAAGAATGATAGGTAAAACATGAGTTTGCATGGGGTAGGAATAACATGGGAAAAGAGGCAATACAACAGGAAAGTGTTTAAAAACATTGCTAGAACAGAAAAAATGTAAAATTAAGGATAAATATGTAAAAGGACACAATGGAGGATGCAATATTAAAAGGGTTCAAAACTAAGGGTATTGTGATATGATATGTTATTTATAATGCACTTATTACCCAGAGGTTTCTAAGCGCGGACCCAGGGATCAACCTGTGTTGCTCCATGTCGTCTTGCTTCCAAGGCGAGCACTTTGCACCTGATCTACCATCCCTAGACAGTGTGGTGGCAAGGGTAAATATCAAGGGTAAAATTAGGAAAAGATGTAAAATTGGAAAAGATGAAAAGCGGGTAAAACAGAAAAATAAGTAAAAAAACAGCTGAATGGATCAAACCAAGGTAACATGGGGAAATTGGACAACTGAGAGATAAAACGATATTTGGTTAAAGGTATAAAATAGGAAAACTAGTTAAACGCAATCCAAACTGTATGTCTTAATTTAAACTCTAAACTAAATAGGAACATGCTGCTCTGAATGCTAGTGACAATGCAGCCACTTTAGAAACTTCTATCCAAAAAGAAAGCCACTTTACAATGCTATGCAAACTGCTATCCAAATAAGAAACTGCTAATAAAACTGTTCTGCGAATAGAAAACTGGATCACTATCCTAATAATAGACTCCTGAAACTGCTACTGAAACATCAAATGCTGCTCAAACCACTATACAAACTCTAAATCTGCTATTCAAATAAAAGAATGCCATCCCAAATGCTACTGTAACTGAAACTATTAGATAAACTACCAAACATGTAGGAAGATGTGATTCCAATTGTTTTTTGAATGTTTGTTTTCTAAAGTTTATTCAGAACTTATCCCATCAAACTCACAACATTAAAATCAACAATATTACATACACTGAATGAAATATAAAAATCATCCATAACAAATGTAAAAATAAATTCCTATACAAGACGCAATTACATGCCATTAAAAATCAAGCAAGTCATAATCTAAAAAGCTTCTGTTTCTAAAGAGTGGCCGCATAATGTAAAGGCATTTTCGGTGTAGGAGTAAATGTTCCATGGTTAAATCCTGGACAAAAAGAAGCATGAGAGCTGCTTGAACCTGCCTCACGCCCCATTCCCTCAACAATGGCAAAATAAATCCCTTTCTTAAGGTCAGAAATGTAGGGCAGAAAAACAGGAAATGTTCTGGATCGTGCACGTTATACCCAGAGCATGCGCATTTCCGCACAGTAATACTATTGTTCAGCGGAGAAAATGCTGACACATACACAAAAAGCAGGTTTGTCCTACAACGGAGAATGATTCCCCTCTTCCTCAGATGTTTGAACCAATAAGGATAGCTTGTCCGGGGAGGTATAAGGATGTCATTTTTATGATAGAATTGCATGCTTTGTTTTTGCAGCTCGATATCTCTCCTGGCACTTACTCGATGAGAGATAAAACTGCATGTAAGCTCCCTTTCTTCAACCATGCTGTCCCCCATTTCTTCGTTCAGGAGGAATGTGCGGCCAAGTTTGCAAAAGGAGGTCTTAACGTGGTTTAATCACGGGGAAGAACCACCGCTGTTTGTAGTCTTTGCATCTCTCACAAGCATTTGGGTTAATGATAAACTATGGTTTCCCCATAGACTTAACCAATAAATAAGTGGTTACAGAGATATGAGATCCTGTACATGAACTAGGTCAAGTTCTTCATGCAACAAGTACCCTGGGAAGCCCCGAGGTACACCCATTATTTTTCTCAGGAATTGATTTTTGCAAACCTGGGCGGGCTTTGACGGCTGATGAGCACAAACGGCGGGGCTGTAGGTCAGCAACGGTACAATGTTTGCCGAATAAATGTGGAGAATATGCTCTATTTGCAGACTGCCCATTCTTGAGCCAAACCTCAAGATTGAGCAATTTATTTGCAAAGCCTTAAAGGTTTGTTCCCTGATATGAGCGGGGCATCTTAGGTTGCGTGTGATTGTGACGCCTAGGTAACGGAAGGAAGAGGCCCATTCCAACTTCTTACCTTCTACAGATATTGCAATGCCCCAAGGTCTACTATTGCCCACGTGCATGACCTTGGATTTCCCTATGTTTATTTTCAAATCTTTCTTGCTCATGTAATTATTAAACCCTATGTTTAATTCAAATCTTTCTTGACCATGTAATTATTAAACCCGGTCACCAATGTTTGCAGTGCCAGTTTAGTCCTGCCTATTAGGACTGTATCGTCTGCATACAGCAATAACATATCTTTTGGCGGACTACACTGGAAACGTCGCTTATCAGACCAGACAATTCTCTTTCAAATAAGTTTATATAAAGTTTAAAAAAGGAGTAGGGCTATTACACACCCCTGCCTCACTCCTTTGGTTACAGAGAACGCCTGGGTTGTTTTCAAATGGAAATAGCTTTTCAAACTGCTATCTAAACGAGTAACCAATTGAAACAGGTAATTCATATTCAGAAACCAATTCAAATAAGAAATTGCTACTTACATTGCCAATTGAAATGAAATCTACTGCAATTGCTATTGTAACTGTAACTGTCCCTAAAATTGTTCCAGTAGCTGAAAACACTGTCAAACGTCTAGCCCACTGTGAAAATGTGACTCTAACTGCTTGTCAAACTGAAATGGCTGTTCAAACGACTAGCAAAATAGAAACGTCCCATTTAACTGCTTTCAAACCATGAAACAATTATTTAAGCTGCAGAACAAACTGAAATCTACACTCAACGTACTAACCAAATTTGAACTGTTATTCAAAGCATTATCCTAATAGGAGAGCTGAATCAGGTTGCATTGTTCAGTCTGCTACACCTCAGAGCAAGTCTCTTCCTTATAGTGTTCAAATGATAACATTGTAATAATATATGGGGGACGTCTCTTATTTTCACACAACCTACCTGGACATATACAAATTACATGTACCAAATCCGAAATCACATTGCAACATATATTTTAAATTATTTCCCAATACAGAAAGCAGGGATCCTACCTTGACACCTGGAAAGCATACCTAATGATCAAGTAGCAGACTTTAGAAGCAGGTGTGCTGCAAATTGCACTCAGCCAAGTACTGTTTCCTAATATGTGTCCATGAAATACATAAACATAGTCCATTGGAGGTTTTCTTATTTCCTTTAATCTAATGAACAGCCGACACGTGTTTCGACACTAGGTCGTTCTCAAGGCTGGTATCGGTCTTTAGAAACCCAAAATACGTGACTGTAATGAAAATCATTGGGTTACCCCTTCTCGGTCTTGTTGGTGTGTCCGTGTTCAGAATGGGTATCCAGAAAGTAGGAATATGTCACTCGGATAGATCCCTGGCACCGCACGACTGCTGTCGGCAGTTTATAAGATTAAAGGAAACAAGAAAAACTCCAATGGACTTTGTTTATGTATTTAATGGACAAATATTAGGAAAAGGTACTTGACCACTATTGGACTACTTGGCTGAGCGCGATTTGCAACATACCAACATCTAAAGTCTGTCATTTGGGGTGGGTGGGGTTCTCCCACCCTGTGATAGCAACGCAGCCAGCCTAAAATAACAGATTCAAGGGCTTCAGTACACCAACCCTACGGTCATTACCCTATTTTTCCTAAATGTAATGATCACGTAAGGCACATTCAAGCAACAGCAGAACATACCTACTTAGAAAGCCACAGAGCTTGCTCCGGCAGGCAGAGCATTGCACTGGGGATCTGAGCATCCTCTTGACAAGGCAAGTACCCGCGGCCCAACTCTGCTTCAGCAGCGGTGAAAGAGATTTACACAGGCTTGGGCTAATCGTCAATGTCAAGGCGTGTTTGCTGGGATTGACGGTCCCTGTGTTGATGAACAATTGCACACAATTCCTGCCCAAGCAGAGGAGCGCGCAGCTGGGATCGGTGCCGAAGGAAATGGAAGCTTATTTCACAGAAAATTAGTTTTGATATCTGAATGAAGCATGGCAGGTCCTTAGACTGTAAATCAACAAATTGAGGTGGCTGCTTTATTAGGTATATCGCTTTGGAGGTTGGAGCATTTTCATCATCCGAGGTTCACTCCTCGAACCACTTATGGAAATGTCACTCTCGACTTTATTCATAAAGAGCTTCTTTTTCAGAATGATGATAATATGCAAATTGCGGAACTCTATTTTTGTCAATGTCCAATTTCTGTTAGAAACCATTGGTGTGCAAAACATTAGCAGGAATATCTGTGGGCAATTTACTTCAATTTTCAACAATCAGTAATCATCGACTCATCTCAATTCCAACAATCTACTTTATTTTACAATTTCCACTCGCTCATTTGTTTTGGTTCTACCACTATTTACTGCGTCACGTATACATCTACTTGTGTGCACCATCAACCCAACGATAGGCCCACTTAATGTGTGTGTGATAAGAATGCACCAATCCGTGTCTCCAAAGAAACGGCAAGAAGAAAACACATTTGTTTATAATACATTTGTTTTACTGTTCTGTGAACTTTGAGTTTGTATTCTTACATTCAAGTGCACACAACACCACGATCGCTCAATGATTTTAAACATTTTCATGGCCCAGCCAATGAAAAACAAATTGGTTTCTAGATATCAAACTCTATGGCATGTGTTCTGAACTGCTACGTTGATGTGAGGTTGTGATGTGCTGTGAAATCAGGTAAATGGGTCTTGTCTAGCATGACTTCTGAAATTTTGTCAGGCTCTTGGTGCTAGGTTCGGTAAAGAAGAAATGGATGGTGGAGGTTAATGAGGACAGAAGAGGATGTCCGGTCTAAATTCTGGCGTGTTATGGACACATGTGTTTGTGTTTTCATATGATCTGTGTGTTGTGTTCTATTGCACACTTACAGGATCCATCCTACCACCACATGTAGGCATGGCAATGCAAGAGGGCGGGATGGTACAACACGTAACCGGTGATAGTCTACGGCAACACCGTAAGAGCAGCAGAGACGATGCTGGACGTGTCATAGATGGTTGATGTGCAGAGCTTAAGCAGCAATAAGGAGCATGAGTAGATGATGGCTACATTGATAGGTCATTGGGGAGGCCAGTTGTTCAATGACATGCTTTGGTGGTAGGTCTCCTTCCGAGACTGGGACCAACCAGGTTTTCCTGTGGTTACTGTGAATTGGAACCTCTGATTGTTAATTGATGAGGGTGTTCATTGTTGCAGGTCGAGTAGAGCAGATTGTAGAAGGAATTCATGACTATTTCTTGGCGATGGAAAGAATATTGGTGAGTACAACGTACACAATGCATAGTACATAATTTACCTCTGTACGGTAGAAGAAGGTAACTAGACAGGAGGGATCAGATGGTGCAGGTACTGGGTGCAACAAAGCTTCACTATAGATCATAAATCAATAAGACAGAATGGCATTGCTGTCACATATTCTCTCTCTCACTCTCTCTTTCTCTTCCCCCCTCCCACTCTCTCTCTTCCCCACCCCCTCCCAGAATTGGATAAGTCTTTAATAAAGTTACTGCCTCGGAAGATACTGTGATGACTCTTCTCATAAGTTCTCAGACCACACAGCCATATTTTGTTAGGTACCCTTGTCAAGTCAGTGTTCCAATTTCAACCCACCCGTTTGCTGGTAATTCCCTGGTGGTGGAGACGGGGACTCTTGCTAGACATGTTTGGCACAAGCATGCTCACAAAACACTTTAACATTGATTTACAGAGCCGTGGACCAGTGTCCTTAACAATGGGTGAGAGGATGTGGATATAAGACCAGATTATGTAGAGGTTGTAGAAACATGAGCCAAACATGGCACTGATTACGAGTTTGGAGGTAATACAGAAGAGAGCATTAAGTGGATTGGAATCTAGATCTTCCCTGAGCTTTATGGGGGCTTTGGCAGAACTTTAACAGCAGGTGTAGCTTTACCAAAACAGGATACTATCTGTACAATTAAATTATAACATCATAAAGAATATCTACAAAATGTAGGGAAGTGGAGGCAAAGTAAAACTAGCTGTATAGAAAAATGTCAAGGCAAAGGGACTCAGTGCCGCAGGAAATGGTGCAACATAGGTGGGCATCCCCATTGCATGGAAATCAGTGACTGATGCCAGCACTACTTTATCAGAGGCACACCCTGCTGGTGATGCAGGTTGCCTGTATATTTGGAGTCACTGGGATAGTATAAAGGGTACCACAATATTCTAAAACCTTGGGTGCTGATGATCTGGCACCTTGTGGTGGTGGTTGTGTGGTCTGTGGGAATGTGTGGACCATTGCAGTCGCAGAACAGCTGCACAATATCAGTATGCTCTCCTTGCACCTCATTTGTTGAATTCCAGGTACTTTCTTATACTGTCCAATGCATCATTTTCCCTCGCAGTCTCATATGGGACCACAAAGTACAATTCCCAGTGGCATTGTATTAGCTATGTATGTGTGCCTATAAAGAAACGAGCCGAAGACATCGCTTCTCAATGGTTTCTGCATTTGTTTATTTATTTTATTTATTCATATGCAGGGAGGAACAATGCTCTTTTTTATCACAAAAGAATATATAATAGATAAGAAATTAGATGTGACAGGAAGCAGTGAGCTTCTTACAACCCGTCGCTTGACCCACAAACTGCATATGATTCACCTGTATTTTGGCAACACATATTGTGCTTCTTTGGCAACTTCATCTGCCACCTTTGCCTGACTTCAATCCGGAATAATTAATTATCATTCATTTTTTATTCCTTTAGGTTTTCTAACTATGGGATCTTTTTTGATGCCGTGAAATGAACCCTCAAAACGTTGTTTATCTCTATGCTTATTGACCTTTGCCACGCATTGGTTGTTTCTCTGATCCCTATTGATTGCAGGAAATTGCATGGTCTGGGTGATTTTTGGTATTTCAAGTTTTTGCTTTCGACTTAATCCCTCATGGAATATTGTTTGTTCCCTTAATCCAGGCCATACATTGTTTGTCCACGTGCCCTCGCAAAATAATGTTTGGTTTGATCCTAGAAATTCAGTGTTGCCATCATCCAGGCTAGACAGTGTTTGGTCAACTGCCTTTGGTAGACATTCGTAATTCCCCTGACCATTGCTAGACACTGGAGGTCATTATGACTCAGGCGGTAGCCATGCCAGTAAATACCGGCACAGCTGCCACTGGAGTCATGAATTTTCTGGCACCTGGGAATGGGCAATTACCGGGGCATTACATCCCCGGCGTACCCGGTAACTGCCTATTCCCAGGCACCGGAAAATATTACTCCCCATTCCCATTTGAGTCCCATTGGACTGCTGGTGCATCTGTTGAGGTCCGGTACCATTGTTTCCGGACCAGCAAACTTATTATGAGGCCCACTGTCTTTTCCATTGACCTTTTACAAGTTTGCCGGTCCGGGAACAACAGTAACAGTAAACTTGCCGGTACTGTAGTTCCCGGACCGGCAAACTACGATTTGTGCTCGTGGGTGCATTTCTGCCACCAGGTCGGACCTGGCAAGCAGAGCGGCACCCGCAAGCACAGCATGTCAGATGTACCGGCACCATTATAAACGGTGCCGGTTCATCTGACCTCTCCATTCTCCTATAGGGCTCAAATGGGAATGGGGAGTAATGGATTCCGGCCCCTGGCAATGGGGACATACAGGGTCCGCCAAGGTCGGAATGGCCCTGTACGTCCCCATTACCAGGGGCAAGAAAAAATGCAACTCCAGCGGCAGCTGTGCTTGTGTGACAGGCACGGCTACCGCCAGGGTTGTAATGAGGCCCATTGATTGTTTAACTGTGCTTGTTAGACAATGCTTGCGCCTCTTGTGCTTGCTAAACATGGTTTGTTCCTCTTCCTCTTCCCAGACATGTTCTAGTCCCCTGATCCTTGCTACACTGTGCTGGTTCGATTGCCTTTGCCAGACAAAGGGCCTCAGTACAAGGGTGGCGCTCCCGTAATGAAGAGTGCTGGTACGGGACCGGCACCCTTCATTACGGGAGCGCCGATTACGAGGTTCCCTTTGTGGGACCCTATAAGGATGCCTGGTAAAACCAGGCATCCTTTCCGGGTCCCGCGAGGGGAAGAGGGAGGTAATAATGGGCCAGTTGCAATGTGCCCATTATTACCTCCCTCCCCTTTCCCATTGAGACCTATGGGGGCTCAAATGGGAACGGGGATGGGTTCCTACAAGGAGGAATTACCGGGTCCTCCTATGTCGAAATGACCCAGTGAGTCCTCATTGCAGGAACCCGGTGTTGGAGCCCGGTATGGGAGGCAGCCATAGCGCTAATAGCACCATGGCTACCTCCATACTCGTAATGAGGCCCAAAATCTGTTCTTCTTGTCCTTGCTAGACACTGGGCCTCATTACGTGTTTACCGGTTTGGAAACCACTGTACCGGTAAGCTTGCCGGTACCATTGTTTCTGGACCGGCAATCTATGAGTTCTGCAAGCAGGTGCCTTTCAGCCCACCAGGTCTGACCTGGCGGGCGGAACGGCACCCGCTCACAGAACTCGACAGATGCACCGGCACCATTCATGAATGGTGCCGGTGCATCCGTCCTGCCCATTCCCATTGAGCCCAATGGGACTCAAATGGGAATGGCGAGTAATAATTACCCGCACCCGGCAATGGGGATTTACAAGGACCACCAGGGCTGTAATGCCCCGGTAAGTCCACATTGCGGGGTGCCGGTAAATTCATGACTCCAGCGGCAGCGTGCCAGTATTTACCGGCACGGCTACCGGCAGGGTCATAATGACCCCCGACTGTATTTTCTTCTTACTCTTGCTAGTCCTCATTACAAGTTTGGAGGTAGTTTTGCTGCAATTATTTGAAATGATCAGCAAAATCAGTTAACTTTATCACCACTTGGTCCAGAGGAATTGCCGTCAGATTAAGAGCAGTGGTTGGGACGCGTGAATCCCATTTTTAAATTCCGGAAGACTACATGAGGTTGTTTTTAGATTAAACAGACACAGTAATTCTGCCATGGTGAATCTGCCAAAAGTGCAGGAGGTACCCCCAGCATCAGGATGCAGGTAAATCCTTTGCTTTGAGGTCAACACCCAGAATTCAGAAGTGTGGTAAAAGTGACAGTAATTAATTTACTGCCAAAAGAAATGATGGTAATGCAATTGCTGACTAATCTTTACCACAGCACCAAACTCATAATGAGGCCAGTTCTGCTCTGCTCTGCTTCCTGATGGTTGACATTGGTTGTGCCATTATCCTTGCTAGACATTATTTTTCACCTGCCCTTGGTAGAAATTAGACCAGATGTGGTGATATTTCTGTCACAAAGTAACATCATAATCATTTAACATTTGTCCCTAGATAGGGCCTCATTCCAAGTCTGGTGGTCCGGAAATAAGGGTGCCGGTAGCAAAGTACCGGCACCCTTTCCAGACTGCCAGCATAAAAGTATGCCTGCAGGGGCCGTTGCTCCAAGCAGGTCTGACCTGCTGGGGTTACCGGCCCCTGCAGGCATGGTTTTCACAGAAGTAACGGCACCGCTAGCAACAGTGCCGGTGCTTCTGTGTCTCTGTTGACATGTAGTTCTATGGGAATGGAGACTTAGGGCCTCATTACACGGATGGCGGTATTAGCACATGGACCAAGGTACTATTAGCACCTTGGTCCATGCCGGTAAAATACCGGCACCTCCTTGGTGGAAAGGGGAATTACCGCCCTATTCCAAGGTTGGTGGGGCGGTAATTCCCCCTTCCACCACTGCCCTTCCCCATTCCCATTTTTGCCCCATAGGGCATAATGGGAATGGGGAAGGTGCTAATTACGGCACCGCAATTTTGTAGTGCCGTAATTAGCACCAAGGTCCCTTAGCGGGTTGGTTTTTAACGCCTGCAAAAAGCAGGCGTTAAAGCACCAACCCGCTAAGGGACCTCGTAGTAAGGCAGTAATGGTTAACGGTCACCGTTACCATTAACGGTGACCGGTAACCATTACCGCCATCCGTGTAATGAGGCCCTTAGACTTTCCGCTGCCGGACGTCCCGGTCCGAAGGGACTTGTAATGTCCTGGTGGCTCCAGGCTATCAGGCTGCAGAACAGTGTTACAAGTTTGGCACCAACTCACTGATAACACCAGCGGGTTACAGCTGAACTCATAATGAGTTTGTTTCCCTGGCCTTTGCCAGACATTACCTGTTTCCTTGATCCTTGCAAGATATTGGGCCTCATTCCAACTATAAACAAAAAGCAACTAGAAAGGCAATTACCCAATCTCTTAATTTTGTAATTCTAAGGTAAGTGTAGCCTTAATGGTGCATGTTCAAAAAGTTTTCACCTCAAAGATGAAATACAAACCTCTGTTGAGAGGAACTATTTAATATCCGCAATTACAGCACCTGAATGTGAAACCAATAGGTCTGAACCACAACTCTTATACCAAAAGATGTTAATAAACCTGTTTTATTTTATTGACATCTGGTTCAAGATAAAAACGACTAAAAATTAGTCTGATACAAAAATATAAACAAATGTTTAATTTGCTGACTTAAATCAAGCAAAACGTCCTAAAAACCTTTTGATGCTTTTACAGAAAATGGCATTAGTGCATGCATCAGTGTTATTGGCATGATCAGATTCTTTTTATATACAAGAGCAAAGAAACACTGTTCATAAAACTCTGTCAAGGAAAAAATGCTTTTTTGGGAAAAAAACATCAAGCTGTACTGATGGTTGACATATGTTTCGGCTATAGGCAAAAGAGATGACACATGATCACCAAAAGTCTGTCTTTGCTGATGTAGCCGTCTTCAGGACAGGTAGAACTATTTGTGCAATTACATCAATATCACAGAAGATATATAGATCTTAATCCTCATTTATTTTTTTTAAACGTTCTTGAAACGGTCACTGCTTCAGACATTCACTTCATAACACCTTTCCAAGGTTAGAAGTCCCAAATATGTGGCATTTGCAATGGTCATATCTCCTTTGTAATCGAGTTTAATCATAAATCCTTTTCACTGTTTTGTAGGCAAAATAGAGCGAAAACTTCGCAATTTATTACGTGGTTTTCTGGCAAATATCTTCCTCAGATGGCAGCAGCCCTCTGCTTAAACTCAACAGATTTTTGCCCTTAGTCACCTCATTCACAATGAACAAGGAGTAGCGGTATCTATTATTTCCTTTTTGTCCCGGTACGTCTGAATACACCCAATGTGATTTGACTACTTCCGGCCGGCACAAGAAACCAAACAAACATTCCTCTGCCGTTGCACATTGGGCGTATTTGGCTAGTCCAAGCTCCACACCCAAGTGAAAGTCTTTAGTATCTGCTTGCATAGTCCAGGCTCCACTCTTCAGTGAACATCGTTAATTATCTGCTTGCATAGTCCAATCTGCATGCCACAGTGAATGTCTTTAGTTATCTGCTTACATAGTCCAAGTTCCATGCCCAGGTGAAAGTCTTAAATATCTGCTTGCATTGTCAAAGCTCCAATCCTCAGTGAAAACCTTTAGTTATCTGCTTGCATAGTCAAGATCCACTCCTCAGTGAAAGTCTTCATTTATCTGCTTGCATAGTCCAACCTCCATGCCCTGTTGTAAGTCTTTATGTGCTTGCATAGTCCAAGCACCATGACCCAGTGAATGTCTTTAGTTATCTGCTTGCATAGTCCAAGCTCCACGGCCAGTTGAAAGTCTTTAGTATCTGCTTGCATAGTCCAGGCTCCACTCTGTTAAGGATTCTAATCGGGCATCACACACTGGAGCACAACCCTTGCCCTTAGCCCAGGATTTAGCGCTCAATTAGAATGCATTTTCTTTATTTCCTAGAATTCAGATTGATTCAGATTCAGATTGAACTGGCACCCAACCCGTCTCACACTCCCTTTTACAAATACCCCGGGTCACAATGGACATGAAATAGGCCGG
Source organism: Ambystoma mexicanum (assembly GCF_040938575.1). Classification (NCBI taxonomy): domain Eukaryota; kingdom Metazoa; phylum Chordata; class Amphibia; order Caudata; family Ambystomatidae; genus Ambystoma; species Ambystoma mexicanum. The sequence continues at coordinate 102,178,209 of NC_090931.1, forward strand.
TTGGTGGGAATACAATATTTATTTATTTATTTTAAATAGAAAGTAAATCACACAATTTTAATATTGGGCAGCAATCACCAATGGGGTTATAATTACAATGTAAACTGATGAAATACACTTGGTAGAACTTCTACTAGAACATATCCAGAGCACAGATGAATAGGAGCTATTTTATTGTTCGGGTAGATAGCACCGAGTTAAGATTTCCCCCTGCAATGCTCCCTCAAGCTCCACCTATTGGAATTTTGAGTGGATGGAAAGGAGCAGCAAGTAGTCAGGGATACTAGGCAGCAAACAGAATTAAAATCTTCCCTCACGAAATGGGAGGCAAAATTGGGTTTGAAAATCTTTGCAATTGCATAAATGACACTCGGAATTGGTAAATAATTAATTTAAATGTGCGGTTGAATAAATGAGGTATATATGATTTCTAACAGTATCAGCAATGTAAGAACACTAACAACTTCCAGGCAAGCTATCAACAAAGGGCATACAGTTCAACAATCCACTTTGAAGTGACAACACAGTGCAACCAGAATCACACGCACAGAATTTGCATTTGGCAAATTACACCAGTTTAAATGTCAAGAACGGTTTGAAAAACGGGTGAAATAGACACAATCGGAATGCGGTTTTTATGCTTGGTGATAGATACACATTACAGGGATAATATAAAAGTGGAAAAGTGACTTTAGCTGGAGAACTGGATGGGATTTTCCAAGTGAAAGGAAGTTTGGTTTTGGGAAATAAAAGCAGTTAAAAGAGAACATCGGTTTAAAAAAGGATAGGACAAGCTTCACTTAAACTAGATTTTGTGGCTAGATTGTTAAAGAAAGACACAGTATGCTCCAAGGTTAATTTGCAAGGTTAACCTTTTCACCCTGCTTTCAGCTCTATGTGGGAATTCATTAAATTATTCAAAATATGACTAAGGATTTATGCAAGACAGAAAAAAATGGAAGAATTGCGTTAACTCTATAAAATTAAGGAACAGAATACACAGAGGATTCAGACAAGTTTTCAGGTTATGGATAGGATTACTTAGAAGGTGGAACAAAGACAAGGTATCAAGACTCAAGGCAATCTCTGGTCACTGGTCACTGCAGGGCTCTCCTAGCAGAAAACAGCTGGGCATGTCTAGTCACAGCACTTCCGCATGCAGGTACGGCAAAGTGGCATGCAGGTAGCGGGGCAAAAAGCCAGGCTGGTCACAGGATACTTTTAAAAAGGGTACCACAGCTTTTCCCCCTTCTCCCTGAGTTAGTGAGATGTTGTTATGGGGTTTAGTTCTGAAGGGTAGTTCTGCCTGGATAGGAAGGCCTCTATCAACTATCCCTTTCCTGGCAGTTTAGTCTGGAATCTGCAGGGTGAATCTGAAATGTCTGGATATGCAGGATGCACAGGAGCTGGAAAATTCAGAGGGGGTGTGTCCTTTGTCTCTGTGAGCTCCCTCTTTTTATAAGGTGGATAACATCACAGGATTTTACGGTGGGGCACGCTTAGGCTGGGCATGCCTCTAACAAATGAATTGGTCAGGGGTGATTGTTACTGCCTTACTGGCAGCTGGTTTGGTTTCTGGGGCATGACATCAGATTTATGATGTGTGCTTTACAATGCATAGGATCATCTCATGATTACTTTAGCTAAGACCAGTAATGGCACAAACATGCACCTTTTTACAGTTGTGGTACTTTTGAAACTTACATAACATAGGTAGATACTTCACACAGAACATAATACTCCCACTTCCAGGTTTGTAGGACTTTGTTTCGTCTTTCTAATAATGTTTTGTCATTTTCAGTGAGAAATATTTTACCTGAAATTCTATAACTGTGTACAGGTGTACATATTATCATAAGGCATGTTAGTATTGCATTTCAAAGTGGCACCATATACACTTTCCTCAGAATATCCCATTTTCTGCCATTCCTGTCACCAATGTACTAGTGAAGGCTACCATGTCTTAATTTAAAGCCACAAAAATTGCATTTAAAATGTGAAACTTTCACATTACTGTGTTGTCCAATAGCAGAAATAACATTCTTAAAGTTTATTAATTGCGATACTCGTTTGAGCCAGATGGCAAGCATTGTCTCCCAAAAAAGGGCATAACCTCCAAGGCTGCACTGGAGTTGGCTTTGAAGCCCCCCCAGTTGAAGTTGAGGGGAGGTGTTATTTGCAATTCTACACCTAAGTGTCCTGGAATCTATTGTAGAAGGCCCAAGCCCAGACACAAAGTCTGATGAGTGTGTGATATGCTTCCTTTTGGCCCATTCAGAGTTTACAAGGGGGTGGCCCCTTTTAGGGGAAAGCAACCTATGTTCCCAGCAAACAAATGTCCTTTGAAGCCAAGCAGGAAAACCTGTTTTGCTGGTTCCCCAGTACAGCAAATGCATTTATTTATTTATTTATTTATTTATTTATATGTGTTTTTCCTGGGCCAAAAGCAAGGCTGTTGGTATAAAACATTATATTATATTTCAAACAAAACCCTCCCTTACATTTCTAGGCAAGCACAGGGCCTTATTCAACATTACACTTTTAAACAGACATTTATCTCATTTGAAAAAGCAACCATGTTTACACATGGTTAATTTTGCTGGGATGTCACTTTCAAATGCAGCCTTCTTACATCCATTCTCTGAATCTTTCCAAAACCCCAGTCATGTTTCCAATGCACAAGCATCTGTCAAAATAAAGATCCCTTGAAACTGACATATGCACAGGGAGATAGGGTTTCTTTTGAAGAGTTTATCTGGGATATTTTGTAGCAAAAAGTCAAGGCTATTTCTCTACGGCTGAGAGTAAAGTTGTTTGTGATTTTACAGATGTTTCCTGACACAGCCTGTCACTCAGTGAGGATTGCTATCTTTAGCTGGGGCACAACCTGAATATGGCTGAGCATAGCTGGGTATCACTGGATCAGAACTGTGTATTTTGAACAGATGAACAAGAGCATCAGGGCAGCATCATTTTAAGTGTGAAATATTTCTTTTTTCAATGGGAAATGATGAGCTAGCAGCAGAGCAGTGCTGCTTTTCATTCTCTTCTTTGGTGTACATCAGGAAACACACTGGCAGCCTTTTTTTTCGTGTGTTCCCGGCTCAATCTTGCCCCATATGTGCTTGGCAAAGACAGCACAGCCATTAGTTTGGTGACTGTAAAAGGCATGTTTTCAGGCAAGACGATAGTGCTCAACAGTGCCACGGCAGCCATTTTTCTAGTAACTGCTGAAGTGTGGATTGGTGAAATAAAGGAATTCTGCAGGGCTGGTTGATGTATCCCACAACTCCTCAGTGAACATCTTTACTTATCTGCTTGCATAGTCCAATCTCCTCTGCTTGCATTGTCCAATCTCCATGCCCCAGTGAATGTCTTTATTTATCTGCTTACATAGTCCATGCTCCATGCCCAGGTGAAAGTCTTAAATGCAGTGGACGTTTCAAATTCTCTGGTTCACATTAAGATTCTTTAAACTGCCCCTGATAAAGGGAATTTCTAATGCTGAAATGCATTGTGCTTTCCACCTTCAAACATAGAAGAAGATTTGGATAAAAAACGTTTTTCTCTGAACAGTGTTATTCATTTACTTTGGAAAAAACTTGTCGGCAAGTGGTGTTCTCGGTGTCTTGGCTGTTTCCCTGCTGTGACGGTGTCTGTGACTTTAAGCCCACCTGGAGGCTGGGCTTGGAACCTGCTGCCTGCTGAGAATTAAGCTACATAAACACCACTCACCGCGAAAGCAGCCAGGAAACTGGCTGGCACGTGGTGTTCTCAGTGTCTTGGTTTTTTCTCTGCTGTGATGGTGCCTGTGACTTTAAGCCCACCTGGATGTTGTGCTTGGAACCTGCTACCTGCTGGGAATTAAGCTACATAAACACCACTCACAGCGAAAGCGGCTGCGAAAGTGGTCGGCAAGTGGTGTTCTCAGTGTCTTGGCTGTTTCACTGCTGTGACAGTGCTTGTGACTTTAAGCCCACCTGGAGGTTGGGCTTGGAACTTGCTGCCTGCTGGGAATGAAGCTAAATAAACACCACTGATCACGAAAGCAGCCGCGAAAGTGGTCGGCAAGTGGTGTTCTCAGTGTTCACTGGTGGGCTACGATGCACCAATATAACTTACTCCCGGAGTAAAGATGAAGGACTTGCAAATGAAAGGGCAAGTACAGTCCAATGAGATACGACCAGCGAGAAAGGGGGCTCCCACAAGAGACTGCAGGTGAGGGAGCGCTGTCAGTCATTGCTAACAAATTCATTGCCTAATCAATCCGACACACCTTTAGGCTTGAACAACCCCCCTTTCAGGCAAACACGTTTGACTTTTGGGGCCACAGTCCCAATGACCACTTTCCCTGATGGAACACAGTGGATCCCACCTACTGTCTCGAACAAAGACTCAGAGATTAGTCCTGGCTCCGCAAAGGTGACTTGTAATCAAGAAACCACGGGGGATGGTGAAAAAGTGGGGGGAGTGTCACTCACGCACCAAGTAGCAACTGCTTTGAACTATACATTTCCCCCGCTTGTTAATTGCAGTCGGCAAACAAGTGTGGTGACATGCAGTGACAAATCGAATTCAGAAGTGCAGCCTTTACCTGCTCACGGGGGTACTTCTGAGTCTTCACCTCAAACTCTCCCCTCCATCAGAGTTGTGTTTGAGGGAGTCATGGACTTGGACTTGGATTTGGGGGCGGTTCCTCTTGTACTTGGTGGCTCAGCATGGTGCATGCTTTTAGAGGATGCTGCACCTTCCGTTCGAACTGGGGGATGTGAAGCTCGAAGTCCCATTGACAATGGCAGGGGTGATGCAGGCGAGGAGGGTTGGTGCCTCTGTGGGGAGGGAGAGTAGTCTGCCTTTATCTGTAGTGGAAACTGAGCTTGACGATTAAGTGGTGCTACTAGAGACACCGGACCGATCCCAGGCTAGACTACAGTATGACAAATCATCACCATCGCTGTCGCTGTCTGGCAAAAATAACTCTGCAATGGCGGAACAGGAAGTATAACCATATCTCCCTACTCTTAATCAGGTGGCGACCGACGATGGCCATGCAGCGGTCCAAGATCTAGACTTCCCCACCTGGGAGGACACAGAAAATTGGGATGTCTTTGAGGACCCCTCTGAAGGGGCTCAACAAGGGAAAAAGCGATAATCTCCGGCACTGTTGAATAGCGTTAACAGACCAATGCAGGATCTGGCTCCATTTACTCTGACTCAGAAGGGGACTAAACTGGATAGCCCAGAGAAAGATGGTGTGAAGACCTCTCTAGAGAGTCGAGAACAAAGACATCAGCCTGCAAGTAGCTCTGTGAATCCGATGATTGAAGACCTGAGCAATTCTAAACTGACTGATAAGCAGATTAAAGATATTTCAGCTCTTACCGGAAAGATTGCCTGGGAAAAAAGAAGAAGCCTATCGTTTATAAAGGATAAAATTGCGGCCCTTGATAAAGATCCCACCAAGAGTTTAGATGCTTCTAAGTTCAAACACCAAAATGTGGAGAAGTCAAAAGACTCTCAAGCCATGACCTAAGCAAGCCTTAACAACACCCTGTTCTCTAGATGGAAGGATATCAACAGTATGGAGAGGGTGGAGACGGCTACACACCTGCAAAACACAGTGATAGCAGTTCTTATGATTGCAGTAGCCCCTTTCTTAAAACTTTACGAAACTATTAATGAATCTATGCAAGACCTTCTAAGGGCCAACTTAAAATTGCACGAACAGATTGACAATTTAGAAAGATTCACAAAAGTTATGGAGAGCAGACTGAATTATGAAGCCGATCAAACCAGAACATGGAAAAATCGCCGGGGAGACCTAGCAATAAGTGAAACTAATGATAAGATACTTCTGATGGAAGCTGTCCTTGAGGACTGCAAGTGGATGAGGAACCTGTGCAGGGAATTGGAAAGCCCTGCCCCTGTGTAAATGGCACGCATTTAGATCTGGGAAAACAGTGTCAAGAAATGAACGAGGAAGTGGCAAAGAAAGGCACTTCCAATCAAACTGCATCTGTCAACAAGAAAGGTCCTCCGATAAACAGAAAGAGATGGAGAAAGTACAATTAGCTCCAGTAATTGAAATCAATGTGACTACTCCCCCAAATACCAGCTTTTCGATATTTCATAGAGCCATTGGCCAAGCGAAATCACATGAAACTCGATCAAGTGGGGCACAGAAAGCAACAAGGCTCAAGAGCCTTCTTAAGAAATATAAGAACTCCACCTAAACTGGATAATATTCAATGCGCCAAAAGATCAAGAAGGGAATTGGTACTAACAGGAAGTCTGCATGAAGACAAAACTCATGAGACAAACAGGCAATCTGATGGGGATTAGATGAATTATTTGCATCAGATGTTTGCCTGAGCAATCTCATAAAAGTAATGGAAAATAATGGAGAAGAAAACACCTGGGACAGCTCTAACTCAGCTGTTTGGGAGCAGGTTGAAGATCCTGTGAGATCCGTGTTGGAACTAACACCTGAACCCCAGCAAAGGGAATCCAGCAGCCCGAAACAAATAATGAAAGGCAGAAACAGGCCACCCAAAAAGGGTCGCATTGAATCGGCCTCAGGCCCATCGAAAGAGGAGGATCCGAACCCAGTTGAGGTATTTCAAACACTTGACGAAAAAAGGAAAAGTTGTTTAAAAAAAGCCAACCTAAAAACAAGGCAAAACGAACAAAGCTACTCAAAAGAAAAAGAAGCACCAAACTGCCAGTGGAAGGACTAGCTCCCTAAATTGAAACAAAGGCAAAAAAAATAAATGAAAAAGCATTAAAACTTCAAATCGAGAAAACATCAAGAGGCTCTAAATAATTCATTTTGAATCGAGAAACAGTTATGAGTACCCTGTGGCAGATCCCAACACTCAGGTCCCTGTCCTCGAAGGATATTGCTATCGTAGAATTTCCAAAAGAAAGGAGTTTAGACTTAGTAATCCTCCATTGAAGAACAGAAACGATAAAGGATGCATTGTTGGAAACCAAAGTCAAATTATAGAAACTGGGATATGATCTGTCTGAGATGAAAAAAGACAACAACATCTTGGAGCGTAGATTAACGTGAGGGCAAATACTTCAGAAAAACATCAGGAGGGAAAAATAAAACCAGAAGCACAAGTAGAAAATACTGCCCTAGGCGATAAAGGAAATTCCAAATGTAAACATGAAAACAAATCTAAAATGAAGGTGAGAGAGACGGTCCATTTGAAAGAAAAGGTGGTGAAGGTACGAGAGATCCCATTGACTGAAGCGAAACTGGCTGCTCTACCCTCAAGAAACGAAGGGACAAAATATAGCTACACGATTGATAATTCCAGCAAGGTCTGTAAACCAAAATCTAATCTGCAAAAACCTGCTTTAAATGGAGATGATTGGGCATGGATGGCCAACGCACTAGTGGCCAAGAAAAAAACAATAGAACTCAGAAAAAACCCAAGAAATAAACTTGCACATAGCCTCATGGAATACTTGAGGGTTTAGTCATCTGTTTACAGGAGCGGATAATTTTCTAGGTTTCTATGAAATAGTGTGCCTCCAAGAAACTTGGATACGTGATAAACCAATATGCGATGGATACGAGGTATTCCTGAACCCAGCTAAAAAAGGAGACATGGGACGCCCTTAGGCAGGCTTATTGACGATGGTAAAACTAACAAATGAGCTTCAGGTGGTTGAGCACCAAATCCCTAATCCCTTTGTGCAAGTTTTGACAATTAAATTAATGCTGGAGAACAAGCCACTATACTCCTAATGAACGTCTATTGGAGTGAAAACAAACGGGTGAATAAAGACTTCATAGTTTTTATTGAGAGGATTATTGATAAATCTATGATTAGGGATCCAAATCAGTTTATTATCCTCTGTGGAGATCTTAATATTAAATTGCTGAAGGACGGGGAGAGACAGATTCCCACACCTTTGGGTGAAAAAGAACGCAGTTGGAAGATGGCTATGGACCGTTGCTCCATGAGGATGCTAAACGGCACAACTACAGGAGATCTAAGTGTACAGACATCTGGTTCCATGGCAAAAATAATGCTTGTTTAGACTATTGCTATGTCGCAGGTAATACAAGGGAATGCATTAAAAAATGTGAAGTGAAAAGGCAAGCAAACAGTGATCACGCCCTCCTTAGCATAGAACTTACATATGTCGGGTGAAATATGACTGACTTAAAACAACTCTGACCAAAGTATGCTGGGGTCGAAATAAAGTAAGAATTGAAGAAAGTAATCTTGCTGATCTGACTGATGATTATAAGCGGCATGTGACAGACAACCCAAAAGAAGTTGATAATGTGTGTCTCCTGATGGACTATAGAACCAAACAAAAATCAAGGAAAGTAGATGAAATAAAGAATAATCATGCATACAGCAAAATCTTAGTTGAAAAAAGGAAAGAATATCAAGCTCAGCTAAGGCAATTATTGAAAGAGGATCCGTCGTGAAAACAAGAAGCAACAAGAAAATGTAAACAAAAGTATAAAAATTGGCTAAAGTCAACAAGAGCTCAACGACTACAGCTAGAGGCTGAACAAATGCTGCTATTAATGTCTGCAACCCAAGATATCTCTTGGACATTATTAATAATGGAAAGGATTTCCAAATGGCAGTAGCGACTAACCAAGTAACAGAAGACCGATGGATCAGTCACTTCACTTGCCTCTTTGTGAACAAAGAGAGTGCAATTAAACTAACAATGCCAAATTCACATTACTCATGGTCAATGGCTTTTGACCGTATGGAAATATATGAGATGATCGCCAAACTAAGCTCATCAAGGGCAGCAGGACCCAATAGTATCTCCAATCAAGTACATAAAGATAACAAAGACAAATGGCTGATTTTGTCTATTTACTATTTGAACAGGTTGTGAAAAATAAAACTATTCCACCATCCTGGAAAGATGCCATTGTGGTACCAATCTTTAAAAAAGGAGACCGCAGTACCCTCGGAATTACAGGCCCATAGCCGTATTGGATTCCATAGGCAAACTTTTCACATCGATATTGTTGCATGATCTGAAAAGATGGGCAATAAAGGAAAATATTCTGGACAAGAGACAATCTGCCTTCGTAAGTGGAGTCGGCACCTCTCTAAACCTGTTCATTTTAAATCTGCTGAAACTAAAGGCACTTGAAACAAAGAGCAAACTTTATTTGGGGTTTATAGACCTCAAACAAGCTGTTGACTGTATAAATCGAGAACTACTCTGGAATAAATTGAAGATTTGGGGATGCCCGGAGAGCTACTCAAGGCAACACAAGCTCTGTACTTGAATACAACCATTCAAATTCAACTTTGCAAAGATGGTACCCTAACTAAAAAAATAAGATCATACTGGGGAATCAAACAGGGGTGTGCTCTTGCGCCGTTTGTGCTCTATTTGGGAGAAATGATCGACTCTCAGGAACAAATTAGGGCCTTTCCACCAACAAAAGAAGAGGGCACGATTCCAGGGATCCTATATGCGGATGATTTAGTTTTTGCAGATCTAACACCTATCGACTCCAATGGAGACTTAAAAAATTCAAAGTATATCTGGACAGCAACAATATGAAAATCAATGTAAGAAAATCCAATATAATGATTATGCAGTCAGCACATGGAAACCAAAAAAAGGGGAAAGATTTCACTTGGAACATCGAAAATAGCCCACTGGAAAAAGTGGACTCAATCATATATCTTGGAATATGTATTAACAAGAACATTAACGAAGCGGGACACTACTCATTGATCAAGGAAAAACTCTTAAAACTAACAAATCAAGGAAGAGCTCTGTATCATCAATATGGCACCTTTTCTCTCACACCAATTGTCACGCTTTATGAGCAAAAAGTAACACCAGTGATAACCTATGGGGTAGAGGCACGACTGACCCTATCAAGGAAAATTTGGGACTTATGTGAAGCCTTCTTTTGGCAGAAAATATTAAAATTACCTAATGCGGTGCCTGCAGTCGTAATAAGACACAAACTAAGACTACAGTCATTGACATCATTTGTGTTATGGAAAACTCTTTCTCTCTTCTGCAAATACATCATGGACAACTCCCCGGAACCGTTTGAGGTGGTAAAAGGGATCGCCTCATTTAAAGACAAAAATATATCAAGATGGAAAGAGCGATGCAAAGACCACTTAGAAAACCTAAATACTGACTGCGAAATCTTGGAAAGCAACTCAAACAAAGTGAAAAAGGCTATCTGGAAAGAGACTTGTTCGATACTCTAGAACAAAAAAATCAGAGCAATTTCTCTTTGAGTATTTTCTGGGAACAACGAAAGATAAACAAACTCCCAGGCTATCTGATGAAATTTCCATCGCTATATTACAGGGACTTGCTTTTGCGTTGCATATTGACCTTTCGACCCTCCAACGAGCTGATCCTGACCAGGAAGGTGATAACGGCTCAGGAAGCAATTTGCATTTTCTGCAAAGACCCAAAAAAGATTGAAACTACCTGTCACCTGGTGCTATCCTGCCCCATGCTTACTGAGCAGAGAGCAAATGCAATGCCATCTCTTCAGATTGACCTAGAAAAGGATGGGGAAGACCTCACTTGGGAGAGACTTTTGACGACCTCGAAAATTGGTCGAACAATAGACGCTCTGAAGTTGCTCGAAAAACTGTTGCAAGGTGCTAATGTATAGAGGAATTGTTTTGCAATCAGAATCAGATGTCTTTTGTATGTTAAAGGTTGTAACCTGGACAACCAATAAAACAAAAAACACAACAAAAAAAGAAAGACTTAAGTATCTGCTTGCATAGTCCAAGCTACACTCCTCAGTGAAAATCTTTAGTTATGTGCTTGCATAGACAAGATCCTCTCCTCAGTGAAAGTCTTAATTTATCTGCTTGCATAGTCCAACCTCCATGCTATGTTGTAAGTCTTTAGTTATGTGCTTGCATAGTCCAAGCACCATGACCCAGTGAACATCTTTAGTTATCTGCTTGCATAGTCCAAGCTCCACACCCTGGTGGAAGTTTTTAGTATCTGCTTGCATAGTCCAAGCTCCACCCCTCAGAGAAAAGCTTTAGTTATCTGCTTGAATAGTTCAAGATCCACTCCTAATTGAGTCTTCATTCAACTGCTTGCATAGTTCAACCTCCATGCCCTGTTGAAAGTCTTCAGTTATGTGCTTGCATACTCAAAGCTCCATGACCCAGTGAATGTCTTTAGTTACCTGCTTGCATAGTACAACCTCCATGCCCTGTGAAGGTCTTCAGTTATCTGCTTGCATAGTGCAAACTCCTTGCCCCAGTGAATGTCTTTAGTTATCTGCTTGCCTGGTACAACCTCCATGCCCTGGTGAAAATCTTCTGTTACCTGCTTGCATATTGCAAACTCCACACCGCACGCAGTGAATGTCTTTAGTTTCCTGCTTGCATAGTACAACCTCCATGCCCTGGTGAAAGTCTTTAGTAATCTGTTTGCATAGTCCAAGCTCCATGCCCCAGGGAATGCCTTTAGTTATCTGCTTGCATCGTACAACCTCCATGCCCTGGTGAAGGTCTTCAGTTAGCTGCTTGCATAGTGCAAACTCCACACCCCAGTGAATGTTTTTAATTATATGCTTGCATAATACAACCTCCATGTCCTAGTGAAAGTCTTTAGTTATCTGCTTGCATAGTCCAAGCTCCATGCTCCAGTAAACGTCTTTAGTTATGTGCTTGCATAGTCCACGCTCCATGCCCCAGTGAATGTCTTTAGCTATCTGCTTGCATAGTACAACCTCCATGCCCTGGAGAAGGTCTTCAGTTATCTGCTTGCATAGCGCACGCTCCACTCCCCAGTGAATGTCTTTAGTTATCTGCTTGAACAGTCTAAACTCCATGCCCCAGTCAAAGTCTTTAGTTATATACTTTCATAATCCATGCTCCAAGCCCAAATGAAAGTCCTTATCCATAAGCTTGTATTCCTACTTCTGTATACCTCACTTATACTTCCATTGCTGTTGTTAAAAGTCTTGCTTACATTCACTACGTGACCATGATCGTTGTATGCCTCATTCCTTGCCACCTTTCCCCTCCCTGTAACTTCACCACAACTCCCCCTTCACCTAACTCACCACCTCTGTTGCAGCTCTGCAACCCAATTTCTTGATTTAATTTGCTTATAGCTTGCATATAGCCAAACTACTTTCAAATCAGTGTGACTTTTTTCGCTCGCCCCTATTATAATATTTGTGTAGTGTTTCCATGCAGACATATCTTTTCACACTGATCTCCCAGAACATTTAGAACCTTGGGCCAGGTTACAGACATTGTGCACTGGTGCAAGTGCAGCTTTGCACTTTGTTAGCACTAGGGCTAAGTTTGCCCTAGGTCAGAAGCCTATTCTATCAATGCATTTTTGAACCAGTGAAAACTTCGCCCTCGTGTTAATACCATGCAGAGTCGCACCTGCTCCGTTGCAAGGTTTCTGTAATCTGGCCCTGGGTAACTTACTATTGGTAACTTGTTCTGTCCACCATTGGACAGTGTTTTGGTGTCAGTTGGGCACTGTATCTGTGCCAGTGGAAGCTGGTGAGTTTGGAAGCTGGTGGGGCGTACATTTCCCAGGTGGAATTTGGGAGCGATCGTGTGCAATATGCAAGCTCACACCACCCAAAGGTGTCCGGGGGGTTCCCCGGCAGGAAAGCTTTTGAAAAATAACCTCCAAAATGTGCAATTTACTGTCCAAACCCACCAAAATATGACATAAAAAGCATTAGGATTTGCATACTAATGGTGGTACATTATTCATACATGTGCAAGTGTGATGGTGTATTTTACAGCAACTTGTTTTGTACTGAGAATAGCTGGTTCTACGATATATGCATAAATAAATTAATTAAAAATTATCACTAATGCACAATTTGCTCCACATTGGGACGTAATGTTGCAGAATAAGCAGTTCCGGGGAGAAGGGCATCCGAGCCGGGACCGAGCGAGCCTCAGGTGAAGCAGGCGAACACAGCATGAGGACCCAGTGCAGTGCTCCAGGACGGTCCTGGAGCACTGTCCGAGACCCGGGGAAAGGCCTGCTGCCTGGTCTGCTGCCTGGCCTGGTTGCTGCAGTGCATGCACACACTGATGTGTTGATGAAATAGATAGATGATTTTTATTCAGTTAAGTACCTTAATTTAAAGGCTTCAGTTAATTGACTGAACGAAAAAAATTATCTATTAATTTAATCAACTATGCATATATGCCAAGCATGCCGGTGAGGCATGCCCAGGGGCCTAATACCCAGCGTCAGCCTGTCCACCACGGCACGCACAGCCAACATGGTCAACCAGGACAGTCCCCCTCGAGCAATGTCCTGGCCTGCAAAGGCCAAGATGTCGTGCTAATAGACATTGACAGCCCCAACACAACAGTCACTCAATACAGTACTTACCGGCAAACTTCTTTGGCCTGCTGTTCGTGGTCACAGGCAGCTCAACGTCGACATAGTCTTACACGAACACACAACCGATCATCCAAGAAGAGAAGTGTGAAGGTGGGGCTGGCTTGCGCCCTGCATCATCACCGCACCCCCACACTCAATGTTACTGGCTGGCAAGCAGCCAATGACATTACTGTATCTATGCCATCAAATTGCGTAAACAAAAACCGCGGTCCCATTTGAACTCCTGGTTCACACCGCAGCTACGTGACCTACGCAAAGAAAAAAGAAAAGCCGATGTCTTATGGAAAAGTGTCCCGTCCCTAGACAACAAAAACAACCTTACGTCTGCAACCCTTGCCTATAAAGAAGCTATCCTCTCGGCAAAAAAGGAAGCATACAACAAAAGAATCATTCAAGCCCGCTCTAACACCAAGGAACTCTTTAAGATACTCAAGGAACTTGAGTCCCCTATTGCTCCTCTCGATAAGTGCACCCCGGACACCTAATGGTGCACAAATATCCAAAAAGCTCTACTAGACAAAATTACCACTCTCCAAACTAAAATCAATGCAAAAAAAAACCACCTCTCGGGCTCAACCAGCGCTACCTCGAACTATAAAATCCAGGCGCCTAAACAAGATCTTAAACCATTCAGCTTCTCTCCCCTGTCTATCAAGGAAGTAGAAAACATTATATCTAAACTAAAACCTTCCAACTGCCAAGGTGATGCTTGCCCCGCCGTCATCATTAAGGAAGCCGCACCTAAGCTCGCCCCATTTATTACCTCCTTCATAAATGCCTCCTTTGAATCAAGTACCGTGCCAGACAACCTCAAGGATGCCTGGGTCATACCTTTAATTAAAAAAGCCAATCTGGACCCTAGCAACCCTTCAAACTACAGGCCCATCACCACCGTGCCTTATCTGCTTAAAATCCTCGATCGTGCAGCCTATCTCCAAATCCAGGAGTATCTCGAACGCAACAATCTACTAGGTCTGAGACAATCTGGCTTCCGTCGCAGGCATGGCACTGAGACAGCATTACTAGATCTAAAAACCCAAATCGAGGACCTGAAAGACAAGGGCAAAATGGCGCTCCTACTCCTCCTTGATCTCTCAGCAGCCTTTGATTTGGTCGACCACCAAATCCTCTGTCATCATCTCAAAATTGCCGCCCACTTCTCAGACGCAGCCACTTCTTGGATCAGCTCGTTCCTTGCTAACAGAACCATGAGGGTTTTCTCTCCACTAGCAGCGGCTGACCCATCCCACGTCCCTTGTGGAGTCCCACAAGGATCCTGTGTATCTCCCACACTCTACAATGTGTTCACTAAACCACTCTTTGATATCCTTGACTATCTGGGTGTCTCTTACACTAACTATGCGGATGACACCCAGATACTCATCCCTATCACAGGTGATTTTGTAACCGACTCAAAATCTCTCAATACAGTCTACACCGTCATCCAGGCCTGGATGGCTAATCACGGACTCTGCCTTAACGACGAAAAAACGGAGTTAATCATCCTGGGCTCCCAAACTAAACTCTCGAAACTCGACTCCAACTATAAATCCTTCACTATTGACGGGAATGACATTAAAGTGGCCAATGTCACCAAAACTCTAGGAATCTACCTGGATTCCACACTGTCCCTCGTTCGACAAACTAATGCAGTTGTCTCTGCTTCCTCTTACACCTGCAAATTGATCACAGCCTGCAGACCATTCCTGACTCCGGACAACTGCCTGACCCTCGCGAGAACCCTCATCCTGTCCAAAATCGACTACTGTAACGCCCTCTACCTTTGGACCAGCCAAAGAAATCTGGACAAACTCCAGGTCACGCAAAACAACGCCATAAGGGCAGCACTCAACATACCTAGACGGAACCACATTTCCAATTTTAGACGCAACATCCAATGGTTACCTATTTCCCATCGCATATCACTCAAATCACTTGTGCTCACACACAAGGCTCAGAACAATGCAGCTCCTGCTTATTTAGTATCACGTTTCTCGCAACACACAGCCATTAGACCCTTGAGATCTGCCCAGATTCACACACTGGACATCCCCAGATTCAAACTACGCTCGGCGGGAGGGTCGAGTTTTCCTGTCCTTGCTGCCAAGCTCTGGAACTCACTTCCTAATGCCCTAAGGAACATTCCGCACTGCCTCGAATTTAAAGCCAAAGCTAAACTTTGGCTACGAGAACAAGATATCGCACCATCCACCCCTGCATCCTTCAGCGGCTAGTATTTGTCTCTGCTCGGCTGTCTGCACATTGTCACTCCGGCTCTTACATTTGCCTAACGCGTTTAGGCTCGCCTGCCTGGCGATTCTACTGTAATTTAAACGGATCTAATGTATACTTTCTTGCTACCTGCAACTGCTCACAGCTTGTACCCTTCTCCTGTAACCGGGTGCCGCTACTTTGCTGTTAATATCTATGTTAATATCACCTCTAACAGTATACTGTATCACCCCTTCTGCAACCTGTAACCTCCTTTCTGTAACTTGTAACCTCCTCCTAAACATGCGCCCGCAAGCCTCTGGGCAAGATGCGCAATATAAATAAATAAATACAAATACAAATACAAATGCAGGGAGGGAATCTTTGGTGTGCTGGTTCCGCACATATTATACTGGCGGGGCAAACTATCATGCGCCCAGCCAGCCTCCTAGTGAAAGGGTTTACCTAGAGTGTGTATTATTTGTCGTCACAGTGCCCCTGCGCTGCTGGCAAATGCAAACAGGTTTGTATCTATAAACTACTGCAGCAGCAACACTCACACCTCGGTGGGTCCCTAGGTGGGGGGAGGCGCCCTGCTACCCTACGATAGCGGCCACCACTGCTCTGTGCTTAAAAATCATTGTACAGTAAAATGAAGTTGTGTGCACTGGCAATATAAGTGGTCCCTTAAAAATCACACTATGCCACACTAATAGTGACTTAGAATATTGAATATTAGTATTTCAGGGAATATGCTACTATATTTCATACACACATTGGATAAATATCCTGAAAGGTGGTCATAATGACTCACACAATTTTCATGATCAATGTATCTAATATCAGATTATTGTCCTGTATATATGTCTTGGTCAGTATGGTTAAACTGTAACACTAAGTATAAATTGCAGAATTTTCCTTGGACTGATGTTGAAAAATTATGAATGAACTGTAATGTATAACAGAATCTGCTACACTCGATAAATGTGATGTAACCACGATAATTGAGCATACTAAAACTGTGAGCAGAGGTGCATTGATAGGTGACTCCCGCATTTATCCCACATGTATTCCACTAAATACATTAATCTCTTTCTTTTTATGTGAGTTGCAAAACATACGAGGGTTTACTCTCTCTTAGGATGGCCAGATCATTATTGACACAACACAAGTGACACACACCGCGCATCTCCCTTTCATCTGTCCCTCATGTCGGGAATAGAGATGATGACGCGATGTTGGAGGCGCTTCGCGCGATGACGTCAGATGTTTACATCTGACATTACCGCGTTGGCATGCACCGGTGTCGCGTCAGGGTAATACCTACGGATATTCCGCGTCTTCTTCCATTCGCGGATGCCTTCCCGGAACTCGCACCATATTCTGAGAGGTAATAAGCTGCACAGGCTACACACCCTAATAGACAGCTTTTTGGCTCCCTACTATTTGGCTTAACTCGATTCTCCACTACATGTGGATACTATAGGGGCTGACCTGATTCCCCTTACTACTTGTAGGTAACAACCGCAGACTACTCTGTACTTCCCAATCTAACAAGCGCTGCTTCTCTCTAGAATCGGAATCCTAGACTTTCCACAGGATTCACATACCTTTCCCGGGAGAAGGGGTGAGTAAACAGGATGTTTCATACATAGGACCTTGTGATCACTACTCATGTATAGTATCCTAACCATGGGGTCTTTAGTTGGCACCACTGTATGTGGAATATTTTAGTCTTCCGCATATATCATTTTCTCTGTAGAGTCACCAGCTCCAGCAACCTAAGAAACCACTTTGGACTAATTCACCCCATCCTGATATATGTCTATACCAGACATAGAAAAACCTAAGGGGCACCAATCAGAGGGAGGGACATTCGGTTATAAAAAAAACACACATTTTCAGGAATATCTAAATTGGTGAACATTGCACTAAAAATATTCCCATTTTCTGTGATTTTTTCTTTAGAGAGAAGCAGATTGCCGGGAAGAATTTTGATTATGAACATATGAACTTTACAGTCGATAACATTGACTATTTTGCTCCTGAAGAAAGGAAATTGTTTCCCGAAACGCGTTGAGCCCTCTGAACAGTAGTTAGGCCTCTACTGTACTTAATATGTGTATATTGTTTGATTGAAGACATGTTACTGTATGATGATCAACAATTGGTAATATTGCTGAATATAGATGGGCATGCATGAATAAATTGGATATTTGTTTGTTTAAATTGATAACCAAGTGATTACATTATTATTTGTACAGATTAAGACAGCACACAAGAGATCACTACATAATTATTTATAAATATAAAAATAAATCTGTGTTGGCAAATTAGCACTATACTTCAAAAACTTTGACTTATCTTTTCCTGCTTTGAAAGCAGTTTCAACTACATTATACAAATAGACTATGGAATTAGATCTCAATGAGTATCATATAACCTCACGCCTTAATTGATTGATTGCCTCGGGCATTAACCCGAGTGTGCAGGGGACGCGAGTGATCAACAGCCCTTGGACACTTTCTTTCCCTGGTTTTGCACCACTTCCTAGTGTTAAGGTAGTGTTTTTCTCCTCAGCACCTCAATAAATATCTATCAGTCCTATATAATCCTTGATACAATCAGGTGTGCAGACTGTGTTCTCATTCTTTCTGTATGCACTGGCAATGTACTCATTTCCTATTTTCATTTCAGCGAGTGCCTATTCTCTTCACGGGTGAGACATTTTCTTGGAAAGGTTGTCTTTAGTAAATGAGCTAACGTGATGCTGATCATTTATTTTGAGCGTGTCGGTGTGAAGGGGGTGCCACTGCTTTGCAAGACTGAACATGTCTAATGGAACCGCCTCCCCCCGCCCAACCCACTTACCCCAGTGGATTCTGTTCGACTCCTCATTTCCCGATGACTTGATTGGAGATTGGGTCTAGCCCCACAGTGGATCTGCAAGGACATATTCAAATGTATTCTTTCCAAGAAGGAGTGGCATTGGCACGGGTGGTGGCATTTGTCTGGTATTCGGTCCAATCTTCTACACTGCATTTTGAGTCAGAGGAGCTTTGCAGTTCATCCTCCTCAAAGACTCTCTTTGTGCTCCCCGTTATCCTTCAGAGGTGTGCCAGTAAGTATGCAAATAACACACAGATGAATGAGAAGGAACTGTGGGGCTCATTTTGAGTGAGGTGGTCTGGTAAAAAAGTGCTGGTATCTGCGGACCGTCCGACTACGGGTTTGCCATGGGGCATCTTAGCTTACCAGTGGCTGTAATGATGGCAGATCCCCTCATGGAGTCCAACTGGACTCCATGAATGTGGATTTTTTTTTACACCTTACTGCCGGCACTCGTAATCTGGTGGTAATGACGCTGGCCCGAGTGCTGGAAACGATAACAGCCTTTGCTGGTATCCTGGCAGCTCTACCGCCAGGATCCCGGCAAGGTTGCAATGAGGCCCTGTGTCTTGAGATGAATCTGGAGGGAATTAGTTGCTTTCATTCCCGAGATCCAGTGGTCTTTGGAAACACATTATGCCCACTCTCGTCTCGTGCCGGAGACAATTATACTGTGAGTTATCATTACCCTGCTGGTCTCTGCCACAGCGTGACTCTTCTGTTTCCGTGCAGGCCAGAATACATCTCATAATCCCCTCTTCGGACTTGGCTCGCTTGTGTCGCGCTTCAAAATGCGCACACCGCATGAAACCGGTGCTGTAATCTACATAACACTAATCTTGTCTTTCAAATGATGCCAGCTTTCAGCTCTGAGTGCATTTGATGAAGATCTGTGTACTTATCACAGCTTCGAGTATCCTTTAAAGACGTCATGCACCTTAGAGAGTGGAAGTTACCAAGTGAGGCAAATCAGAGGTTGAAACATGCTCGGACTGGACTATCTGGCACTTGGACAGTGTCCGAAGGGCTGCACCATTTACCTAGTGGGGACCACTTTTGGGGGCCAATGAGGATCAGTGTAATGAGATCAGGGTCTGTGCAAGTGGGAGCTCTGACCGATGATACAATGTTATTGATCCAATGTGCTTTAAAATTGACTTGTTGGTACACGTTTTATTTAAAACGTGTGAGCTATTTCTTTGTCAGGACAAATCTATTTTTGTTATACCTATATGACCATAGTTAGAATATTCTCATATTAGTGAATACTTTAGGTAGTAGAACAGGCTTAAATCTGATACAAACCTACATAAACAAGTTTAAAATCATTTCAAATGGTTTAAACCGGATGTAGCTCATAGTGAAATGACTGAAAAGTTTCAAACCTTGATATGAGTGGATTGAATAAATAGGAGCACCAGTCGGGACGACCCAGATTGAATTGCTTTGGAAGCATTTTTATTATGGATTAGTGTACAAATTATGCGCTAAATAAAGCTTGCATTAAAGGTTTACGCACACTTTTTACTCCACATTTTCCTTCATCTGTGTGCAGACGGGAGGCATGGTACGGAATTTCCGTTTTGGCCATTGTCATCCGCTCCACCCTACAAATGCACAAGCACTCTCAGCAGCCAGACATCCTCATACTACTAGAAATGTGACCTCCACCTCCTTTCTACACCAACAGAAAGCAGGCAGATTCCACAAGAACCCAATGCACATGCTGCCGGCAATGCAGAAATGGCAGGCGGCAATTACTCAGTTTGCACTGGGAAGTGTTAAAAAAGGATGATTTTATTTATGCGAGGCTAAAAACCTTGGGGTCATCATCAACTCCACACTCTCCTTCTCTCCTCACATCTCTGACATCTCTAATAAGTCCCACTACCAGCTGCAGCTCGCTCCTCAGAGGTATTCTTCCTTTCCTCTCCTTACCCCAGAAGCACACTGTCTCCAGAGCTCTGGTTCTCTCTAGGCTGGACTATTGCAATAACCTCTTTCTAAATCTACCTAGCTCTACTCTCCGCCCTCTGCAACTCATCCAGAACAGGACTGCAAGGCTTGTCCTTCGCCTCAAGCCCAGGGATCGTATCTTTCCAGGACTGAAATCTTTGTACTGGCTCCCATTGGCTGCGAGGATTAAGTTCACAACCCTCTGCTTTGTCCACAAGGCCTTCTATGGTCTGGGGCCACAATACCTGCAACTCTCTCTTCCTAAATATCTTCCTTCTCGAGCTCTTCACTCATTTGCCTCCAACTCCCTTAGGGTCAGTCGCTTCTCCAAGCAACGAGTTGATGGTAGATCTCTCTCTTCAGCTGGGGCCACCATCTGGAACAGCCTACCTGCCTCTCTGAAACTTGAGGAGAACCATCTCCGGTTCCGGAAGCACCTCAAAACCTACCTCTTTGCTTCTGCTTAATCTCCTCCTCTCCCCCGCTAAACTCCTGGCTGAAACTGTACTGGTTAACTGGCCACCCTTGATCTCGGGCCCAGATTCCCTGCCAGTTACACGTCTGCACTGCCTCCCTGGCAACCCCTGCACTTGGGGATTGTTCTCTGTATCCCTACAGTCCCCCACCAGCACTTGACACCTGATGTCTGCACTTACCCTTGCACTTGCCACCAGCTGGCTCTACTTCTCTCATTATTTTATTATTCTTTTACCTCATGTACTGCACTGTCCCACCCCCTCCCACTCCGCACTTTTCCTCTTCCCCCTTCACCTGCACTTGCGCAATCTGAATGACACCTGGCCTAGTAGGATCGTTTCTCTGTCTTCCCTCTGTTTCCCCCTCCTTTACCGCATCGCGCCTTGAAACACTTGTGTATAGGCACGTTATAATTGCCACATCATATCATATCATACCAATATTATGGGCATTTTAGAGCAAATGACTAAAACTGGATACATTTGCACCTACGTGCAAACATAACAGGACCCCTCTGTGCAATGTATGCTTTGAAGGAAAATGACCTGTTTTCTGTTTTAAAGTATATCATTTTTTTTGTTGGTTTTAAGTCCGAATTTTTTTTATTTTATTTTGTATTATTTTGATATATAATATTTTCAGATTGAATGGATTTTTTTATCAATTCAACCCAATTTGTGCCTATTGTTAGAACTGGATTAAATCTATCTGAGCCATATATAAACAGAATTGGGTATTATGAGGCATAAACCCTATTTCCGCAGTAAGGGTTTAGGGCCCGATTCATGGATTTTTTTGCATGGTTCAAAGTGACTTTGCACTGCCGACACAAACCCTGATTCATGGAACTGTGCAAAGTGTATTTTTGCAGTGCAAAGTTAGTGCAAAGTCAGTGCCATGACCTTTCTAAGGGTACGGGTCTGGGTTCCCTGAATGGGGAAATACCTGGCCATTCTGACCTTGGAGGGCCCGGTATTTCCCCATTCAGGGAACACGGACCCGGACCATCCCCATTCC
This sequence comes from Ambystoma mexicanum, assembly GCF_040938575.1. NCBI lineage: Eukaryota > Metazoa > Chordata > Amphibia > Caudata > Ambystomatidae > Ambystoma > Ambystoma mexicanum. The sequence goes on from NC_090931.1 coordinate 102,200,160, forward strand.
CATTTGAGCCCCCATAGGGCTCAATGAGAATGGGGAGCATGTTAACAACGAGCCCGTTAATGACGGGCCCGTTGTTAGCATGCTGGGCTGCTCGCGGGACCCTCTAAGGACGTCTGGTAAAACCTGGCGTCCAGAGCGGGCCCCGCAAGCGGACCTCGTAATAGGGCGGTAAGGGGTTAATGTCTCTGGCACCTTTACCGTTAATACCTTACCACCCTAACTTTGAACCGTACAAAATATTCCATGAATTCAGACCCTTTCAAACTGTCTCTACGATTAGAGACAAGGGGCCTCATTACAAGGTTGGCGGTAAGGCAAAAATGATGCCGGTATGGTAATACCGGCATCGTTTACCACTCCAGTGTATTCTGACCCAGCAACCCGGTATTAGCGACACCCTAAATAACGGTGCCGCTAATAGCGGCATGGGCGCGTACACGCGCCCCTTCGGGGAGCAAATACCAGCATGCCGGTAATAGGGGGACATCCCAAATCCCAACCCACGCAGACATGCAAATACCGGCATCACGAAGCCGGTAATCACAGACTGCACGTTGCCGGCCATACAGGCAGCGCGGACCACCCGCAAACAGCAATCAGGATACAAGGCAACTGCCACAGGTGCACACAATCCCCACAGGTGGAGTCAATGGAGGCTGGGCCAGTATAAAATGAGCACACTCACACACCCTTCCAACACCAAAATGCTACCACTAGCTGTTGCAATCATGGTGCTGGAGGACATGCCCATTCTGCTACAACTACAGCAACAACAACAACAACAACAACTACAGCAGCAACACCAGGCAGCACAGAGGAGACGCAGGAGGAGAAGGAGGGTGAGACAGGCCCAGCAATTACCACCAGGGCAGCCAGCAGTGCCTCGTAGGCAACCACCAATCCCTCGCACCAGACCCAGCCCGTTTAACCTAACCCCTGAGCAGATCCACACCCTGTACCGGTTGGACCATGACACCATCACCACCATAGTGGACATGATACAGAATGACATTGCCAGCCTCATTGAAATACGCACTGCCATCCCCCGCTACTAAAGGTGGTGTCTGTGCTCCACTTCCTGGCCATAGGCACCTACCAACACACAGTGGGCGAGCTGCATGGCATTTCACAGCCACTATTTTCGCGCATATTGAACCAAGTGCTGGATGCCCTCCTGAAGCACGCAAGCACCCAGAGATCCCTACCACAGACTGCCCAGAAGATAGCCGACACCAAAGTAGGCTTCCATGCACTGACAGGCATGCCCAATTGTGTTGGTGCCCTCGACTCCACCCATGTTGAATTGGTAGTCCCCCATGCCATAGAGGCGGTGTACCGCAATCACAAGCAATACCACTCCATCAATGTGCAAATGGTATGTGACTCCAGCAAGATCATCACACATTGCTGCGCCCGATTTCCCGGATCAACACATGATACCATGGTACTGCGCAACCCCACGCTACCCTGCCACATGGAGCGACATGCTGGACCACGTGCCTGGCTGCTTGGTGAGTTGCACAACTGTCCCATGGCAGTGCTTTGGGGTACTGATGTGTAGGGATGCATAAGGGGGGGCATACTCCACCTGGGTGGCAAAGGGGGGGCATACTCCGTCTGGGTGGGCAAGGGGGGAATACTCCACCTGGGTGGCAATTGCCGTTGATTGGAGAATGCATGCAGAGCTAAACACTCCTGACCTGAACCGGCCAAATGGAACGTGACACATCACTGGGCCACATTTCACAAATTATGCATATCGATGACAACAAGTAAGAGGCACAACCAGGCCACCATGGTGATGGCAAGCAATGCATGAATGAACAGGATGGCAACTGTGGCAATGTGGTCAATGTCACCATGCACAGTGAAGAATGAGCAGCATGAATTGGAGGCTGAACATTGTTGCACTACCACAGCACATCTGCCTCAGCATGCATGATTACACCCTGCATCATCTATCGAACGCCATCCAGACTACCATACCTCATGACAGTATAGATTGCATCTAGGTGACATATTTGAATGCGTACAGGGACATGTGCATGCCCACACCAAATAGCTGCCGCCATGACTGTGCTCCCTGAAGGTTGCAGTTCAGAGTGACACACACCTATTTGGAACTGCTTGCAGGTGATGGACGATATCCCTTGAGGCCATGGCTACTTACCCCTGTGCGGAACCCGCAGAACAGCCATGAAGAGGAGTACAATTGTGTGCACACCCGTACCCGTGTTGTGATTGAGCAGACCTTTGGCCTGTTGAAGGCACAATTCCGCTGCCTCAGCATGTCTGGTGGGTCACTGCTATATAGGCCTGAGAAGGTGGCGAAGATCACCATGGCTTGTGTCATGCTGCACAACATGTGCGTCCGGAGAAATGTACCACTGCCACCTGACATTGACATGCATGACCCGGGTGAGGATGATGAGGATGGAAACGAAGGTGAAGTAGCTCCCCTGCCAGTATGTGATGCACGGGATGGCCATGCTGTACGCCAAGCACTAATTCACGAATACTTCTGAAAGACAGGGACTATGATAGACATGTGTCAGTGACACACTGGCTCCATGTGGACATGCACACTTGTATTGTTGGGAGTTGGCCACTGAACACCATCACACATTAAATGTAGATGCCCAAAATGAAGAATGTCCAGCCATTTAATTTTTGACACACAACAGGTGTATTTTTCAAACAGGCAACAATGTGAACACTCCCCCCAAACCCCAGTGAACTCCCTAACCCACCCTACAAACCCCAAATGTCCCCAGTGAACTCCCTAACCCACCCTACAAACCCCAAATGTCCCCAGTGAACTCCCTAACCCACCCTACAAACCCCAAATGTCCCCAGTGAACTCCCTAACCCACCCTACAAACTCCAAATGTCCCCAGTGAACTCCCTAACCCACCCTACAAACCCCAAATGTCCCCAAATGTACTCTAATGATTGTTCCCTTCACCAACAACCATGTGTCCAACGGCCATTGGGGGTCATTACGAGTTTGGAGGTAACCATGGCGCTATTAGCGCCATGGCTGCCTCCAAACCCATACCGACTCCGCCCTGGTTAATGGAGGTATTACCGCCACATTCCAAGGTTGGCGGGGGCGGTAATTCCCCATTCACCAGGGCCCTTCCTCATTCCCATTTGAGCCCCCATAGGGCTCAATGGGAATGGGGAAGGCGGTAATAACAGTACCGCAAATTGCAGTACCGTTATTACCTCCAAAGTCCCTTTGCGGGTCCCGTCCTTAACGCCTGGTAAAACCAGGCGTTAAGGGAGGACCCACAAAGGGACCTCGTAATAGGGCGGTAAGGGATTACTGGTACCGGTGCCCTTACTGGTACCGGTAATCCCTTACCGCCCGGGTCGTAATGACCCCATTGTCTGGCAAATCTACTTCTTGGCCTTTTTTGGTATCCGGGGGTGGCATCTCCGAGTGCCGTGCACTCCTACGGGTCATCCACACAGGGCTTGTGTGGGCTGAGGTTGAAGGTGTTGTAGCAGAGGACGTGTCAGAGGCAGGTTCCACGTCTGCTCCAAGGCGTGGCCGCTGCATATGGAGCAGGATGGACATTAGCACTTGCGTTACTGCCCCCAGACAGTCCCTCATGACGATTGCAGATGTGTTAACAGCAGCAGTGTTTGCAGCGATGGCTGCTGTGGTCTCCCCAATGGCAGTAGCAATGGCCCTCCTCGTGTCCTCCCCATCGGCAATATACTGCCGCATGAGATCAAGCATTGACTCCTGTCGTGCCTCCACCCTCGACAGGCGAGCCTCAAAGGTGTCGGTGGTTGCTGGAGTGCTGGTGGCCGGGGTGGTGGTAGCCGGGGTGGTGGTAGCTGGGGTGGTGGTAGCCGGGGTGGTGGATGGCGCTTGTGTGGGGCCCACATCCAGTGTGCTTTCCTCCTCAAAGAGGCACATGTCAGAATCTCCGAGGTCGGAGTCGCGGAGGCAGGGGTCATCACTGCTGTCGGCCTCCATATGGGATGTGGGGGTGGCTTGGGGTGGGTGTAGTGGACAAGACTGTGAAACCCTCGGTGTCCACATTCGCATCCGCAACATATGCGGTGGTTGGTGGTGCAGGAACGGAAACCCCTCCCACTGTTGTGGGTGGCTGCTGCTGGTCTTGATGTGTGTGGCCCACACTGGCAGCAGGTGTTTTTTGCTGGATATCAACTCGGTCTGGCACACTGCCTGTTGGTCTGGCCTGTTTCTCTGGCTGGGGAGTGGTGGTGGCGGTGGCCCTTGTCCCATGGCGTGATGTTGATGCCCTTGCGCCCCTCACCTGACTGGCATCTTCCTCATCTGTGCCTGGGGGTTAGAAGAGATGCAGGTCATCAGTGATGGTGTCACATGCCAGCTACATACTATTGCGCTGTGATATATTCATACATTCATGCATCCATTAATTACAGGGGTGTGGCAATTGGTGTTCTGAGGGGGCATGTAGGCCATCAATGCATGACAGGTGGCATGCCATTGATATGGGGTCTGTTTGTTGGGTTACATGGGCACAGTCATGTTATGTTGCCTGTGTGTTGGTATTGGGATTGACACTCAGCATGCATTTGTGTGTGGCAGGGTGTGGCACGCATTTTTGACTAGATATGTTGATGTGGGTCTGGGACATGCATTGGCTTGCCTAGTCTCACTCCACGTCACTTGTGCTACGTCATGGTTTCCCCTACAGGGATGTACAGGGTCACTCACCTCCTTCTGGGGATGATGCGGTGCCCATCTCTATCTCTCCGAATCCCTCTATTGACTCGGGATCAATGAATGAGCTGGCAGTCTCCTCCCAAGGCATTAGCTTTGCTGGTGAGTGTGGCCCCCCGCCTGTCGCCATGACCGCCCTCCTGTTGACTGCCAGGATGTTCCTCACCCACAAGTGGAGGTCGTCCCACCTCTTGCGGCAGTCCCGCACAGTACGTGGGGTGGTCCCCACGGCCGACACCCTCTGGGCAACCTCCTGCCAGATTTGCTTTTTCTTCATCTGGGCAGCATGCTTCATGTCATTTGACTTGATTATGTCTGCATGCTGGGCCAGAGTGTCCGCCAGCATGTTGAGCTCAGCGTCAGAGAAACGCTGTTTCCACTTCCGGGGGGTCATCTTCTGGGTAGCCTTTGACATCCTCAGGGTTTTCTGACGCAGTATGACACGAAAGGACTGGTGGCTAGGGAGGATGGCAATGGATTGTGTTTTTAAAGATGGCCTCCGGCCCATTTCCAGTTCCTGCGCGATGACGTTATTTCCGGGTCCGGTTTTGCAAACCCGGTATTAGCATGGTGGTGTCGGGGGGAAATTCTGCCGGGGTCGGCCGGGCCGTCCGCAGACCTCCAGGCAGGGAGGCCCCAACTCCTCCCGTGTGTATCCCAGATAAGATGAGATAGAGTATGAGACGCACACAAGGAGCAAGGTGACTCTGCTGTTTATTAGACAAAACGGCAGGGATGGGTCAAGGAGCGCACGCGTTCGTCCTGACACACACACAATTGTGGGGCTCGCAGGCCCTTTTTACTGTATTATGACGCGCTACTTGCGTCACTTCAGAAAGTTAACAAAAAACCTATCGCCACTCTTAATTGGATGTTCGAGTGGTAGGATTAGTATAGCACACATATAGAGAAAGATATTAGTGGATAAGGTGTAGTCAGGTGGTATATCTGGGTTGTCCCTACAATAAGATACATGAAAATTGTTACATGAAGGCTCCTGAGGATTGGCTAAATGTGCTGGCGTCAGTGATAAGAGCCCCAAGTTCTGATTGGTGCACCCGTGAGCTCCCCAGCCTGGGACCACCGTCGTTCCCAGCTCTCGGTGTACCTGTAAGTTGCAACAATGTTTCACTATGGGTACATGCAGACAATGTGAGGACTTATTCATAGCTAGACGGGGTACCGTTCCCACCGTTGCAAATGTCCATTGAGCCTTTCAAGTGTATCTGCCAGTGTCTCGTAGCGAGGGATCCAGACGCCTCTGTTCTCCAGGGTTTGGCATCTCGTCAGGTTCGGCTTGATCACGTGGGGAGGGACCGTGAAAGAGGCATAATTCTGCACAATTAATATTGTTTTTCTACTGTGCGTCTGGTTTAATTTGTCGGTGTGACTTTAACGTTGGTGCGCGGAGTGCGAGATTGCAACATCGTGCCTTTGATGAGTTGCTCTTGGAACGTGGGTTTGCAACATTGCGACCTTGGCTGGTTGCTTTGCCAAGCTCATTCTGTAGGATCAGCAACTGACTTTTGTCTTGTTGATGTCCACGGGAGCTCTTGTTTGAGGCCTACTTTGGCCCGGTGCATAAGTTGTTCGTTTGGTGCACAGGTGCTTTAGGTTATAGGAGCATGTAATTCCATAATCGGTATTGTCTTTATTATATTTCTCATCGTTGTACCTGGTTTCAAAGAGAAGCGTGAGCAAGCTAATAAAAGTTCATGACGCGTCTTGCGTTTCTGCATTCTGAAAGCCTATATGAAAATAATAAAGATGCACGTCCGTGAATATGCCTGTCGCCTACGTCATAGCACTGAGTATATTCTTCGTGTAGGTTGGTGTGGGAATGTCCAGTGTGTATATTTGTACAGATGTGCTTCCCGTTGTCTAGGTCGTCATGGCATCTCTAACGACGTGTAGATTTTAGTCTAGTTGATCCGTGCCGCAGGTGTCGGCATGGCCAGTGCGGGCTGCTGGGCAAGCAGATGGACACATCCGTATGTTCCTGTACCAGGGTACCTGGTCGTCTGGTAAATGGGCAAACTCTTCTCGTGGCGGGTGTTTGGGTCGTGACCCTCTAGGCCAAGCGCGAGAGGTGAAGGACGGGAGCCTGGTTTTCCATTCTCCCACTTCAGTCCCCCCTCTGGTCGACTTGTCGACCACAAACATATCCTTCTCATTATCTCCTCTTACTCGCCATATCTTGGTTATTCCTCCGAGATGTCCATAGTGGTTTACATGATCTTCAAATGACCAATACATATATTCACAGGTACCCCCAGGAGTACAATATACCCATCTTCCTATGTAGCTCCTGGGGTTTCTTGGGTTCTCGGTCTTTACTGACGGTGGGTCTAGATGGTTGGTAATTATTTGGGTGCGCAGCTTCTCCCTTTCCTGTATAATTACGCCTGTATGCTGGCCGTCATCTGCTGGCATCAAGGGGTGCATTCCCACCATTTCCAGCAATTCGTCAGTATTGCGTGCCTTTCGTGCCTTCCAAAATCTAATTATGATCAGGGTAGCTCCAGCCAATATGGTGCAGCCCACTATTATTTTCAGTCCATCTGACAGCCAAGATGGCATCCATGACCATAATAGTGAAAACCAGCTCTCATCCTTGTTCACACCATTGCTTTCATCCGTCATTTTAGAGTGCATTTGGGCTAATTGTGAAACAGCTTCTGTCAGTGTACCATTGTCAGCATCATTGGCAGGTATGAACGTGCAGCATGATTGTCCTATCTTTGCACAAACTCCTCCTTCCATTGCTGTGAGAAGGTCCAATACATATCTGTTCTGTAGTGCTACCATCCTTACAGCTCGCAGCTCTTCTTTTATTGCGTTGAACCCATTTACTGTAGAATTGATGGTCATCATTAGTTCCCATCTAGTTATTTGGAGCCATTTTGCGTTTGCGTAAGCCTGTAATCCCGGGTGTATTATTGAGGAGAAGAACATTGCTGCTCTGCTGAATAGTCTGTGTTCTGGCGGTATTGATGTTAGTGCCGTTTCCGACCTTCCCCATAGGTAATTTCCTGTCAGCGGCTCTCCTTGTCTTTTTCTTCTAGTTAGGACAGTGTCATTGCTGTTGGTCCTGTTCCTTTGCTCCTCCTGGAGTGGTGCAGATCTCTTTCTTCTCTTATCCCCCTCATTCATTCTGGGAAATTTCGCCACATCGACGTGCTTCTTAGGTACCACTAGTGATGGTACATTGACGTGTACCATTGTGCACACACCATTCCACAGGGGAGGCAGTGTATGGTATGCCTTTTCTCCACAGGCCCAATAATGATCCATTATTACTGCTGTTCCTGCTCCCCCCTCAGGTAACTCCGTCACACTTGCGCAATTGGTGTTATATCCTACGTCCACCTCTCCTTTATGTTGGTAACATACCTTGGGCGCAGTCAACGGTAGTATCGTTATTGGGTCTTCATCTTCTTCTACCCATGTGAGCATTGGTACATACTTGATCCACGTCGTCCAACATCGGTGATTGTGTGTCTCGATGGTTGAGATAGTTTCTTTTGTTACCATGTTGCTGCCAATCACTCCTATCTCCCAGCTGTTATCCAGATACACCTTTCCCGTTATCGTCAGTAGCGGCCTCTCCCAGCATCCTTGTTTACCCGGAATTTCAGTGGCGTACCAATCACATGGTAGATACTTCAGTGTTACTTTCTGTGTTTCTCCTTTTGCAGGGCCACTTGTTATATATTTGAATGCTTCAGCATGTAAACTGGTCTTGTGATAACTCAGGTAGGTCTTGAGGAAGTTGTTTTCATATGGGTATGAGTCTCGTGTTTTCCATGTCATGTGCACTACAGTTCCTTGAAATCTTCCTTTCGTCTGGAACAGTGCCAAGTATATTATGCACTGTGCTACCTTCTCATTTATTTCTGTAGCAACAAATGTTCGTGACGCACTCATGGCGTATGGTATTAATGAGCAGACGTAGCAGCTATCCTCAGTTGTCTGCTTACCAATGCGGGTCATGTGTTGGTACCATATATTGTTTGTGACGTGTGCTGAATCTTGTACATAATTATCAATACCTTTATTGTCTGAGTATGTGCTGCGTTTAACTCTATTTTTCTTTGGTGTAATGTTACTACTACCACCTGACGTAACACCTGTTGCAGCAAGGAACGGGGGTACATTAGGTTTGGGTGCAGCAACAAAATTGATAGCACAGCTATACTGCCATACAGAAGCAGCCACAAATCCGGTGATTATCAAAATCCCTATTATTTTTATTACAATTGCTAATCTCACCGGCATTTTGCTCTTACCTTGCTGCAGTCCTGGCAGCTTATTCTTGCGACGTTAAAGTTGCCCGCCTAAAAATTCTCAGAAATGCTCGTTTTAAATGTTAGTTTTGTTTTGTTTAAGATCTCCCTATCAAATAGTCATTCAGTGCCCAGGCGAAGAGCTGCTCCCACGCTACTCTAAGTGATTGGTCTCTTAAGACCGGCAAGTATGGGCGGAGGTGGGGCATGTAATATTCTATGGCCAGGAGGAAGGCTGTGTAGTAAACACGTACCCTTCTTCTTTTTAGGTATGTTGGCCTTTTTATTTCGTATACAAATTGGTGTGACAATTCTTCTGGGTAGTTATCGTCTGGGAGTACCATCTACGCCTGGACAGTGGACTTTGTTAGTTATTTTTCTACTTAACAATACAATAATACGCAGTTCCTGTATGTGCGAGAGAGAAAGAGAACATTCACGTGTTTACATGTGTATTTGTGCGACCAAGTTCTTTTAGTTTATGTTACAACTGTCCTGGGGGGGGGATGGCGTAATTATTTTTATTCTTTGAACGTGTGACCATGGGGTGGGCAGTGCAGTGATCACCCCTTTCTTCGTCAGTTATAGTCTCTGGGGTGTCTGGGTAGTGGGAAGGTAAGGGAACAATTGGGTCGTTATCTGTGGTAGAACTTCCTTCCGCTGTCAGGGATGTTGTTGCTGTTGTTCCAATGGACCTGTCGTTGGCGCTGGGGCGGGTCTGCAGTTTGTATATCTTTACATCGTGTAGGTGGTTCCAAGCACGCTTATCCTTTAGTTTTACTGCTCTTGTTGATACGTCTTCTACCAGATGTGGACCGGTGAACCTTTTATCGTTCCATCTTCTATTGAAATTACGAAGTAGCACGTGGTCACCTTTGGCAATTTTGCACAAGTTCTCTTTTTCCAATTCTGTACTGGCGCCTTCTTCTTTATCTCTGGTGGACCCGCCCCGTGTGCGCTCGAGCTGTTGAGACACAAACACAACACTAGTAATCAAAGATGACACATATTGATACATTTCATCACCTAGTATATTCGCTGAACTTTCGTGGTCAGTGAATGCCCTTGACGTTGGCGTTAGAGGAAGGCGCATTTGACGTCCAGTAACCACCTCATGTGGGGTGAGGTGGTGGTCGGACCCTGGCCTGTTCCTCAGCTCAAACAATGCTAACGGAAGGCAGTACAACCAACTTTTCTTTGTTGTTTGTTGTATCTTTGCAATTGCCTCCTTCAATAAGCCATTTAGGCGTTCACATACGCCATTAGCCTGTGGGTGATATGCACATGCAAATTTGTGCTTTATGCTCAGCAGGGCTGTGATATGTTGGAACATTTCGTTTGCGAAATGTGGGCCATTATCTGATCTTAATACTTCGCACACTCCCCACCTGGGGAAGACCTCTCTTACTATGAATTTGGCTGCTCTAAATGCATCTGGGTGTGAACAGGGCCCTGCTTCAATCCACCTAGAAAATGGGCATACTACTACAATCATGTATCTATTACCTTGACATATGTTGATCATATCAACATAGTCAATGTGGAGGTGCCGAAAGGGTCCTTCTGGCCGGGGTATGGTACCTCTTATCACTTTTAGGGTGTGACCGGCCGTAAACTGTTGGCATGTGAGACAATTGCTAATAAAATTTGAAACATGAGAATTTAACTCGGGACAGAACCAATCATCTCTAATTCGTGCTGCAATTATTTCCTTGCCTGTATGGGCTGGGTGATGTAATTGGCTCAGGGCGGTATTTAAAAGTGCCAATGGTATTACAACTTTCCCAGTACCACTCTGGCGCCATAGTGCGTCGGTTGGTGACATTGTACATCCTCTTTTTACCCATATTTCCTTTTCGGCCATTGGTGCTGCTGCTTGTAATTCCATAATCTGTGTGGCTGGGAGATGGGTATACCCTTCTCTTATTAACATCTCCCTAGCCATTCCCCTCCCTCTCCCTCTCTGTGAGTCTGTGGGGTCCCATATCTCACCAAAGTATGCAGCATATTTCGCATGTGCGTCTGCTGCTGCATTCCCTTTTGAGACATGGTCTTCACCATTGGTGTGTGCGGTGCATTTTACTAGGGCTAGCTCTTGGGGGTCGTTTATTACTTCAATTAATTCAGCCAACAAGAGGGCATGTTGCACTGGAGTGCCGTCAGCTCTCCTAAACCCTCTTCTCCTCCATTTTGTTAACCCTGAGTGGACAGTGGATGTAACATATGCACTGTCGGAATATATTGTTACACGTTTGTTAAAACTTTCTTTCAATGCCAATATTAGTGCAACTAGTTCAGCGGCTTGAGCAGAGTAATGCTGTGGTAACTGTACACATTTCATAGCCACACACACCGGAGCCTCCATCATTTTTACCACTGCTGCCCCAGTTCTCCTTATCCCATCTCCTTGATCAATAGTTGATGACCCATCAATAAACAAAAGCTCACCTCCCTCTAGTGCATTCTCTTCAACTTTTCTAGTACATGAATACATTTCATTTAGTTGGGTGCAGTCGTGGGCGTAATCTCCCTCCTCAATTATTTCTGCTAGAAATCTTGCAGGGTTAACAGTGCTACATCTAACAATCGCTAGTTCAGCCCTAGACAAAATGATCTCATAACCTGATGCCCTTTGTGTCGTTAGTGTGGACTTCGGTTTATTCAATATTGCAAATAATGCATGTTCCACAAACAGTGTAGTTGGACACCCCATGGTTATTGCTGATGCCTTTTCTACTGCAAAAGCAGCTGCAGCGAGGCCTTGTTCGCAAGGGAAGTGGCCCAACATCACGGGATCTAAGTGACCGCTATAAAACGCTACTGGTTTATAGCCCATGCTTGTTTTTTTGGGCCAATACTGCTTTCATTACTGCTGAGTCGCAATGTGAAAATATAAAAAATCGTCGCTCATAGTCTGGGGTTGCCAGTACTGGAGCTGTTGATATCGCGTCCTTTAATTCGTCAAATGCCTCCCTCATTTCCATAGTCCACCCCAACCTTTTCTCCCCTTTATTTGCTTCCTTCAACCCCTCAAGCAGGGGTCCTATGTATGAGCTGTAATCAAACACCCATGCTCTACAGTAATTACATAGCCCCAAAAATTGCTGCAGTTCTCTCACAGTCTGTGGCATGGGAGTGCTTGATATGGCCTGTGCTCTTTGTGGTGCAATATTTCTTCCATGTTGGGATATCAGTTGGCCAATGTACAGTACCTGTTCCTGACAGTATTGTATTTTTTCCATGTCTACTTTATACCCTTTTTCAGCCAATATAGTCAACATTTTTAGAGAATCCTCTCTGCATTTACTTTCATTTGTACTGCAAATTATTATGTCATCCACATATTGTAACACTGTGCTTTCCACCTCAACGTTACCCAAATCCATCTGTATAACTCTATTGAAAATTGAGGGTGATTCACAATACCCTTGTGGTAACCTGGTATGTTTCCATTTAGTATTTCGGTAAGTGAAACTTGTTAGATCTTGTGAGTCGGGGTGTAGTGGTATTGAGAAAAAAGCATTCTTAAGATCTATTACTGTAAATCGTGATGCCTCTGCTGGAATGCCACACAATATTGTGGCCGGGTTTGCTGTTACTGGATATTCTGCTTCCACTATGTTGTTCAAGGGCCTTAGGTCCTGTATGAAGCGCCAAGACCCCCCTTTAGCCTTGCGCACTGGGTACACAGCCGTGTTACATGGTGATTCTGAGGGGACCAATATGCCATTGTTTATAAGGGCCGTTATAGTTTCATATATGCCCTCATCTGCCTCTTTTGACAATGGGTACTGTTTTACTCTTGGTAGTATTGCACCTTTTTTCAATTTTATCCGTACACCCCCTATGCTTTTAATGCATCCTACGTCATAAGGGCTAATGGTCCATAATGATTTGGGCACCTTTGCCATATCCTCCTTAAAGAAGGGGACTGGGGTGCATGCAGGTGCCTCAAGTGCCATAGCAATTTTCTGCGCTATATGTTTGTGAGCCACTCGTAACCATATTTCTACACTCATCATGAACACCATTTCCCCCTCCTCTTTTTCTTCTGAAAACAGTTCCTCATCTGACACCTGGGTCAACCTACATCCTTCTGCTAGTGCAATCACTGCCCTCCATGCTCTTCCTTCTTTGTCTTGGGCGTGCACAGCAATATACTCAGCTGTTGTAATAATGCTTTCAATGTCTATTGCAAACACTTTTCCTTCCTGTTCATTAACAGGTGTTTCTGGTCGGAACAGGTAAGCTGCTGGCCTCCTCAATATTTTACCTTCTATCCCTGGCATCCATGCAATTGCCATGTCTGTCCCATACTGGAATATCGCGCCATCTATTGGTTCCGCCCTAATCGCTGTCTGCCCACAGTATGCTTGCATAATCTGTCGCGCTGCTAGCATGTTAATCCCAGGAGTAGAGCAAATTATACCATCCTCTGTAAAGGAGATTGTCATATTTAACCTATTCATTATGTCCCTCCCCAGTATATTTACTGGTGAGGCACTATAATACAATAGTGGAACTGACAGATCGTAATCTCCGATAGATAAGGGAACGTTATCAGTAAAAGGAACCAATCCTTTAGCCCCAGAAAATCCTTGGGTGTTCATGGCTTCGCCTGACATCTTAAATTTACCTTCCCTTATGCAAGACCGGGTTGCCCCGGTGTCAACAAGGAAAGATAATTTTTTGTCACCTATCGTTACCTCTATGCGTGGCTCCTCCGCACTATTAGGTGTTATTGACAGGATGGGACACACCAAGGCCGTCTGTGGGCTGTCCTATTGGGGGTACAATGATTGGCCATTTCCTGTGTAAGGGTTGTGTCCCAATACTGTCACCCTACCCAATTGTGTTTGTTCATTTTGGGGTTGTTGTGTTGTCACTATTTGTTGTTGTGGCAGTGGCTGTTGTTGTGTTAATTGCTGTTGCTGCAGTGGCTGTTGTTCTTGCGATGGCCTAGGTTGTGCCTGCTCATTCCATGCTGGTGTCCCTGGCCTGACCCTACACGTGCGTGACATGTGTCCTAGTATTCCACAACTCCAACACACGGGTGGTTCTCTGTTTTGCCATGGAAAGCTCCCTGTGTTGTCCTGGTATACCTGTTGCCCTGTGGGGTATGAACTTCCAACTCCCCCCACCTGCTGTTGGGTATTATATCCGTATCCTCTCCCTCTCATAAATCCACCTCTCCCTCTGTTATACCCATAATACCCAGCTCCTTGCATCTGGTACCCTCCTCCCACGTTTTGTGCTTGTAATTGTAGTGGCGGCATTTGCTGTATTATACTTTGTCGAGGTGCTATTAGAGCTGGGTCTTGTGCAGCCACTATTTGCGTGGGGCTTTGGGCCACTGTTGTGGGCGCAGTTATTAGTGCCCCCTCCATTGTATATTTAGTTAATTTTTTCTGTACTAGTTTGGCCTCTTCCGTTTTCCTGTCCTCTTCCTTTTGTTTCATTTTTCCTTGCCATATCCTGCAGTGATGTACTATTGTCAGCTGTATTTCAGGCCATGGTTTTACTTCCATTCCCACTACTTTCTTTAGTTGTTTCTGTACTCCTTCTGGGAGCCCCTGTACTAGTATATGATAAAATATGGCTGGTGTTTTATCCCATTGTTCTCTCGTTTCCATGCGCCACTTTTCTTGAATATCCTGTATATAATCAACGGGATCTTCATTCTCACGCATCTTACGGGAAGTGATTGCTCCTATATCTGATGTGTCTGGGTACTGTACTCTCAGTGCCTGCCATAGCGCATGTCTGCAGTTTGCAAATGGCGCCCCATCATGCGATGTGTTTGTTATTGTTATCCCATGGAATCCCGCTCTCTTCCAAATGTCGTCCGCTCTATCTCCTAATATTGATATTAACAGGCCTTTCACATCTCCTACTGCTAGTTTCTGCCCTGCGGTGTGTTTTTCCATTTCATATATCCACTTACCCGCACCTCCACTTAGTGATGGGAGCCTACATTTTATATTTTCTTTATCCGTATGCTTCCATGGTACATACTGCGGCCTAACCCCTCCTCTCTCCAGCAGTGGCATTAAGTTGTGTCCTAAATCACCCTTTATGTTCCATAATATTGAGTCCTCACACCCCTCCTCCTCCCCTATTTCCCTTACCACATCAAATCCTTCCTTGCTACCCCTCCTCCTACCTACCTCTCCTTCCCTTCCCCTTTTTTCGTCATCCTCTGTGCTTAATATGGGTATGCTTATCTGTCTGTCTTGCCTGCGGCTAGGGAGGTCTCTAAGCCGGCACGCATAGGGAGTCACTTCGTCCATGAATGGCGCAAGCTTTATTTTGCGCAGCGTGCGTGTGGTCGTTGAACATGTAGGGTGCGATGGGGGAGGGCGTGATGGAGATGGCGATGGTGTGGTTTCATGGGTTTGTTTTTCCACTAGTTGTTTCACCCTCTCCTCACTTTGTTCCAGCTCCTCCCTTCTCTTACGGATCCATGGCGAGTCTATATTGGTTCTAGTGAGGTACAGCTTATCTAAGCTTTCCCTTTCACTCTTTCTTCCTACCCTTTCTACTCCTTCTTCCTCTTCACTGCAAAAATCATTCATAGATGTTATCCCCCACTCTGTTCTTTTCCCTTTTACTGTTACTGTTTCTAAGTCTATTCGCTCCATTTCTCCTCTTCCTTTGTTATCAACTGTTCCCCCGGGTGTTGATGTTGTCGCTACTTCTCTACTTCTATATACATCCCCCCATTTTTCACTCTCCTTATTTCTCCCTCCTCTTTCCCCATCACTCCTCTCCTCCATTTCCCTACTATTTTCCTCCCTTTTCCTTTTTAATTCCTCCATCATTTCGTTGCTCATCTGTTCCAATATTCTTTCATCTTCTTTCTTTCTTTCCCATTTCACCCTTTCTCTTTCTATTGCTTTCTCTTCTTCATATTTCTTAGCTGCCTCTGATACTACCCTCCTCCTCCATATTTCCAATTCCCTTTCCTTTTCCTCTTCTTCCTTCTTTTTTTCTCTCAATACTACTCTTGACACCCTTTCTGCTGCTACTCTTACCCTTCCATCTTCTATCCTTTGCTCCTCATTTTGTTCCCTTAATTTGTCCAATTCGTTTTTACCCTCTTTCCTTTTCCTCACTCTCTCTTTTTCCCCCCTCTCAAGCTGTGTTAGTAATTCATTCTGCTCATCCCTTAGTTTTGCCAATTTTTCCTCCAAAATCTCTTCTCTTTGTGTTAGTAGCTCCTCCCCCTTCATCTCACTCTCCCTTCTACTATCCTCGCCTGTTCTCTTTACAGCCTCCCTTTCTTCTCCCGTTAGTGAACCCCGTAATTTTAATAATATCTGTGCAGCTACCCACTCATCATGTCCTATCTCTACAATCTGTTCTTCTCCAATCCTCCCCTCCCCCACTATCTTCCTGTGAGCCACATATGGTGGAGGGCTGTAAGCCGGGTTCGAGTATCCTTCAGCCGCCCTTAACTGTCCTTCCATTTCTCCTAGTTCTCTTAAAGGGTACAACCCTTCTCTCTCAGTTTTCACTCCCGGTGTTATGGGTATCTCGTTGCTCGGTTCCTTTTTTATGTCTTTTAAAGTGTCAATCTTTTCTCTTCCCTCTCCTTCATTTTCCTCATTCTTTCTCCTTTCACACTCCTTTCCCCCATCCGTTCCCTCCTTTGTAATCTCCTTTACTTCCGGTGTTTCTCCCACAGAGAACATTCCATTTGGTCCTGGTCGGGATCCCTGGAACATCCTCCATAAGTTAAACACCTCCATATGGCTCGCCAACTTCTTCCCCTTGTATGTATTATGCAGATGGTTTAGCAATGAATGTTGGGCATATGGATCGAAACTACCATTGGGCGGCCATGGTGTTAACATTTTGTTATCCGTCCCCTGGGTCCACTCTATGCTGTACTTAATTAATTTCTCCCTATGGGGTGGCAGTGTTGTGCATATGTGTTGTAGTGGGGTAGTGAGGGTGTTCCCCCACCCTCCTGGCCCTTTCCCAGATGACATACTTGTGCCCTACTTGTTACTCCTCCTTTCGTTATCAGTTTACAATTTACAACCTTATATTGTTTACCTGGCCCCGTAAGTGTGGGGACTTACGACAATCCTTTACAAAGTATGCAATAATAGTAAAAAAAAAAATAATAAAAAAAAAAAACAAGAAATAATAAAACACAAATATATATATATATGTATAATTTTGTATTGTATATTCCTTCCCCTACGGCCCCCTGCGGCCGAAGCGCACGCAGCCCCCTGTGGCTGCGTACCCCTTACGACGATCTTATACAGTCGTCCTTATTCCTCGTTCTTCTCCCCCTTTTACATTTGCCGTGGCTGGCGTTCTCCGTGCTCAGCCACGCCCCTCTCCCCTTCTCCTCTTCCAATCCACTCGTTTATTGTTTATCTTCTTATCCACTCCCTCATCATTTTTCTCTTCCCCACCGCCTTCAAAACTCAATCTTCCTTGTGCTCGTGATATCCTATAAAATCCCTACTGGTGACGTCACCGATGTCTCTACGCTACTAGTACAACCTCATTATTAGTTTCAAAATACACTTGCAATTTATCCCCGCTAACCCTACAGCTGTCTTCCTGTCTCTCCTGGAACAAGGTAATCTCATCAATAATATAATTGGACTGCACACGCTGCGTCGCCTCGCGTGTGATACGCCCCTCAACAGGAGGGCTTAACCAGCCAACTATCTTCCGTATTTGGCAACTATGCAACTAGCTACCCCCTACAGGGAAACGTCATCTACCTATCGAGTTTCTTGCTCGAACAATAGGAAACCTCATCTACCTATCGAGTTCTTGCTCGATCAATAGGAAACCTCATCTACCTATCGAGTTTCTTGCTCGAACAATAGGGAACCTCATCTACTCATTGATCAATAAATGCCAAATCGTAGGAAACCACACACGCCCACCCCTACACGTTAGTCGCGATTTAGGCCAATCAGTGTCTACGAGCGACCACACGTGATGTTTTCGTGCTCCGCCCCCCTCTTTCACGTCACTGCTCTCGCACTCTTTTCACTCCCTTTCATTCCATTGCCAACACTATATTGTCAACCCTTCGCCGCGCACCTGTGCAACACCTCCCTCCTCCCTTATTTAATTCCTCCCCCCTCCCTCACAATTTCGCATTGCTCGTTGTGTGTGCCATGCTCACCAAGTTCTCTCGATGCAGGGCCGCTCGACTGCGTGCACCCCTCCAAGCGGCTCGCCACCTCCCCTCGTCTGGACCACGTCTGGACACTCGCCAACCGCGGGCGGGATACTTCTCAACCGGCTCCCGAGGGCCAATATCCGGATTGCGCTGTCCGGTCTTCTCGCAGCTCCGCGATGGTCCTGTAGTCCTCAGAAGGGGGCAACGGCAGAGGGGGCCGCGCCGCCGGGCCTCCTCGCAACGGGAGTGCCTGGAAAAAGTAAAAATAAAAGTCGATCTTAAACAGATCTCAGCAGTGCCTCCAACTTGTCGGGGGGAAATTCTGCCGGGGTCGGCCGGGCCGTCCGCAGACCTCCAGGCAGGGAGGCCCCAACTCCTCCCGTGTGTATCCCAGATAAGATGAGATAGAGTATGAGACGCACACAAGGAGCAAGGTGACTCTGCTGTTTATTAGACAAAACGGCAGGGATGGGTCAAGGAGCGCACGCGTTCGTCCTGACACACACACAATTGTGGGGCTCGCAGGCCCTTTTTACTGTATTATGACGCGCTACTTGCGTCACTTCAGAAAGTTAACAAAAAACCTATCGCCACTCTTAATTGGATGTTCGAGTGGTAGGATTAGTATAGCACACATATAGAGAAAGATATTAGTGGATAAGGTGTAGTCAGGTGGTATATCTGGGTTGTCCCTACAATAAGATACATGAAAATTGTTACATGAAGGCTCCTGAGGATTGGCTAAATGTGCTGGCGTCAGTGATAAGAGCCCCAAGTTCTGATTGGTGCACCCGTGAGCTCCCCAGCCTGGGACCACCGTCGTTCCCAGCTCTCGGTGTACCTGTAAGTTGCAACAATGTTTCACTATGGGTACATGCAGACAATGTGAGGACTTATTCATAGCTAGACGGGGTACCGTTCCCACCGTTGCAAATGTCCATTGAGCCTTTCAAGTGTATCTGCCAGTGTCTCGTAGCGAGGGATCCAGACGCCTCTGTTCTCCAGGGTTTGGCATCTCGTCAGGTTCGGCTTGATCACGTGGGGAGGGACCGTGAAAGAGGCATAATTCTGCACAATTAATATTGTTTTTCTACTGTGCGTCTGGTTTAATTTGTCGGTGTGACTTTAACGTTGGTGCGCGGAGTGCGAGATTGCAACATCGTGCCTTTGATGAGTTGCTCTTGGAACGTGGGTTTGCAACATTGCGACCTTGGCTGGTTGCTTTGCCAAGCTCATTCTGTAGGATCAGCAACTGACTTTTGTCTTGTTGATGTCCACGGGAGCTCTTGTTTGAGGCCTACTTTGGCCCGGTGCATAAGTTGTTCGTTTGGTGCACAGGTGCTTTAGGTTATAGGAGCATGTAATTCCATAATCGGTATTGTCTTTATTATATTTCTCATCGTTGTACCTGGTTTCAAAGAGAAGCGTGAGCAAGCTAATAAAAGTTCATGACGCGTCTTGCGTTTCTGCATTCTGAAAGCCTATATGAAAATAATAAAGATGCACGTCCGTGAATATGCCTGTCGCCTACGTCATAGCACTGAGTATATTCTTCGTGTAGGTTGGTGTGGGAATGTCCAGTGTGTATATTTGTACAGATGTGCTTCCCGTTGTCTAGGTCGTCATGGCATCTCTAACGACGTGTAGATTTTAGTCTAGTTGATCCGTGCCGCAGGTGTCGGCATGGCCAGTGCGGGCTGCTGGGCAAGCAGATGGACACATCCGTATGTTCCTGTACCAGGGTACCTGGTCGTCTGGTAAATGGGCAAACTCTTCTCGTGGCGGGTGTTTGGGTCGTGACCCTCTAGGCCAAGCGCGAGAGGTGAAGGACGGGAGCCTGGTTTTCCATTCTCCCACTTCAGTGGTATTACCGGGCCAGTATTTAGGGGTTGCTCCTTGGCGGTGCCGGTATCGGCGGGGCCCGTAATGCCGCTATCGGGGGGTTGGAGGGCCTTTAGCGGCATGCCGGTATTGGGGGTTTGTGCGTGCTTGCGCACTCATGATCACCCACTATTAGCGGGTTCATACAAGCAAAGACCCGCTCTTACCAGCATGCCGGTAATGAACCTGTTTTTACCGGGCTACACGTAATAAGGCCCAAGATGTTGATGCTCGTGCACCCCTTCGATATACACACAGTCACCGAATCACAGACACGTGCAGAATGGCAAGTGTGTTAAATATAAAAAGACCATTTGTAGAAAATGTCAGTGTGAATGTACCACTACATGAACTCCACAAAAGGACATATGCACAAGGCATCTTCTTAAAATGTTACGCCTGTTTTTGAAAAGAGTGACTAGTTCATGTTGACAAGAGGTTGGTGTATTCTGGCCACAGCTGCTGACACCATCCCCATCACCTGCGGAGTCCCCCAAGGATCCTGCGTCTCGGCCACTTTGTACAACATTTTTACGAAGCCACTATTCGACAAACTGGACCGTCTGGGTGTCACCTACACAAATTATGCAGACGACACCCAGATACTCCTACCCCTCTCAGGAACCTATAATACAGACGTTCACACGGATTAACGAAGCCTACATCATCATTCAGGCATGGATGGCCACACATGGCCTCTGCCTGAATGATGATAATACAGAACTACTCCTAGTCGGATCATCTAATAGCCTTCTCAAACTAAGTCCTCACTACACAAATATCGTTATCGATGGGATTGGGCGTGGGATTGGGCGTGAGCTTTTTCCTTGCTAACCTGATGACTACATCTACCAGAAGCCCTTGCAGCAGATTATCATCACCTGCACTTGCTGTGAGCTGCAAGTTAAGACAGCCTCCCTGATGACGTCTATTGGCACAGAAACCGGTCGGAGGAGAACACCAGCGGCTTGGAAGGTTGTGCAGGGAACTGGAGTGTGCCCCTCTCCTCGTTTTTGAAATTTTCCAGGATCTTGAAGGGTGGAATCTTCAAGACCTGACAGGGTGCTGCACCAGGGTGATACATGCCCGGCTTTGGAGTGCCTCACTGTAGGCTACTCCCCCCCTTCTCCATTGTGAGATTGGGCGTGAGCTTTTTCCTTGCCAACCTGATGACTACATCTACCAGAAGCCCTTGCAGCAGATTATCATCACCTGCACTTGCTGTTAAAACAGCCTCCCTGATGACGTTTATTGGCACAGAAACCGGTCGGAGGAGAACACCAGCGGCTTGGAAGGTTGTGCAGGGAACTGGAGTGTGCCCCTCTCCTCGTTTTTGAAATTTTCCAGGATCTTGAAGGGTGGAATCTTCAAGACCTGACAGGGTGCTGCACCAGGGTGATACATGCCCGGCTTTGGAGTGCCTCACTGTAGGCTACTCCCCCCCTTCTCCATTGTGAGATTGGGCGTGAGCTTTTTCCTTGCCAACCTGATGACTACATCTACCAGAAGCCCTTGCAGCAGATTATCATCACCTGCACTTGCTGTTAAAACAGCCTCCCTGATGACGTTTATTGGCACAGAAACCGGTCGGAGGAGAACACCAGTGGCTTGGAAGGTTGTGCAGGGAACTGGAGTGCGCCCCTTTCCTCGTTTTTGCCATATATATATAATATATATATATATATATATATATATATATATATATATATATATATATATATATAATTGTTCTTCTATAACACACTTAATACCAATAAGTGGTTTCTAAACACGGGGTCGAGATTAGAACCTGTGTTGCGCCACGCTGTCTTGCTTTCAAGACAGACATGATGACCCTGAGCTATCCTTCCTCCTTCCTCCTGTTAGTCTGGATCCTTGAAAATAGATTGCGACTCAATCCTTCCAAGACCAAGGTCATCATGGTTGGCCCAGAAAATCAGTTGCTTGAGTTCCACTCGTCTGTACCTGGCGCAGCTCTTCTTGAAGTGGCAACTGCTTCCTCCGCTAAAATTCAAAATCTAGGCTGTACGTGGCAGATGAATCTAAGCTGCAACATGCGTGCCAGTGAGGATGTTAATTGTACTTGCTGTCAACTTAAACTTTTGAAACCTGTTTTGCCCCCAATTGCAGAATCAGACTGACCAGTGTAAAATAGGACGAGATATCCGCTGACGGGCCCATAGGCCAGTGCCCACCCTCCAGTACTTGTAAGACAAGATAGCTGCACCATGTGAGGAATGGGGGTGCAGTATTCACTTACTCCAACACGACTCAATAAGGAGGACTCAGTAGTTTGGCAAAGGGAAGTCTGTTTAATGACAAGTACATCAAACAGGGAAACAATTGGAAATCAGCATCCTTGTGATCGCCTGTATCCCTCCGACTTCCTCGAACTTCAGTTGAACAGCAACTTTTATACATAAAGCTCGTCATCATTAACGTCTAACTCTACAAAATTCGTCATGCAATATGATTGGTCAGGAAAGGTAACTTAAGTATAGGTGCTATATCTGTATACGGTAACAGAGCATGCGGATTGGATAACTCTTCTCGGGTGGGTGTCTATGTCCAACCCTCTACATCATGCGTGATAGACGTCATGACAACTACAACGTCCCATTGGTTCTATGATTTATAAGACCCTAGATAACTTGGTCAATTGTGATTGGGAAGGTTACACCCTTAGACGTAAATCTCCACTTTTAATTAGCAGCATGCAGAATGGACACCCAGGTGCCTCGTGCCCTAGGATTCACCCTGCCTCCTTTCTATCAATCAGTATCTTTGGGCTATGTGTCAAGTAGTTGGCTGGGAATGGCCTCGAAACTGTAGCCTTTTATCAGGAAATGTTATGGCATCCTTGGGTTCTGGGTGACATCAGACACTTGTGCTCGGCTGGTCACGTGTCTGTTCACCATGAATCTGCTTCAGTTTCCAGATTTTAGTGTGTTTAATTCTACTTAGGCCTCGCCACCTGCCTGGGCCTCCCTTATCTTGACCTTCACGGGGCAGGCTGGTATGCTCTGAAGTTTCGTTTCTTGTTAACTGACGTTCTCCTCCCCTTCTCTGGTTGACCTTGATTTCCCCGGCATGAGCTGCTCTATGCTGAGTTTCGATTACGCTCTTCCCTTCTGGCTTTAGCTGGAATATGAATCTCGGTCCTGATGGCCCCATGCAGGCTGAGTTTAGTTCTGCTTTACAAAATGGAGTCGCACTTGTATAATGCGCCTTATTGAGGTAGATATATGGTTGGCACTTGCCGCTCTATTCTTCTACTAAGCATTGCAAGCAGTATTGTTTCTTAACATCTTGCGTTTCAAGCCTATTTACACGCATTAACTGGTTGGTTGCCTCCATTTTGACTCACATTAACGTTTCCTTACGTTTTAACATCGTCTCTTTCCTGTGTCCATTACGTCTATTTTCATAGTTACTTGCACTGGCGTGCTATCTTTGATAGCTGGTTTCATTCATTTGTGAGACTGTCCAGTCCCTTGTGTTATTTCCACTGGCTTTCAATTAAGGCTCTTTGGGTTTCTTCGTGGATCGTCTGTAGGTTCTCTTCATTTCATCTCAGTTGCTGGTATGGTTGTCTAAGAGGGTAATGTGCAGCCCATGGTTGTCTGGTTATGGGTTCTTCAACAGGTACGGCTCTTCTGATGTACACTGGGCAGAGTCCCAAAGTAGCTCTTTGTTGGTTCATTTGCTCCTCATACGTCACATACCTTGGCGAGTACGCTCCTGGTACCTCATAGTGGGGGGCTGGGGTGCTTGCCATGTCTGGGACCTCCTCTACACTCCCCCCTCTGGTCGGTTCATCGACCACTTCTGCGTTCTCCTTCGTGTTCGTCTTTCTTGATTCATCTATGTCTTGCTCATCATCTTCAGGGTTTGTACATGATGGTGTGAACATGTGCGTCTTGGGAGTCGATATTTTTATCATTCCTTTCAAACTTCCTGCTGTTTTTACATGTTCGTCTTTGTTCCAGGTCATTAGCTGGCATTGTCCGTTTGGGCTGCAATAGATCAATTTTTCTTCGTACTTTCTTAGTTTCCTGGGATATGTAAACTTAGTTCCTTCTGGCGCAAATTCACAAAGTCTCTTATTTCTTCATCAGTCAGGTCTCTCAGCTTCCACCCTGGTTCGACATCAACCATTATTTTCATCCCAATGGCTTTCTTTGCAGTTTTCTGGCACTATGTGATGATTATCTTGATAACACACATTCCTAGCAGTATCATTGCTAGTAAGGCTCCCAGAATATTGAATATGTTTGCCATCCATTGCGGGACCCATGAGAACAGGGCTCCAAACCAGCTGTCATTGTCCACTTCATCACTTTCGTCGATCATCTGGTTCTTTAGGTTTGTCAACATACTTATGGCTATTGTTAGGGTTCCATTTTCTTCATCATGCGATGGTATAAAGTGCAACACGATTCTACGATTTTTGCACAAACACCTCCATCCATCGCTGTGATCATGTCAAGTACATATCTGTTCTGGAGGGTCATCAGTCTGATGGCTGTCAGTTCTTCTCTGATCGCGTTGAATCCTTTTATAGTGGTGTTGATGGTCTGCAATAACTCCCATCTGGCTATCTGCAGCCATTTAGCATTCTCTCCAATTTGAATGCGTGGCAAGAGCATTGTGGTGAATACTGTTGAGGTGAGACTGAATAGCCTGTGTTCGTATGGGATATCATGGAATGCCTCTTCTGATTTGGTAGGAAAAAAATGTTCTCTCTTTATCCTGGATACCAGTTCCACAGATCTCCCTTTTCTTAGATGAGCATCTGCTTTTTGGAAACTGTCCAAATTCAGGTCATTTTTTAGGATCACTAGTGTGGGGCCGTGGACATTTACCAGTGTGTATATGCCTCCCCAGTTCTTCGGTAGTCATATATATATCTTGGATCCACACGCCCAGTCATGATCCATAATAACTGCGGTTCCGGTGTCATTCCTGGGGCTTCAAAGATTTTTCCGCAGTTTGCATTCTCTCCCATCTTCCTTGTACCATTACTTCTGAAGCATAGTTTTGGGCTTTTCAGTGGTACTATTTGCAGGGGTCCTCCTCTGTCTTCGACCCATGTTAGCAACTTGACCAACTTCGGCCATAGAGATTTGCATAACCTCTGTGAGTTCTCTATAGCTTCCTTGCAGGCTCCGAGGAGCATCCACGCTCGGCAGATTACTACTCCTTCTTCCCATCCGTTTGGGAAAACCACGGTCCCCCAGATCTGCATTTGGCCCCTGATCTTCCAGATTTGAGCCTCTTTTGCAGTTTTCCTCGAATGTTCAATCTTGGGTTTATTACCCATCGTGTTCCTGATCTTTTGACGTCAGGATTCTCGTATCTGATCATGTGATTCCTGGTATGCGCCCTGTTTCTTGTTTTAATGTCCTGGACGTAGCCGTCTTCATCTGGGTAATCCTTCTCAGTGGCCCATATTAGTGAGGCGTCTCTTCCCATAAATTGTCCTCTGGTGTTACACATTGCCACGTGTGACATACAGTGTGCTGTAGGGACATCAATTTCCACTGCCACGAAGATCTTGGATTTTCCCATGCTGTACGGTAGGAGTGCACAGATGAAACTTTCTCCTTCTGATTGTCTGAGTCCTAATTCCTTCATGTGTTGGTACCATATGTTGTTTCCGAGATGGGCTGTGCTTTCCAGGTAATCATTGAGTTCATTTTTGTCTTCATGTGGGTTTCTCTTGATCTTCAACGTCCTTTTGTAGTTAGCTATAACCACATTTCTAAATGCGTCTATATGACTCTTTCTTGCTGAAGGATTCTCGGGCATGCTTGTTTGAGGAGCAGGTTTCATTACCTGTATCGCTGTGGTAGGAGAAGGTTTTGCGTTTCTTTTCCTTTCCTTTTGTAATCTTTTGTAGATGTTCTCTAGCCACCATTTACTCACCGACTCCCCAACACATGGCTGTGTTGTGGGCCTGCTGTTTGCTCCTTGTGTTGGAGCTGGTGTGCTTGCTGTTATAGTCTCTGTAGTTCTATTTATCAGCTCCTCGTGCAGTTTCTTTGTTCTGGCTATGGATGGGAACAAATAATCCATTAGCATTTGTGTTTTCTCTGTGAGTTCCTTTGTGGCTACTTCTGTTCTTTTGAGGGATTTTACTATGCCCTCTCGCTTTAGTTTCTCCCTTGGTTCTTCTTGGTTACTTCTACTGTGTTCTAGAACTAGTTGTTTGGCAGGCAGTCTTGTTTTCTCTGTTGCCTTCGTTTGAGGCCCAGTAGCCATTGACACTTGCCCTTGTTCGTGTGCATTTAGTGTGTGAGTGTGTGCAGTGGTCAGTGCTACATTTTCATTCATTCCGTGCTGACCCTGTCTCCAATTTCCCTCTTCATTTGTTACCTTAAATGTGTGAAAATCACCTTTAATTACATTCAATTTTAGTTTGTTTACTTCATCATCAGGTTTTCTTGGAATTGGGATAACTATATAGGGTGTGGGTGCTTTCGTGGGACCCAGGCGTTCATTATCAGGTGGGTGCACTGAAATTGGGGCGCTTCGTGCACCGATAAAAAATGCAGTTCTGATGGTCAATGACAGAAACACAATGATGATTACTATGCATATACACATAACAGATCGATAAGATAGCTGGCAACATTTTCTTCCAGGGAAGCGGGGGCACCCCCCTGCTGGTGGTAGAACCAAGTTACTGTTCTGGGCCCCCATGTCAAACATTAGTCTATTATCAGCATTTAATTCCTTTTCTCACTCCGATTTTGTTGCTCAAGGGTTCGTAAATTACTAAAGTGATGAGTGCTTCTCGAGTGTCCCCCCTCTTGCGGGTGATGACGGTAGTCTCTGGGTGTGGAGTACAGCTCCCTTGCTAGACTATGGAAAAAGGTTAGGCTAGCATCTTTGGCACCTCACATTCATAATGCATATCTACAATAGGTAAAATCCCAGTGCACTCCTCGAATTAGCTTTGGTCCTGAGGTCATGCTGGGACCTGTTCAATACGAAGGAATGAAAAGATGGAACTACCAAAAATTACACAAAAATAAAATGTTGTAAAAATGAAAATAAAAATAAAAATGAAAGTGAACATGAAAAATATAAAATAAAAATAAAAATAGGAAAAAATAGAAAAAGAAAAAGATAAAACGATGGTGGAGTTCTCGTTTTCCGCTCTTCTCGATCTGTCCCACGGTGGAAAGATAAAGCACTGACTCTCTGTCTCCACGATCTGTACCACGGTGGAAAGATAAAGCACTGACTCTCTGTCTCCACGATCTCTCCCACGGCGGAAAGATAAAGCACTGATTCTCTGTCTCCATGATCTGTCCCACGGCGGAAAGTCTCATTGGCACCTCCTAAGGTATTTTTGCTGGAAGTTGGATAGCTCTACCTGGAGCATGATGCCGTGGAGGAGTGTGCTCATGTGTGGGACGTTGGCTGGATTTCTGAGGAAGCTGATTACGTCAACATCAGTAGGCCTTCCTACCATTTCTGGATAATCTGTGACCAGTCTGAACAGCACTTTGTGCGCCAGCCGGGTGTCCTCGGGTGACAGGGACATTTGTCCTGTTTTGCTGAGTCCTGATCACAAACATTTCTTTTGACTTTAACAGTCTCTGCACTTTCCTGCTGCGTGGATTACTACCAGGTAATTTAATTTAGTCCACAGTTGGTTCAATTGTGCTAAGTTCCTTGGATCTCTGATAAAGGTGTGTGTGTCTGTGGTCCTTCCGACAAGTGCCGGACACTTCCCTATTATTTGGAAGAACAGATTGAAGGTGAGTTCATCAATGTCTACCGGTGGTGGAAGCATTTGTGTCCTCTTCACTGTGCTCAGGCAGCTCGGTGAAAGCTTCCGTGATGACGGTCAGTAGTTGCCGGATTACTTCCTTGTTGGCAGGATCTTGAACAAATTCTGTGACACTGGTTGCCTCAGAACGCTGTGTTACTCTCTCAGAAAATGTCTTTTTCGCAGCCTGTATTTCAAAACTTCGGTTTATCAACTTTGTTGTGGCTTTGGATGCGCTTCTCTTTACCCTGCAACTGTGGTGCACAGAGTGTCCATATTATTGTTGTTTATCAACCTTCTCTGAGCTTAGGAAATGTTCGGTTAAAAGGCCACAATTTTAAAACAGAGTTCTCTTGCCTTTATTTTGCTGCTCATGCGTCCTTCTTCCTTGCCATGGATCTTGTCTGCACGTGCTGAGGTTCTTCCCCGTTGTCTGTGGTTTCTTCGTGGTTAGATGCAGTTGGAGGGTTCTCCCCTATGTATGGTTTAATGTCATTTAGGAAGAGTCACGCCCTCCTTCCTTGAAGCTTGACGTCCGATGGAGTGCAGTCCTCCACGTTGAAAGGGCCATTAAATTGTGGCTCGTCCCACCTCTTTCTTGTGAAGTTCCTTATAAGTACAGCATCACCAGGGAAGACGAGAGGCGCACATAAACCTTGCCAAGTGTTTCAGCACTTCCTGTTGTATTTTGTACTGTGTTGCACCCTTTTCGCCGTCGCTGCAGCTGGCCTGAAATGCCAGAGACGCAGTTCAAGTAATACTGCATCTCTGTCCTCAAGACCTCTCTCGTTGGCTGGGCATCACATCTAGCTCTATCTCGGGGGGTAAGAGGGGGTATGAGGGGTCCTCATCCTTCTGCCTGTGACTATCTCGTGCGGCGTGAGATGATGGTCGGAGCCTGGTTGGTTCCGAAGTGCATACAATGCCAGTGGTAGACAGTGCAGCTATCCCTTTTTTCCCGTGAGTTTCAGCTTGGCTATCCTCTCCATTAACAAGCCATTGAGCCATTCACATATGCCATTACCCTCCGAATGATACGCCGACGAGAACTTGTGCTTTATACCAAGCAACAAGCTGATCTGCTCGAACACTGAAATGACAAAGTGAGCCCCGTTATCTGACCTCATTACCTCGCACACCCCCCATTTAGGGAACACCTCCCTGACCAGAAATTTGGCAGCACAGGCAGCGTCTGGGTGTGTACAGGGACCTGCTTCTATTCATCTAGAGAATGGACACACCACCACAATTAAATACCGGTACCCATTGCACACTTGAATCATGTCGACATAATCAATAGGCAAGTGCTGGAACGGCCCATTGGGCCGGGGGATAACTCCTCTCACTACTTTTAATGTGTGCCCAACAGTGAATGCTGGCAGATAATGCAGTTCATCATAAAAAACATGCTCTGCTAAATTCAGTGTAAACCAGTCTTCTGCAAGAGTTGCACCAAGATTTTCTTTTGTCATATGTATAGGGTAGTGCAATTGCTCCAATGATATTTTTAGTAGGGCGACAGGCATTACTGGTTTACCAGTGCTGTCCTGCCTCCACAATCTGTCAGAGGGGCTTAAGGAGCACCCTCGATGTTTCCACAAATTCTTCTCCTCCTGAGGCGCCTCCCCTTGTTGCTCCATTAACTGAGTCTGCCCCATACTGCTATAGGCCTCTGGTGTGGCTCGTGCTGCCATCATCCTTTCATGGGTACGTGCCACCTCCACGTCCATGACTGGTTCAGTCTTGGATGCCATACGCTTGGCTTCCGTGTCCGCTTCATTATTTCCACGTGACACGAAATATGTCCCTTTGGTGTGGGCGGCGCTTTTCACGACCACTATGCCCACTGGGAGCTGTAGTGCCTTAATCAGCCTGTCCAATAAGGATGCGTGCTGTACTGGCGTGACTTCTGCTCGGAGGTAGCCCCTCCTTTTCCAGCGCACCAGTCCTGCATGCACTGTGGATGTCACATAGGCGGAGTCACGATACACCGTTACTTCCTGGTCTGCATGATTCTCAATGGCGAGTATCAACACCAATAATTCTGCAGCCTGTGCTGAATAATGAGATGATATTTGTGCACTAACGAGTACTTGGAATTCTCTGTTTGCCATGTGTTTTATTCCGGCAACGCCTGTATATCTTTGTCCATCTTCTTGATCAATTCTCGAAGAACCGTCAATGAACACGATCTCACCACTTGCCAGGGCATTTTCTTTTACCCTGGGGATTTCATCATAGAATTCCTTGTAGTTTGTACAGTCATGTATTGGTTCTCCCTCTGGGAATGGTTCAGCTATGAACGTGGCTGGATTTACAGTTTTACATCAAACTATTTTGATCGATGGGTTAGAGATAATCACCTCATAAGCGGATGCTCTCTGAGATGTCAGCGTTCCCTTTGGCTTTTCTAGTATGGAGAATAATGAGTGCTCGACATACAAAGTCATGGAGCACCCCATCACTATGGATGATGCCTTCTCGATGGCAAATGCGGCGGCAGCAAGATTTTGTTCGCATGGGAAATGGCCTCTCATAACCGGGTCCAGGCTCCCGCTGTAATACGCTGGGGCTTATACCCCAGTGAAGTTCGCTGAGCGAGTACTGCTGTCATAAAATTACCATCAGTATGTGAAAACAGGTAGAATTTGTCTGCATAATTTGGAATCCCTAAAACTGGGGCCTTACAAATCACCCCCTTGAGTTCTGCAAACACCTTTTCCATTGTCTCAGTCCATTCAACTGTTTCCTTTGTCACCTGAGCTTTCCTCAAAGCCTGAAGCAAGGGCTTAGTATACGAGCTGTAATCGAGGAACCATGCTCTGACATAATTGCACAGGCCTAGGAAGATATGCATTTGTTTTATCGTGAGCGGCTTAGCCGTGTTCATGATAGCTTCAGCCCTTTCTGGGGTTATCTTTTTCCCCTCATGGGAGATTAGCTGGCCTGTGTACAGTACCTCTTGTTGACAGTATTGCAACTTCTCCTTGTCAACCTTATATCCTTTCTCAGCCAGTATAGTCAGTAGCTGGACGGGGTCATGCTTGCATTGCTCTTCAGTGGTGCTGCAGATCAGAATGTCATCTACATACTGCAAAACAACTCTGTCTACTGCAATATTGCTTATGTCAATTTGCAGGACTCTATTGAAGATAGACGGAGACTTGCAATACCCCTGTGGCAATCTCGTGCTTTTCAGACGCATTTGTCTGAAAGTAAACAACGTCAGGTCTTGCGAATCACGGTGCAACGGGATTGAGAAAAAAACATTTTTCAAATCGATCACCGTGAAATATCTTGCCTCAGTGGGTATGTTGAATAGAATTGTAGATGGGTTGGGGACTAGAGGGAACTCGTCTTCAACAATATCGTTTAATGCCCTTAAATCTTGGATCAAATGCCATGACCCTCCCTTTGATTTCTTGATGGGGTAAATCAATGTGTTGCAAGGTGATTCTGACGTCACTAGGATGCCCTGTTCCATCATGGCGGAAATTGTCTTCGCAATCCCTTCATCCGCTTCTCTGGACATGGGATATTGTCGAGCTCTTGGTAAAATTGCTCCTGGTTTCAATTTAATTTTTACTTCACCTGCCCCCTTCAAGAGGCCTACGTCATAAGGCCCTGCAGTCCATACTGTGACGGGTACTTGGGCCATGTCATCATCAAAGTATTCTGGACGTATCAGTGCCAACATCATTCTTTGTGGTACTTCCCGTTTGATCATTTTGACCCAAAAGGTGAGATTCACTTCCACCCTTGTCTCTTCTAGTTCATGGTGTACTTCGAATAGATCGTCATCTGTGACATTGGTCACTCGGTACCCTTCTTCGATGGCGATAATCGCGCACCATTGTCTCTCTTCATCGTCATATCCTTCAACCAATACCACTTTCCCTCGCACTGTGGAGGATTGTATCCTTAAGGGAAATACTTGTCCCTCCTTTTCGTGCATAGGTATTCTTGGTCTAAATAGGAACTCATCGTGGGTTCTCATGGTTTTATCCGCGAGGCCTGACAATCCCGCCATGAGCACCTGCACTCCATATGCAAATACTTCTGGTTATAAGGGTGTAGCTCTCATGGCTACGCGTCCTGAGTATGCTCTAATAATTTTGCATATGTTTGAATAATGCATTCCTGGAGTGGAGCACACTATACCATTCTCGGTAAATGAGATTATCATATTCAACTTTGTCATCAAGTCCCGACCCAGGATGTTTACTGGGGTCTGTCGTGAATGCAGTAAGGGTACATTCATTTCGCACTTTCCTACAGAGACTGGGAGTGCGTCTATAAAGGGAACTCTACTGTGAGCTCCCGTGAAACTCTGAGTATCTATGACCTCGCCGGACAAGGAAAACTTGCCTTCTTGTATGCACGAGCGCGTTACACCCGTGTCAACTGAGAAGGAATATTCTCTGCCCCCTATGACGGCATTCACCCTAGGTTCCCTATTAGGGTCTGGTGTCACTTATAGGATAGAGCACATCAGAGTCCCCCGTGAGCTGTCCTTTTTCATATATAAGTTCGACCCACTGTAGGCCTATGGATTCCCCCATTTCCAGGGTTGTCTCCCCCTCCGGAGTTAGTGCCCTGAGTTATTTGTGCAGTGCCTGCTGGGAATGTCCTTGTGGCAGTTTCCCCACGTTCGAGGGTTGAACCACTTGCTGTGCACCTTGCTGCAAGCCTGACGTCTGCTGCTGCACTATGTGATTTTGTGCAACGCCCTGGTGATGGATGGCAGGCTGGTTCACCATGCCTGTCCCCATTCCTTGGCCATTTTTCTACATGCCTTCGCTTCTGCACATGCGCGCCACATGTCCTGTTATTCCACATAGCCAACACACTGGTGGTGGTCGGGCCATCTGTCCATCTGGCGTGGCTGGACTGTCCATCTGCACATTTTGAAATCCACCTTGGTTACCTCGAAACCCACCCTGGTTACTCTGCCATCCTCTTCCTCCGAAACCCATATCTCTTGGGTAAAATCCCGCGTTACCCTGGTTATGCTGGGATGGGTTAGCTGCTGATTGCGTGCTTGGTTCAGGTTGGTTTGTCAGCACGGCTCCCTCGAGAGCATACTTTGAGAGATTTTTTTTGCACCATCTTTGCTTCCTCACCCTTACGAGTTGCCTCTTTTTTCCGGTTTTTCTCTTGCAACAATCTGCAGTAGTGCGCAATTGTCATCTGTATTTCGGCCCAGGGTTTAGCTTCTACTCCTACTAATTTCTTGAGCTGCTTTTGTACCGGTTCAGGTAACCCTTGGCATAATATGTGGTAGAATACAGGGATAGATTTCGTCCAAGACTCATGCATTTCAAGCACCCCATGCTTCTTGAAAATTCTGGATATAAATCAACAGATCCTCTGACTCTTTTCTCATTTTTCGTGTCATTATAGCTCCTATATCGGAAGTGTCAGGGTAAAGCGTTCGTAGTGCTTTCCACACTGCTGCTATACAAATGTTAAATGGCGCTCCGTCATGGGAAGTGTCAATTGTGGTTACTCAAGGGTACCCAACCCGTTTCCATACATCGTCTGCCCTTTCACCAAGTATGGCGATCAAGAGGACCTTAATGTCGCCTATAGCTAAGTTGACGCCCCATGTCATTTTCTCTAACACATGTATCCACTTCCCGGCTCCCGATGTCAGCATTGGAAGCTTGTTTTTCAAGTTTTCTCGGTCCATGTGTGGCCATGGAATATATTGTGGTCTTGCTCCCCCATTTTCTAACAGTGGGAATTGGAACGCGCAGTCTTCCTTCTCTTTCCCCCTTGCTCTCCTGTCTACAGCTGGGGTATCATTCCTGCATTGCCTTCTACCTGGCAATGCCCTCAATCTGTCTGCATAGGCTGGTGCTGCCACCCCCCTCCGACCGTGGGGTATTCCTTCAAGTCGGCCGGGCTGCTCGGCAGACTTTCATGTCCCAGTATTGGTCTCTCTAGCATCTGACCATCGTATCCTCTGTTTCCCTGGGAGCTGTCTTTCGCGCCATCTCCCTCCTTCGTGTGCCTCGTCCTCCGTCTCCCCACCGGAGTCGGATTCTGATTTTTCCCAGTTTACACAACTCCTTTCATCTTCTTCATTCCGCCCAATCTCCAGCCTGTCTAGGGACAGTCCCCTACTCCCACTACTTCGAGTGACATCCTCAGTGTCATATAGCTGAGTGCTCTCTAAGCGCTCATTTTCCCTTCCCCCATGGGATATCTGTTCCAACCCCATCTCATTGTATATTTTGTCAATCGTTTCCCCGATGCTTCTGGTATCGAAGTCATCTTCAATATTTGCCCCACTCGTACCTGGTACCGAGTCATTTGCAGGAAAGAATTCTTCTATGTCCTCCCACTCTACAACAGGATTGGGTTTTTTGACTTCCCGCTCCAAATACTCAAGGTCTCGTGCCCTCTGTCTGCGCTTATGTTCTAATTCCTGATTTATTTCTTTGTGCTTCCTCGCTTCTTCTCTAACCTTATCTACTTCCCTCATCCTTTCGTCTCTACGTTCCTTTGCCCTTCTAACTTCTTCCAACTTTTGCTTATCCTGTCCGTGCTGGTCGTAGGCTGCCTTCTGTTTGCGAACGAGCTGTTTCTCTTGCTCTTCGCAATATAGTTGCTCTCATCTCAGCCTATCATTTCTTCTTATCCTTTCATCCCTCATATTCGTTTCCTTCTTTTTTCCTTTCTCTGTACCACATCAGACCTCTCTCTCGGCCTTATACCATCACTTCCTTTTCCATCAAGCTTCAGCAATATCTGACCTCCCATCCATGTGTCTTTCGTGAATGCTATCTCATCTATTCTATTTTCACTCCCTTTCCATTTCTTTCCCTCTCTCTCCCTAACGAGAGATGCACAAGTCTGTGCCTGGTCCTTCCCTTCATCATTTTCACGTCTCTCCTTGTCCTGCTGGACTGCAGAGGCAAGATTAATGTCCTGCTCTTTTCTTTTATTACGTCACTACTGTACGTACGTGACTCATATACGTTTTGCTGTACCCCCGTGGCTGCCTTTAGTTCTCTTATCTGGTAGAGTCCCTCTGTCTTACTTCCCTCAATGACTGGCTCAGGTGGGGCTGGTGGCGCGGTAGGCGTCTCACCCCCCTCCGTGCATAAGTTTAATATCCAGTATGCGGGCAGTTCTTCCTCCTTCGTCTGTTCGAACATTTTCCAAAGTTCCAGAACGGCAAGGCGTTTCTCTAGTTTCTTGCCGGTATATGTGGCATGCAGATAAGTCGTCATATGTTGCAAGACGGCTTTAGATAGGGACCTGTTCTGTGGCCACGGCATAAACATTTTGTGGGCGGTGCCCTTAACCCACTCAGTGCTGTATTTTTTAAGCTTGGGTGCATGTATAGGCAACTGCTTACATAATTGGGCAAGTGGGGTAATCTCCTCCATTCTAAAATTCTGTTATGAACAATATTTTCATGCAATTTCAATACTTTCAACAATATGGGTGAGCACCAAATACGCAAGCACCAATCCAATCTTTTCCCACCAAAATTCTATATCAACAATTTACTCAAAAACATCAATCCATGTGCGATTCCCTCTTAGTTACAGAATCACGTAAAACCACACTTTCATTTCAAACAATCAATGATACAATTCTTCTTACGTTTTTCTCTCGGGTCCCCCCACCCCGGTAACCTTACGTTTTGTTCTCGGGTGCCCCCCGGTAACCTTATGTTTTTCTCTCGGGTGCCCACCCTGGTAACTTTACGTTTTTCTCTCGGGTGCCCCCCCCCCCAGTAACCTTATGTTTTTCTCTTGGGTGCCCCCCGGTAACCTTACGTTTTTCTCTCTTATACTTGAG
The DNA here is from genome assembly GCF_040938575.1 of Ambystoma mexicanum. Taxonomy (NCBI): domain Eukaryota; kingdom Metazoa; phylum Chordata; class Amphibia; order Caudata; family Ambystomatidae; genus Ambystoma; species Ambystoma mexicanum. Next base: position 102,235,814 of record NC_090931.1, read on the forward strand.
TCATTAACCCCTTATAACAATTTTTTTTTTCTCTGCCACCCTCCGTACCTTTCCCTTACTTGTTCCAGTGCCTACAAGACATTTGCCAAAGTAACGAGTTTATTGTTTCACTCACCGATCGCATCTTTTTCCTCTCTGGAGCTTCTGGATCACCGCCCCTTCCTCATCAGCCTCTTGCGGTCTTTTCGTCAGATCCACTGCTCATGGGAATGAGAAGGGTTATGCTTCGAAAGGCAGGTTTCTTCAGACCCACTGCAGATTTTTCCGAATTATACTATCATTGTCCACGGTAAGCTTCTCAGTCTACTAAGCCGGAATGGCGAAAGGACTTGTGATATTGCCGAAGGCCTAGAGTTACTTTGTACCATCGGTCTATGGGTGTCTTAAAATGTATAATCAATAATCAATAATCGGTGGCCGAAACCATCCTCACGCTACCAAGAGTAAAAGAGGATGAGATATCAACTGACGGGCCCATAGGCCAGTGCCCACCCTCTAGTACTTGTAAGACAAGATAGCTGCACCATGTGAGGAATGGGGGTGCAGGATTCACTTACTCCAGAATGACTCAGAAGTTTGGCAAAGGGTAGTCTGTTTAATGACAAATACATCAAACAGGGAAACAATTGGAAATCAGCATCCTTGTGACCTCACTTAGACCTCACCACCTGCCTGGGCCTCCCTTATCTTGACCATCATGGGGCAGGCTGGTATGCTCTGAAGTTTCGATTCTTGCTAACTGACGTTCTCCTCCCCTTCTCTAGTTGACCTCGATTTCCCCGGCAATAGCTGCTCCATGCTGAGTTTTGATTCTGCTCTTCCCTTCTGGCTTTAGCTGGAATATGAATATCGGCCCTGATGGCCCCATGCAGGCTGAGTTTAGTTCTGCTTTACAAAATGGAGTCGCACTTGTCTAATGCGCCTTATTGAGGTAGATATATGGTTGGCGCTTGCCGCTCTATTCTTCTACTAAGCATTGCAAGCATTATCGTTTCTTAGCTTCTTGCGTTTCAAGCCTATTTACATGCATTAACTGGTTGGTTGCTTCCATCTTGACTCACAGCAACGTTTTAACATCGTCTCTTTCCTGTGTCCATTACATCTGTTTTCATAGTTACTTGTACTGGCGTGCTATCTTCGATAGCCGGTTTCGTTCATTTGCGAGTCTGTCCAGGCCCTTGTGTTATTTCCTCTGGCCTTCCATTAAGGCTCTTTGGGTTTCTTCGTGGATCGTCTGTAGGTACTCTTCATTTCGTCTCAGTTGCTGGTATGGTTGTCTAAGAGGCAGCTCTTTGTTGGTTCATTTGCTCCTCATACGTTACATACCTTGGCGAGTGCGCTCCTGGTACCTCGTAATGGGGGGCATGGATGCAGGCCATGTCCAGGACCTCCTCTACACCAGCTGGTGTAGGAACTTTGTTAAATTCCAGACTGGATTATTGCAATGCCTTGTTATTGTGCATTCTAACCAGCTAGACACATCGCCTCCAGGTTGCGCAGAATGCCGCAGTTAGACTTCTAGTCTTCCTAGACTCTCCTCCACTCTCACTGTTTCATCAAAACCTACAATGGCTCCCTATTCAGAAGATGATCCTTTCTAAAATCCTCTGTCTCATTTTTAAGTGCATTCATGGTACTACCCCCAGGTACGTTGTTTCCATAATGTCCCTTTACTGCCCATCTCGATCACTCCGGTCTACCGACAGAAACCTCTCTCTGCCCCCTCCTCTCGCTTTGTGTAGTGCGATGGTAGGAGCTTCTGTATTGGCTGCCCCGAGCCTAGAACCTGCTGCCTGTGGATCTTGGGAATGTAAACTCCCTTCCTCTTTTCAGGAAGGAGCTGAAAACCCATTTTTTTTCAGTAATTCCTTTGCTGTCGACTGATGCTCGCCTACCTTTTTCATTGTTAACATCTGTGCCTCGATGCAGTCTCTGATTGGTTCCTTATGGATATGTGCACTATAAATCAAAAAATCTAATCAAAATCAACAAATGCAGGTCCGTTCTTGGCATGACGTGTGCACAAGCTTCCCAAACTTTTCAACACTGAAAACTACAAAAAGCAATAGGTGCACAGAACAAATGTGTGCAAACACACTACCCTTATTATTGAAGAGCCGGCGGTGGGACTGCATTACGTGGTCGGTGCTCTATAACTGTTCTGTCATCATTTTATGCCACCTCAGGCAAAGCGGAATCTGCACACAGAGCGCCTCATTACACGGACGGCGGTAAGGGTATAGGTCACCGTTAATGGTACCGGTGACCGTTAACCCTTACCGCCTTACTACGAGGTCCCTTTGCGGGTTGGAGACTTTAACGCCTGCTTTTTGCAGGTGTTAAAAACCAACCCGCAAAGGGACCAGGGTGCTAATTACGGTACCGCAATTTGCGGCACCGTAATTAGCGCCTTCCCCATTCCCATAGAGCCTATGGGGCAAAAATGGGAATGGGGAAGGGCAATGGGGGAAAGGGGAATTACCGCCCCGCCAACCTTGGAATAGGGCGGTAATTCCCCTTTCCACCAAGGCGGTGCCGGTATTTTACCGGCATGGACCAAGGTGCTAATAGCACCTTGGTCCTCCGCCTACCGTGTAATGAGGCCCAGAGGGTTGGGCCCACACACCGAGCTTGACACTCTTAAGAGAAAAGGATCACACTTGTAAGGAAATGGTATATATGCTTTAAATCAGAGCTCTACAATCTCTAGTTGTTTTGAAGGAAAGCTCCCATCAGTCCTAGACAGCCTAGCCAATGGTGGTGGATCATGTTTGTAATGATGCCAGACATCTGGAGAGCCACGGGTTGCAGAGGCCTTGACATCAGGCCTTGTTCATCTGGTGTGGCTAGGTGTATCAAGTTTGTAAATCATTTTATATTCCAACCACAAGCTGTTGCCCTCCTCTGTCCTCCTCCATCCTTATGTAGCATTATATCTGCGGGATTTGGCCCGCAGTGTGTTAAGGTGGGACATTTCTTTGCTCTATTCGACAAGACAATAAAGATCATTTACAGAGTGATTATTGTAGAAAGGTCATGTGTGTACCAGTTCCCCCACAAACAGGACCCCATGTGCTGCTTGGATATACATTCTGGTGGTCTCCTGCTAGCACCACGCTTGGTTCTCTCTCCACTTTAAGATATGATATGATAGGTTATTTATAAGGCGCTTAATACCCAGAGGTTTCTAAGCGCGGACCCGGGGATCGAACCTGTGGTGCTCCGTGTCACCTTGCTTCCAAGGCGAGCACGTTGCCCATGATCTATCCTACTGTAGCTGTTGATATCAAAAGGGCCGTGTCAGCAAATGGATGAAAAGGAAGACGTGTCTCTGCTTGCTATTCATTAATGGTCGTTCCATCATCGGATAATTATATCATTAGGTGCAAACGCAGAACGATGCCGCTATCCAACTAGGAAGACAAGACATTGGGCCTCATTATGACCCTGGCGTTGGACCATGGTGCTAATAGCACCATGGTCCATGCCGGTAACTTACCGACTCCGCCATGGCGGAATGGGGTATGACCGCCCCATTCCGAGGTTGGCGGGGCGGTAATTCCCCATGCCGCCATGGCCCTTCCCCATTCCCATTTTTGCCCCATAGGGCTCAATGGGAATGGGGAAGGCGCTAAGTACGGTGCCGCAAATTGCGGCACCGTACTTAGCACCAAGGTCCCTTTGCGGGTTGGTTTTTAACGCCTGCAAAAAGCAGGCGTTAAAGTCTCCAACCCGCAAAGGGACCTCGTAATCAGGCGCTAAGGGATTACCGGTACGGGTACCCTTACCGGTACTGGTAATCCCTTAGCGCCAGGGTCGTAATGAGGCCCATTAACTTGAAAGGTGGCCATCGCTTACTTGGATCTGAACCCATTTCCAAACCCGCTATGTGATGGCAAAATGTGGATTTGTAATGTTGAATAAATGCAAGCCTTGACTCTGATGCATGTTGCCCATAAGTGTGAGGATGTGTGAGGAGCAGGGATGTTTTTTTTTTATTAGGCATCTTTGGTATGCGTGAAGCTTCCTGAACCTTAAGGGAGGTAACAAAAGCAGAGGCCTATGATTCCCTACAACATGCAGGGAGACGTCCCTTGTGGTCATAATGAATATGCTGGTCTGGAAATAAGGTGCTGGTAACAGCGTATACCTTTTCTGGACTGGCATACTTGAAGTCTGTCAGTAGGGGCAGTAAACTACTGTCAGGCCTGACCTGCAAGTAGTTCAGGCCCCTAACGGCAGAGAATTCACTGAATCACCACCGGCACTGTTAACAACAGTGCCATGATTCAGTGGTTCCCATCACAGGGAGTGCTATGGGACTCCATTTGACTTACCATTATTTCACCCCTCATAATATCCTGGTAATAGCAGGATATCAGGTGGTGGAAACCGTAAGCAAAGTTTTCCAGTAAGCCGCTGGTAGTTACCGGGAAACAGGTAATGACTTCCACTGTCTTTTACTGATGATTTATCAGCCTATATTGCCTATCAGAGCCAACACCCTTTTTCCATCTGTTTCCCGACACTAACAAAGGATACACCGGGCAAGCAAAAATAAAATAATAGCATGCTCAACTGTATATCATCCTAAAATAAGCACATCACTTTAAAAATATGGAACAATAGGATAGACCTTGGTTGCCAGTTCCTGAGTGTCACAGAACTTCATTCTCTCCACCCATGGTGAACAGTGAAGGCGATTTGTCGTCAATTCTCCACAAAGAGAAACTAAGTCTGCCGGGCTCAGTACCAGTGGCCACCTACGGGTACCTACATCCAAGGCCAAACCCAGCAAGGGGCCCTTCTCTCATTCATTCTCAAGGTTGTGCATGCTGGAGAACCTTGGGCTGCCACATGCGTCCATGAAAATGGAGAAGGCGGATGGGCCATTCCACAGTGGCTGCTTGATTTGCACACGACTGTCCTTCCAACCTCCCCCTGGCCCCCAACATATCACTCATAAGGATTAGGGTCAACATGATATCCAGATATCCAATTGCCTAGTAGTTAATGGCTGAATCATCATTATGTTGGATCTGGAGGGTAAAAGTGCCAAAGTCTTCCACACTCTTGGGAAAAGGCAGAAGCCTAAAAGCCCCAAATACGTAAGCTTTACATGATCCGGGATGGGGTCAGATGGGGCATCACTGATGCTGGACTTTATTGAAACTCAGCGCAAATTTTATTTGATTTTTTTAAAATTAAAAATGTGTTTATTTCGTGTTAAATTCATTATACAAAGTACACACAATACAATAAATACAATCAAATTGTATTTTTTAATTAAGTACTTTACTTTGCTGTATATATTGTATTGTGTATATTTGATATACGTTGTTTTTTTGAATTTACAATAACAAAAATTTGAGTTGCAGTTCATACATTTCCACTGGAATCTAGGGAATCATTTATCTCAAAAGTTGAAAATCAGTATTGGGCATTTTTTCTTTAAAAAAAATATCCTTCTACTCATACTCACATGTACGTGCCGCGTGAACTCCATTGACGGCAGGTAGCCCGGCAGGTAGCGATATAGCCAAGACCAACAGCGTGGCCAATCATTCACTGAGTCCCTTTAAAGAGGCGCCTGGAAGCAGCTCTATGGATCTTCTTGTCCTAGTAGGATGGCTGAAGAATATCGTTTCTACAAACAATCAAACATGTATCTGTCCTTGTCTTGCGTTACACAATAGTGTCCATCATACATACTACTGGGTCATTCTGGCAGAAGGGCTTAAAACGTTGAATCAAACAATTAGACTTTGTATTATAGTAAAAGCTTGATCATCCGTCACCCATGGGACACCAATGGTGCCGGATAATCAAATGGCCCGGAAAACATAATGACAGCATTCCTTGTGGCAGAGTGAGAGTGGGCAACAAAGTTTCCTGGCCTCGGGTTCTGATTACCAGCACTCTGCCATCAAGATCCTCAGCCATCCACCGTCGACATTTGGAACAGAATAACAATGACCATCAAGGCTGTAAACATAGACTAAATTAAGGAACAATGTTCACTGTAGGTCGTGGCTACCAATTGTCCTTTGTAATGGTCTTCAAATAGATGCACCTGAGGACAAGTTGGTAAATCTGTGCAGTGGCCTCAATCTCACTGCACACCGTACCTACATCCCATGTTAAAATAGTCACTCGCTGGTGAAGAAAAGTCTTGCAAGCGTTGGCCAGAATACAAGGATCGTGTGGGTTTGGCTCCTTCTTGCATCATTGTTGGGGCTGCAACTTGGACATTGTGTATTTTAGCGAAGGAGACTTTACAGTCATACAGTATTTCTTGTACTTATGAATCTGCAGCATACATAAGAGCTTAGCTGCCTGCATTCGCTGCAGGGGTAGCACAAGGGGCAAAGGAACAAAATCTGGCTGATGGAGTCTAGACATAAAGGGTATTTGGGGGTTGTGAGTGGGATTAGCTGAGAAGTTTGGATGAATTGAGGTTGATAAATTGAAATGGTTCCCAGGCTGAAACATTTTGGGTTCAAGCCAGAAGGTTGGACTTGCTTACATGGGATGTGAGGCTAGCCGAACTTCTGCAGAAGTGTATCACACAAAACAACCAAAGTCTTATTTTTAAGGGACAGTTTTTGAAGCTGCAAAGCAGCCTACTGCAACACCTACAAGTACCCTATTCCTCTTCCTGCCCCTCAACTACCCATCGCTTCCACCCCCACTGCCCTCCCCACAGCATCTCTAGATAACATTGTTCTATTTCCAGTCCAGTGTGCTGGAAATAGAAACAGGTTGATCATGTCCCACTGCTTGTAGGTGCCTGCCAGGCCAACAGGTTTGTTATATGGCCCTATGGAGGATGACACAAACCTGTCCCTGCCTCCCGAGTGCCCCAATTCTGTATATATTAGTGACCTCACACATCCAGAAACATTCTACATGAACACAAGGAATCCAAAAATCAGGTGATTAGGCGAACACCCGAACATGTTTGCTCAGCACCAGTGGGCCGGGAATGCATTTATGTTCAAATATTGATCTCTTTAATATCGATATTCATCTGTAGCAATATGCAAACATCAATGTTCATCACATCAATGACATCAACCTTGAATTACACATTTTTTATGTAATTGGCAAAGGCCATGATTTAAGAGAAGTACGGTTCAGCAACATTTGATGCACAAGATGTTTTGGACAACAACTCAGATCACCCCTATCCAGCAGAGTCAATTGCGAGAAATCATGGCAGTCATAGGTGCCAACATCTGGAGAGCCATGGGTTGCAAACCCCGGAAGTAGAAGGTGAGCAACGAGCTAGAACAGGGACTTGCAACATGTTATCTCTCCAGATGTTTTACAACTCCCATTAACATAGCCAGCATAGTCAATGGTGAGGGAACATGACATTGCAAAGGATCTGGAGACCCATGGGCTGCAGACACCTGGGCTCGAGGGATCTAAGCAATGCCTTTACAAAGCAGAGCAGAATAGTTCATTCTCCTCTTATACAGATTGGCAATAGTGCCATTTCTGGTATTATACGGTGGAGCAAGGTCCCTCATGCAGAGATTAGCAGTAGTTTAGCCAATGTATAGCATGGCTTCATCAGCTAGAATGACTGAGTTTACTTGGTAGATGCTTTCATCATGCAGTGAAAGTAAATATATGTAGGGGAGGCAGGGTATGAAACCACAGAAAGGGGCAAACTCTTTGAGGATATGGTATGTGTGCACCACCTAAAGCTCCTGGGTGTTGTCGAGGGTGAATAGGGATTGTTGGGGGTTAATCTGGTCCCCCATTAATAGAAGAAAAAAAGGCACAATTAAAACAACCGCAAAGTAACTTACCACTCGTAATTATAGTTGATGAAACCACATAGAACTGGAGCTGGATAAGGATGGGTGCTGCTAAGAACAGACTGCAGTGAAGGGTCTCAGAAGTAAGGGAGGTCCCTGAGGAATGTGGGGGTAGCAGATAGTGATGGGGATAGTGATGGTGATGGCCTGGCTGAGATATGGATTTGGGGTCTTTAGGTGGTTCATAAGCCCTGTCCGTTGTGACGAGTTCACACTTGTTTTATTCAAGGTCCTGTCCTCAGGGTCATAGTAGAAAGTAATGGCCCACTCCTCTTTTTTGTGTTCCTCCATTCCCACCTGTGGGATCTCATAGGACCCTTGGCTTTGCACCTAAGTGGCGTAGAAAGCCCTCTGGCATAGTTTCTTAAACTAAACCCTAGAAAAGCAGAGCTGATGCTCTGTAATCCTACAGGTTTTAACTGCACCACAATACCGTGGCCTGATTGGATGGGACCCTGCCCAAACCCGTCAACCATTGTAAGAAATCTTGGAATGAAAATGGATAACACCCTCACTCTTGATCCACAGGTAAAAGTCATTGTCCGAAGCTATATCTCCCAGCTGAGCATGCTACGCCACATTTTACCTTACTTAGTATGCACCCACAGGGCCATGGCCATAATTTCTCTAATACTACCCAAACTCTAAAATATTTTGCTTTTTAACTAACCACTTTGAAAGAAATGAAATAATAGCAGGCAACTGTGCACCAGAAACATAGGCTAATTTACGATCACCTGGTCTCCGGATTTGACAGACACTTTGTTGTACTTCTAAATCTGTCAGGGAAAAAAAACAGAAATGGTATTCTGCAGCACTTCTGGATCATAAAAAAGAAAACAGAAAAGCAGAAAGAGCCTGGCTGAAGGACCAGTCCGTGGCTAGTAGGGATAAATGGAAATCAATTGAAAAATGGTATCGTATGGAGATTCTTCATGGTACAGCATTTTCTCTCGATAACCAAATTGCTCACACAGATATTGAATCTAGGAAGGTTTTCCAGATTCTTAGGGAGATGGAAAATCCCAAGGTAATGCTACACAAAATCATTCCGACAACCTCAGACTGCAAAGCCATTCAGAAGGCTTTTGACCTCAAAACTGCCTCAGCACAAACCCAGATCAGTACCAACCTCATAAGAATGGAGCATCTGGCCTCTGTTCTTGATGCAGAGGAGGTAGATCTTGGTGACAAATCGGCCTTTGAATTCAAAGGGGATTTCAGAAGACGTCTTAGACACATATTGAACAAAATGAGTCCCACGACATAAGTGGGAGAAGTTCTCCCTTCTAAAATTATTCTTAATAATAGAACACTATTCCTCCCCTTCCTCATGTGCCTTACTGATGCGAGCATCAGGAACTGTTACATCCCTGTGGCCCTGAAGAAAGTTTCTGTGACTCCTTTACTGAAAAAAACAGGTCTGGATCAAAAAGTGTATGCCAATTTGGGACCCATCTCTAATGCTCCTTTCTTACAAACATTTTTGGATGAGGTGGCCACACTCCTAATGCAGGAATTTCTGGAAACATTGGGCGACCTTCACTCAAGACAATTAGGCTTCAGCACATGTTATGGCATGAAGAGTGCTCGACTAAACATGACATCTGAAATGCTTCAGATCATGGATAATGGCAAGGCTTGGCTGCTGATGTTGCTAGATCTGTCAGCAGCCTTTGACCTTGTTCACCATGACAAATTGATACACAGATTGATGAAAGCAGGTGGTTACTTGGCTAAGGGCCGGGCCTGGAGCAAATCATTTTTGACTGGGCTCTTGTCCAGTATATTATGGGGCAGTGCATGCTCGCTTGATGAGCCATTGAAATGTGGTGTCCCACAGGGCACTTGTTTATGCCCTTCCCTCTTCAATGTGCACTGACGCCCACTTTGCGATCTGCTTGATGGGCTGGGTGTGCATTTTACCAACAATGCAGATGACACCAAGCTTGTTTTCGAGCTGAGTGGCAAGTACACAGAGCACATGGAGCTTATCAGCAAAGTATATGCCACACTTCAGCAGTGGATGGCCAATAACGGGATGTGCTTGAATGCCAGTAAAAGCAAGATCATGCTGTTTGGCTCTACACAGGCAAGATCCAAGCTGTATACCCAGTATGTTGGCTTTCCGATTGAGAACCATCTTATTAAAACTGTAGGCAAGGTAAAGACATTGGGTGTTGTTTTCGAATCTTCTTTGAGCTCAGAGGCCAATATTGAAGCCCAGTATGTACTCAGGCTTTTGAGGTTGTTCATGCCCTCATAATTTTAATTTTATTTCATTTTATTTATTTGTTACAGTTGTTAAAATACAACTTTTCAAATTAAAGTGTACTTTAAAAACAGTTAATCCCATAAAAAACTAAATCAATCTTCAGAATTATAGAACTACATATCTATGATAAAACAGATCTTCCCTAAAATATAAAACAAACAATTAACACATTATTTCCAATAAACAAGTAGCTCCTAATTACTAAATCTAAATCTAAAATGTAATTACTTAGACGTTTCCCAGCTGATATTTAGAGTACGTACTTACAATGCAGATTTCTTATGCATAAAAAAAGCAGGATCACAACTAATATAGAATAAGCCTTCACTATAATCAAAATGACATTTCCACTCTTTATATTTACATTGCGTTTACAGTATTTTTTGCAATGTATCCTGTGCAAATTTCAAACTCTCTTATAGTACAGCACCGTTAATCCTATAAATACCTTTTCCGAAATATAAGAGGGGAAAGAACAGAGCGTCAATGTAAAATTGGAAGGCCATCTCACATTGATCAATAGCATGTCTACAGCAAACAATTTCAGTATCCAAACTTGTTTTAGACTTATAACCCTTTTGGTTCTGCTGATTTATGTGATCGTACAATAACATACTCAACTTGCTAATGTGCAGGTCATATTGGTCTCAAACATTTAAATTAGGTCTGAGAAATATTACGACTTAACACAATGAAGCCACGTGTTGCTGATAGGAAACAAATCAGTGCCAGCTTTGAGGCCACCGAATTCCCGTGAAACATGTTCCACCAAATAGTTTCCAGATTAACTCTCTCAGCATCCGAAAAAAAATGTTTTGCCAAAGCTGTTCAGTTGTTCCTGTCTGAGCGTTCACACTCTAGAAACAGATGTTTTAAGGTTTCCCTGTCGTTGATACTGTTGCAGAATCGACATGGCACATGTCCACCTTCCATAGGATCCCTCACCTCAAATATATCTCCTGTCAACAAGACAGTAAAGAGAAATCTCATATAGGCATGTCACCATTGTGGGATACGAAATCGCCTCAGATATAATTCTGCAGACCCCAGACACTTCCAATTAGAGACCATGTGATGATATAAATGTGTCTTTTTTAACTGATCCATTGTATTTGCCCGATTGTGATTCTGCAACAGTCATTTTACACATTGAGGGTTACATTCTTAGACGTCTAATGATTGATCTACTTTGACCAGAGTGGACACGCATGCTTCCAGCAGGAATAATAACCATTTATAATTGGAATTACCTGCTATTAGTTTGGTCCCTAATTGAAAGTATAAACTATGACCACTTCCTAACATGAGCTTCCTAAATAAGGATCATCCTCGCCAGGCTGATTAGCGATTTGAGGCCCAGTACATAACGTATTGCCTCTAAGGGGATACATTGGGGTAGACAAAAGAGTAAAAGTGTCCATATTTTTGCATCTATCTTAAAAAGATCCATTTGCACCCCAAATAAGGAGAGGTCTAACCCATAACATAGTTTTGGGATAACCTTTACTTATAAAAAACGAATGAGTGGTAACAATGAAAATGTACAGAATTTTTGTTGTACCTTTTTCATTTGAGAAATGAGAGATCCTGCCTTCTCCACTATGCAGCTCCATTATATATGTTTGCCTGGCCAGTCAAATATTGGAAAACCCAGATACCGCAATGATCTACTGATTGACAATTTCTGTTTATTCAGAAACCAGCTCATCGCTGATGGCTTCTAACGAATGCTTAAGTGCATACTTACAGATTTTTTTCATTCACAATTAAAGCATTTCCTTTCAAATAGTTTGCAAAAGCAGTAATGTTCCATTGTAGGCCTATTGGTGTACTGTCTATAAGCATAAAAACATCTGCATATGTGCACCAATTAAGTTTTAAGCCCTCAATTTTAGGAGAGATCAGAGTAGCGGTATCAAGAATATTTCCGGCATCTGAAATATATACATTAAAAAGAGTTTTGATGAAAATACAACCTTGTTTAAGCCCGTTCCTAATCTTGATCCAGTAGGAGAGTAGAGCCTCGTTGTTTATTCGTACCTGGACTAAGGAGCCGTCATGGAGGTGTACTAATATTGCTAGTGTTCCTCGAGGGATTCCTAAGCGGAGGAGTTTTGTCCATAAGAGTGCTCGGTCCACTAAATCAAATGCAAGAGAAAGGTCCATTGCTGCCAAATATATAGGGACTGCTTGTATTTGCCAGGCCTTTTCTTGCATTAGTGTGACTACCAAGCCACCTATCTCTGTCCCCATATTCTTGCGAAAACCGAGCTGTCGGTTAGACAAGATGGAGTTAGAGTCCCACCAATCCACCAGCTGTTGAAGTACCAGTCCCGCAAAAATCTAGGAATTTGGGTCCATTACCTCAATGGGATGATAATTAGATGGTAATGTCCTGCCCCTTTTTTTTTATAAATTGGGATGATATATGATAAATGCCATGAGTCAGGAATTAGCCTATTTTGAGTGATGTCAGAAAACAGCATAGACAAAGATTTGACACATTGGCCCTCATTACAAGTCAGGCTTTAAGGGGTTAACGGCGCCATAAAGAGCATCGGCGCCATTAAACCCTTAACGCCTGATTCACACTTTAACGCCTGCTTTTTGCAGGCGTTAAAGTCCAAAGCGCTAAGCGACCTTGGTGCTAATTACGACACCGTAATTTACGGTGCCACAATTAGCGCCTTCCCCATCCCCATTATGCCCTATGGGGCAAAAATGGGAATGGGGAAGGGCAAATGGTGAATGGGGAATTACCGCCCCACTCACCTTGGAATGGGGCGGTAATTCCACCATCCACTATGGCGGAATCCGGCATGGACCATGGTGCTAATAGCACCATGGTCCACCGCCTGACTTGTAATGAGGGCCATTGTTCAGGATTAGCCTTAAAAATAATATTAGCTAGTCCGTTTGGTCCAGTTGCTCTTGAGGAACTGGAGTTTTGCATTTGCCTTGTGATTTCAGTTACTGTTAAATTTCCTATCAAGATTTAATTTCTTAAAGCTATGATAATAGGTGGCAGAGCATAATTTTCTGCATATAAAGTGCTGAAATATTCTGCCCAAATTTCTTGAGAAATGTAATTAGTTAATGCTGAGATTTGGGAAGGTTCCAGATCATTTATTAAAAGCCAAAATTGGGTCAAGGTCCCATCTTTCAGAGCAGTTAACATAGCCTCATTATCAGACTGTAGCATATAATTCCTATGACCTTTTACCCAATTTTTCAAGGCTTGTTTAAGGCGGTGAACACTCTGTGTCTTCGAATCCCGAGACAGAGAGGAACGCAGTAATTTACGTATCTACTTTTTAGATTTATTCTTCCGGGACTTCACCAATAAACATGAAGGTGGGTGGGTCTTACAGCTGATAACATCATAGGTTTAGTTGACTTGTTAATAAGATCCCCAATATAAGCTGGACATTTTGTGTAAGTACACATATTGATTCTTTGGGACAATAAGCTTGTGTGAAAGTCTGCTACAAATGCCATATTTATCTTAGCAACATTCCCGTCATGTCGTGAGATTCTATTTTCAGCTGTATTTACTTGCAGGCACAAGGGAATGTGCAGATGAGAGATCTGGTCCTGCTCTAATTTAATCACCACCTCCAATGGTCGGTGGTCATTTGGTTCCATAATCGAGAACTTTATGCATGCGTCAAATAGGTGTTGGGCGGTAAGGGATACCGGTAAGGAGACCGGTGCCAGTAATCCCTTACCGCCCAATTCTGAGTTCCCATAGCGGGAACCATGAAGGACGTGTGGTCTGACCACACGTCATTTACGGGTCCCGCTAAGGGACCAGGGCATTAATAATGGGCCTGCTATTCTCGGGCCCGTTATTAGCACCTTCCCCATTCTCAATGAGCCCTATGGGGGCTCAAATGGGAATGGGGAATGGTTGGTTGAATGGGGATTTACCGGGTCGTCACAGGTCGGAATGTCCCAGTAAGTCCCCATTCAACCAGACCGGTGCCGGACCCGGTATTGGAGGCAGCCATGGCGTAAATAATGCCATGGCTAGCTCCAATCTCGGAATGAGGGCTAAGGTCAATTATGGATTCTCTGATACCATCTGTCTATGTATATGGGTTAAGATCCCTACTTAGAATGGAGTTAACATAATCTAAACCCCAATTAGTGAACAGGTTATACCAGATATGACCCTGAGAGTACTTCCTTTTGGTTCCCACGGGGTCCCCAGCTATTTTTTATTGACCCTCGATATTCAACATATTTAAAAGTCCAAGGCTAGCTTCTTTATCTTTGAGCACACTGGCATTTTTAGGCATCTCTGAATTCAGGTCACCTGCAAGCACTATATGAATCCCATTATATTTTACCATCATTGCAGTTAAAAATTAACTTATTGTTTCAACAAAACTGGTAAAGTCATGCAATGGGTTCCAATATATGTTCATAACCAGGATATAGAATAATCGGTGCCCCTTTTTTATTTCTATCACCACTGTCAGTCCCCTCTAATTGGGGAAGTAGCTTCTATAAGTTTCCGTCCCTCTTCAATCCTCATTGCTGTCAGAAGACCACCTGATGGACGACCTTTCCCTCTCCTACAAGTAAGCTGAAAACGACAATCAAAACCATCAGGCTGTTATTCATTCGTCATCCAAGACACCTGAATACACAGAAAAGTACTTTTTTTCAAATACAAACACACGTCACTGGAGGAAATCAAATGAGACAAACCGTGTGAATTCCATGAAATCAGTATAACTTCCCTAGTAGTTAACCCTTGGTTAAATGTCTTTTTTCAAAGATTTGTGCTGTGAGATGGACTCTCTTAAAGACAGAGCTAGCCATCTCCACCTATGTTTGTCATCCCCATTAGGTGCCTGAATCCGATCCCTTCTAACAACTCTTTCAACTAGAGTTTTCCTTATAGGTTCTTGATGTGTGTCAATCGGATTAATTTGTGGCAAGGATGGGCTAAAAATAAGGATGTCATAGCCCATACAATTAAACTGGAAGATCTCCAGCAATGTCGCTTCTTATACATCTCGCGAATGAAAAACCAATCTGACGTGATCGAGGCGATCAAGGTGTATGAAATCTATCAGTTTTAAATCAGCAGAGGAGATAAGCCTAAGTGCTGGGATTTCATTTAACAGCGCTAATACCCTTGTTCTATGTAACGATGGAGGACCCCTGAAGTCGAAAGAGTAATATAGCAGCACACTCCGGTTATCTGGAAAAGCCAGCATTCACAATTGAAATGATTTTAGATTGCTTTGAAATATTGAGTTGGGAGGTACACTAGTGGGGATCTCAGGATTTAGTTTATCCTGTGATCCCCCTGGTGTGCCTTTTTCAGGGGGGTATTTTTTCTATCTGCAAATTAGTTTGCGACCCCTTCACCCCTTGTGTCACAGCCATGGTTGTAGGGCAGTCCAGATTTTCTGCTATGTCATCACTCACCGACCCCACTTCGGGCTGCAATTGTATCATGTCTAGCTTGGCATGTCTAGCTTCATGCCCTCATAATGTCAAGGATAGACTAATGCAACACCTTGATGTTGGGAACTAGTAAAAATAGCCTCAGGAACCTTCACGTTTTACAAAATGATGCGGTTTGCATTGTTAACAATATACCCAGACACGCACCTATCTCTGATCACAGAAGGATTCTTTATTGGCAAACTGTCTAAGCCCGTATCCAGTTCAAGGTCCTGACAATCGTACATAAGTGCCAGTACAGCCAAGCCCCCAGTTACCTAAAATAGTGTGTTAAGCTTTATCACTCAGCCAGACTTACCAGATCGAGTGGTGGGGTCTGTTTATCTGTCCCTAAGAGTAAGCGTGCAAGAGGTTTGGGCAGATCTTTCACCGTTCAAACCACCACCCTTTGGAACAAACTTCCTAAAAACCTGCCTGCTGAAAATAAACTGCTGAAATTCAGGGGTGAAAATAAACCCTACCCCTTGCTGCTGACCTTCTGTTCCTGTCCTTTATTCTTTCATTCTTTTTCTTCTCTGCACACTGATTTTGCGGGCTCCGGCGCATTATAAATGGACAAATCAAATAAATGTACAAATCAAATCAGATAAGCATTTTCTGAAACTCTTGGCATTACCATCTGTGACAAACCAAGCTGACTCGTGGAACCTCTTGTGCATGGCACTGGCCCACACCTTTAATCTCAGTGAAACCTACCACCAAGAGCAAGGAAGTGGCAACAGCCTTGCCCTCACTCTCCACCACCCTCATCCCTCAACTAACACCTCACTACTAACATCTTGCATCCTTACAATTCCCACAGTCCCACACTCCTAAAGGTCTAGTGTACTTACCAGATTCAGACCCTATCCATCTTCTATCAACATCCATGCTATCAATCTTTGCACTCCACAATCTGGGAGATGCCCTCATGTATAACCTGCCCAGTCGGTACCAACCACAACCAACTTAAGGTAACTGGTATTTCAGACCTGCATCCATCAACACCAAAGGTTTCTACATCTGCCAAACACACTCCGCCCTCCATTCTTACAGAGCATTACACAGCAAGATCAACATTGTTGGCAGAAGACCACTTTGCATTATATTACATAGTTTCATTTAGTCCGTTTTGTCAATTCTGCTTTAACTGCTGCACCCAGTTTCATGTCTTCATTGAGCTTGACAATTGCTGTGGTCTCAGACAGGTACTTGGCTTTTAGTTAACTTGACTCTATGCCTAAGCCCCACAGCTCTCTCTTCAGTGGTGCAATGCCAGGGGCCTGCTTTGATGTATGAGACAGCACTGACTAGGGTGCTGGTCACGTGACCAGGCCCTGCCATTCCATTGCTACGCCCACCACCTTTATTTGTGCCTTCCAGGCAGCTACTTAAGGACTCCAGGCCAGCCCAGGCAGACATCATTCAGGACGCTGCAGGTCACGTGACAGGCCCTGCCACTCAGTAGCTCTACCCACCACCTGTTTGCACACCTTCCAGGCAGCTACTTTAGAACTCCAGGCCAGCCCCAAGCAGACAGCATTGAGGATGCTGGTTTTTTATGTGACCAGGCCCTGCCACTCAGTTGCTCAGCCAGCCACCATTTTTTGTGCCTTTCATGCAGCTACTTAAGGACTTCAAGCCAGCTCTGGGCAGACAGTTTCTACAAACGAAGAAAAGGCCAATTCCTATTAGGACCTTTTCAGACCAGAATCATCCAGGACCAGAACCCCTGCTATTCTAACATCAGTTAAGCTCCCTTCAATATGTGTTTCCCTCCCAACAGCCCATCGCTACCATCACTACTTATCTCAACCATACTGCTCACCAGCAACATCATGGACACTGCATCACATCAATCTCACTCAAGTCATCCTAGACCCCATCAGCAATCCATCATCCACAACTACAAGAAAACTGATGCTCACCAATGTCCACTCAGCAACCAACCATGTAGCTGACATCACTGACCTCTGACCACACATGACTTGGATTCCATCTTCATTACTGAGACCTGGATGACATCCTCCACCACCCACATTCTAGATGACTTCATCCACAATGGCTACAGAATTCTAAAACAAGTCCATCCAAACAAGAACGGCAGAGGTGTTTCTGTCATTCACAAGCCATCATGGCCATACACACAACTGGATGTTTCCAACATTGCCTCTTTCAAAAACCTATCCTGCCACTTCCCATGCTACCCAACAAACACAGCAGTCACACTTTACCTCATCTGAAAACCGCCCAGGCCCGATACCGCCTTCATCGAAGACTTCAGGGACTTTTTCACCACTATGGGCCTCATTACACGGAAGGCGGTGATTCAGGGTGCTATTAGCACCCTGGACCATGCCGGTAAATTACCGGCACCGCCTTGGCGGTAAGGGGATTTACCGCCCCATTCCAAGGTCGGTGGGGCGGTAAATCCCCCTTCCGCCATTGCCCTTCCCCATTCCCATTTCTGCCCCATAGGGCTCTATGGGAATGGGGAAGGCGCTAATTACGGCACCGCAATTTTGCGGTGCCGTAATTAGCTCCGAGGTCCCTTAGCGGGTTGGTTTTTAACGCCTGCAAAAAGCAGGCGTTAAAGCACCAACCCGCTAAGGGACCTCGTAGTACGGCGGTAAGGGTTAACGGTCACCGTTGCCATTAACGGTGACCGTTAACCCTTACCGCCGTCCGTGTAATGAGGCCCTATGTCTCTCACAGATGACAACATCTTCCTCAGCGACTCCAACTTCCCTGGCATCCCAGCTGTCGAGTCAAAGAAAGAAGATCAAAACTGTCTACTCAACACTCTGAACCTCACGCAGCACAAGAAAGGCCCAACTCACATTAAAGGTAATATTCTAGACCTAATTATCACCACCCTGCCCACCCTCCATCACAGCTCCCCAATCCCGCTTGACTGGTCAGACCATCTGGGAATCCCTTTGACATTAGTCACATCACACCAGTCAAGTATACCCATCAGAATCCCTGCAAAGCAGCCTTCACATCATACAAAAACCTTCCCAGTTGAGGGTCTCATGGTAGACATCGGCAAATTCCACTTCACTTGGGCTGATATACCTCTGATGAACCAGGACTGTAACTTGCTTCTCGGAAACCTCAACACCACCCTCAAAACCAACATCAAACATCATGCCACACTGAAACAACATGCCTTCAAGCTTAAACCTTCCATACTCTGGTACACTCACAAATTCAACTCCAGCAAATAGACCAGCAGAAAAGAAGAGAAGACTTCATCAAAATCCTGCTCAAGGAACTATGTGTTTAACGCAGGCAACTGATCACCACAGCCAAAGCCAACTACTACCAAAACACCATAGTGAAGACCAACAATGAAAGCACAGCCCCCTACGAAGTCATCAAGCACTGCATCAACCCTCTGCCTTACCTACCAGTACTACACTCCACTGAGAAATCCACTACCATCAACTCTTTCTTAATCAATATGATCAGCATGATCCAGCAACACATAGACACCAATGATACAACTGACAGCACACTACATATCCCATCAAAGAAAACCACAACTACTGGAACACCTTTTAAGACACTCACCATGGAGGACCTCACTGGCATCCTAACATTTCACAAGAGCACATTGTATGCGCACGACAGCCTCCCTGCCTGAATACTCAAGACACTTCCGACTCAAGCACTCCTCAACTGCTCCCTAATGCAAGACATCTTCCCCTCGAGTCTCAAGACTGCCAAATCCTCCTGCTTCACAAGAAATCAACTCTGAACCCTGGCAACCTTAGCAACTGCCACCCCAATCCGCAACTTCCCTTCCTAGGGCAGATTCTTGAGAAGGCATTATTTACAGAACTACCCCAACACATCAAAATCAGAACCTCCTTCAATCCTTCTTATCTGGCTTCAGACCCAGATGCAGTGGATAAATGGTGATCAACGACGCGCTTAACATCCTTGAGGCTGGCCATCCTTGCCTCCTTGTTCTTCATGACCTCACAGCAGCATTTCACACATTAGACCACCTGACACTCACTGACAATCTACATCACTGCATGGGGATCAGCAAGATCTTCCTCAGCTGGTTCAAATCACACAGCTGGCTAATTGGCACCAGTTTATATAAATGGATTATGCCAGATCACCAGCTCTGCCCATGTCCTATGGAGTCCTGCAAGCATTCATTCTCTCCCCCTTGTTCTTCAGTGTTTACATGGAACCGCTTTGAACCCTCCTCTCTACACAGACTATCCACCAATAAGCAGATGACACTCAACTCTACCTCAAGATGTCCTACATCAAAGACATCCTCAGGGTCAAGCCCAACTCTCATAGATCCAGTCCTGGATGTCCAGTGCTTTCCTAAAGCTCGACTTCTCCATGACCGAATTTCTACTGCTGATCAACAACATCAATTACCCAGACATCCAGATCTGGCTCTCCGCTATGCACCGCAGGGACTTCACAGACCACTGGGCCACCTGCGCCAAGTCCCTTGGATTCCACATCGACAGACACCTCTCCGTCAAAAAGCACATAACAAAGAAGACCCAAACGCTTGGTGCCAACTTTCTCCGCTGTGGAAAATCAAGCTCTTCTTCCCAGAGAACAACTAATGAACTGCTGTCCAAGCCTTGGCTTCCTCCCCTCCCGACTACACCTTACCCTCCCGCCCTTCTACTTGTGGTCTGTGTGTCCCCCATACAATCATTTCTTAACGTGCCAAGAGAAGCCGGCAGCAAGCAGGAAGTTTCGCTATGGCATCCCTGAGGATTTTCTTAAAGCTGCCATATTTCATAATGTTCACGTAACTGCAATACGTTGGACTCTCACGAATCTGCTGGTGTAAAAATTCAGTAATTTGTTAAAGTCATCAATTATTAAAGGAAGTGATTTTGATTTCTGCAAATAAATATTTACTGTGTCACATTCCAACTCTGAGATTGGATTGCTGCATGCAAATGCATTTTCTCTTGCACCTGTTTAATGTAGAAAGCGCTGTCCTTTGCTCACCTTGCTATAGCATGCAGCTGGGGGTGCGTTTTCTGGGAGAGAATGGGGGGGGGCAAATTGAATTTCCGCACCGCCTCGAGCATCTCATTAGCTCCTGTTCTCTTGTTTATCGCCCCCCTGACGCTGTGCAGTGGGCATCCGTCTTTCTCGCATGTCTTCTTGGAGCTGGACGCTCATCTTCAATGCACTTATTTAATTCCACGCGTGTTGTATTAGCGCTGGAACAGCTCGTGTCTTTCCTAGCTTCCATTACAGCGACTAATAAGAGTGACTATTTCTCCGGTTATCAGTTTCTACTTAATTTGCTGGTCTAACAGGAACATTCTCTTGTCAGTATCATTTCATTTTTTTCTTGATTGATAAACGCCTCCATGATTACAAATGTTTCTTTTTCCTATTGTGAGTTGTGACCAGGTGGAGTTTAATGATCAGGCAGGTGCTCTTAATCCGATGTAAAGGTCTAAGTAGTCAACAAGGGCAAACAACAACAATAGCATGCTTGGCATCGCCCCAGACCAAGTAATGGTGATCTCGTTATTATTAAGGCTATTATTATTATTATTAATAATAATGATAGCAGTATTAGTAGAAGTATTAGTAAAGGTAGGTGTAATAATAATAATTTAATACTAATAATAATACTACTACTACTAATAATAATAATAATTTTAGTAGTTGATTCTGAAAAACATGTGTCGACTCCACAGGCAGGGGAGGATTGTGTCGCATTTATGAAAGTGCAGCGAAACCCCATGGTCCGCATAGCGGCTTTGTTGTGCTACTGCGAGGCTTCATTTCACATATATGAGGCCTGCACATATTGCTTTCAAGTGGGCCAGCTCCCCGGATGGCTTTGCTGAGTGTCACACACGGCATGTCGCCTCTAGGTCAATGGCCCTACCCCGGTGCCGACCGATAGTGATGACAATTCATCAGCACGCCACGCCCCTTCCCTGTCGCTGCCCCCCCCCCGTTCAATCAGAATGAGTCCCTGTCCAGGTTTCAGGCAATGCCAAGTGCCGTCAAAAGGTTGCAGGTTACAATCCCTGTGGAGCCGACAGAGGAGACAGGTGGGCAATAGAAATATGTGGCATTGCTGTGCTTGGATGCCCCAGATTGGGTATGCCCTACAAGACAAATGGCTTTTTTCACTGGTATTTTTTGTAATGGCTGCTCGCTCAGGCATTAGGTGCCAGTGCAGAAAAACTCCATGTTTCCATCCATCAGAAAAGTCCACAGCCATTCCCAATACCTCTCTGAGGACACTAGTGGCATTCGTTCTGCAATGAGAATGATAAATAAATAAGTAAATAACTAAATAAAGCAAGTAATACCGACAACATGCTAGTCAACCTCCCATGCCCAACCACTCTCTTTTCAAGTCCCTTCTCCTAGTCTAAGAAGCTATCAAATGTCCTTGCTCTTCAGAACTTCTATGAGTGTGTCTCAGTTTACTCAGTAAAGTGTTCCCTCCGATCGCCCTCTGCACTCAACGTCACAGACCCTTGCCCTCCTTGTTCCTCCTCTTGCTTCCACTCTTTCACCTTACTCTCTCCACTCCACTGGAACCCACTACCCATAGAAATCAAGGGCGGCCCACCTGTGGCTGTATTTAAAGTTTGGCGTAATCTTCACTTACTTGCTGAAGAGGGAGGCTGTCCCGCCCGCTCCCCCATCCTCCCTACCTGACCCAACCACTGACTCCAGTGATATTTAATAATGTAATTTTGTATATATAAGAAGTACTTTAATGTGACAAGTCAACTTATGGGGCATCAGTGGTGCAGGGCTGAATATTGGTTTCTAAACCATCAATCAGCCCACGCACCTCTAGTACACTCGAAGGGATCCAAGCAGATTGGAAACACAAGTCAATTATAAACCTCCTTGTCCGAATGTGGTAACGTAGACATATCTCAGCAAGGTTGTGGATCGTGGTTAGTTGCAACACAGCGAAAATCCAATTATTACCCAAAGACAAAAGGAACTGTTCAGTTAAAGTTGTAGACACATATCTACATCATTATCACAACAGACAGTTCAAACATACTAAGAAATACAATCCATTCTGTAAAGGAATGCAGAGGACAGACCGTTTCAAAGAAGGAAAAGGGATGCACTCTAGATACTGACAGAATGGTCGTCGGTATAGTAAATAATTGCAATCGTTAGAGACACTTGGTTTCAACACAAAGGGAGTAATGAGTCGTAAAAAGTCACTAGGGGCCATCGGATAAGAACGATGGTGACAGCCCCACAATGTACCTTGTGCTGTAGGAGTTCTTGGTGCTCGATAGGGTCAAGTCGGTGTCAAAGCCCTATGCAGCTTCTACGACAGAGTTCAAGACAGGAGACAGCTGCAGGTATCAGTCGGCAGGTAGTTCAGCACGCAAAGCTGGATGGACAGCTGCAGGCTGGCCCACACAATGGCTTGGGGTAAGGAATCTTTGTCTCATTGCTGGTCGGCAGTTCTGAAGCACTGGTCAGCAGTGCAGTTGGTTGCAGGTCGAGGGGCTCGACTGGCTCGAAAATGTCCTGTCAGGTGGATGTTGGTAGATGCTTGTCCATGCACTCCTCCTAGCTTCTTCACTGGACTTGTGTTGTTATGTAAGGCATTTGGCCAAAGGCTGAAGCGAGTACTGCAGTCAGCTGCCTCGTCCTTGGGTTGGTTCAACGACTCTCTGGCACTTCCCACCTAGGAAGCTTGCTGCAGAGCCTAGCAGGGCATGCTGAGTGCTGGCTGGGTACCAGTTCTGGAGCTGTTGGAGGGTCTTCTGAATTTGGGACATCCTTCTGTTCCCTGGGAGATGTTTAGGAGAGGGATCTTGCCTCCCTCTTGGAGGTCTTGGCCTTCCTTTACTGGCAGGAGATGTACAGCCAGTGAAGGAAGACTGTACCTTCAGCCAGTGTCCACTGATGAGTTCTTCCTTCTGCTTCTGATGAAACCTTCAGATGATCTGCCAAAAGAGGGGCTCAGCCCTCTTTTAAAGCCAAATGGGCCTCAGGAATTGGTAGAGGCCAAGTCTACCTTAATGAACCAATCATGGGTCCCCACCTACAATCTCCTGTATGTGTGTGGCCATAACCAGAGTGCATTCCAACAGAACAGGTAAAGGGGTGAAACATGTACTACTAAGTCCCACCCATCCTCCTGTCTGTTATGGATCAAAGGGTCTCTCTGGTTAATGAAGATCTCTGTGGTTCCCGATTAAAGCGGCAGGTCTCCCTTGAAGCTGCAGCCAGACCAGACATTAAGGCTCCGCCAGACCACATTCTCAAGCCTTCTGAAGGGGGTCCCCCTATCAGATATCAGATAACTACTGTACACACGCATTCTCAGACATGACATTTCACTGTCAATTGATGAGTGTGGGAGCTGGCATGCAGCTTGACAGAGTGCAAAAGGGATTCCTGTCTGCTTTGTTAGCCTCTTCAGCCAGGCCCCATGTGGGCCTGTTTAAATTGAACCCTGATTAGTATGTGAATGCTGTGATGCTCCTTGTAACTGGGAGCACACTGTAATTATGGTTAATTATTTAAATCTTTGGAAAAGTAGGGCGGTGTGGGGGAGATAGACCAACCCTGACACTAGGTGGTGTACAATAATGAAAAAACAACAGGTGTCCACAGTCTTTTGGTACAATCCCGTCCCTCGCACACCCTATATATGTTGAATAAACAACCAACTATTTATAATATTTAAGTAAAAGAATTTTTATATATATATATACATACATATATATATATATATATCATAATCATAGTACATTTTTAGCAGAAAGTTCAAAAACAAACCATTCAAACAATATAGTAAACACTTTTGCAATTTTTCAAGATTTCAAATTCTCCTTTGTGGAGTAGAGCAATAGTTCATACATTGTAAACAATTATATTCAAGACTGTGGACACCTGTTGTTTTTTCATAGTATGTGAATGCTGCCACCAGCTACATGGCTCAACAAAAAGAGAGTGCAGATCCATGAAGCCTTTGTTAGTTAATTCAGCTGGCCGTGATAGGGGGAAGGTTTGGACCTCCCCTTCTGATATGACATGGTGTACTCCTGGCTGTCCTTTTCCAACTAAATATGACAGACGGGACTTTGCCTCTAGGCTTTGTCCACCCAGATTGCATGGGTCTATGTGTATGCTATACAGTGAGCATTGTATCTGAGTGCAGATCCTTTTACTTAGGAAAATGCATCAACCCCAGAGGGCACGCATCGTCCATTAAAAATAGCAATCGCTCCACTCTGAGAACGTTGATAAAGGCACCAATTTAGGATTAACTCTCAGGTTCTATATGAACTGGTGCACCTGTAACAAGCATTGACAATGCCAACAGGCTGGACTTTTGTATGGGCATAGGGAAGGCACTTGCCAGGCACTGCCCTAGAGGTATTAACTGGCCATTGGTAGCAGGTGAAAAAATGGTGCAACTACATGGGCATCTAATAGCATTGCTTGGCAATTACCTAATACTTGTTCACAAGCCAAAACCGTTAGCTTTGCCAATGCTTGTTTTCAACAGGATTTCAGCGAAAGCCACGCGCAGTTCTTTTAAATCGAGTGGCTGAAGGCAGACCTAGTTAAGACATATGTATTAGCCCTGTAGCATATTTACAGCTCCAATTAAGTCATTAACTCTCAGAAGTCTGCATTGAAAAAAAACTGGCAGGCATTTTAAGTGCAAAGTTTGATGGTAAGGCTTCATTAAAGGGAGCTCAAAGAGTTCCCATGAGGAGGTGTTTTGGGCTGGTAAGGACAGGAAAAAGTGGGAATGGCTAAGGGATTAGCAGGGCCATGGGCAGCCAATGGGTGTGAAAATACGCAAACAACATTACAAGCTTTGTGTGCCTCCTCATATGCTATTTCTACCTCTCTGTACTCCAATTCAACAGTTTCGGTTTATAGGTGGCGCAACCACCACCTAATAGACCAACCTAAAAATTATTCATGCAAAGTGTGGCACTAAACTTGGTGATACAAAGGTACCAACCCAGTTGGTAAAAATCGATCAGCTTTTAACCGGCAATTCTGGAATATCCACATTGACGCTATTTGTAACTGTTTAATTGAAGTGTAAAGGAAACATCAAAAGGATGCAGTGCCGGATAATACACACATGGAATGAAAAGCTTTTAATAACAAAAAAATAAATAAAGAACAAGGGCAAGCTGGGACCTATTGGAAATATTGGTCCTGACCTGCAGAGCTTTTTTCAATAGGATTTTCCCATTGAACAACTCTTTTCTAAATCAGGTTTGTACACATCTTTATTAAGGTAACTCACTATCCAATGTGATTTTCCTAATACAAGTAGTATCCTCTGCGGTATTGGATATTTTGTTGCTTTTTTCATTGCAAATCTGTACTTGTTCCCACTATGATGGTATTCTCCAGAGGATAAAAGAAATGGATTAAACATTCAGAGAAAGTGAAATCCATACCCTTTAAAATACAGATACTGCATTTAAAAATCACATTTACAAAGGTATGATATGATATGATATGATAAGGCATTTGTAACGCGCCTATACACAAGTGTTTCAAGGCGCGACGAGGCAGGGGGGGGAACAAGGGGAGACAGACAACGATCTTACTAGGCCAGGTGTCATTCAGATCGCGCAAGGGTAGAGGGGAAGGGAAAAGTGCATGGGGGAAAGGGAGAGGGGAAAGTGCAGTACAGGGTTATTAGCATACATCATACAGGATAAATAACAAGGGCCATCTGGTGGCAAGTGCGAGGTAAGTGCAGACAAGTGCTGGGAAGGGGGGCTGTATGGATACAGACACAGTCCCGTAGTGCAGGGGTTGCCATGGAGGCAGTGCAGGGGAGAGTGGCTGGGCCGAGAACGGTGAATGGCCCAGTTGCAGATCCAGTGCAGTTTCAGTAGTTTTAGCAGGGGAGAGGGGGAGAGAAAGCAGAGGCAAAGAGGAAGGTTTTGAGGTGCTTCCGGAACCGGAGGTGGTTCTCCTCAAGTTTCAGGGAGGCAGGAAGGCTGTTCCAGAGGGAGGCCCCTGCAGTGGAAAGAGATCTGCCCCCAACTCGTTGTTTGGAGAAGCGGCTGACCCTGAGGGAGTTGGAGGCGGATGAGCGAAGAGCTCGAGAAGGAAGATATTTAGGAAGAGAGAGTTGAAGGTATTTTGGCCCAAGGCCCCAGACGGCCTTGTGGACAATGCAGAGGGTTTTGAACTTGATCCTCGCAGTCACTGGGAGCCAGTGTAGTGATTTCAGTCCTAGAGAGATACGGTCCCTGGGCTTGAGGCCGAGGACAAGTCTTGCAGTCCTGTTCTGGATGAGTTGCAAAGGGCGGAGAGTAGAGGCGGGCAGATTTAGATAGAGGCTGTTACAGTAGTCCAGCTTAGAGAGAACCAGGGCTCTAGAGACAGTGAGCTTCTGGGGGAAGGAGAGGAAAGGAAGGATACCTCTGAGGAGGTGTAGCTGGTAGTGTGACTTCATTGATACGTCGGATATGTGAGGAGAGAAGGAGAGTGTGGAGTCGAAAATGACCCCAATGTTTTTTGCCTTGCAGGTAGGAGCAGGAAGAGGGCCCAGAGAGGCTGGCCAGAGAGCAGCAGGGAAGGAGGGAGTGGGAGTGCCGATGAGTAGAATCTCAGTCTTACTGGCATTAAGGTAGAGGTCGTTGGCGGCACACCATTCCTGGATAGCAGAAAGACAGTCAGATATGAGGGAAGGAGAAGAGGAGGCTGAGGGTAGCCTGAAAATGAGCTGGGTATCATCCGCATAGCACTGAAAGTAGGGGCAGAGAGCGGCGATGTGGTGGGCGAGAAGTGCCAGATACTGGTTGAACAGCCAGGGAGAGAGGTTAGAACCCTGGGGCACACCACAGGTAGAGAAGAAGATGTCAGAGAGGAAAGACCCCAGTTGGACCTGGGAGGGTCAATTTGAGAGGAAAGAGGTCAGCCACGCCAGAGCCTGACCAGTGATACCGAGGTTATCACGGAGACGGTTGAGCAGGATGGTATGGTTGACAGTATCAAAGGCAGAAGAGAGATCAAGCAAGATGAGAACACATGGAATGTTAGAGTCAATGTTCGAGAGCAGGTCCTCACGGATGTTCAGGAGAGCAGTTTCCGTGCTTCTGGCAGCTCTGAAGCCAGACTGATTGTGATGAAGACTACCAACACATTCAGCATGGAGATTAAGCTGGGAGATGGCCAGTTTCTCCAGGAGCTTGCCCAGGAAGGGAGTGATAGAGATTGGGCAATAGTTAGCTGGGCAGGAAGGGTCGGAAGAGGGTTTCTTAAGAAGGGGGTGCACAAGGGAGTGCTTGAGAGGGGATGGGAAGACTCCAGAGGCGAAGAAGTGATTGCAGAAGTCAGCAAGGGCAGGAGCCAAGGAGTCAATGTGGTCCTTGATAGTTTTGGAGGAACAGGGGTGGACCTGTTTTGACGAGACTTTCATAGCTCGGACTTGTCTTGAAACCTCGTCAGCAGAAAAAAGGGGAAAGGAAGAGAAGGAGAGAGGAGGGGTGGCTGCAGAAGAGCCAAGGAAGAGAAGGAGAGAGGAGGGGTGGCTGCAGAAGAGCCAAGGTGCATGTGTATGTTTTTTGAAGAAAAAAAACAATACATTTTCTATATGATGAAGGGGCGTATGAAGCACATTCAAATTAAAGGTTGGAATCACTCTTGTGTCACATACCATGAAATTCTGAAGCCTTTTAAATTCTAATTCAATGGATTTATTAGATATACATATAGCAACAAGGCTTTGTATAACACAAGACATACAATATAAAATACAAAATTACAAGGAAGGAGTCACACATATAAAAGCCACTGAAAAAGCCTTTTAACCTTCTGGGCATGGCCAGTTTGATGGTTGCTACGGTCGGATGAGCCGGTAAATATTAAGTAAACTACTCTCAGCGTGTGATGAGATGCCATTTTGGGGAGGGGGGAGTTACCGTTTAAGGGTCAGAGAAATCCAAGCCTTATCATTCAGCTGACATTCACCTAGCAGTGGTCCAGTTCAATGCGTACGTAATCTATATTTATCAATATGGTACCGCCGCCACTCAATGTCAGACTCCAGCACTTTTGTGGTACATCCCAGAGGTCAAGTCCTAAAAATTAAAGTTGGGAGGCTCATCAACAAACACAATGGAATGTGACGTTGACAGAAATTAGCATATCAAGGTGAAATATGCACATTTAAATAAATTGACATTGCCCAACCACCCCAAATGCTCAGGACAAATGGCATTTGCCTTTCATAAAATCAACACACACACAATACCAAGAGAGTATATTTTCTTCTAATACTGTTTTTAAAAAATGTTAAAAGGTGTGTATGTTTTAAACGCCAAGAACCAATACAAATGTTTTCCCTGGAACTTGCAGTACTTAAATGGGACATATCACCTTTAGTTGTTTGTTATTTTTCATCTTGTTATATAGTGCAGTGGTGAAGTGTCCGCTCTGTAAACTTGAGGACTGTTTTTTCAATCCCAGAGGTCGACTTTGCTTCATAAATTCTAAGAGAACATTCAGTGTTTCTCATTTTAGCTGGGGGGGATTCTGTCCACCCGTATGTACCCTTGACTTGAGCCCGGACCCAATGGTGGTATTGCAGCATCTCTGCATGGCTGATATCCTTTCATTTTGCCACTATCCTATTAATGCATACCAGTAGAGTGCAGTTATCCACAGCTCAGGTATTGAACCATCTTCTGAGTTATAAAGACCACGTTTTACCCTTAAGAATGCATCCATCCATTATGGAGGCTGAGCAGAGGCATAGCTTGTACTGACCCTGACCATGTGTCGCCCCTACCCAATAGAGAGGTTGGGAGGTTTATTGAGACTGTTAGGAACCTGAGGTTGCTAAGTAGATCGCCACCGCCAATTGTTTTGGGGCAACCAGGTCTCTGAGTGGCTGCAGTTCATGGCACAGACCGCTGAGTACTGAATGGGGTAAGACTTTGCCAACATAGGTTTGGAATCAGTTGAATCTCTGGCACAGAAGCACTGTCCTGCTACATGTGCCCGTTTTACAGTTCAAGACAGGCTGCCCGATTAGCACTGCGCTATCTCGCTCTCCGGCGGTGCTAAGTTTAGCACTTCACAGTACATTTGCTACCCATCTCTCATGGAGTGACCCCGATGAAAGGGGAAGAGGACCCACAACCTTTCTAAAATCAATACATTTCCAATTGATCAGCATTATACGTATGTAAAAAAATGTTCCACTTCAGATGTGGCCAAAGGGGTTTGCCCTTGCTTTAGGTGGCCACTGCTGTTGTTCTATCATGTATGTGCTGGTTTTTACATAGCACAAACCTAACTGCGATGAAACACAGCACTGTACAAGACGCGGAAACAGTAATAGGGTAGATTTATATGGATACATTTGGGATGATGGACCATTTAGAGCAAATTTTGAGTACATGTGGCAAGGGGATTCAGAGGGCTACAGGAAAATGCTTCCAGTTAGGAAGCGACATCTGGACCTATCTTGCTCAGTTCGTTGGTGTAGACCAGGGGTCCTCAGCCTTTTGTGGGCAATGAGCAACATTTGCCTTTCAAATGAACTGGTGAGCAACAGCAATACCTCGACTGAGCATAATTGTCTTTCAGGTGGTGGCAAAATGATTGCAACCCAAATTATCATGTAGACAATTACATTTTTTGCAAATAGAACATGTTAATGTCCAGCAATTTAAAGCTAAATTGAGGTGCAAATCTAGGCATAGCGTATTTGCAATAGTTTGTAACTGAATATAAGATTAAGGACCCTGTTCAGAGAAATGTCAATGCCGAAAAAGGACACTTTGTGTGCCAAACCACGTGCAAAATCCCTTTTGTCGATTCAAGGAATTGACTGTGCGGTACTTTTTCGTACTTTGTGTGGACTTCGCGCAGGCTCAAAATGTGTGGGATATTTTGGCCCATTCCGATATGCCCCACTGCATCACTTTACAAATGGGGGAAAGAAACAGCCAAAAATTGATGTGCTGACCGCTGTGCACGCAAAAATCTGCAAAACTGTATGTGGCTCACAACCACAGAAGGCTGCACACCCGTACCACACACAGTGAAAGTGGGGGTGAAAACCGAATTCTCACTGTAGGAGCATGCCGGTGGGTTTTGTTACATTTACCATGACGCAAAGCTGCAGAATTGGGCTAAAACACGAAAATGCCTTTTGAGCCGGGCCTCACTGACTGACAGCAGCTAAGAAATGTATTTCATGTAAGAGGCACCCAGCAACATTTGTTTTCATTTCCACTGGAAAAATGTGGCTAAAAATGGCAACATGTAACAATTTCAGCTATGCAGAGAGAACTCCAAGCAAAGGCTGGATACATACATCCAGACTGCAAACAAATTCCAGCACTCAAGGAAAGGAATAATGCTGAACTAAATGTGTGTGCTGCATAAGAAAATTGGATTAAAAAAAGGACTCATATTAAGGTGCATTTCCCTCAAGAAAGTGCAAAATCGCCCGTTTAAAAGCATGTTTTGGTGAACAGCCTAATTCTTTAAATGTCAATATCCACATATAAACTGTGTTCATTTATATGTTTTAATGAAAGATTAAAGTCAAAACCCAGTCTTGAGTTAATTAAATATTTAGTTCTGAGCCGACAGCTACAGCCTAGGAAAGGGTGACACTTCAGGGTAACATTTCACTGCTAACAGGAAGGCCTAATTGCTATGGGGAGGCCTTGCATACTCAGAACAAAGGTCCTCATTAGACATTTGTCTTTGCCTCAGGCACAGACAATAGAAGGCTTGGACACGCATCCTCCCAGAGGAGGGGCAGGATGTGGAGGAGGCTTCTCAGTGAACTTCAAAGGACTGGCCATTTGCTCACTTGTGAAGAAAGAAAAAAAACGGACTTGTGATTTTGGAGTTAATTTGCTTATTTTGCCACAGAACCTCATGACATTTAACTTGGCAGCAAAAAAAAGTAGACAAATAAAAAATACATACTTATGAATCTGAACTCATGCTAGACATTTGAAGACGTGATTGAACCTGGTACTGCATAAGGCACAAAAGTTATAAAGAAACACTGATTGCGCCAAGACTATTAATGCTGCAAGACTAATATTGTATACCCATGTTCCAGGGGTGATTGCACAGATATGTACTGAATTAGGAATTGTTAGGCCAAATCTTTATCATTAAAATTAACAAAATTCCACAGAAAGACAAAGCCAGCTCTCACTGATGTAGGAGTTGGAGGTAAATGTAACCCATAAAATATGTAATGCATGTGTCTGATTTTATTAGAGGGCATAATTATAGAAATGTGTATTTGTGGGAAAGTTAAGTTTTGGTCCAAAACACTGTGGACATTTCCCAAGGCATATCATAAATATAACAGCTCTTTCTGGCTTCCAACCAGAAGAAGGCAAGTACAGCCGTGTAGGTGTGAATTGTAATTCTTCCCCTACCATAAACTGAGTGATGCCACTCGGCAGGATAAATAAGGGAACTTCACCACACACAGACACACACTGATTCTTGACTCCATCCTGATTTCTGCGTGATGCTCTGTTCCTGACTTCTTCATTTTGTTCCTGAATTCTTCTTCTTTACCAAGCCAAGGCCTCAGCATTTGCTGAACTCTTCTTCAGCTAGGCCCAAAATCTTGCAACCATCCCAAACTTAAGGGAAATAATTCTGATCCAGTCTGGCTTGCTACCATTCATGCTTGCCTGCTGAAACTCACCATCCCGCTAATCTACAGTGTTCAGTGACCAGAAGAGCCAATCCAATCCAATCCAATCTGAGGTACAGTCGAATTGACCAGAACTGCCCAGCTGATCATCCCGCCAGAAGTGCCCTGCTGCCTGTAGACCCGATCCGTGATGACCAGAACCTGACGGTCCAATCTTAAATTACAGTGGACTCTAAGTATAAACAGGAATCATAGTGACCCATAGTATATTTGTCTTGTCCTACCCCAATCTATAAACTATCCGATCTTTAATTTAAGAACCTTTAATAGTGTCAGAACCATTTTTGCAACCCTGTTTCTAATCCCCAGTGTTAGCGCTGATTTTCTCCTCATTTGTTTTGCTAGACCATAAGCCATTAGTGATTTGGATTTTAATAAAATAATTCCCATAAAGGAAAAACTGAGTATCTGCCACGTAAAGGGTTACAATCAGCCGTGCGTAACTGTGCAGATTAACGGGTGGCATTCTTCTTTTTCTTAGTCATTAATATAGTTTAAGTAAAACCAACCTGTCATATTTAAACCGATTTTCTGTTTTTCTCTGTTCATTTTCTCAAAAACGCCTCTCATTCAAACTTGCATAACTTCCTCAATTTTATAGCTAGAGACCGAATGTCAACTCTCACTTAAACCTAAGACCTGTAGCTACATCCACAACCGCATCACGAAACAGTGTATTTGACCCGTTTTGATTAAAAATCGCATTGTGAAATTTAGGTGGGGATTCGCAATTTTGCAAAAGTTTTACATGTGTGTTTTCCCATTCAAAGTATTTCCAAACTCCTATACTGATTTAAAGTGTGTTTTGTTGATCAGATTGTAGCTTATGGTTGTTAGGACCTGTTCAGTGTTTCTTCCATAGGAATTTATCTCAATTTAAGGATTTTTGCACACTTTTCATTGTTTCATTGTTTCACAAAGCCATTTGCTACTGTCATTTTAAAAAGTGTAAATTTCACAAAAACACTTTTCTCTCTTATTTGGGGGTGGGGGGATTGCATTCAAACCCTATCCACTGGTCTTCATTCCTAAATACCTGCTGCTTACTTACATCTGTGTAGAATTGCTCATGTGTGAATTGAGAACTTTGCAGGGGGAATCTTAACTTAAATGCATCTGTTCTACAACCCCAAACTGTTCTTTTCTCTGTGTTTTATATTCTGTGTGCTCAAAAGTGAATTCAATTGCCTTACTTATTTTCTGATTTATATTGTCACCACATTGGTGATTGCTGCCCCATATATTAAAACTTGTGTTTGATTTGAATTTTAAAAAACTAAATAAATAAATAATACCTTTACCAACCATCCTGATTCCTGGTCCAGTGTGGCCTGGGGGGGGTGTTTTGAGAAGGGTGTGATATGGGTGGTATATCACTCAGAATATTGAACCCATAGACACAATACATAAGTATTTAATTTGTGCGTTGCAT
Organism: Ambystoma mexicanum; assembly: GCF_040938575.1. NCBI lineage: Eukaryota > Metazoa > Chordata > Amphibia > Caudata > Ambystomatidae > Ambystoma > Ambystoma mexicanum. Next base: position 102,269,530 of record NC_090931.1, read on the forward strand.
GCTAGCCGAAACCCGGGTGTATTGCCTGATTGAAATCCTTAATTAATTTACCACCCGTGACAGTCTAACACAGCATACTAGCCTGCAGGGTACAGACACCTTGCTGGGTTGGTGTACAGTGATACAATGTACAAGCACCTCTCAAAATAAATATTCCAAAATCAGGCCTGTTTGTAAAAGCAAATTAACCCTGGAATAAGTTATAAAGAAATTGATATTTCTAAAATGGCGATCCCAGTAGAAATTAATATGGCTAAGGAACACCTCATGCACAAACTGTTTGTCAGGGGTGAGTGGCCAGAACAGAATGAGCACATCTGGCTTCAGGAAATCAAAGAACAGGTCACTGCCATGGACCGGGATACATGGCAGGACAAGGGCCCATTAAACCAAGCTCTTAGTGAACTGTACATGGCCCCAAAAGCTAAAGCGGAGCAGAGTAAAATTGCCAAAATAGTGGCCTACCTGTACCTCCATATAGGAGTAATGCAGGAAAATTATGCAGAAAACATAGTTCTGGCAAAGAATCAAGTGGAAACACTAGAGAAAATCCAAACTGATATAGACTCTGCAGAGCAAAGGATACTGAAGAGCCAAGAATCAGAGACAGAAGCTAGGCAGTATCTGACAAAACTAAAAGAAGATCTGGCTCTCCTACAGCAAGAGAAGGCAGAGCAAGATACCCAAGTTCAGGCACTGAAAGAGTGTTAGGAAAGGGTTGACTCTTTACAACAGAGTCAACACAAGCTGGCCCAACAATTGCACAGAGCAAATAGTTACCCTACAAGACCAGATAGACAAATTAAAAGAGGAAAACAATACATTTATTATTAAAGACATCCACTCTCAAGAGGAATTTGATGAGGAGCACCAGAAATCTAGTGCAATTAAAAAACAAAGGGACGACCTGACTGAACAGAGGGGCACTCTAAGTCAGGAGAGGGACACCTTAGGCCAGGAAGTAAGCCAATTAAAAAACAAGCTAGAGGAAGGAAAGCTGGCCCTCCAGGAGCTCCATGAAGCAAAAACAGAATATGAGAAGCTACTAGAGCACACCAGGCGGGTGGAAAATGCTCTGGAAAAGAACACCAAGACCAATCATGGTAAAACTCAGGATGCGAGTCTCCTGCAGCAAAAACTGGCCCAGTAGTTCCAAACCAGGCAGGAGGCACAGAGAGACAATTAGGTTCTCTGTGAAAAGAATGTTAGGCTCCACCACCAGATAGCCATGCAAGAGCAAATCATTGAGACCAGTAAGGCCCTGATAGAGGAGCAAAAGATTCAGATTTTGGTATATCACCAGGGAATAGGGGCTGAAGGAGAAGAGGTAGAGAGGGAGAGAGAAACCCCTGAGCATAACATCAGGACCCCTGTATTCAGGGACTCTAACCCCTTTAGTACCATGGACTCTGCCAGCTTCATGTCCACTGGCTCATATGAATCAAGGGCCAAAGGAATGGTAGACTTCAGCAGAATTGGTAACATGGGACTGACAGATCAGTGCCTCCCAGAAATGGATGGACGCGGGCGTCTCTGTACAGATCCCCAAATGTTAGGGCTAACCTCTCTGATCAGGAAAACTCCTGTGAGGGGAGAGACAGGGAATTGGATCCTCAAAAATACTGACTAACAAGGGGTCAGTTTGTAAAATTTGGTGGGGAACTCCATGAAATCAAACCCAAAAAGAGTATCCTAAAAACCTCTTCCCAGGTAGGGCAGTGGTGCGGGGGGGGGGGTACTCCGCCAATCCTGGGAGCAGGGGAGAGTCAGAAGACTCTTCTGAATACCACAGGAATAGAGAGACTATGCCCCCACTTTCTGCAAGCACTTCTCAGACTCGCAGAATCAGGCAGTGCTTAGAGGATCAGATAGCCACCTCCAATAGTAGTGCCTCTGAGTCAGAGGATGAGTGGACGCGGGTGACTAAGACCAAAAAGGCCAACAAAATCAAGAGGGCTATACACAAATATCCCCTGATACAGATCAAGGTCATTAGGAGTCTAATAACTCCCTATCGCAAAAATGCTAAGTATTCAGTCTGGGAACACCTTGAGTTATACGAAAAGATGATGGATACTTTTCATCTGAAAGATAGTCAGAGTTGCATCCAATATGTGAAATGGACATTCTCCCCTGAGTACTCCAGCTTCTTTGCAGGGCTGGAGGATCAGAACCACTGAAGATGGTCCACCTACAAGGCGGCCATCTTAAAACACTTCTCTGCCCATAGAAATCACCAAGAGGCCCGCAAGGCAGCCTACAATCAGCAGTGTGGGGAAGACCAGTCCCCACAAGAATGTGTACAGGAACTGAAACGTGCCTTTGCGCAGAAAACCAGGACGGTGCGCACAGACAGTGGGGAGTTCATTACCAAATTTTTCCATGCACTCCCCAAATACATCATGACCCAGCTGGTGAGGGACTTTCACGAGAAGAGATCACTGGACTGGGTCATTGAACAGGCGACCGGTATTTATGAAGTGCAGAAACCTGTAGAGAACAAAAACAACAATAAAAACCCCAAACCAGCCAATACCCCTGGTGCTGCTAAGGTGGCAGAGGTGAAGGTTGCCCCCATTTTAGACATGGAGATGGTGGTGCCTAAAAATATTCCTGTACAGAATCCTTCCAGTCAAAGAACCAGAAGGCCCTCGGGCCTATCCCAGACAGGTAGTCAGGGAGGTAATCCCACCAATAGGACCCCTAACTTCCATGATTATATTAGCCCCCGATTCAAGGGCAACAAACCCATCCTGAGGTATGTGTGGACTCCCCCAGCCCAAGGAGGGGATCCAACCAGGTAGGTACCAACCCATGAAACTTCCCTACTAATTTTCTGCAGGAGGGCAGTAATCCCTCAAAGGCCGGGTTGAGTTTCTTTCACCGGTACCCTCAAAACTTCAACCTACAAAACAACCCTCCTTTCTTTCCCCACTTTCCTGAGCCCAGACAGCCCAATCCAGCAGAAGGGAGGCCAAGGGTGGAGGGTTACCCAAACTCTCCCAACCCAGGGTATTATGGGAGAAAAGACAGTCACCCTTCCCGTGATCCACCTAGGATGGACCAGAGACCCCGGTACCAGCCAGAGCAGGTGTCCCAACTGGAGCGCCAGGTCCAGAACTTGTCCCAGGATCTGGGTCACATGTTGAGGGCTCAGCAGAATCCTCAGATGAACATGGCGGCTCAGAACCCCTCAAACCAAGGGTCTGGTACTCCAGAACAATGACAGGGAGAGAACCCCGACAACTCACTGGTTCCATAGGAGGAGGCACAGGGGGAAGGGGGGGTTTAAAGCCTTAGAGGAAGCTTCCTTCCCCACCTGTGAAAAGCCCCTGGAAACCCAGGAACTGGAACCAAAATCTCCTGCCCCCGAAAGTCTGCAACCTAAGGAACAGAGGACGGGTAGAAGAAATAAAGGACCTAAAATACCCCTTTTTTATTTTTATTTTTTATTTATTGTTTATTGTTTGGCTGCATGAAACAACCTTTTAGTGGAGGAGGTTAGTGTCCTCCAATTTGAAGGAGAGGGGTCCTCAGAGGACTCTGGGAAAAAGATCTTCTCCTTCAGGGATGGGGGAACTCCTCCCAAAGATAAATGGGTCCAGAGAGATCCTCATGAAGACTGGGTAAATGTGGGGACTGAGTTAGAACCGGCCATCATTGAACCCCAGAATGATAAGACAGAAAACCACCTTGTCCAAACCTATTCTGGGGACTGACTCCAAAAAGGGGGGGGGGCAGAATCAGAACCAGAGGAGCCCAAAACTCCACAAATATCCAACTGCCATATTTCTCTTACAGATCTCCAAGCTCCCACACAGAATCCTGCCCAAACTACCCCTGTGTCGGAATCGAGCATCAAGAAACAAACCCACAAACTGGCCCAAAATGCACATTATCTTTGCCCATTAAGGATAAGGAGGGAAGATTTTATGCCCCAGTCCAAGTACAAGGGCAAGGTACATTTTTGGCACTGGTGGACATTGAATCCCAAGCCACTCTTCTGTCGAAGAGAGTCTTTGATCAGCTTAATTCTGGAAGGGGGGAGAGATACCAGATCCCTCTCACCCCTTGTCCTGGATAACTTCAGAACTTTGATGGGAATGAAATTCCTGTTGAGGGTACTGCAGATTTGGAATTTAAAATTGGGCAAGACAAGGTGAAACACACGGTCATAGTCGTGACTCCGGAGGGCACACCATGTTTACTGCGGAATGACTTTCTGCGTAGATTGTTTCCCTTAATAGACTGTGTAAACAAGGTCCTCTGGACCCAGACTAGCCAACCAATAAAATTAAAACATAGTGTCAACCAAGTTAGTTTAAATGGCACATGCCACATGGTTGAACAAAAACAGGATCATATTGAATTCCACTTTCAAAACAACCAAATCCCTGACGTGACAGTAATTGCAGTAGGGAAACAAACTGGTGACGGGAATTCCTCTCTATTTCTGAAAATCAACCTTCCTTCCAGTTTCAAGTGGCATTCCACACTGTAAGGAAATACCCTGAAATTCTGTTCTAATTCACAATCAGAAAACCCCACTTCCATAGTCCAAAATGATGAGACTCCAGCACAAAGCTTAGTTGACATTCAGAACATTAGAGAACAGTTGTTTACCCCGATTCAGTTAATGGAGGGGAAGGACTCTGTTCTCGCCCGATTGTGTGTGAACAACGGTAAGAGCTTCATCAGCGAAGCCATGTTCTGAAAACTCCCAAAAGATCCAGCCATTCCCACATTTAAATTGATAGACAAATGGCAAGTGGGCCTGGAAACTCCCAATTCCAAACATGTCTATAGGCAACAAAAGCATAGTACATAACTGTTGGGTCATGCGAGATCTCCCTGCTGAATATGCAGTGACATTATCAATTGCTTTGCCATTAGTTTGGATGTGATAAACTTCAAAGCCTGGTCCCGATTATGGGGTAATCCTATGGACTTTGATGATTGAGAAAAAGCATTTCGGTCAGCTCAAATGCTGCTGTATGCAGTTGAAGTTCAAATTGGAGAGGAAATCACCATCCCAGAACGGACCCGACTATTCCCACTTAAAGTAAAAATTAAAAGAGGACAGAAACTGCAAAATCCTGACGCATATGTTCACCTCAGCGTCCATCTCCAACAGCAAGGGTTGGGGTTAAACCCAACACCATTAGTCAATACAGAACACAACACCATTCCAATATTGGTGGATAACAGCGACCTTAGGAGTATCAATCTGGGCACAGGCACCATTATTGGAATGGAGGTTGATGACCGACACTTTTCCATAGATTTATGTAATGAACTGATAGGACCAATCCCCAGTGACTGTTGTGACAGTGATAGCGACAATGACACAACACCAGACAAGATCTTCACCCGGCATGGGGGAATTTCCTGGTGTACTCTTACTGCCCTTATGGTAAGTAAGAGGTGACCTGTGACTTCAGAAGGGATGAGGTGATCTTTCAAGTCCACAAGGACTGCCTTCCCCGCCTGGGACCCTCAGTCCAGGTCAATACTTTAACCAGGGACTTCTCCACCCAGCTGCAGGAGGCCGCTCAGATAGCCAAACCAGAGGTCTTTCTGGGCTTCAGACAGATGGTTGAAGAGAGAGTCAACCTAGCTGATGTCTGTGAGACTCTGGAGCAAAAGCAAAAGTTGAAACAAGTTTTCTGAGATGATCAGGATCTCTTTGCAGTGGACTCATATGACTGTGGTCACACCGAAATCCATACAACAACAATTCCCACGGACCCTGGCATCACTCTAGTGTTTGTGAAGCAATATCACTTGCCTCTAGCATCCATGGAGTCCATCACAGAAATAATTAAAATCTTTGAGTCCTGTGGGATAATTTGTCCAGTCCACAACACCTTTAATAATCCAGTGCTGGAGATTTTAAAACCGAACAGCCAGTGGAGACTCTGTGCTGACCTAAGGGAGCTAAAGAAATGGGTCCACACATCCCATTGGCCTCTTCCCTACATTGACAAAGGGCTGGCCCAGATCCAGGGGTCAAAGGTATACACTGCCATTGACCTGACCAATGGGTACTGGACCTTACCTGTCAGTAGGGAGGACCGATACAAGCTGGCATTTACCTTCTGGGGGCAGCAGTACACTTGGACCCGGACTCCGTTCGGATACATCCACTCCGGCAAAGAATTTAATATCTTCTTGCACAAGGCCATGCCCGACTTGGGTGAAAGGGGTAACCTGGTCAATGTAGATGATGATCTGATCAAAACCTCAACTGTGGAGGAACACATAGCTGAGATCCATTATTTTCTGACACAGTTGAGGGCTGCTGGAGCAAAACTATCTTTCCAAAAAGCACAGTGGTGCAGGACCTGTGTCAATTTCTTGGGGCATGAGATAACTCCTGAGGGTCTCTGTCCCCAGGAAAAGAAAGTGGAAGCACTCCTGAAACTAAAAGACCCCACAACTCTGCGTGAGCTAAGGAGCCTCCTTGGACTGACTAATTACAGGAGAATGTTCATTGAGATTTACGCAGAGATCACAAGACCCCTGTTCCATCTGTTGAAGGGGGGGGTCAAGTGGGAGTGGGGTCCAGAACAAGCTGAGGCAGTGAAGCAACTCAAAAGAAGCCCCTCACAAGCACCTTGTCTATCTTACTGTGTCAAAAACAAGGAGTTCTTCTTGGAGACACGGTTCTCAAATACATGCTTGACCACCATATTATGCCAAAAGCATGACAAGGTCAATAAAGTCATCTCCTATGCAAGCAAGACTTTATCCTCTGTGGAGGAAAAATTCAATGATTGTGAGAAGGCATTCCTGGCAACGGTGTGGGCATTGAAGAATTATCGCCCATTCATCCCGGGGGAACACATCATAGTGGAGACTCCACACCATCCTCTGCAATATCTTCAGAGTGACAGCAGAGCTGATGGCAGTCAATCAAGCCATCCTCACTGCTGTCCAACACCAACTCTACAAACTGGTCATAATCACTGATTCAGATTATGTCCGGAACAGGTTCATGGAGCACGTATTCAGTTGGAAGACCAGAGGCATGCTATGTGCTAACAATAAACCACTAAAACATGGAAAACGAATGCAAAATATTGATGATCTGGTCATCTCTAGTGGGATGACCATCTACTGGAAAAAGATCAAGGGTCATTCCAAAGTAGAGGGACCAGACAAAACTGGAAATGACCTAGCTGATCAACTGGCCAAAACCGGAGCCATCCAAGGGGATCTACTTGAGATCGAGTCCCTGTTGGGGGAAATCCAGGTCACTGATATCACTAGGCCCCAGAAAAATGCTCACAATTAACTCTCAACTGCCCAGTGGAGTGAGGAGACTCCAGTTGCTGATTAAATAATGGCTCAAAAAGGGGATCCAATCATTGGTAAGTTTTATCAACACATTGAGGACCCTGAGAACTTTCCCCTGAAGGATACCGATTGCATTGGGAAAGAGGACCTCAGGGTATTGATGAAATGTCCAAAAATGTTCCGAATCCAGGATGGTTTGTTTGTGAGAAGATCCATATCTGGTTGTGACCAGTGGGTGGTCCCTACCTCATTCCGAAGCCTGATGCTAAGTCACGCCCATGATGCGGCCACAGCCGGTCATCAGGGGTTTCATACTACATTAGAAATCTTGCAAGAGGTTGCATACTGGCCAAACATGGGGCAGGACCTTGACCAATACTTGAAGGGGTGTCTTGTGTGTGCACAATTTTAGCCAACATCACTCACACACCGTGCTGCCCTCCAAAAGAGGAGGATGACACTGCCTTGGTCAGATTTAAAAGTAGATTTCATCGGGCCCGTGATTCGCTCCTCTAGGGGGAACAAGTACATGTTAACCGTAACATGCTTGTTTACTAAATGGGTGGAATGTCTCCCGTCCCCAAATTGCAAGGCAGAAACAGCAGCTGCCCTGATGATCAATCACATATTCTTGCATTTTGGACTACCCCAAAGGATTGAGTCAGGCCGAGGTAGTTACTTCACCAGCAAAAGATGTGGGAGATATTTGGGGTAAAAAGGAAACTACACATTGCATATCGGCAGTCCTCTAGTAGTGGAGTTGAGAGGTACAATAATACCATTGTGAGCATATTAAAAATGTTTGTGGCAGACTCTGGGCCAAGTTGGGATATTCGATTACCACTTGTCCTGATGGCCATCAGATCTACCCCTTCTTCTGCAACTAAAATATCTCCATTTGAGCTGATGACTGGATGACGGATGGTGCTACCCCAGCATCTGCTCTATAGAACCCACAAGCAGACATTGATAAATGCCTCCACAACTCATGAGTATGTTGAGTATCTGAGAAAACACCTTCAACATACTTTTGCGTATGCTCAGAGTAATCTAGAAAGATCTACAGACAGTAAGAAGACCCACTATGACCTTAAGACAACCAAATGGAATGTCAAGTAGGAGAAAGGGTCTACTTGTACAATTTCCAAAGGAACCAAGCCAAGGAGCACACATTTTTGCTCAGCTGGCGTGAAACTTTTGAAATTGTGGACACAACCTCACGAGTCGCCAACAGAATCTGCATCCCCAAGAGAAATTTGACAGAATGGGAAGACAAGTGGGTCCACATAAAACAGCTAAAGAGTTGCCAGGCATGCTTTGTGGCAAATAGAAGAGCCTACAGAAAACCCAGAGGGAGAGTATCCGAAACCTAGGAAATTTTAAATTGTCACTGAATGCATGTGTCTATCCCACTGCTGAAATCCCCATTGGAGCAGTAGTGGGAACATTTTCATAACTGGGTTATGTTCTGTTTTCTATTATTGGCACTAAATATACCTAATCACCAAGGAGGACCTCCTCGAGGACCCAGGAGGAAAAACCAAAGAGATCTGGAGTGTCGCTCTACACTGGAAAAGAAAGCATGAGAGAAGACAGGGGTATTGTTCCTATTCCATCCACAGCCGGCGAGGAGAGCATGCCGCATCATTCGCTGACGGGAGAAGAACGGACACCTGAGGGAACCTGGGTTCGTCACATGGACAGAAAAGAAAAATCTCACATTCCTGACTTCCCCACGACTGTAAGTCAAGCCGAAGTGTGGGGCGGGGGCTTATGTGGGATATTTTGGCAAATTCCAATATGCCTCAATTGCATCACTTTACAAATGGGGAAAGAAACAGCCAAACATGGATGCGGTGACCCATGTGCGTGCAAAAATCTGCAAAACTGCATATGTGTCACAACCACAGAAGGCTGCACACCCCTGCCACACACAGTCAAAGTGGGGGTGAAAACAGAATTCTCACTGCAGGAGCATGCCAGTGGGTGCTGTTACATTTAACATGAAGCAAGGCTGCAGAATTGGGCTAAAAACCGAAAATGCCTTTTAAAATGCAGTTTTGCAACATTCAAAGTGCTGTTTTGGGTCTAGATCCATATATTTTCCAGTGAAACATTGAAATTAAAAAGGTACTGAAATTACAGATCATCCAGGTGGCTCAGAAGAGCCGGCCCTCACTGACTGACAGCAGCTAAGAAATATATTTAATGAAAAAGGCAGCTCAGCCACATTTGTTTTCAATTCCACGGGAAAAATGTGGCTAAAAATGGCAACATGTAATAATTTTAGCTGTGCAGAGAGAACTCCATACATCCAGACTGCAAACAAATCCCAGCACTCAAGGACAGGAATAATGCTGAATTAAATGTGTGTGCTGCATTAGAAAATTGGATTTAAAAGGACTCCGTTTAAGGTGCTTTTCCCTGAAGAAAGTTCAAAATCACCTGTTTAAAAGCATGTTTTGTGGAAAGGCCTAATTCTTGAAATGTCAAGGTCCACATATACACCGTGTTCATTTATATGTTTTAATGAAAGATGAAGGTAATTCAAAGTCAAAACACAGTCTTGAGTTAATTAAATATTTAATTCTGAGCTGACTGATACAGCCTGGCAAAGGGTGACACTTCAGGTTGATATTTCACTGCTAGCAGGAAGGCCTAATTGCTATGGGGAAGCCTTGCATACTCAGAACAAAGGCCCTCATTAGACATTCGTCTTTGCTTCAGGCGCAGACAATAGAAGGCTTGGACATCCATCCTCCCAGAAGAGGGGCAGGATGTGAAGGAGGCTTCTCAGTGAACTTCAAAGGACTGGCCATTTGCTCACTTGTGAAGAAAGAAAACAAAAACCTGACTTGGATTTTGGAGTTAATTTGCTTATTTTGCCACAGAACATCATGACATTTAACTTGGCAGCCAAAATAAGTAGATGAGTAAAAAATACATACATATGAATCTGAACTCATGCTAGACATTTGAAGACATAATTGAACCTGGTACTGCATAAGGGACAAAAGTTATAAAGAAACACTAATTGTACCAAGAATATTAATGCTGTATGTCTAATATTGTATACCCGTGTGCTAGGGGTGATTGCATAGATATGTACCGAACTAGGAATTGTTAGGCCAACTCTGTAAAAATTAACAAAATTCCGCAGAAAGACAAAGCCAGCTCACACTGACGTAGGAGTTGGAGGTAAATATAACCCATAAAATATGTAATGCATGTGTCCGATTTTATTTGAGGGCATAAGTATAGAAATGTATATTTGTGAGAAAGTTAAGTTTTGGTCCAAATCACTGTGGGAGTTTCCCAACGCACATCATAAATATGACAGCTCTTTCTGGCTTCCAACCAGAAGAAGGCAAGTGCCTTTTACCTATCACAGCAGTGTAGGTGTGGATTGTAATTCTGCCCCTACCATAAACTGAGTGATGTCATTTGGCAGGATAAATAAGGGAACTTCACCACACACAGACACACACTGATTCCTGACTCCATCCTAATTTCTGCGTGATGCTCTGTTCCTGACTTCTTCATCTTGTTCCTTATTTACCAAGCCAGGGCCTCAGCATTTGTTGAACTCTTCTTCAGCTAGGCCCAAAAACTTGCAACCATCCCAAACTTAAGGGAAATAATTCTGATCCAGTCTGGCTTGCTACCATTCATGCTTGCCTGCTGAAACTCACCATCCCGCTAATCGACCATGTCCAGTGACCAGAAGGGCCAATCACATCCAATACAATCTGAGGTGCAGTCAAATTGACCAGAACCGCCCAGCTGACCATCCCGCCAGAAGTGCCCTGCTGCCTGTAGACCCAATCCGTGATGACCAGAACCTGACGGTCCAATCTTAAATTACAGTGGAATGTAAGTATAAACAGGAATCATAGTGACCCATAGTATATTTGCCTTCTCCTACCACAATCTATAACCTATCCCATCTTTAACTTAAGAACCTTTAATAGTGTAAGAACCATTCTTGCAACTGTGTTTCTAATTCCCAGTGTTAGCGCTGATTTTCTCCTCATTTGTTTTGCTAGACCATAAGCCATTAGTGATTTGGGTTAAATAAAATAATTCCCATAAAAGAAATACTGAGTATCCGCCACATGAAGGGTTACAATCGGCCGTGCCTAACTGTGGAGATTCCTGGGTGGTATTCTTCTTTTTTTTTGTCATTAATATAGTTTAAGTTAAACCAACCTGTCACATTTAAAAGCAATTTTCTGTTTTTCTCTGTTCATATTCTCAAAAACGCCTCTCATTCAAACTTGCATAATTTCCTCAATTTTATAGCTAGAGACCTAATTTCAATTCTCACTTAAACCTAAGACCCGTAGCTACATCCAAAACCTCATCACGAAACAGTGTATTAGACCAATTTTGATTAAAAATCGCATAGTGAAATATAGCCTGGAATTCACAATACTGATTTAAAGTGTGTTCTGTTGATCATATTGTAGATTATGTTTGTTTCGACCTGTTCAGTGTTGCTCCCATAGGAATTTTTCTCAATTTATGGATTTTTGCACACTTTTCATTGTTTCACAAAGCCATTTTCTACTGTCATTTTAAAAAGTGTACATTTCCCAAAAACGCTTTTCTCTCTTGTTTGGAGAGGGATATTGCACTGTTTCCATTCCTAAATACCTGCTGCTTACTTACCTCTGTGTACAATTGCTCATGTGTGAATTGAGAACTTTGCAGGGGGAATCTTAACTTAAATGCTATCTGTTCTAAAACCCAAAACTGTTCTTTTCTCTGTGCTTTATATTCTGAGTGCTCAAAAGTGAATTCACTTGCCTTCATTATTTTCTGATTTGTATTGTCACCACATTGGTGATTGCTGCCCCATATATTAAAACCTGTGTTTGATTTGAATTTTAAATAAATAAATAATGCCTTTACCAACCAGCCTGATTCCTGGTGCAGTGTGACCAGGGGGGTATTTTGAGAAGGGTGTGATATGTGTGGTATATCTCTCAGAATATTTAACCTATAGACACAACTTAAACAAAAAACAAGGGGGGCTCCTTTGCCTATAATTGGTTTGGACTCACAATTCACTGGAGAATTCTGGATTTATCACACTTTCAAGTCAATTCAAGCAGTGTCAAGATGAAGTACATAGAAAATACAACCAGACTTCAATAGTTATTCATTTAAAATAAATACAATTTAATTTAAATAGAAAATGATCTTAAAAACAAACACATAAAAAACTTACAAAGTGACCAGTGCTTCAAAAAGTGCATAGTGCTAGTCACCAACGGGCTGACAATGTGCAAAATATATTATAGTTGCATCTCTTCTAGATACTACAATCACATTGGATATACAAATACATACACATCACTTCAGGGTTATTTAGACCTTGATTCTTTAGTATGTGGAACCACACAATATACATAAACAGAGAGTTTTGGTGAAAAATAGATCAATTATTCTCAATTCTTGATGACTTGGTCCCGAAGTACCTCCAGTGCACCTCTTACAGAGTTCTTATACTACCCTTGGTATTTAACAATAGTAATAATAGTAACTGTCAATACCCTACATGTTTCATTCCTATAATTATTGGAGTTGATGATAGGAACTTCTTCAGGGGAGTGAATGGGTCGGTGCAGAGGAGCACTCTGTACCCAATTTGTGGTGGTAACAACAAAAGGAACTTGACAAGTCGAAACTGGCGTGATTGTGTGGGATCTTGGAGGTAGAGTACCAGAGGACAGTAAAGCAAAGTAAAAGTTCTCAAACACTTAAGCAATATTCCCCGAGCCGCGGGGGCATTACCGATTCAGGGAATGCCCCGGGGCCCATAGTTATAGGCCCCGGGGCATTACCAGAGTCGGTAATGCCCCAGTCGCGAGGGGCATATAGCTATTAGTACCCCGGCCCTGCAGTGTTTCGGAATAAAGAAAAAAATCAAAGAAAATAGCCGCTTTCCCTTTCCACAGTGGCCATCAGGAGCGGGCGCATTTCCAGTGTACCCACTCCCAAAAAAAAAAAGGTAATTGGGGTTGGGAGGGCGGAAGGGAGGGGAAAGGGAAAAAAACAAGAAAAAAAAACATACATGGGATGGCCCCATCTCCGAGTCGTCACACCGCTGTAGGCTTTCATCGTCCCCTGCCGGGGACCAAGGCATAGAAGGTAAATGGGATGGGAAGGCTGGGAGGAGGAAGGGAAGAAAAAAAAAGCCTTACCTCTGTCCCCGGCGGGGGGCCAAAGGTTGCCTCTCAGCCTTAGGAAGGCTCTGAGCGGGGATGGCCCTGCTTTGATCCTCCTCATTGGCTGAGGGGCTGCCACACCCGCTGGGGGCAAAGGCCGTGGAATCCCGACGGAGGGATTCCGGCCTGGTAACGACTCGGCGAGGGCCAATCAGAATGACACTTTCATTCTGATTGCGCCCTCTCCGGGTACTAATTGTCTTTAAAACAAGGAGTCAAATCCATGCCAAACCTAAATCCAAAAAACAGACCACATTCTTATTTGTAGGGGTCACTAAAGGAGTACACCATTCATTATTAGACTAATCAGATGTACTAAGGGGCTTACCGTCTGTTAATGTCGGTAAGTGGTCCTACAAAGGCTGCATTAAGTCTCGTTGTTCCCTAGAAGCATACAAAACAAGAAGACACAAAGTCCTTTAATCCCAACTTGGAGACAAAATCGATATTACTTTATATTGAGTTGGACAACCCTAAACGGCACTTACTTGACAAGTAATTGAAAGTTGTACAGGGTAGTCATCTTGTCATATTTATGAGTGGACGGATTAAGGAAACGTTGACCTGGAGTGTTAATGGATTCCTGTAATATTAGCAATTACAGATTCAGTGGTCTGGTATACTAGATGACACATTAAACAAACTGCAGAACACTAGTCGGGCGTCCGGTGACTGAAGAAGTCCATTGCTACTTTAAAAGAATGGAGATTAGAATACGTGAAGCCCAAAGGCTATCCACAGAGCCACTTTGTTCAATGTTGAAGTCAGCTTTACTCTAGGACCTAATAGTAATAACTCTAAGTGTGAAGGATCACACACAGTTTATCAAAATATAAAGAGATGGTGGTAAAAAATATATTATTGTTTTTTTATTTTATATTTTTTATTTATTATTTTATTTTTTATTAAACTGTGTTCCAAAATTCTAGCAGCTGCTCTTACTTAAATGTGCTATTCGCCTTAGAGGTGAAGAATGAATAAACTCATCCGCGAGCTAGCACATCTGTATAACGACAGGGCGCGGACGGCGAAATGAAGCTACGAGTACCCACATAGAAATGTGAAGAAAAGAATCTACGGTAAAGTATGATACAAAGATCGTACTCGAGCTCCTTGTGCTCGTGGGGCTGTATAAGGACTGTGCTGGGTTACCCTAATGGCTCCTGTGAGTCTGGAGCGAGCACGGAGTGGCTAATGGTGCTCTCTTCTAATTGCGGTACAGGAGAAACCATTGCTATGGTAACCCGACTCACTATAAACAATCCGAGCGTATGTCAGCGCATGCGCTCAGGTCGTGCCGCTAGTCTACAGCAGGAGAGGAGAGAGAAACCAAACCTCGGAGTTACAAGTTAGTGCACATGTTCGTCTTACTACAACCAGATCAAAGAGGGGGGAAGTGGTCAATGGAAAGGTGACACTGGGTAGCATTAATAATTCCTAATTGTCTGGTGTTAGTACAGAGTGCCTGATAGTACGCAATCATGAAGGTAAAGTGGAGAAAAACGTTGCAGCCGTCTTCCCAGCATGTTGTAAGCAATTTAAGCATACAACTGCACATGCATGCAAGTGATAACGCTATGTTATGATGAGGAAAAAGAAAAAAGGGGGAATAACCCGCTCCTTGGAGTCATGGATCAGTGTGCACAGTTATATCGGTGCAGCTGGAAAAATGTGGGAAACGATTGTCATGCCTTAGCACAGTCGGAAATGAACAGCAAATGGCAAGGAATAAAGATTAAGGTAAAGTTACTGTGGACAAATGAACCAAGCGCTGAGATGATACAGAGGCACGTAATACACTGCTGAGAGTGGTACCCAGCAGTAGAAGGTACCAAAATAAAGCATGCAGGCACAGGACTGCTATAATCAATGAAGAAATATGTCAAACAATCCAAAGCCATCCACAATGTATAGTGTTATTTACAGAGTAGGATGCGCTATCTGGCAACGTGTCATTCAGTGACATCCTAGACTCCTTGTAGAGTAGTATTACTCCTGCTTCATACTACTTCAAGTAGGGTAATATTACGCCCATACAAGCTTAATAATAGCAGAACTCCGAGGTCTATATTAAATCAGAAACTGGATAATTATTTGGAATTTAAAAGACAAAAGGAGTGTAACTCAATGGTCACGGAAGAAAATTTCGGAAGTCCTATGCCTAAGTTTAATTCTTCAGTCCCCTAATTGATGAATATGCTCCAATCAATGCTCTCATTCAGTCCCTGAGGGTAACTTTTTGTCAGGAAAATCATTTTTTGTTCTTGTACACTCAACGTGTGTTTATCATTAATTGAAACTGTCCAATTTTCAAAATCACTGTCCATCTCAGTTCTTCTGGTTTATGTCCAAGACTACTAAAGTGGCCCACTAGTGGAGCGTTTAAGGTCTTATTACTTATACAGCTTTTATGTTCTCTTATCCTTACTTTGACTTTTCTTTCGGTTTTACTGATATAAAGTCTATTGCAAGGGCACCAGATAGCATACACCACCATTGTCGAATTGCAATTAGTTACAGTTCTTTGTTCCCATTTTTTGTCCAAACCGAGATCAATCTCTGGTTCTACTGGTTTGTGCACAACAACTACAATGTCTGCATGGGCTATGGCCCGTGGGTCTAGGAAGACCCCAACTTTCAGTTAGTGTAGATTGTGCACTGTGTTTCAAGGTTACATCATTTCTAGTAGTTAGCTCTTTTAGATTTGTACTTCTCCGAAAGGCACATTTCAGTGTCAATAAGGGGCATTCTCCTTTTCTAAAACATGCTAATTGTTTCTCACGATCTTAGTAATTTCATTAGACAATGGACTGTAGGTGCTGACGAATACAATCCTATCATCGTTTTCTTTCTTCTCTTTGTAGTCCAATAGAGCATCTCTATTGTTATTAGATGCTCTCTTGTAAGCTGCCTTTACCATTTTTTTCGGGTCGCCTCTCTGTAATAGATTGCATTTCAAGTCATCGGCTTCATTCACAAAATCTCCTTTTGTGCTACTATTTCTCTTCATACGTAGAAATTGACAAAATGGCAAATTTTGTCTTGCGTGTTTAGGGTGGAAACTTGAGTAAAGTAGCAAAGAGTTTTTATCAGTATCTTTGTGGAAGGGCTTGATTTGAAGTACTTATTGTTCTCTATCTACAAAGATAGTCAAGTCCAGAAAATTGATTGAATCATTGCTCACAGTTTTGGTAAATTTCAAAAAAACATTTTGTGCATTCAGCCACAATACATAGGACTCAAAGTTCAGCATATCACCTGACCAAATCAATAAAATATCATCGATTAACCTTTTCCACAGTTTGATATATTTTCTGTAAGGGTTCAGGTCGGTCATGATAACATGTATCTCAATAGTTTCCATGTACAGGTTTGCTTAAGTAGGTGCCACTGCAGACCCATAGCGGTACCATGTATTTGTTTGTAAAACTGTCCATTGAAAGCGAAGTAATTTTCACATAGTGCCATCTCAGTACAACAAAGAATAAATGAATTGGGTGTTTTGCCTGTGGTCCTTAGCGTTAACAATTTCTCTTCTACCACACTAAGTGTTGCTGCTTGTGGAATTTAGGTTTACAAAGATACCACATGTAGAGTTACTAATAAATCCATAGAATTTACTTTCATACCCTCCACCAACCTGATTACCTCAGAAGTATCTTGTATATAGGATGCCATTTGTTTAACATATGGACTCAAAAAACGATCTGCAAATTTGAACAGAGGTTCTAGAAGGTAGCCACAACCAGACACTATTGGTCTACCAGGGTGATTCTCAAGTGTTTTATGTATTTTAGGTAGAGTATAGAAATTTGGGACAGTGGCATTTGGAGGCATCAAGTAATCAGCTTTCTGTTTAGAAATCCAGTTCCTTTCTGCTAGTGACTTTGCAATTAATCAACGATTGCAATCTTTTGGTCGGGTCTGTGGAGAGGCGTTCGTAAAATGAGGTGTCACTCAATTGTCGTTCGCACTCTTCAATGTAGTCCTGTCTGTTGAGGATGACTATAGCTCCTCCTTTGTCAGCTTTTCTGATTACTATGTTTTGATTAGATTTCAATGATTGAATAGCTTCTCTTTCAGCTCTACTAATATTTTGGAATTTCCGTGGACTGTTCCTATTTTCCAAGGTTTTAAGATCGCTCAAGACTCTCTTTTCGAATACTATAGATTCAGGAGTATGGCTAGTAGCAGGGGGGTTAAAGTCTGATGGGCGTCTGATGGGAGCCTATAGACACAATACATAAGTATTTCATTTGTACATTACATACTAGGCGAGACCTGGTTGTGTGCCTGATTGAAATCCTTAACACATGTCTCTGTGAGAGGCCGAGTGTCTTCCATGAGACACCACGCAGAGTGTGATCGTGGCTTGTGCCAAGGGCAGGGTAGGGGATGGAACTTGGAAAATGAGCAAGAACAAGGGAAAATGTTGGCATTACGAGGGACGGCAGACAGGCAGTCCATTGCATGCCCACTATTGCGTGGAACGATACGTATTCATGGATCTGAGCGCACAACCCCTCGGTGGAGAAATGGCCACTCAAAGCCCTCATACTATCCGCCACCCAAAGGGAGGCGTACAGACTCTTGCGCATAGGATTCACTGCACAGAGGTAAGATTGAGTGTCAGATTTAAGGGCGCATGTACACAGCCGGGGTTCCAATCTGACTTAGGGGTGCATGTATGCAGTGTAGCTGGAAGCAAGAATGGTTTACGGGGATTTGCACACAGATTTTCAGAGTTCCACCCGAGTTATGATATATAATACGCATGCTGTTGGGATGCTGGTAACAGTTATGAGATGCAGTCCTGCTCGTGGGGGAAACCCACGCACTGTCTAAAGGGTGCATGCATTTGCACCTGGGGGAGTATGCTAAGATAGCTGGTCTGGCTGTTTTTGCTTTGCGTGGTGGCATGTCGGCGGCATTCCAGCCACAGCTGGCATATACAGTTACCTTGCACAAACAATTCCATGAATACGCGGAGGGCGCAGTATAACTTGTGCGTGCAGGCTCGTGCAGAGTCGTTCTCAGCGCACAGGCTTTGCAGGATGTCTGCGCACTTTTCTATGAATCGGGCCATAAATTGGTGTTTACAAGGAATGCAAGTGGTAAATCAGATATTTAAAATCAAAGAAGGCCATTAAAACTGGTAAAACATAAACAATTTAAAGTGCACTTCACAGGGGTTTTAGGGTTATTTAGGGTTATTGTCCAATGAACATTTGAGAAACAGTGGTAAAGGATGTATTTGTAAGCATTTTAGGCCAGTAATATTAGTCACATAGTGTATCACCCAAAGACCACTATACAGAGTGGTTTGGTAGTTCTACCTGTGATATATTTGCATAAATGTATTGGCATTTTATTTAGAAATGATTAACAAGAAATACATTTGCATATGCAATTTATTCAATCATGGACAATTTGTCAAGCATCATGCTTATTTGCACATTTTCCAAATGCTAGATGGGCACAGTATTAGATCATTACATTTTTTTCACCAGAACACTGCAATCAGTAGTGGCAGCTGGTGATTTTTTGAATTGGAGGGGACTAAATGTTTGCCTCGAATATGCGGCAGTGACCGAGCATAGTGAGGGTGAGGGATTGGGGGGTCCAGGTGGGATCTCCTCCCTGAGAAAATGTTCATAATAATGGGTTAAAATGAGGTATTTTACAGCACACCTTGTGACAAATTGGGTAAAATGCCACACAGTTGGCAATCGTTTTTGTATGGTAGCACATCAAAATACGAAAATGAGGAAGGTCACCTACATTGCACAGGAACCTTTTCCATTGCATTTTCATGATGCCAATGCCTGAAAGATATACCAGAATAAAAATCATGTTCATGCTGGTGGTGCCCATACATGTCCATGCTGACTGGACTGCACAAATAATTGCTAGTATTGCCATAAATGAACTCCTAGCAATTGAAAAGTACCATACTACAGACAGAAAGTATGTCTAAACTGGCTGTACACATGTGTGCCAGTCTAGCTACATAATCACACTCATGTTTGCTTTTACCCTTGATGACAGGTGCTGGTCACACTAAGAGTATATGGCCAGATAGGCACCACAATTTTAGGCCAGTCTAGCTACATAATAGCACCTTTCATGGTGTCTTTACCCTTGATGGCCAATAAGAAATGGCATGACACAGTAAGAAAGTAAATTCAGACTGGCACCACCAAGTGCTAATTACACCAAGCAGTATCACGTATCATACATGTCTTACCCTTGATGCCCAGTAAAAAATCATGCCACAGTAAACAATTATATTCATACTGCCACCAACAAATTAGGCCAGTCTAGCCATGTTAAAGCATGGGTAAAGCAAAGAAGAATGCCATGCGTCCAGCCACCCCCACATCTACATTTTTCAACCTGCTCACCCTTCATTCATGCAGAAACACACACTCTCATATGCACAACTTCATACAACATACACTGTCCCATTCAAACATTCATACATCATTCAAACAACTTGCATGCCCTCATACATAAAACCAAGCACCAACATAAACACAGACATACATACAAACACATTCCTACGTAGACATCAATTCACTTATCTTCTTGCACACTCAGCACATGTTGCCAAGGGTGAGCAGATGGCCTGACCCTGATCTTCATAGCATGAACATGCTGACTGGCTGCAGAGGGCCCCTCTCCTGTCAGTCAACATGTGTATGTTGTTAGTGTAGTAATGAGAGGCAGTAAGACAGATTATTGACCCCCTGCTGACCTCTCATTATTGCGTGCTATGTTTATTGCATTGCCCAAAGGGATCTGCAATACAAACCCGGAAAATATGTAGCAGGACAACACACCTGCTTCCCCCATACAAATAACGCACACAAGTGGACTATGCTGCCCACCACCAAAGTGAGGAGACACCTCTGCCAAAGAGTAGGGAATGTTTTTGATAAATATACGTGATTGCATCAAATGATTCAAGGGTGCAATGTTGTCCATGCATGCCAACTATTAGCCAATTTTCCACATGTTAACTGTTCATAGGAACTAAAGAAGACAATTACTCATTAGAGCACACACATGGACATCTGAGTTACTTAGTTTTCCCATCCAGATCTCAACCAGTGCCCCTTATGAAGCAGCAGAAGGTTTGCTGATGGTACTAGAGGCTAGATATATGTAAAATGGGAATAAGTACAAACATTCAAACTGCAGAAGCATCTACTCACTCACATCTGCCATATCTCAAATTAGAGTTGTATCATTATATCCAAACACTTCTGCAATAATTAGGCTGGTCCATGTATCCGGTTTGAGTGTTTTTTACAGTGCCAAGATGCCTCTGCAAAGTGTACACTCACTGTATAAAAATCTATTATTATAAGAGTACCAAACCACTTGGAATATGCAATATTTCAAACAAATCGTGTGAATTGTTGGGCTTTAATGCCACTCTAATCATTCATGTTACTCGCTATCAGAGTACCAAAAGTTGAGGCCCAGTTGGTTACAGCCCTTGCTGGACAAATTAAGCCAGTGCTACTGCTAAAGTGGTGTAGCAATGGGGGAGTGTTGCCAAGCTACGCTGGACTAGTAAATGCAGGTTCAAAGGATGGTTTTATCAATCATTGCACTGTTCTTCCTGGTGCTTGCCATGTTGGCCTAGCTTTTGGTCCAGAGGTTCACCTGAATGGCTGCCTCATTAGGCGGATCTATATGATTTTACTGAACCGAAAAGTTCGACCCCCAAAAGTCCTTTTTTTCAGTTTTCCACAAATATATATGTGGGGGGAAACCCCCACAAAGCTCCCCACCTTACTGTTATACATTTTTTATTCACTTTACCACCCTCCCACAAATATATATATGCGGAAAATTGGGGGTTGAACTTTTGGGGGTCGAACTTGAGGAGTAGGTAATTTTGTAAAATACCCATTAGGCCAATTACATTTAACTCCCACCAGGCAGTGTGTGTGCAGCCGGAGGTGGTTATTGTTTATGATTTTAATACTTAGATATGCAAGCAGCTTCCCTAATCTACAACCTCAATATTCACATCATGACCTTCCTGCCAAGCTCCTTGTGCTGTGCAGACCCATGTGACCACCAAACCCGTGCCCTTCAGTCAGCCATGAAGAAGTCTCCACAACAAGTAATCTTTCATCTATCTGCAGGGGCAGGCTGATTTGTTAGCTTTCACTCACTTTCCTGGCTCATCCTACACTGCAATATTTCTAACATCACGGTAGTACCTTCTACTTTTTGGCCTCCACATAGTAGTCCAGAGCAACTGCTGAGCAACAAGTTAGGGTGCTGTGAGCAACCTGTTGCTCCCGAGCTACATGTTGGATCACTGGTGTATACACAGCGGTTCTCCTACTGAATTAATATTCCTGTGAGTTTCTCATGATCTGACCTTCACAGCTACATGGATGAGTGCCTGGGTCTGCCTCAGAGAATCCCTCTCTTAGTTTCCTCATCTTCTTGTCCAAGTTAAAGAAACAATCATTAAATATATCAAATCCCTTTAGCTACAACTCATCTGCTAAAAACAGTCACAAAGAACTGCTTTCACAAGGGACTTACTTTGTGCCATAAAGAGGACAGCTCAAACAAACTGATGAATCTTGCTGTGTTGGTCACCCCTTGGGGCATCTGCTCAATCTTATCAAAGTCATCACCCCCTTGGAGCATCCGGTCAGTCTTGTCATGGTCATCACCCCTCTGGAACATCTGGTCAGTCTTGGCATGGTCATCACCCCCTTAGAACATCTGAGAAATCTTGTCAGGTTATCACGCTTTAGAACCTCTGGTGAACTTGTGGTGGTGAACACCAGTTTGGAACCTTTGCCCTTTGCTTTTTCTTTCTTGTTTACTCTGGACCCCTCTGTTGTATTTCATGAATCACGTGTGAGCACATTTCTGTTTCTGATTATGTGTGCTGTTTTTTATTTCTTGTTGACCTTTTCTCCTTTTAGCCATAGCAGCTGTTTATTTTTACACATAGGTGGGGAGGGAACCCAGGACATACCCACTCCCAACCCATCATCCAACTGTAGGCTTCACCTACGGATAGGCATCCTAGCTGCAGACGAGAGAACACTAACCAATATACAGAACCCAGTGAGACAGGGTGCAGCTACAAATTGGAGGAAGGGAGCCCACCCTCCCTAGGGAGCCCACCCTCCCTAGAAACTCCTGAGGGTATTCTCCCCATAAAACCTCGAGAATCCCTTATTTGTGTGGCCAGGACATGGCCATTGCTGTTGGATCCAGTAACTGGGGGTGGACCAGTGAGGGAGGATCACCTGGGTACACCCTGGGTTGGGCTCGGGAAAATGCCCCAGGTGAGACGCAATATGTTACCGTGAAAGAAGATGAGGAAGGAGAGATCCCTGAGACCTTTGCAGGCTGTACCACAGTTGGCCCACTTTCTCTTATAAAATCTCCTGTAGTAAAATCTACCAAACAAACCGCATCTTGGAAATCGCCTAAGAACATGAACCCCACTAGAATCGCAAACCATATTTCCCAGAAACCCTGACTTCCTGCTTTCTTCCTGAAAACTCTCAACCATTCTTTTTCATGTCCTTCTGATTATTCTTTTCCGAACACCCAGTCTACTCTGACAAAACACTACCGGTCCCAGAATCACTTGTGTTCATTTCACAATCCCAGTTATTCATGTATGCCTCACGAACAGCAACAATCCTGTCCCACCTATTATCATTTTACAAACTCCCTGTCAAATGTAACCAACAGCTACCATTCTCACAAACCCTACACAACCTGCCCTTTTGAGATTCCCACAAACCCCAGTACGAGGATTTTTTCTCCATGCAACACCTCTTTCCCTTCCGACCCTATTGGATACCCTGAAACCTCTATTACCTTCATTTTCTGACACAAATTATTTTTCTCGACATAACACAAGGACTGTTTACCTGACATGTCCCAATTCAAGAGTCAGGACAAGTCAGGCAATTAACCTAAGCCACACACACCTGAAGGCCCTTCCCTTTTTGCACAGGAATAAAAGATGGAACAGGAGAGTGCAGCATGAGCAAGTTGAGTACAGCAGACAGCACGACGAGGCGGCTAGCACGCGGCAGTTCAGAAGGAGAAAGTCAGCGGGAATCAAGAGATTGGCGAGGAGAGATGTGACCTTGCCCTTTTCGTCCCAGGCCTGCAGAACCTTTGTGGAAGAAAGCCTAAGACTGCGAACAATAGCACAAGTGTCCTGCAGCAGATGTCATCGTTACATGCAGCAAGCCTATGCTAATAAGCAGGAGCGAGGGAAGCTCCCACGCCCCTGGTATCAGCCTTGACTCCAGAGAATCCATAAGCCAAGCGGTTATACACAGCCGGTGAGTCGAGGGGTGAACCGGCAAGAACCAGGCTGTGATGAGTGAGAATCACAAAGTAGAAAGTTTTGAACCAAAGCTGATGAACTTTTGAATGAACTGTCACAAGTACAAATATTAAGGGAAGACCAGTTGCATAGGGAAACCGGCATCGTGTGGGTGCTAACTCGAGAGACTCTGCTCAAGCCCCATATGAGAGAAACTACCACTACCAGAAGGCCATAGGAGGGCCAGCAACGAAATAGGTCAAAGTGGTCATACAGAGGGTCAAACAAAATACTGCGACAATCGGAAGACTTTGATCTACAAGAAGTGTAAGAGAAAGGGAATTGAATCCCACAGTGTAAGTTAACATTGAGAAACCAAGGTAATTGAATCCCCTTAAAGTTCAAGAGAGGTCTGAGACTGACCGAAGGAGATCCAGGGGTGAAGCTATCACCCAAGCAAAAGACGTTGAGAAACTGAGGCAGTAGAAATCCTGCAAATGGCAAGAGGGGTCCGAGCCCGAGCGAGGGAGGACCAGGGGATAGCCATCACCCAAGAATATAAGAGGCAAGAGGGTTCTGAGCCCAACCGAGGGAGATTCAGGGGTGAAGCCATCATCCAAGTAGATAAAGAGAAGAGGGGTCCGAGCCTGACTGAGGGAAATCCAGGGGTGAAGCTATCACCCAAAGTTGATTGATAAAGGAACGGTGATATCATTTGAAATACGATACATGAAGGGTCAGCACCCAGAAGAGCGGGATCCTGGGGTAAACCCATCACCCAGTGAACATTGGAAACTAACTTTTCATTTGTTAAAGGAACTTTTGTTTTTGTTGTTTGAACATATCAGGCCCGAAGGCGAGGGACTTTCTAAGGAAACAAGACTTGGCCATCAATGGACCTGAGAACAGTCATCAGAACTGTTGTCTCATGCTTGAGAGACCCGAGACCGTACTGTGCTCCAAGTCTCGTGCTGAAGAGGTCCAAGACTGTACTGTGCTCCAAGCTCCATCTTATCCCGTGTCCAAAATGAAGGGAAGGGAGACCCATATTATCTAAGAACACTTCTTTCTTTTCTTGAGAACTATCCCACACCCCTTTTTATATTACTTGTGAGGTTTGGCAATAGGTTTCTTAGTATAGGCCCTTTTGTTTTGACGTGTCGCCCCTGGGACTGCCTTAATTTTCATTTGATGGTTGACTTGTGTTCCCATCTTAGATTTAGGTTTACATTAAGTGCTTTTCCAACCTGCACACAACATTCATTGTTCAATAAACACCCTTCAACTGTGATCACTTATGTCTGTCTTACTTGTTGTCACCATGAGTTCCTCACATGGGCAACACCCCTAGTGACCTACGAGTGATCCTAGTTCCATAGACTACTAGATCCAAGGGACCCTTCACCACCTTCCTACCCTCAGACCAGCAAACAAATACAGAGAGATGAGACCACTTGCGCAGACCGCTGCAATGGACTCGGCGAGTGATATAGGTCCAAAAGCAACAAGGTAAAATAGCCCTACTACTCCAACTGCTAAACCTAAACTCTCCTCTCTGCATACACCCCTCAAACGCTAAACAAACACTACCACGTCCTTGTGCAGCAATCTGCACCCACTTCACCACACTGCAACAACAAAACAAACCACACAAAGTCTCAAACAACAGCCGATTCATAATCCACACCCTTGCTCAGCTAATGGTGCTAACCGAACTGAAGCTGCCAACAGCACATCATAATCTTCTGACTCTACCCTTGCCCTGCTATGCCCCACTAACACACGCCACCCTCTTACCTTTCATAGCCAACAGAGTACACTTGGACAACTCTGGTGGTGATAGTGTGCGGTATAAATATCCTTTAACATTAACATAGGTGCTAAAGTGGCTACGAGGAAGTGTAGTGCCGATCTACAGTCGGTCCAGTGATCAACAGGATTGTGCCTCATTGCCCCTGTTTGGGTATTTTGCGCTAAGAATGAACATTAAACATTCCCCAATTCTTCATACCATCATTAAGAACCCCATTAAATCCCACAACATCCACCATACTCAAACACCACCCCAACAGCAGAAAACGCCCCCTTCCCCACCCAGCCTCCCAGAATCAAACTCCCACTCCTGATCCAGCCTCAGTCTCCATGTACAATGACCCCCAGCCTTTCCTAACTTGTGCCTTGATTAACGCTCACTCCTTCCCTACCATGAACTAGATATACATGACCTCATGACCAATAACAACCTTGATGCACTGGCCATCAGGCATCTGGCTTCATGAAGCATCTGGCCCTGCTCTATCCATAGCTATACCCACAAGATATACCATCCTACAGAATGACAGAACCACCTCTAGGGGAGGTAGAGTCGCTATGATTGTAAGAGAATCCATTCCTCTCAGACAAGTTGACACATCCATTGATGGGAATTCTGATCTTCTCTCTCGCAACTTCTCACCATCCCCTACAAGCATGATCACCATGCATTCAATCTATCGCCATCCTGGCCCTTCCCCAAACTTTGAGCAAAACATACTGCATATTCTCCAGGATAACCTCAAAGCCTCATCAAAAATCATCCTGCTATGTGGCTCCAACCTGTGCCTCCACAACCCTAATGATCTACCCTCCAAATCGTTTCACCCAATGCATCACCAACCCCACACAAAACAAAGGCTGAACACTGGATTGGATCACAGACCACATCTTCCACATCTCCTCAAGCGCCAATACACCCTGTCCATGGTCTGACCACCATATTATTAATTTCTCCATCACACAACCAAATAAGCCTACAGCACCACCTAATCCACTCCTGCCGGGTCTCTCACTAGAAGCTCACGGAAAGTCATCAGAGACAACATCTGACCCCTCATCGATACTCATCACCTTCAGGCTCCCTGAGACACTGCTACTACCGCACTACTGCTTACCCACACCTCTACCCTATCCAAAGCAGTTAACACACTACCCCTCGAGTACCTCACAGGGCAAAGCTGGTCAGACATTCAAATTCTTGGTTCACCGCTGACCTGTTAGATCTACGCACCCTGAAAAGACAAGCCCGGTTAACTTTGCTAAAAGAACCCACCATCTCTACAAAACAGAGATTCATCAAAGCATCCAAAGAATACAAACTAGCCATAATCCCAGCTAAATGCAACTCCTCCAACATTAGAATCGGCAATGACAATTCAGATGCAAAAGACATTTTCTCCATATACAGAGAACTTTAAACCCCTGCAGCTCCACCCTCAACCATGACCAAAGACAAATCCTGGTGCTCTACTATCCAAGAGGCACTCCTAGGCAAAACTGACGCCCTGAATAAGATGAATAAGAAAATCCTGTTTCAACCACTTGCAACAACTTCTCCCTCCTGACCCCACACCCACCACCACTCAGTTCGGCTTTAAAGAGCTATCTGAACCCAATGTCACCAAACTGATTAACAGCCTAAAACCCTCAAAACCCAAAGGTGACATATGCCCTGCACCCCTTGTCAAAGACTGTACCGACATTCTAACCCCAATCATTACCGCCATATTAAACTCTTCCTTCACTAAAAGCACTGTTCCTGCCAGCCTCAAGGAAGCTTGGGTACTCCCTCTCATGAAAAAATCCTCCCTGGACCCAGCCGTTGCCTCAAACTACAGCACTGTCCCATTTCTCTGGAAAATTCCGGACCAAGCTGCCTACCTACAAGTTCAGCAGTTCTTTGAGGACAATCACATCCTAGAGATGCACCAATCTGGGGTTCCGTCATAGGCACAGCACGGAATCTGCCCTGCATGATTTACAAAAATCAATTAGATGAGATCAGGGACAAAGGCAAGTCGGCCCTGCTCCTTCTCCTAGACCGTTCTGCAGCTTTTGACCTGGTCCCCACCAGATCCTCTGCTAACACGTCACCACTCACGCTCATTTCTCACTGTCAGCCATTGCCTGGATAGCATCTTTCCTGAATGGAAGAGTCATGAGTGTCTTCTCTGAGACCGCCAACGCCTCTCCCTCACCCATCACCTGTGGGGTGACACAAGGATCCTGCATTGCTCCAATTCTCTACAATATCTTCACCCAGCCCCTTTTCCACATCCTAGATTCTCTCAGCATAGCATACACCAATTATGCCTATGACACTCAGATATGATATGATATTATAGGTTATTTATAACACGCTTAATACCCAGAGGTTTCTAAGTGCAACCTGTGGATCGATCCTGTGGTGCTCTGCATCATCTTGCTTCCAAGGTGAACACGTTGCCCATGCGCTATCCTCCCCTGACCTTGGGCAACTACTTAGAAGACTCCAACACCTTGAACTCAATCTACACCACAATTCAGACTTCGATGGCTGCCAATCACCTCTGTCCCGACAGTGACAAAACAGACATCATGATTGTTCACCCTGCAAGTGCCCTACAGGATCTCAGTATTCAATATTCTGCTTTTATTATCGACAACTGCTCAATCCCTGTCTCAAACACTGTAAAAGACCCTAGGGGTCTCCCTAGATGCATCACTTAACATGACCAGACAAGTTAATGCCATTGCCTCCTCGGCAGCCTGCGCTACCAAGGTCCTTAATGCAGCCAGACCCTTTCTTTCTAAAAAAATAACTGCCTAACAATTGCTCGGGTTATCATCGGCTCTAAGTTAGATTACTGCAATCTCCTATATAATGGCACATCTTCCAAAAACATTGCTGAACTTTAAGTCATCAGAATAACGCCCTCAGAGTAGCCCTGGACAATCCAAAAGGAGAGCACATCTCAAGTGTTAGAAGAGACGCAAACTGCCTCCCCATTCAGAAACTGATCATTTTCTTGAAACACTGGCCCTCATTACAACCCCGGCGCTAAACCATGGCGCTATTAGCACCATGGTTGGTGCCGGTGTTGTAACGAGTCCGCCATGGTGGAATGGGGAAATACCGCCCCATTCCAAGGTTGGCGGGGCAGTATTTCCCCATTTCACCATGGCCCTTCCCCATTCCCATTTTCGCCCCATAGGGCTCAATGGGACTGGGGAAGGCGCTAAGTACGGTACCGCAAATTGCGGTACCGTAATTAGCACCGAGGTCCCTTTGCGGCACCCTACTTTAACGGCTGGTAAAACCAGCCGTTAAGGTCGAGTCCCGCAAAGGGACCTCATAATTAGGCGTTAAGGTTTTAACGGCGCTGACACCTTTTACGGCGCCGTTAAACCCTTAACGTCAGGGTCGTAATGACCCCCACTGTCTGTCACCCACAAGTGCCTGTCTGACACCGCACCACCTTGCCTTCCCAAAAGGATTGCCAAAGCACACAAGACTCACTAGGACCCCCTACACCGACAAGCTTGGAGTTCCCAAAATGAAAATATGCAAAGCCGGAGCTTCCGGCTTCCCCTACCTTACTGCTACTCTCTGGAACGAGCTCCCACCCTCTTTGAGGGCGGAGAAATGCTACTGGATATTCTGCAAAGCATTAAAATCTCAGCTCTTCACTCCCCAATCTCAGCTCCTTCAATCCCCACTTCAGGCCAGTCAATCGTGTTTCCATATGTTTTTCTGATAACTACCATCGTGCTACACCGGTCTTACGTGTACCTGTATGTAATACATTAGCCTAACATGTTATGCTGTAGGATTATCGCCAGTGGGCATGATTCTGTATGTCTACGTGATTACGGCCATCAGGACATACCTACTCTACTCTGTTTCCGTATGTGACTGGGCCTGCTCCACACTAGCGAGGCTAGTATTTTTTACCTGCAACAGCGCCTCAATGCCTACGGGTTGTTTGTATGCTTTACAAATGAGAAAAAAAATGAATTCAAATTAAACAAATGCATGTATTTACATTCAAATATTTTGAATAGGACACGCATTTCAACCTTTTGTGCAAAACAGGCCTATGTTACGATTGGGTGTGTTTATAAAATCATCTAGCACAAAAAAATGCCTTTGAAAACGTTATAATATGTGGGATGCTGACAGACAGTACATCTAACAGTGGCGGCTGCTATAATAGGGCGGCCGGGCGCCGCCCCCCCAGAAAAAGAGAGAGAAGCTAAAAGATTCAATCAGAGAACTTCTCTGATTGAATCTCTTTTAGCCTAGATGCTGCTGCATTTCCTTTGCCAACAGCGCGGGGGCGCTGTGGCAAGGAAACAATCAGTGTTCAGTGTGTGTATAGCCGCCCGACCCGGCAGCGGGGCGCGTCCCAATTTAGTATTTTTTTTTTTATAGTAGAGGGCGTGGAGCTCGTAGCTACACGCACTCTACGTAGCCCCTTTAATTAGAGGCCTGGCGGGGCGCTTCAGGGGTGGCCCCGCTAGTGCGCAAACAGCGCACTTATATTATTAATCCCTCCCTCCCCTGCCATGGATACAGTATGTCATTGGCTGGCAAACAGCCAATGACATACTGTATCTACTGGCGGCGCAGGGTGTGTGCGTGCGCCTGCGCCGCCTTCACACCCGACCCTTTCTTTTCGAATCCGGATTCCCCCGCCGGCCGAACATCAGCACACCGGAGAGGAGTGCTGCTGCAGCACCAGGCCACACCAGCCCACCAGCCCAGCAGCGACGCCGCGGACCCGCTGTAAGTAATTTGTGCGCACTGCGCAGCGTTCGTTTGTTGTAACTTGTTTTTTCACTCCCGAGTCCCGACTCCGAGTCCCCGGCCCGGGCCCAAACTAACAGAGAACTTCTCTGTTAGTTTCGGCCCGGGCCGGGGACTCGGAGACTCGGAGTCGGGAGTGAGTCCCCCCCCGCCGGGCCCAAACTATGTGGACCACTTTCCACTACAGGGCCCAGCAGGCAGGCCCAGTCACTCAACACTGAACGACGTGTAGGCTTAGGCTAGGCCTACACGTCGTTCAGTGCTGCCGAGCTGAGTGACTGCCTGCTGCCGTCAACTTACTTAAGGCGAGCCTTGGTGGTAGCGGGGCCCGCTACCACCAACGCTCGCCCCAAGTTGGGCATCCACGGCACGGACCGGGGGGCTGAACAAAGTAGGCCCAGGCGGCCCCCGCCTTGGTGGTAGCGGGAGCGGCCCACCAGGTAAGAAGGGCACTGGGCAGACAAGGCAGGAGTCGGGACTTGAAAGGCTGCAATCAGGGCAGTTGTGCGGGATGTTTGCACTGCCGCCACACCCAGATGCAATGGTTGCCCTAGCTAATTTCCCCCGTGCTGTCCCAGAGATGGGAGCAGAGTGTCTCAGACAAGTGCACGTGGATAGACGGGAAGGGCTGATATAACTGTCTATTGTGTGTCTTATGTCACAGCACTGCTGTTGCCTGAGTAGCCACACCGAAAAAGAAACTCCTTTTCAAAGAATGACTGCGAGCCTCCATGATAGTATTATAGGGCCCCATCCTGGGGCAACTACAGGACTACTGGCGTCTCCACTTGGGAATTGAAGGCAAAGTGAGGAATAAAGCTATCCCGCACCCTGCCACTCTGTCCCCAACACACACACAGACTCACAGAGCAATGACCCTCTTTTATCATTCACAAAGGCTGTGGTGCCCCTTTCATGCTCTGCCTCAGACAGCAGCATTGCCTATCTGTGCTGTCGGTCATGGGCACCCCTGCACCATTTCCATCAGTGAAGCCCCTGATGGGCCACACTTGCAGTGCTCCCAATCAATACCCTCTCCCTGACAGAGCTACCTACAGTAGTTGCGCTGGTGTGTGCAGGCAGGCAGCCTGGCATTGCAAGCAAATCTGCACACTTAGGGACTGTTAGAGGCATGGCTTGCCATCGGCGTGCCCATTCTGGAGAAACGTTATCATTTTACTGTAGAGCAGTAAAGGTTTATACGAACGCATTCCTGCCTCCATATAAGGGGGGTGCTTGCGACACACTGACAGCAGGAGCTTTGCCCTCCTTTCCATACTTGACCCGAGTGACATGCAGAGCGGTGGCAGGGAAGGACAAAGACAATATGCGGGGCCTGTGGCTGCACAATTAACAAAAGCCCAGCAACTACTAATGTAGAGCATTTCATTGTTAGAAAATGCATTCCTATGCATACATTTTTGGGCAATTGAAATCGTGAAGTGTTAGCACCTGCATGTCAGGGGAGCGATTTATGGGTAGGGTTGGAGGACAAGACAGCTCATTCTCACAGCAGTTCTTGTGCAGTTTCAGACAAGGAGAGACTTAATTGCTTATAACATTGAAGCTGCACCAGAATAGCCTCATTCAAAGTGTAAAAAAGTTAGAAGACCCCACACAAGTAAGTTTGCCACTCTCCCACAATCTCTGAATCTAGTCTCTCTGCCAACATTTGATGGGTCAGCTCCCTCACACCTCCCATCCCCATAACTTTAGTCTTGGTGCACCCAGGGACGGTGATGGGGCCTTTCAACCTTTTCAAATAAAAGGTGCCTGAGCCTCAGGAGGGTCCCCCATCAACTGCCCCCATGTTGCCAGTCTGTGATCTTGAAACACTGCAATATATATATTTCTCAATTTATTTGAACGTTATTTTTATTTCTCCGGCTTTAAATGTGCCCTTTGCAGTGCCGGCATTACTAGCTGCGTTTTCTCTATCCACGGGAGACACAGAGGTATTACCACTTCATTGCCTTCTAACACTGGTTCCTCCAGATCATCCCCTTGCTGGCAAAGGAGAGTTTAGAGCTTTTCAGTGGGCAGTTAGTGTTTAAGCTCCCTGCTGCTGGATGGCCGTCTCGTTATAATCAGCAGCTATTAGCTTTATCTTTGTCGCCAATGGATAATAAAGTATCATTATTAATACCGGAACCCTAATTCTTTTAGTTGGTTAGGCAGTAAATTGTACATTTTGGAAGCCATAACTCCCAAAATTTCCTGGGGGGCAAACCACCACGCACTCTGCTTTACGTGGGTCGGGCTCGCTCGCTTACATATTTGTCCCGCAACAGTTCTGCCCCACCACCTTTCAAAGTCACCAGCCGCCACTGACATCTAAGCCCTACAGAGAGCACTTTATCTGCTGACAGTCATTCGGTGCAGATCACCCAGTCCAATGGGTGCACCTTAGAATAATGACACTAAACTATAACAATGTTACAGCTTCTAGTGACATCAGAACAAACACGGCGATCAATGCCACCTCCCAAAGTGTTGCACCGCATTTTATTTTACCTGCACCTTGCCGGATGTTGCCGTTCACGGCTCGGCATGTGCTCGACAAATAATCAAAAGAACACAAATACAAAATGAAAAGCCTTATCTAGAAACCCCTACCCTGTCATGAATGTGTGAGGGAGAAATTGGCATGGGTTATTTTTGAGACATTCTTTAACATTTTTGGGATTAGTTCTTCCATTTCATCCTTGATTGGGTGTCCAGTAAACTCCCCCTGACCTCTTATATATCACCCCAGTTTAGCACGTTCCCCTAAGAGCTCTATAAGGTTTGGGAGGGCAGAGGCAAACTGTTTTTTGTTAATGTCACCAAATTTCATTAAAAGTGAGTTTGCGCCTGTTTTTTCTTCCTGAAAAGCAGGTGCTCCCAACATTATGCGCACCCCTTTGTATCCAGCTTCAATGTTGTCCCCCAGAAGCCCCTCCTGGGCCGTGTGCTACATCACATCCCCCATCTTTCCCGCCAGCTGCATATAGATGTCAATACTGCACATGTATAATCTTGTAGCACAGGAACATACTCCAGAAGCCTGTCCTTTGATCTGATGGCCTGTAATGATTCATTGTCTGAGTCATCTCCTTCTGTCCTGTCACCTACCTCCCTGTGACACCTGATTAAAGGCCCGCATTGCAAGTCATCTATGGCATCGGTGCAGCACCCCATTTCTGTTACACACACCCTCGCCCAAGTTCCTGTGTAGTCCTCTGGTATGTTACTCCAGCTCCCCCCTGCCTCTCACCTTCAGGATGCTCCTACTACTCCTGTTCTGGCCGCCTGTTCCGCCCGGCTCTGCAGTTTCTGGCTGGTTTTCCTAGTTCACTCCCCTGGCAGTTCCGTTTTCAGAGCTGTTTTTCCCGAGCTTGCTGGATATCCAGTCTTCAGAGCGCATCACCCTGATGGACCAGTAGTTTACCACGTGAGTGACTTGCACGGGTTGCTTTTCAGGCCATTACTGGATCCAGAAACCTCGTTAATGGACCTCGATTTGCATAGGCCATTAACTTAGAATCTGGGGCATTAATGGTCCGCAGACGACCCCACAGAGGCGGGTTAAGAAATTATTTTTGAAAGCCAAGCTCTCATTTTAGATTCCATATTGTGCAGGAAGTTACTCACTATGTCTTGGAGCACAAATTAACAGGACGATTCATGGAATGAATGTGCGCCGAAAATTTCGGCGCAAGCATGCGAAAAAGTTCGAATATCGCAGGGAAACGAGCGCACATCTATTCATGGAAGTTCGTGCGCGAGTAAAATCAGGGATGTGCGCTGAAAAAGTGCATGGCGCACGCCGGCGCACAAGTCATCTAACAGCGTGCGCTAAGGCCACAGCCAGAGCGCACATAGCGCGGCGCACATAACAAAAGTAGGCGGAACACGGGGCGTAACACTCGGAATGGGGAACAACTCGTGAAAATGTGGGCGTCACGGGGGAAGTACAGGAGGCAAGTGCGCGGAACGCCCACACGCTCGCCTATAACACGTATTCATGGAATCGAATAGGGCAAACCCAAACCCGTCCACCACACGAAGGCAGGCGGTAGCGTCCCTGCGCTGGAAAAAAATGTGCGGCAAAATGTGCGCTAACAAAAAGCGCGTATATACAGCTCTGATGAATGTCCCATACCATGGTCCCCTAGGACAAATGACGTGCCAAGGGGTACGCGACAAACAGCGACATCCGCTGTGTGAAAAATTAGCTTGTGCGTGTATTTCGTGTGTGCGCGGGAAGTTTTACACACGACCCGGCCTGGGGGAGCGGGGTACGTGTATTTCAGGGGTGCGCGTGAAGTTCTACACGCGATCGTGCCTGGGGGAGCGGGATACGTGTATTCCAGGGGTTCGAAGGAAGTTTCAAACGCAATAGGCCCTGTGAGAGTGGAGTGCGTGTATTCCTGGGGTTTGCGTGAAGTTTCACACGCGATTGGGCTGGGTACATGTAAATCTGGGGTGCGCGGGAAGTTTCACACGCGATTGGCCTTGGTCGAGCGGGGTACGTGTATTTCTGGGGTGCGCGGGAATTATCACACGCGACAGGCCCTGTGCGAGTGGGGTACATGTATATCTGGTGTGCAGGGGAGTCTTACACGTGAATTGTCAGTGTGGGTCCTCCCAGGTGTTCCCTCTACACCCTCCACGGCCCCTGCAGGCAGCCCACACCACAGGGGACTTCATGTCCTGCAGGCAGCCCATCCACCATGGGCATGCCCCCAGGCAAGCCACATTGCAGCTTGCACTACTGATCACCAACGCATGACCCCATCCACCCCCACTCCCCAGCAGTGCAGGGCACCTGCCAGCAGGCCCCCACTCATGTCCCACTCATGTCCCTTTGCACCCACACTCCCCAGCAGTGCAGGGCACCTGCCAGCAGGCCCCCATTCATGTCCCCTAGCGCCCGCACCCCCCAGCAGTGTGGGGCACCTGCCAGCAGGCCCCCACTCATGTCCCCTTGCACCCCCACCCCCCAGCAGTGCAGGGCACCTGCCAGCAGGCCCCCACTCATGTCCCCTTGCACACCCACCCCCCAGCAGTGCGGGGCACCTCCCAGCAAGCCCACACTCATGTCCCATTCATGTCCCCTTGCACCCCCACCCCCCGGCAGTGCAGGGCACCTGCCAGCAGGCCCCCACTAATGTCCCACTCATGTCCCCTTGCACCCCCAACCCCCAGCAGTGCAGGGCACCTGCCAGCAGGCCCTCACTCATGTTCTCCTGCACCCCCAGCCCCCAGCAGTGCAGGGCACCTGCCAGCAGGCACCCACTCATGTCCCCCTGCACCCCACCCCCCAGCAGTGCAGGGCACCTGCCAGCAGGCCCCCACTCATGTCCCCTTGCACACCCACCCCCCAGCAGTGCGGGGCACCTGCCAGGAGGCCCACACTCATGTCCCACTCATGTCCCCTTGCAGCCCCACCCCCCCAGCAGTGCAGGGCACCTGCCAGCAGGCCCCCACTCATGTCCCACTCATGTCCCCTTGCACCCCCACCCCCCCAGCAGTGCAGGGCACCTGCCAGCTGGCCCCCACTCATGTCCCACTCATGTCCAATTGCACACCCACCCCCCAGCAGTGCAGGGCACCTGCCAGCAGGCCCCCACTCATGTCCCCTTGCACACCCACCCACCAGCAGTGTGGGGAACCTGCCAGCAGGCCCCCACTCATGTCCCCTTGCACCCCCACCCCTCAGCAGTGCGGGGCACCTGCCAGCATGCCCCCACAAATGTCCCCTTGCACACCCACCCCCCAGCAGTGCGGGGCACCTGCCAGCAGGCCCCCACTCATGTCCCCGTGCACACCCACCCCCCAGCAGTGCGGGGCACCTGGCAGCAGGCCCCCACTCATGTCCCCTTGCACCCCCACCCCCCAGCAGTGCAGGGCACCTGCCAGCAGGCCCCCACTCATGTCCCCTTGCACACCCACCCTCCAGCAATGCGGGGCACCTGCCAGCAGGCCCCTACACATGTCCCCTTGCACACCCACCCCCCAGCAGTGCGGGGCACCTCCCAGCAGGCCCACACTCATGTCCCACTCATGTCCCCTTGCACCCCCACCCCCCGGCAGTGCAGGGCACCTGCCAGCAGGCCCCCACTAATGTCCCACTCATGTCCCCTTGCACCCCCAACCCCCAGCAGTGCAGGGCACCTGCCAGCAGGCCCTCACTCATGTTTCCCTGCACCCCCACCCCCCAGCCGTGCAGGGCACCTGCCAGCAGGCACCCACTCATGTCCCCCTGCACCCCCACCCCCCAGCAGTGCAGGGCACCTGCCAGCAGGCCCCCACTCATGTCCCCTTGCACACCCACCCCCCAGCAGTGCGGGGCACCTGCCAGCAGGCCCACACTCATGTCCCACTCATGTCCCCTTGCAGCCCCACCCCCCCAGCAGTGCAGGACACCTGCCAGCAGGCCCCCACTTATGTCCCCTTGCACCCCCACCCCCCCAGCAGTGCAGGGCACCTGCCAGCAGGCCCCCACCTCATGTCCCACTCATGTCCCCTTGCACACCCACCCCCCAGCAGTGCAGGGCACCTGCCAGCAGGCCCCCACTCATGTCCCCTTGCACACCCACCCCCCAGCAGTGTGGGGCACCTGCCAGCAGGCCCCCACTCATGTCCCCTTGCACCCCCACCCCTCAGCAGTGCGGGGCACCTGCCAGCATGCCCCCACATATGTCCCCTTGCACACCCACCCCCCAGCAGTGCGGGGCACCTGCCAGCAGGCCCCCACTCATGTCCCCGTGCACACCCACCCCCCAGCAGTGCGGGGCACCTGGCAGCAGGCCCACCCTCATGTTCCACTCATGTCCCCTTGCACCCACACCCCCCCAGCAGTGCAGGACACCTGCCAGCAGGCCCCCACTCATGTCCCACTCATGTCCCCTTGGACCCCCACCCCTCCAGCAGTGCAGGGCACCTGCCAGCAGGCCCCCACTCATGTCCCACTCATGTCCCCTTGCACCCCCACCCCCCCAGCAGTGCAGGGCACCTGCCAGCAGGCCTCCACTCATGTCCCCTTGCACACCCTCCCCCCAGCAGTGCGGAGCACCTGCCAGCAGGCCCCCACTCATATCCCCTTGCACACCCACCCCCCAGCAGTGCAGGGCACCTGCCAGCAGGCCCACACTCATGTCCCAGTCATGTCCCCTTGCACCCCGGCCTCCCCAGCACTGCAGGGCACCTGCCAGCAGGCCCCCACTCATGTCCCACTCATGTCCCCTTGCACCCCCACCCCCCCAGCAGTGCTGGGCACCTGCCAGCAGGCCCCCACTCATGTCCCACTCATGTCCCCTTGCACACCCACCCCCCAGCAGTGCACGGCACCTGCCAGCAGGCCCCCACTCATGTCCCCTTGCACCCCCACCCCCAGCAGTGCGGGGCACCTTCCAGCATGCCCCCACACATGTCCCCTTGCACACCCACCCCCCAGCAGTGTGGGGCACCTGCCAGCAGGCCCCCACTCATGTCCCCTTGCACACCCACCCCCCAGCAGTGCGGGGCACCTGGCAGCAGGCCCACACACATGTTCCACTCATGTCCCCTTGCACCCACACCCCCCCAGCAGTGCAGGGCACCTGCCAGCAGGCCCCCACTCATGTCCCACTCATGTCCCCTTGAAACCCCACCCCCCCAGCAGTGCAGGGCACCTGCCAGCAGGCCCCCACTCATGTCCCACGCATGTCCCCTTGCACCCCCACCCCCCCAGCAGTGCAGGGCACCTGCCAGCAGGCCCCCACTCATGTCCCCTTGCACACCCTCCCCCAAGCAGTGCGGAGCACCTGCCAGCAGGCCCCCACTCATGTCCCCTTGCACACTCACACCCCCCAGTAGTGCGGGGTACCTGCCAGCTGGCCCCCACTCATGGCCCCTTGCACACCCACCCCCCAGCAGTGCGGGGCACCTGCCAGCAGGCCCCCACTCATGTCCTCTTGCACACCCACCCCCCAGCAGTGCGGGGCACCTGCCAGCAGGCCCCCTCTCATGTCCCCTTGCTCCCCCACCCCCCAGCAGTGCGGGGCACCTGCCAGCAGGCCCCCACTCAGGTCCCCTTGCACACCCACCCCCCAGCAGTGTGGGGCACCTGCCATCAGGCCCCTACTCATGTCCCCTTGCACACCCACCCCCCAGCAGTGCGGGGCACCTGCCAGCAGGCCCCCACTCATGTCCCCTTGCACCCCCACCCCCCAGAAGTGCGGGGCACCTGCCAGCAGGCCCCCACTCATGTCCCCTTGCACACCCACCCCCCAGAAGTGTGGGGCACCTGCCAGCAGGCCCACACTCATGGCCCACTCATGTCCCCTTCCACCCCCACCCCCCAGCAGTGCAGGGCACCTGCCAGCAGGCCCCCACTCATGTCCCCTTGCACACCCACCCCCCAGCAGTGTGGGGCACCTGCCAGCAGGCCCCCACTCATGTCCCCTTGCACACCCACCCCCCAGCAGTGCGGGGCACCTGCCAGCAGGCCCCCACTCATGTCCCCTTGCACCCCCACCCCCCAGCAGTGCAGGGCACCTGCCAGCAGGCCCCCACTCATGTCCCCTTGCACACCCACCCCCCAGAAGTGTGGGGCACCTGCCAGCAGGCCCACACTCATGGCCCACTCATGTCCCCTTCCACCCCCACCCCCCAGCAGTGCAGGGCACCTGCCAGCAGGGCCCCACTCATATCCCCTTGCACACCCACCCCCCAGCAGTGTGGGGCACCTGCCAGCAGGCCCCCACTCATGTCCCCTTGCACCCCCACCCCCCAGCAGTGCGGGGCACCTGCCAGAATGCCCCCACACATGTCCCCTTGCACACCCACCCCCCAGCAGTGCGGGGCACCTGCCAGCAGGCCCCCACTCATGTCCCCTTGCACACCCACCCCCCAGCAGTGTGGGGCACCTGGCAGCAGGCCCGCACTCATGTTCCACTCATGTCCCCTTGCACCCACCCCCCCCCAGCAGTGCAGGGCACCTGCCAGCAGGCCCCCAATCATGTCACACTCATGTCCCCTTGCACCCCCACCCCACCAGCAGTGCAGGGCACCTGCCAGCAGGCCCCCACTCATGTCCCCTTGCACACCCTCCCCCCAGCAGTGCGGAACACCTGCCATCAGGCCCCCACTCATGTCCTCTTGCACACCCACCCCCCAGCAGTGCGGGGCACCTGCCAGCAGTCACCCACTCATGTCCCCTTGCACCCCCACCCCCCAGTAGTGCGGGGCACCTGCCAGCAGGCCCCCACTCATGTCCCCTTGCACACCCACCGCCCAGCAGTGCGGGGCACCTGCCAGCAGGCCCCCACTCATGTCCCCTTGCACACCCACCCCCCAGCAGTGCGGGGCACCTGCCAGCAGGCCCCCACTCATGTCCCCTTGCACACCCACCCCTCAGCAGTGCGGGGCACCTGCCAGCAGGCCCCCACTCATGTCCCCTTGCACCCCCAGCAGTGCAGGGCACCTGCTATCAGGCCCCCATTCATGTCCCCTTGCACACCCACCCCCCAGCAGTGTGGGGCACCTGCCAGCAGGCCCACACTCATGGCCCACTCATGTCCCCTTCCACCCCCACCCCCCAGCAGTGCAGGGTACCTGCCAGCAGGCCCCCACTCATGTCCCCTTGCACCCCAACCCCCCAGCAGTACGGGGCACCTGCCAGCAGGCCCCCACTCATGTCCCCTTGCACACCCACCCCCCAGCAGTGCGAGGCACCTGCCAGCAGGCCCCCACTCATGTCCCCTTGCACACCCACCACCCAGCAGTGTGGGGCACCTGCCAGCAGGCCCCCACTCATGTCCCCTTGCACCCCCACCCCCCAGCAGTGCGGGGCACCTGCCAGCAGGCCCACACACATGTTCCACTCATGTCCCCTTGCACCCCCACCCCCCATATTGCCCATATTGCATCCTGGGGCATAGTGGAGCGCATATTCGGAGTGTACAATACTACAACAATATGCACCAGGAACGTATACACAGTATTGACTACAGACTGCCCAAACAGCAAATGGGAGTCCAACGTCACTGTGTAAGTTACTGTCACTTGGGCACACCCTTTGCAAGCCCATGGTAACGGGAAGCAGGAGGGGTGTGTGTCTCACA
The DNA here is from genome assembly GCF_040938575.1 of Ambystoma mexicanum. Taxonomy (NCBI): domain Eukaryota; kingdom Metazoa; phylum Chordata; class Amphibia; order Caudata; family Ambystomatidae; genus Ambystoma; species Ambystoma mexicanum. Next base: position 102,310,096 of record NC_090931.1, read on the forward strand.
AACTCAAGCATCTAACCCAAACTCAGGACAAGCCTGCATGTGCCCAGCCGGAATACAGTGGATGCCCATGGGAGCCACACAAGGCAACACACTGTAACAAAAACTCAAAAATCAAAAATCAAAAATCAAAAATCAAAAATCAAAAATCAAAAATCAAAAATCAAAAATGGCCATGTGGGCGCCAGTGGGGGTGGGGGAGGCCACCCAGGAGGTCTGAGGACAAGGTGCACACCAACAGCCACCTGTGTGGATTTTGCGAAAAATAAACACCTCCATGGGCCCATGGCCTGCACGGCTACGCTATTGTGAGAGATTAAGAATCGCTGTGGTCACTCTCATCACCCTGTGCTGCTGCCACCACAGGAGGTGGTGGTGCTATGGGAGGCAGCCCATGCAAAGCCCTAGTTTGGTCCTCCATGGCAGCAAGCATGCAGGTGTGGAAGATATCGTTCTAGAGGAATATGGTGCGGAGATCCCCATGCACCACCTGATGTGATTCCCAGACCTCCTCCCGAGTTGCCTGCATCTCTGCTGAGAGTGTACGTGTGACCCGCTCCAGCAGCTGTTCTGTCCTCGTGACAGTGGAAGCCTCAAGCTCCACAATAGTCTGCCTGAGGTGACAGACTTCTACCCTCAGGGCTTCCCTGTGGCCCTGGGACTCTAAAGGAATGGCTTCCTGCAGAGTGTCCAGGGTAGCCCATCTGTCCCTGTTGGACGTTAACATGTCCTCCCATAGGTCTCATCATCCGAATCAACACCCGAAAAGAGGTCTGGGGAGATGCACCCAGAGACACCCCTGGAGAGAACGGTCTGCAGCAAGAGTGGGTTCTCACCCACCACCACACCCCATCCCCCACTGGTGCCCAGTCATGCCTCAGATACCTCCTGGGTCTGCACCATCTCCTCACCCTCAACAGCATCAAGTGCGTCATCGCCTGCAGAAACATCAAAGACAAAAAATGGAAACAGGCATTAGCACCATGGCACACAATTAGGCCTCACAAGCTACAGAACCAGTACTTGATTGACACATGTCCCACATGACTATAACCCTCCCATGCATGAACTGTCACTGAGTTTGAAGGGGAGGCAAATGTCAGACACTGATGACACCAAGATGGAAGAGCAACACATTAGCTGCATGCTGGCTAGCAGAGCCATCACACATTGGCCTGTGAGTGGCATGTCCAATCCACATACATGACACATGCCATCATACAGATGGCATGTACCATAGGCATGTCACATATCGTTTGACAATAGGGCTGAGAAATGCGTAGTGAAAGTGGGGGGATCGAAACAATCAGCCTGAATGAACAATGAGAAATACGGAACAATGTTGTTGCAAGATGCCACTTCAAGGGCAACTGGCGTGATATTGCACAAAAAGTCTACTGTGGGCAGAAGGGATACTGTAATACCCAAATCCAGGGGCACAGAATGTTTTGGATGAAGCACATGGTTGACCCAAACCACTCAGGCACACACACCCTCACCTGGCACTCAATCAGAACCCCTCACACACACAACATACACATGGATCACACACACATGCATGTGCACTCACCGGACAATTCCTCGTAATCTGGCAGATCTCCCACACCTTGGATCTGTTCCTCTGTGAAGTAGGTCCCAGCAACAGACTCATGTACAGTGAGTTCAATGTCCTCTTGTGGAGACCCACCTCCAGTCACCAGAGTAGCGGCATAACTTGAGGCCAGCTTTTTCTTTGCCCTGCGCTTAAGGTCATTCCAGCGCTTGTAGCACTCACCAGCTGTGCGCCTCACTAATCCAAGGGCACTTATGATGTCTGCGACGGTCTGCCAGTGTGCCTGATGTTGAGCAGGTGTGGTCTTGCACCCTGAAGTGATCAACATTTCGCTGTCATGTGCGGACACATACTGCACAATTGCATCACGTTCGGCATCATTGAAGCTAGGCTTCCTTTGCGTGCCGGACTGCGTAGCCGTGTCTGGGGTATCAGCCTGTAGTGGACGAGCACTCTTCCTCTTTTTTTTGGAAGGTGGTGGATATCCTGAGTGGCCTACACCACTCTGGACACTAGGGGCAGGAGCACTGGTGGACTGGGTCGTTGGAGTGTGGGAATGCACACTGAGCATGGGACTTGGTGCAGGCATTGGCTGAAATGTTACGTAGTCAGGGGGAACGTTAGCAAGATGGACTGGGACCAACACTGCCCTGGCTGGGAGAGTCAGAGCTGGGGTGGATGGAGCTGCAGCTGCCCCTGCAGCCTCCCCACCCTGCCTACTCGGGGCAGCAGATGACATAGCTGCCCCTGATCCACGTGGCCTGGTGACACCAACTTGCACCGCCACACGTGGCCTAGACTTGGCGACCTGGAAGTCAGCCTGGGAGTCACCCTCTGCCAGGTCAGGTGCCATAATGGGCCGGTCCAACAAGGGCTGAGCAGAGATGGTGTCAGCCATGTTTCCCTCAACTATGGGGGGGGCATGGGTGTCCCTGACTGGTCCTCCACACATGGGGGGCTAGGGGTACCCTGCAAATCCCGGCCACGTCCCATACCGCGCCCACCACGGCCACCTCTTGAGGCTCGGCCACCTTTGCCACCCTTACCGCTTGGTCGCCTCCCAACCAAGGCACTGATGTTGTTGTGCTTATGGGAGTTGCAGTAAACTATTGTCCTGGGCAATTGGGTGTCAAAGGGGTAGGGTACTAGATGGAATTCGTACCCTAGCGCTATAGCAAGGCTGTATGTGACCCATGGGGAAAGATGACGGGTCACGCAACGCACAGGCACCCCAAAAACAGAAAATAACATGCACGCAACCCCTCATAGACCACGTGCATGGAAAAAATGAACCCCCACTACGCTGTGGCACCCAGAAACACAAAAATGAATGTACGCGTGTTACACGCAGCCTACAATGACCTCTGAAGGGGTACGTGACACACGGGGCAAGCATAGTTGGTAAATACGTGCGCGACTCACCGTCTGCCTGGAAAATGAGCTTGAAAAATACGCGCGTGTGCGTGTTGGCAACACCCCTGCCAAAAGGAGAATTGTACACTGTCTGAGGTGACAGGACAAAAGAAGACGTGAACGCTGTTTGAGGAAACAGGCCCAACAGAAAATCAGAAAAAAGCTGTCAGAGATAACAGGGAGTACGAACTACAAACGCTGTGAAGTAAATCGTGTGTGAACCGACAAGAAATACAGAATTCACCCACTCGCTCTCCACGAAAAGCACGTACAAGGAAATTACGTCCTGCACGTGCCTTTTGAAGCGGCCCACACGTCCAACGTCACTTCCGCATATATGCGCTAAGGCCCTAACCTCCAATTACACTAGCTGACACTCGGACGTGCAGTTCTTGGATGTGTAACATGCACCCGGGTTCAGGGAAATGCCCGTGCGCGCACGTCACAGACGCTCTTACGCGCTAAGGGCCTTTGGTCCAATGAAATTGCGTACGCGTGCTGACGCGCTTACGCGCTAAGGGCCTTTCCTCACATTACACGCTGACGTGCTAGATTTTCACGTGCCAAAACACTCCGTATCAAGCTGGCCACGCGTTCACACACGGAACAGCATGCTCCTGCCCAGAAGGCCGAATTACTGCCCCCCAAAGCCCCGAGCACGCTCCCACCTGCCATCTGCTGCTGCCTGATTGCCTGCTGCCCACGTGCCCTGCCATTTGCTGCCTGCACGTCAGCCCGGGGTGCTGTTGCTGTGACCACCCCTGCTGGAACCGAAGACTCCCGACTGCTATTCCATCACTCCACAGCCCAGCCCCAGGACCCAGTTGCCCACCCACACCTGCCTCTGGGTTTGCCATGTTGGGCACTACATCATCTGGCACCACTGGCAACCCCCAGCCAGAAAGGCAGAGGGCCACCAGCTTCACTGCCACTGAAGTTGGTGTCCTGGTGGAGCAAGTCCTGGGGCAGTATGATGCCCTCTTCGGAAGGTCGGCCGCAGACAAGGAAGGACGGACTCGGATCTGGACGGACATCGTGACTGCCATCAATGCGGAGGGGGTGGCAGTCTGCGACTTCCAACATGTCAAGAAGCGCTGGGAGGACTTCAGGTCTAGGACCCTCAACAAGGCCCGGCGCCTCTTGAAGGCAGCGGATGCTAAGGGGCGCTGGGGCCACCTGTCAGAACATCAGATGAGGCTCCTGGAACGCATACGCCCAGTGCTCCACGTCCAGGTCCTTGAGAGGCAGACCCGTCTGGAGTCGAGCGGTAAGTGTACATGCATACTGATTGGAAGCTGTGCGTGTGGTGGTGTGCCAGTAGTGTGCAGGTTGTACATGTGGTTTTGTAGGGCATGTATGGATGTGTATGTACAGGGCTGTGAGGCTGACACATGCAAGTCCTTTCATGTGTGAGACACATGGATGGTGTATGTTTGGGTAAGCATGGAGGCCAAATGCAGTCAAAACAGTGTGAGCACACATGTTTTGATTACTGTGTATGTAAGTTGGCATGGTTGTGGTGTCACACATGGATGTTGGTTCCAGCTGCATGTATCTGCACCGTGTACATGTGCATGTGTGTGTATTTGACATGGGTGCAACAGTGATGCAACATGGATGCATGTGAGACTGATATGTAGAAGACTGATTGCCAGATGTGACATGGATGCTCATCCCATCACTGGGACAGTTGGCGGAGGTGTGCACATGCATGTAATTGTGGTGGCGTGTGTGCATGTCTAGTGCACTCCCTGTGTTTCATGTGATGTCTGGCTCACCTTTGGCTGCTCATGCTGTTTGTATGTGTATGGATGGTGCTGGCTGTTGCAATATGGCTGTGGAATAGCTCATGTGTGTGAGTTGCAATGACATGTGTGTTGGGGATTGTGATGCCATGTCTGAAGTTTGACAATGCCACTCATGTACAACTGTCATGTGTGTATGAGTCCATTGTACAGTGCCCTGATGCCTGTCTCCTATCTCTCCCTGTCTGCAGCGTCAACTGATGAAGAGGGCGGAGAAGGTGCTGTGGAGCACAGCGGCAGGGATCGCACCGCCAGCCGGAGACACAAGGCCTGGTTTCCATCTCGTCGGGGAGTGAGGAGTCCGGTGCCGTGTCTCAGGTCGCAGCTGCCGAGGGGAGGTCCAAGAAGCAGAGGTCAGAGTTGGACTCCTCGGCAGCCGAAGGGGCAGCTGAGACCCCACAGGGCCCAACGGAGGAAGATGGCACGGAGTCATCCAGGTTGGTGGGGGGTTTGGTGGAGGAGGAGGCCGTGCAAGGGACAGAGACCAGGTCTGGAGGTGGGGATTCCATTGGTGCTAGTGGTGCAGTGAAGGGGCAGCAGGTGCCTGTGTGTAATCCTGTCCCCGATCCTGTGACTGCATCATCTTGTACCAGCAGGTATACCTATATCCAGACCCGTTCTCAGGGAGGGGATTGGCTTACACCAACTGGACTTCCTCTCCCTGCGGATGTGGCTATCCGCCACCGGGTTGAGCCTGTCCTGGGTGGGGTGGCGTTGCGTCAACGTGCCATGCGAGCTGACCTGCAGTCTTTTCATGAGGAGACTGCACATCTTCTCGCATTCATCATCGGAGGGGCAGGCATCGGCCGGAGGGCAGGAGGACCCTGGACGGGAAGTGTCTTCCGTGTGGCAGCAGTTGGGCCATGCGATAGATGCGGAGCGGCAGCGGGCGGAAGAGGCACGGCTCACGATGGTCAGGGCAGAGAACTCAATGCGTAGGGCCCTGAGGCCGGCCGAGTGCCTCGAGGCCATTCGCAGGGACTTGGAGTTCCAGATGCCATTGTCCCTGCGAACCCTCGGGGCCATGGAAGAGGACCGCCTCCGGGACATCGAGCAGGAGTTCGATGATGCCCTGGCCCGGAACATCAACATGTGAGCCGTTGGACTTTCCCGCTGCCCTTGTAAATAGTTTGATAGTGTTAGGTTTCCTTTGTTTTTTTCTTTATTTTGGTTGCGCTTGGACAATGCACCACCTTTCTGTATATAGTTTTTCATTAGGTAGTATTTTTGATAGGTTTCATTTCTTCAGTTGGGATCATGGACCCTGGATTGTTCTTCTGTATATAGTTCACTATTGGATTCATCTTTTTTATTATTTTATTTCCCAATGGAGCAATGGTTTTCACTTTTGTTTTTCCCTGGGATTTCATTTTTTGAACTGTGACTTTGGACACCTTTCCTTTGGATTATGATTTGTTGTTTTTCATTATTTTCATTATTTTACGGACAGCTTTTCGTTTTTTAATTCCCTTTGTCGTTTTTGTTGGTTTTTTATTCCATTCATGTTGCTTTTAATACATTTTTTTGTTCATACTTCGATGTGTGGTATTATCTCATTGGTTTCATGCGTGTCATGATATGGGTTTTGACATTCACTTGCACCCATTGTGTGTGTGTGACGGACATGTGTTCATTTACATACTTGCCATTGGGGTTGTATCATGAAATTGGCATTTCTATGTGGGTGGATGCAATACTTGGGTGGGTCTTTGGCATGTGGAGGCTGGCCATAAGGGCCAGGGATCTAGATTGTGATGACGTGTTGACTGGGGGACATGAGTGGGGGCCTGCTGGCAGGTGCCCCACACTGCTGGGGTGTGGGGGTGCAAGGGGACATGAGTGGGACATGAGTGGGGGCCTGCTGGCAGGTTCCCCACACTGCTGGGGGGTGGGGGTGCAAGGGGACATGAGTGGGACATGAGAGGGGGCCTGCTGGCAGGTGCCCCACAATGCTGGGGATGGGGGTACAATGGGACATGAGTGGGGGCCTGCTGGCAAGTGCCCCACATTGCTGGGGGGTGGGGGTGCAAGGGGACATGAGTGGGACATGAGTGGGGGCCTGCTGGCAGGTGCCCCACACTGCTGGGGGGTGGGGGTGCAAGGGGACATGCGTGGGGGCCTGCTGGCAGGTGCCCCGCACTGCTGGGGGGTGGGGGTGCAAGGGGACATGAGTGGGACATGAGTGGGGGCCTGCTCGCAGGTGCCCCACACTGCTGGGGGTGGGGGTGCAAGGGGAGGTGAGTGGGACATGAGTGGGGCCTGCTGGCAGGTGCCCCACAATGCTGGGGGGTGGGGGTGCAAGGGGACATGAGTGGGACATGAGTGGGGGCCTGCTGGCAGGTGCCCCACAATGCTGGGGGTGGGGGTGCAAGGGAACATGAGTGGGACATGAGTGGAGGCCTGCTGGCAGGTGCCCCGCACTGTTGGGGGGTGGGGGTGCAAGGGGACATGAGTGGGACATGAGTGGGGGCCTGCCGGCAGGTGCCCCGCACTGCTGGGGGGTGGGGGTGCAAGGGGACATGACTGGGGGCCTGCTGGCAGGTGCCCCGCACTGCTGGGGGGTGGGGGTGCAGAGGGACATGAGTTGTTGATCAGTGGTGCAAGCGGACAGGTGGCTTGTCTGGGGTGCATGGCCATGGGGATGGGCTGCCTGCGGGACATGACCAGGGATGCATGGTAGTCCCCTGTGGTGTGGTCTGCCTGCAGGGGCCATGGAGGGTGTAGAGGGAACACCTGGGAGGATCCACACTGCCAATTCACGTGTAGGACTCCCTGCGCACCCCCGAAATTCACGTACCCCGCTCTGACAGCTAAATCGCGTGTGAAACTTACCAAGAACCCATGAAATACATGTACCCCACTCGCACAGGGCCTATCGCGGGTGAAACTTCCTGCGAACACCAGTAATGCATGTACCCCACTCGCACATGGCCTATCGCGTGTGAAACTTCATGCGAACCCCTGAAATACACGTACCCCACTCGCACAGGACCTATCGCGGGTGAAACTTCCCGCGAACACCAGTAATGCACGTACCCCACACGCACATGGCCTATCGTGTGTGAAACTTCACGCGAACCCCTGAAATACACGTACCCCACTCGCACAGGGCCTATCGCAGGTGAAACTTCCCGTGAACACCAGTAATGCACGTACCCCACTCGCACATGGCCTATCGTGTGTGAGACTTCACGCGAACCCCTGACATACACGTACCCCACTCGCACAGGGCCTATCGCGGGTGAAACTTCCTGCGAACACCAGTAATGCACGTACCCCACTCGCACACGGTCTATCGCTAGTGAAACTTCACGCGAACCCCTGAAATACACGTACTCCACTCGCACAGGGCCTATCGCGGGTGAAACTTCCCGCGAACACCAGTAATGCACGTACCCCACTCGCACATGGCCTATCGCATGTGAAACTTCACGCGAACCCCTGAAATACACGTACCCCACTCGCACATGGCCTATCGCGTGTGAAACTTCACGCGACCCCAGGAATATTGGCCCTGTGCGAGCGAGCGGGGTACGTGTATTCCTGGGGTTTGCCTGAAGTTTCACCCGCAATTTCAGCAGGGTAGGTGTATTACGGTGTTCGCGTGAAGTTTCACACGCGAAAGGGCCCTGGTCGAGGGAGTACGTGAATTTCAGGGGTGCGGGGCAAGTTTTACACACGAAAGGGCAACGCTTGTGCACAATACGTCACAGACGTGCCTATGCGCTAAGGGCCTTTGGTCCAATGATATCGCGTACGTGTGCTGATGCGCTTACGCGCTAAGGGCCTTTGGTCCAATGATATTGTGTACGTATGCTGACGTGCTTACGTGCTAAGGGCCTTTCCTCGAATTACACGATGACGTGCAAGATTTTCACGTGCCAAATCACTCCGTATCAAGCTGGCCATGCATACACACACGGAAGACCACGCTCCTGGCCAGAAGGCTATTTTCCTGCCCCCCAGAGCCCCGAGCACGCTCCCACCAGCCATCTGCTGCTGCCTGTCTGCCTGCTGCCCACGTGCCCTGCTATTTGGTGCCTGCACGTCAGCAATCTGCAGGGGTCCAGTTGCTGTGTCCACCCCTGCTGGAAGAGAAGTCTCCTGACTGGGATTCCATGGCTCCACAGCCCAGCCCCAGGACCCAGTTGCCACCCACTCCTGCCTCTGGGGTTGCCATGTCGGGCACTACACCATCTGGCACCACTGGCAACCCCCAGCCAGAGAGGCAGAGGGCCTCCAGCTTCACTGCCACCGAAGTTGGTGTCCTGGTGGAGCATGTCCTGGGGCATTATGATGCCCTCTTCGGAACATCACGCGCCAATAAGGAAGGATGGGAGAGGATCTGGGATGACGTAGTGGTTGCCATCAAAGCGGAGGGGGTGGCAACCCACGACATCAAGCACGTCAAGAAGCGCTGGGAGGACTTCAGGTCCAGGACCGTCCACAAGGCCCGGCGCCTCACGGAGGGGGGCCGGGCACGCATGAGTGCCATCCAGATGAGGGTCCTGGAACGCGTAGGCCTAGCGCTCCACGCCCAGATCCTTCGGAGGCAGACTCGTCTGGAGTTGAGCGGTAAGTGGCCAAGCATTGCTGTGTGAGACAGTGCATGTTGCAGTGTGCTGGTAGTCTGATGCTTGCCTGTATGTGTGACATAGGCCATGTATGGATATGTGTGTGTGCAGGGACAGCATGGTCATGCATGTGAGACCAGTTATGTGTGAGCCACATGGTTGGTGCATGTGTTTTAAAGCAAAACGGGGAGCTCTATGTGGAATGCACACATGAATGCATGGCTGTCTCTGTTCCTGGACATGGAGGGGGTTGAGGAATGGGTGCTGATATCATGTACATGTATGGTGCACATGTGTGTGTGTGTGTGCCTGAGAAGTGTGTGTGTGACTTTGAAACGCCATGGATGCATGTGACTTTGAAGGCAACATCTTGGTTTACAGGGTCCCTTCTACATGGATGTTGATGTTGATTGCAGGCGCACGGACTGTTTCTGCATGTGTGTTGTGTGTATTCACCCATGTGTTTGTGGAATTACAGGATGGAAGTGACATTTGACAGTGACACTCATGTGTTATTGCTTCCTGTCTAGGGTATTTTGTACTGTACCCTGATGCTTGTGTTCTATGTCTCCCTCTACGCAGCGTCAAGTGAAGAAGAGGGTGGAGACGGCGCTGTTGAGCCAAGCGGCGGGGTTGCCTCCACTGGGCGGCGACGCAAGGCCCAGCCACCCTCCCAGGAATTACCATCATCCGGGAGCGAGGGGGCTGGTGCTGCATCTGCCTCAACTGCTGTAGCGGAAGGGCCAGGTGAGCACCCACAGGGGCTTCCAATGGCGGAAGACGGTGTGGACACATCCAGGTTGGTGGTCTCCACAGAGGAGGAGGAGCCCGCTACTGAGCCGCACATGGGGCCTGGTGGGGGTAGTACCACTGGTGCAAGTGGTGTAGTCCAGGGCCAGGGTCAGGAGGCAGCAAAGGTCACCGCGGAGGGGCCTGTGCATGTCGCTGTCCTTGACCCTGTGACTGCACCATCATGCACCAGCAGGGAGGCCCCGTCCCAGGCCCGTCCGCAGGTAGGGGAGAAGGGGAGAGTGCCATATCACCTGCCGCTCCACTACCTGCGGACGAGGGGTCCCGCGACCGTAGGGGATCCGTCCTGGTGGGTGTCGCATTGCGCACACGTATCATTCGTGATGACGTGCGTTCTTCCTGGGCGGAGAACGCACGCCATCACGAAGAGCAGCGTCGTGATGTGGCACTGCTGGGAGGGGCCCTGGTCGGAGGGTTCCTACATGTGACGGGCACTCTGGCGGACCTCTCCTCCTCTGTGAAGGCTATGCGCCGGTCGTTCTCCACATCGTCTTCCGGCCCAGATTCCACCAGGGCCCCCTGTGGACCTGGCCTGACCAACACAGCCAGCTTGGTGGAGCTCACATCCCTGCCACAGTCGGGAGTCAGCGGTCCAGCAGGGTTGGACACCGCTGGAGACCAGCAGATGGAGGATGTGCAGGCACCATCGGGGCACATGGACAGCAGCAGCAGCAGCAGGAGCAGGCTGTAGGTGGGAGCAATGATGGCTCGGGGCCATCAACATCAGAGGGACAGGCATCGGCCGGAGGGCAGGAGGACCCTGGACGGGAAGTGTCTTCCGTGTGGCAGCGGTTGGGCCATGCGATAGATGCGGAGCGGCAGCGTGCGGAAGAGGCACGGCTCACGATGGTCAGGGCGGAGAACTCCATGCGTAGGGCCCTGAGGCAGGCCGAGTGCCTCGAGGCCATTCGCAGGGACCTGGAGTTCCAGATGTCATCGTCCTGCGAACCCTCGGGCCATGGAAGAGGACCTCCTCCGGGACATCGAGCAGAAATTCGATGATGCCCTGGCCCGGAACATCAACATGTGAGCCGTTGGACTTGCCCGCTGCCCTTGTAAATAGTTATTTAGTTAGTATTAGGTTTCCTTGGGGTTTTTCTTTATTTTGGACCTTTTGGACAATGGACCACATTTTTGTATATAGTTTTTTTATTAGGTAGGAGTTTTTGATAGGTTTCATTTGTTCAGTTGGGATCATGGACCCTGGATTGTTCATCTGTATATAGTTGACTGTTGCATTCTACTTTTTTGTTTGGATTTCCCCATGGAGCAATGGTTTTCACTTTTGTTTTTCCCTTGGATTTAATTTTTGGAACTGTGACTTTGGACACCTTTCCTTTGGATTATGATTTGTTGTTTTTCATTATTTTACAGACATGCAGCTTTTCTTTTTTAATTTCCATTGTGGTTTGTTTGATTTTAATGCCATTCATGTTGCTTTTAATACATTTCTTTCTTCAAATTTTGATGTGTGGTATAATCTCATTGGTTTCATGCATGTCATGATATGGGTTTTGAGATTCACTTGCACCCATTGTGTGTGTGTGAGGGACATGTCTTCATTTACATACTTGCCATTGGGGTTGTGTCATGTAATTGGCATTTCTATGTGGGTGGGTGCAATACTTGGGTGGGTCTTTGGCATGTGGAGGCTGGCCATAAGGGCCAGGGATCTAGATTGTGATGACGTGTTGGCTGGGGGACATGTGTCAAGGCCTGCTGGCAGGTGACCTGCACTGCTGGGGGGTGGGGGTGCTGGGGGACATGAGTGGGGGTCTGCTGGCAGGTGCCCTGCACTGCTGGGGGGTGGGGGTACAAGGAGACATGGGTGGGACATGAGTGGGGGCCTGCTGGCAGGTGCCCCACACTGCTGGGGGGTGGGTGTGCAAGGGGACATGAGTGGGGGCCTGCTGGCAGGTGCCCTGCACTGCTGGGGGGTGGGGGTGCAGGGGGACATGAGTGGGACGTGAGTGGGGGCCTGCTGGCAGGTGTCCCGCACTGCTGGGGGGTGGGGGTGCAAGGGGACATGAGTGGGACATGAGTGGGTCCTGCTGGCAGGTGTCCCGCACTGCTGGGGGGTGGGGGTGCAGGGGGACATGAGTGGGACATGAGTGGGGGCCTGCTGGCAGGTGCCCTGCACTGCTGGGGGGTGGGGGTGCAGGGGGACATGAGTGGGACATGAGTGGGGGCCTGCTGGCAGGTGCCCCTCACTGCTGGGGGGTGGGGGTATAAGGGGACATGAGTGGAGGCCTGCTGGCAGGTGCCCCTCAGTGCTGGGGGTGCAAGGGGACATGAGTGGGGGCCTGCTGGCAGGTGACCCTCAGTGCTGGGGTTTGGGGGTGCAAGGGGACATGAGTGGGGGCCTGCTGGCAGGTGCCCTGCACTGCTGGGGGGTGGGGTGCAAGGGGACATGGATGGGACATGAGTGGGGGCCTGCTGGCAGGTGCCCCACACTGCTGGGGGGTTGGGGTGCAAGGGGACATGAGTGGGACATGAGTAGGGGCCTGCTGGAAGGTGCCCCGCACTGCTGGGGGGGGGGTGGGTGTGCAAGGGGACATGAGTGGGGGCCTGCTGGCAGGTCCCCTCAGTGCTGGGAGTGCAAGGGGACATGAGTGGGGGCCTGTTGGCAGGTGCCCCACGCTGCTGGGGGGTGGGTGTGCAAGGGAACATGAGTGGGGGGCCTGCTGGCAGGTGCCCCACACTGCTGGGGGGTGGGGGTGCAAGGGGACATGAGTGGGATATGAGTGGGGGCCTGCTGGCAGGTGCCCCACACTGCTGGGGGGTGGGTGTGCAAGGGGACATGAGTGGGGGCCTGCTGGCAGGTGCCCCCCAGTGCTGGGGGTGGGGGTGCAAGGGGACATGAGTGGGGGCCTGCTGGCAGGTGCCCCTCAGTGCTGGGGGTGCAAGGGGACATGAGTTGGTGCCTGTTGGCAGGTGCCCCACACTGCTGGGGGGTGGGTGTGCAAGGGAACATGAGTGGGGGCCTGCTGGCAGGTGCCCCACACTGCTGGGGGGTGGGGGTGCCGGGGGAGATGAGTGTGTGCCTGCTGGCAGGTGCCCTGCACTGCTGTGTGGTGGGGGTGCAAGGGGGTAATGCGTTGGTGATCACTAGTGCTAGGTGACATGTGGCTTGGCTGGGGGGTCATTCCCATGGTGGATGTGCTGCCTGCGGGACATGACCAGGGGTGCAGGGTAGTCCCCTGTGGTGTGGTCTGACTGCAGGGGCCGTGGAGGGTGTAGACGGAACACCTGGGAGGACCCACACTGCCAATTCACGTGTAGGACTCCCCTGCAGCCCCGAAATACACGTACCCCACTCGCACAGGGCCTATCACGTGTGAAACTTGCCCGCACCCCAGTAATACACGTACCCTGCTGTAATCGCGTGTGGAACTTCCCGCGCACCCCAGTAATACAGGTACCCTGCTGAAATCGCGTGTGAAACTTCCCTGTACCCCAGAAATACACGTACCCTGCTGGAATCGCGTGTGGGACTTCCCGGGCACCCCAGTAATACAGGTACCCTGGTGTGATCACGTGTTACACTTCCACGCACCCCAGAAATACACGTACCCTGCTGAAATCGCATGTGTAACTTCCCGCGCCCACCAGTAAGACACCTACCCTGCTGAAATCGCATGTTAAACTTCCCCGCACCCCAGAAATACACGTACCCTGCTGAAATCGCGTGTGTAACTTCCCGCGCACCCCAGTAATACAGGTACCCTGCTGAAATTGCGTGTAAAAGTTCCCCGCACCCAAGAAATACACGTACCCTGCTGAAATCGTGTGTGGAACTTCCCGCGCACCCCAGTAATACTGGTACCCTGCTGAAATTGCGTGTAAAAATTCCCTGCACCCCAGAAATACACTTACCCTGCTGGAATCGCGTGTGGAACTTCCTGCGCACCCCTGTAATACACGTACCCTGCTATAATCGCGTGTTGAACTTCCCCGCACCCCAGAAATACATGTACCCTGCTGAAATCGCGTGTGGAACTTCCCGCGCACCCCAGTAATACAAGTTCCCCGCTCTCTGTTTGCTGTTTGGTAGCCCTGTATACTGGTCCAGGGTGAGCGCAGCCATTTGCGATGAATTGTGAATTTTGATGGCTTTTCCTTGCGCGAGGGCGTTCTTAGGGGCGTAATTGGCGCAGCTGCAGGGTCGCTGCGCCACTCTGCGCCACGGCTGGTTTTGTAGGCGGAAATCCATGAATACGCTGTGCGCGGATATCGATTTTAGCGCACGCGCTGGCGCAGACATTTGCACGCACACTGTGCGCCAGCTACGTGCGCCACTTTTGTGCAAAATTCTATGAATTACCCTGTTTATGTCACCCGAAAGGCTCCGCACCTTCGAGCGATCAAATGGGAGGAGCAGCCCCTCGTGTCACGATTTCATATATGAAATTGTATCAAACGAAATATTTAGTAGCATGCTTTAAAACGCAGTGACCTCTAAACTGTGTATGCCTGCATTACCATAAGCCTTAATAGTGTGGGTACCATAAGCACTAATTGTGTGTCTCTTTTCAGACAGACTCATAGTCCTCTTTCTTTGAAAGAAACTCCCATCAGCGTCCATGCAGTGGGACATGATATGAGGGACTTTGAGTCAGGCTGGCATTCTCTTAAACTGCAGGGAAGGCATGTGATCATTAGTCTACTAAAATACACATTTCTTCAAAAACTATACGAAATCAACAAGAGTTACTTTTGCGTAGAGTGGTGTAGAGTCGAGAGTCCTGGGTTGCAGCAATCTCCTTGTGAATGTTTCACAAGAAGCACTAGCCAAGCCGTCAGCTTAAACTTTGATAAGGAGTGGACTGATTTTCTCAGACAGGCCCTATCACAGGTATCTGGCCTGTGTGACAATTCTTGTGATGAAAGACCATGGTTGGTCATGCCTATCAACGATCTGGCAAGGGCATAACATCGTCCAACCCTGTGCGGCCATATTCTGATATTGACCGACAATAGTCGACCATGGTCTGTTCATGGACAACCACGTTGTGGCATGGGACTACTTTTGTCTAGTCATGGTCCAACATAATCTGCCTGTGGTCTGGCCATGGTCTGTCAATGGTCAGCAATGGCCTACAATGATCTGTTGATGGGTAGCCATGGTCTACATAGTATGGTGGTGGACAGGTATGCTAAATAATGGCCATGTTATAGTCAACCATTGTGTGGCAATAGTTGGACATGGTCCAGCAATGATGGAAATGGTCTGGTGATGGTTGAGCATGGCCTGTAGACAGATGAAAATGGCCTTGCGAGTGTTGACAATTGTCTGGAAATGATCTGCAATATGCTGGCAATGGTTGGCAATGATGTAGCTATGGTAATCGTGGTTTGGAGAAGGTCAGCCATGTTCTAGACATGATCTGCTGTGGTCTGGCAGTGGTCTGCTGTGGTCTGGCAGTGGTCGATTATGGTTTTGCAATGGTCACCCATGGTCTGCCAGGGGCTGACAATGTTCTGTCAGTGCTTAGGGGACTGTCGACCATGGTCTGTCAGTAGTGAACAATTGTGTGGTGAAAGTCTGGCTTTGTCTTGCATTGCTCGTGAGATGATCCCGTGGTATTGAGTTGGTCAACCATGATCCGGCAATGGTGAGAGTTGGTGATGGCCAGACACTGTGTGGTTATTGGTCCTTGTTGGCAATGGTTGGCAATGATCTTGCTATTGTCTGCTGATTGTCAGGCGTGATCTGGCAATGGTTGGCAGCAGTCACGCAATGACTGACTATGGTCTGAAATGGTCGGCCATGGTCTAGTGATGATCAACTGTGGAAGATTATGGTCTTTGAAGGCAAGCATGGTGTGGCAAGGGGGAAGCGAAGTGAAGCATGGTCTGTATATAGTCGAGCATGTTCTTGAGATGTTATGGTGATGGTTGACCATAGTCTGTTAATGGTTGACCATTTAAAAAAATGTATTTAGTGTTCTGTGGTGTGCTAAAATTGCAATGCAAACCACTTCAAGGCGGAGGAAGGAGGAAGCAATTCATACCAGGTTACATTGAGGAAAGCACATTCCTAGATGGGAGGCTCTCAGTAAATTAATTAGTATGTGACATTTTTTGTACGTAGCACTGAATCAACTATAGGCATGCTTTATAATTGTTACTGTTTCTTATGTGTTTTATCGTTTTAACTATATCAAAACTCAATAAAAATATGCTAATTAAATCATGAAGAGATTATTTGAAGTATTATAGCTTCTTTTCTTGTTTGAGATCCAATTGAAAGTACTCTATTAAATTAAGTGACCCTTACTCCTCTGAAACGACCCAGATCCCAGAGCATTGTTGTCAGTTGTGAAGGTGAGTAATCTTAAGAGGGGCTGCCCATAAGGATCTGTTTTATGAATTACCCTCCAGCCTCTTTTCTGTTGTAGAGGCTCTCACAAAATACCAAGGAATGTAATATAGGAAGCAGGCCAGGGGAGGGAGAAAACAATGGAAGGCTTTGGTATATTACAGAAATCAGCCAAGCTTTGAGTTTGCGGTGGAATACATCTGAGGGCAGTTCCATTCTGATTCCTAATGGTTGACCATGGTCTGTTGAGGATTGACCATGGTCTGTTGAGGATTGACCATGGTCTGGGGATGGCCAGGCATTGTCGGCCATGGTCTGGTCATAGTCTTGCAGTGGCAGGGGAGGGTCTGGAAATGGTCATCAATGTTCTGGCAATGATTGATTATGGTCTGGTGGCATAGTTTGAAGGGATCGGCCATGGATTGGGTTAGTTGACCATACATAATTTGGTGGTTTGACAATAATTTGTAATGGATGGCTATGGGATGGAGATTGCCTGGAAGTTTTCATCCATGATTTGGTGATGGTCGACAATGGTGTTGGAATGGTCCATCATGGTCAGCATAGTCTTCTGATGGTTGACTATGGTCTAATGATGGTGGGCCATGGTCTGACGATTGTCGGCCAGTCATAGTCTCGCAATGGTTGGTGAAGAATCGAGAACGGAAAACCATCATTTAATTGTGGTCAACTAGCATTGTCTGGCAATCGTCAACTCTGGGTGGTCTTGGTGGACTGTGGTTGGTGATGGAACCCACCAGAGTGCATGCTGACTACCGAATCATAAATATCCTACACCTACATGAATAATACTAAACAACTAAACCTAAAATGGCTGCCAGCTGAGACAGAAGGTTGTGCATATTTCAAAACAAAAGTTCAACACTTTGAATATGTGTCCCAAATTTGTTGTCCAGGTCTGGGATGTCTTATGCACAAAAGGAACAGCTGCACCACCTACTGATCAACGAGGCACTGTTTTGCTGCTTGGTACAACACCTGTGGGCTGCCATAAACAGTCATACACTTTGCGAGATTCAAGAAATTCCCTTTTATTTAGTGTTCAATCTGGAGTTTTGAATTTAAACTTCACTCAATTCCAACATTCTTTTTCCATGTTTATTTGGAAGGAAAAAACATGTTTGTTTTACCAATAATTCCACATATCAGAGAAACTGCACACACATGGTTCTACCTGTTTAGATCTTCAGGCGGCTAAAAACGCAAACAAAAACAAAACAATGAGCGAGAATGTCACTCTATAGTCTCTAATAACACTCCTATTGTTGTGCACAGAGTTCAAAACATAGGCTGCCTATAATTGCACTTCCTTCAATAAATTCGCTATACACATACTATTATTAATAGTCTTGGGTACATTACTGACACACCAACATGCCAGGTAAAAGTCTGGTAATCCACGACTCACAAAAAAGTAACTCAATCTGAGTCCACGTGCAACACAATGTCCAAAGCAACCTTAACAAGGATACCAACCGCTCCATCCACTGTGCTTAATACAACCTGATGCTTCTTACAGACCCGCGTACCATATGCAACACTGCAACCACAATATATATCATGTACTATGGGTTCAAGACTGCCCTTCTGGCACCTATTCCTGTGCTCACAATCACAACTAGTGACCCATGTGTGCGCCAAAATAAACATCGATGTGGCCCCCACTCAAAGAAATCACTGTGAAAATTGATGATCGCGCCAAGTTAAATCAATGCGTGACAGGGCAGACTCACCCATGCAATTCCCGGTCTCCACTCATTCCATGTATCTAGTACAAAACAAACACAAGAACATCCACCACAGTGCCTATAATGGGGCAGCCATTTTATAACATGGCTATACCCCTTAAATGTGCCCTAACTAATGCCTTCGAAAACTCAATGATACCAACTTAAATGATGTGGATGGGTCAAACAATCCCTGTATGTCTCCCACTGAAAACAAAAAACTCCCCACTGTGTCCGTGGTCATAATAATCCAATACACGTAATACTGGTGATACAAAATCTAACTAACAAGGAATATGTAACTCTATCAATCAATGATAAAGATTGAGACATTGTAGACAGAAGGCTGTGCAGCCAAACATCACTACGGACTTTATCTAACTCTGGTATGTCAGTCTTCACCTATAAATACCTATAGCAAAAACGCTGGCTCCTACTGGTGAAAGGTACCTAAATAAAGTAAAGGAAAAAAATAAAACATACAAAAATAAACTTATGTAGGGTAGGATTTGTCATGCATCATCACGAGTCTAGTCCACTGGGCCCCCACAGACTCAATTAGCATAGGAACTGGATGTGGTCTAATAGACTTCTTTTCCATCCAGAGCACATGATGAAATCTGCCTTTTTATAATACATCTAATACTTGGTAGAAGCATGTCACTATAATTAATTTAAAATAATGGGTCGGATAGCCAATTGAAAACATTGTGCACATTTTAAAGTGAGGACTTTGTGAACTATCCCAAATGCAAAGCCGTCGCCCGAGACACGCTTTCGTTCTCTTCTCTGGAGGCTGAGCCTGCTGCATGATTAGCTGAGAAGATTGCAGCCATTTTCAGATAATTTGCATAACTATAATGCATTTCTGTGAGGTCTGGAGATGACCTTGTAGTGATGACTACTTGGTGAGGCTGTAATATGTGTTTCTCATCGACTGAACACCTTATACTTCTCACATTATGGGTTCACGATTTTGTATTCCTTTTTTTGTAAATTCACCATTATATTGATAGTGTGTGGTAAGCATGCCCCGTGGTCCATTCTCAAGTGCATCGATCTGTGCCACACTGTTGATCCCAGGTGAGGAGAAAATCTGTTTGTAGTTGTTTGTATAATCCTTGAGAGGTGTCAGTCTTCGCCTGATAAAACTATGTGTAAAAAAGCACCCCTCTCTTAAGAGATTGAAGGTCATCAGAGAATGTGCATACCCATAATGCATTGTTGTGTGGCTCAGAGCTAGAGGGGGATTTCCTGTGACACCTGCTCGGTGGTGCCAGTGTCTGTCTTATTATTCTGAAATCACAGGTAATAACGTTTTTTTTTTACTCACCCCAATATTGATGGTGTACGGAAAGATGTCCCCTTTAATTTCTTCAGCAGAAAAGGTGGTATTATATAACAAACAAAGCTTGCATGGTGCTCAACCCTGTAAAAAGGCGTACTTAATAATCAACACCAAAGTGTATACAAAGATTCAGATGTGGGAAGCAAGTGCTATTTAATAGGAAAAACAATGATAAGGGCACACATGTCCACATGCTCACCTCTGCAAGACAGTGCCATTCTTTAGTTGGAGAAATCAGCATTTCTCAGGTAAGCCAACAGACTGTCGGCTGAAAGACAAGGGTTGTGTTACCGAGTAGATGATTATGTATTGGAAAATTGCACCCTACCCTACACCAAGGAGTTTCATGACCACATAGAATGACTTACAATATCCCTTTTCTGGACGGTAGCATACTTTATGCCCCCCCCCCTCCCTTCAGAAATTGGTCATCTGCTCACTCCAATGCAACAGATCTTCCACTTATTGTTTCAGATAATCGTTGGTCAATCTGTTCAGAGGAAAACAATGCTACTATGCAACTTATAATTTGTTGCAAATATTTTTTAAGCAGCAGCGAGAAAAGTAAACATATTAACAAAAAGGTTCCATAATCAACTAACAACCTTAAGGTGTCAGAAAGGAAACTGAAAAGCAAGTCACATTTTTAATTAAGTGATCCAGTAGGAGCAAGAATTTTGCTTTGTATGAGCTGAAAGAGTAGATATTGTTTTGCCATAGACCATCTGTATTACGATATTACAATTTCAATTGTAAAGGCAGACCCTGTGCACTTTATCAGCTTTGGCATCTGTAGACTCTAGCACTGGTATAAGAACAAAGGAATGTATGCCCGGGTACAAGTTCACAGTCATCTTTAATACAGGTTCAAAAAGGCATACTGCAAGGCACACATAGCTCCTACAATCAGCTTGCTTTTATAGTCCTTTTTCAATGACGCAATACCTTTATGTAATTTCAGAATGCATCTTCTGATTGGTTCTCTTAGCCAAAATAAAATTCCTCCTTATCCTTGATCGAATGGCTTATCTGACACTCACACGGCTCATTTTGGCAAGCACCGGCTGACTGTTAAATAGACTGATAAGTTTATTTTAGGGTCAACCAGACATAATTAAACATCGATTAACTCGTGCCAAGAACCAATCCTTATCTGCTTCTTGAGGTTCTGCCAAGTTTAATTGGCAGCTCATACTGCATGAGAACTTTTTAATTGTTGCCATGTAAGCAGCTGATCTGTACTAATTGGTAGATTCCCATGCCCTTATCTGATTTACCATGAATCATGTCTGCTTTCCCTCCCAAAAATTCTAAATATATCCTTTCAGACATGCTTATTTTACAGTGAACTGCTGCCAAAGAATATTCATTATCTGCATGAGTGAGGGCTTTACACACCTGACCTCACTATGCACTTTTGTATTTGGCATCCATTTTAGAATCTATCTCAGCCTGTTCAGCCTCGCCATCAAACGGTAATTCAATTTAATCTTGAGCATAACTCATTTTCTATCCAGTTTCCGGAAAATATTTTTTTCATATTCATGATGTGCGTGATACCTGAGGCACCCTTCACTTCCTTGGTCATTCTGAACCCCAAAATATATGTCGCCCCATATGCACTTTTTATCTTCAAAAAGCACTATAATTCAGATTTTTGCAATACTGGAACCATTGATCAGCATATCATGTTATCTGTACTCAGTTGCGGTGAGAGGAGTCTGGTACCCTTATACACTCCCCCTCTGTCAGTATTTAGACAACTGTTTAATACACAACCACTACACCCAGTTCCACCCTCCCCCATATAAAGTGTACCTATACATCACTGTCTCAGTCATCCCCCTCAGTGTGGTGAATTATCTCAACATGGCAAAAAACATTTCTATGGGATCAACAGTGTCTTCAATTATTTTTGTACTCTCTTAATCTAAAACATAAATGCATCTCCTTTTGCCAAAAAGACCTTTGCAACATGTCACCCTCTTTGAAGTTTTATGCGTGCATCCTCAAAGAATAACTTTATTTGCTCCTGTCTGGGTACCACCCACCCCCATTATCCAATGATGTAAACATAACATGCACAAAAGGCAATTTCTTTTTTGGCCACCACAAGAATTGGGAGAAATCATTCCTTGGGGGGATCCCACCAGCCCATTTTTCTCCTGTTGAGTCCACGTGCAACATTTAGTGGTTACATCCACTTTTTTCCATTTCTCTCACCCCACAACATTTCCTTGTTTCCCGCTCTCTCCCCATACACATTATTTTCCGTCAGTACATCTTCCACCCGATTCATCTTGTTATAGCTTATTCTGCGTCCACAAACCTTCTTTAAGCTCAGTCCATTTGTTCACTATTCATTTGGGCTGTTTTGCAGCAACTTCATAGGCCCTTTGATTGTGGGCCAGAACTTTTGATTTTCATTGTTTTTACATCACAGAGTACTCAAACTCTCAGTCTTTCTAATTCGAATAGTCAGAAAAGGGGGGGTATTTGATTGTTTCTGGGGAACACAAGGATAGGGTATTCTCATAGGGACAAACTTTCAAAAGCAGTTGCAACCGAGCATCTGGCTGTTTTCCTCAACCTTTTCTCTGTTCGTTCGTTCATTCATTCATTCATTCATTCATTATTTATTTATGTATTTATTTATTTCACCCCTACATTGTTGCCAATCTTTTGGTTTGACCTTCTTACTTCTGCACTTGTAGCTTTAACTGTATATGATTACCATATATTAATTAGTCTAATTACAACACAACCCCTCATATGTTAGGTATTATAATCTCTTAAATGTGTTTACTTTTATTTTTTCCCCTATTCATTTGAATAGATCCATGTCATAAGGGCCTGTAGTTCACTGGACACTTGGCACTCTCTCCAAGTATTACTGAAAATATGTTGAGTGCTGCCACATTATATTATTGCCATACGCCATGCAATTGCCCCTTCTCTTTATTTTTGTCGAGTATGTGGTGCTCATAAAAAACACCACTTCATCATTTGTTTAGTCTTCTCTAAATATGTCTTCATCAATGACGTCATCAACTTAGACCCTTCTTCAAAATCTATCTCTGTCCTCCCTAGTCTACCCTCATCATCCATTCCTTCGAGCATTGCCATTTCCCTCATAGTATGGCTGCATCTAATTCTTCAGGATTTGGCTGTCCCCGCCTCTTCGCCCATAGGTATCCATGATGTTGAACACAAACTTACCAGGTATTCTCACCATCCTCTCCACTAGGCCAAATAGCCATGTTAAAAACTGTTCACCCCATAAATAGAAAAACCTCTATTTCAACTGGAACATCTTGCAGAGCCATTTGCCCTGTGAATGCCAGTATACATTTGCTGCATTCAAATAGTGTATTCCAAGAGCGGAACACACTATTCCTTGGTTAAGAAATAAAATCATAATGTACAGTTTTGTCATGAAATCCCTTCCCAAAATATTGACTGGTGCCTGTCACAAATACAACAAAGTAATCAGTCATGTCACACTCTCCTATAGAGACTGATCATTCATCAATAGAAAAGGAACTCAACTTTTGGCCTCAAAGAACCCTTAAACATGTATGGTAATTTCCACCATTGGATACTTTTCCTCCCTTGTTCATTGATGTGCAGTCCCAGTGTCTATTGACAAAGCACAGGTTTTGCCTCCTACCGTCACATTAACCCTTGGCTTCTCGTGGGGACCTAATATCACTGATAATTCTGAACACATCAAGTCATCCTGTGAGCTATCCTATTGTGGGTGCATGCATACCCCTGTTCCTGTGAAAGTATTTCCTCCTACCAGAGTGCCACCTCCTAACCTGGGTGTCAATACCTGTCAGAACTTGCATATCGCTAAATCTGCATGGGGGCTCATTGCAATTGCCCCTGTAATTCCGGCAAAACTATTCTTTAAAGCAAAAGTTGTCCCAATTGTCACATATGGAGTTGAAGCCATGCCCTGCCTGCCAAAACAAATTTGGGATAAACTAGAAGGCTTATTCTGGAGACATGTGGTGGGCCTCCCACAATCGACCCCGATAGCGCTAATCAGAAGAGAACTGTGCTTGTCTTCCTTGAAAGGCACGGTCGCAAGAAAGAGCATGATGTTATACAGGAAACTAATTATGGCAAACAGCCCTAAGATCTTCTTCGAAATCCTAAAAAAAGAACTAGACGGAGGTAAGAACACAATGCTGGCAACATGGGCGGCAGATAACACCATCCTGCTGGAAGAAGTAGCTCTGTCTGAAGACACCCTTAAAAGGAACCCGGTGAAGGTTGCTAAGAAACTGATAGAACAAGACTGGATAAAAACTCAGGAGGAGGCCTCAAGATACAAGGCTGGGAATATCTGTCCAACCATCCTGATGAAAATAAAAGAGGTAAGAGGCTACCTGAAAAAGTTTCCAGACAGAAAGCGTAGCCGCACTTTCTTGAGAGCCAGGCTGAATTTGACGAAAACAAACAAAATAAAGGCAACCAGAGAAGACAAGAAATCCAATGAATGTAAGTGACAGTAAGGCACCTATTTCTCACATGCCTGGGCACACAAGGAATAAGAGAGACCGATTTAACGAAAAATATTAAAAAATGCAGCCCCACAGGATGAAGAACAATGGTGGACACAGTTTATGGGCGGGAAAAATACAAACTGGACACTGGCAGTGGTAATATTTACAGAGAAACTTGGACTTTGACGAAGATTGTCATTCGGATTGTACAGATGAAAGAAGTTTGAAATGGTTGAAATGACCTTTACCTGAGAGTCCTTATGCAGACGGCATGCACCTCAAAACCTTTTGTAAAAATTGTAATACAATTAAATCAAAAACAAACAAATAAAATTGCAGCTGTGGTGACTTCAATTTCAATTGCTCTAGATGCTGTACCTGTTGCACTCTCAGTGCTTGCGTCTAATATAATGTCTGATCCTGGGTGAACCCTTCTTTAGCTTGTGAGCTATATGCCGGAGGATAAGCTTACTCCCCTCTTGAAAATTGACAATTTGGTGCATATCCTTGGCTCCGCATGTGCGGGCAATGCGCCCTGTCATCTCACATATCCAATACACAGGAGGACCCAGTCTAACTAGTCCGCCCTGGTTAAATTCTCCTTGCATATTCGGGCTCTCATTCTGTATATTCTGAAAACCACTTTGATTATTCTGAAAAACCATTTCTCCTCTATTTCCCATTCCTCTGCCTTGTGGCACAAATCCATTTCCTTCTTGGCCCATCTGCTGCTGATTGTTCGACTGTGATGTACCCACTGCTTGCTGTATTCCCAGTCCTTCGCCACTTGTCAATACTGTGGCTTTTATGTCATATTCTGACAAGTTCTTCTGATCTTATGTGGCTTCCTCAAGTTTTCTAGCATCTTCTTTCTTCCTATTTTTCTCCTGTACAGACAAAGGCTGTTCGCAAGGAAAGTGACCCCTCATTACTGGGTCTAGAATCCCACTGTAATATGCAAGGGGCTTGTACCCCAATGTGGTCCTCTGCGTGAGTACTGCTGTGATAACAGTGCCATTCGTGTGTGAAAACAGAAAGAAATCCTCAGCATAATTGGGAATCCCTAAAACTGGAGCTGCGCAAATTGCCTTTTTCAACTCATCAAAGCATTCTTCCATCTCCTCATTTCAATTTTTTTTTCCTGATTTTCCTGTGCTTTCTTTGGAGCTTGCAACAAGGGCCTTATGTATGAATTGTAATCAAAGACCCATGCTCTTACATAGTTACACAGTCCCAAAAATCTTTGCATGTGCTTTATCGTGAGTAGCTTTACTGTTTTGAAAGTAGCCTCAGACTTCTCAGGAGTAACTTTCTTTCCCTCATGCGAAATTAGCTGGCCTATGTACAGCACTTCCTCTTGACAATACTGCAATTTTTCTTTGTCTACTTTATATCATTTTGCTGCAAGGATAATCATCAGTTGAACTGAATAGCATCAGCACTCTTCCTCTGAGGTGCTAGAGACCAATATGTCATCCACGTACTGCAACAAATACCTTTCAAATCTATATTTCTTAAATTCATCTGTAGGACTCTCCTGAAAATTGATAGAGACTCACAGTACCCTTGTTGTAAAAGAGTACTTTTCAGACAAATTTTTCTGAACGTAAATGACGTCAGATCTTGCGTGTCTTTATGCAATGTGATTGTGAAAAACACATTTTTCAAGTCAATCACAGTGAAATATCGTGCTTCAAAAGGGTTATTACATAAGATTGTTGCAGGATTAGGAACTAGAGGGAACTAGGCCTCTACAATCTGGTTAATCAGTCTTAAATCAGTCTTAAACCACAACCCCCTTTCCCATTCTTCACAGTATACATTGTTGTATTAAACAGTGACTCTGACATCAGTAGGATGCCCTGTTCCATCATAGCATATATTGTCTTAAAAATACCTCCATCTGCTTCTTGAGACATAGGATAGTGTTGTGCTCGAGGTAAAATTGCTCCTGGTTTCAATTTAATCTTCACTTATCCAACCCCTTTCAAAAGGCCTACATCATAGGGGCCGGTTTGTCCACAA